>NC_137795.1:62635723-63235723 GCF_963383645.1 Muscardinus avellanarius | reverse complement strand
GTAATACAATTCCTTGCATCTTTTCAGACCACAACGGAATAAAAGTAGAAATCAACAACAGGAAACTCGAAAGAAAGTATTCAAATTCATGGAGAATGAATGATACACTATTGAATGACGAATGGGTAAGAGCAGAAATTAGGGAAGAAATAAAGAAATTTATGGAAACAAACGAAAACAGAGACACAACCTATCAAAACCTTTGGGACACCATGAAGGCAGTACTAAGAGGAAAGTTTATTGCATTGAGTGACCACATAAAAAGGACGGAGAACCACCAAGTAAAGAACCTAATGACACAACTCAAGGATCTAGAAATTCTGCAACAGTCTATTCCCAAAGCCAGCAGAAGGCAAGAAATCATCAAAATTAGAGCAGAAATAAATGAAATAGAGAACAAAAAAACAATTCAGAGAATCAATAAAACAAAAAGTTGGTTCTTTGAAAAGATTAATAGAATTGATAAACCCCTGGCCAACCTAACCAAAAGAAAAAGAGAATCAACTCAAATTATCAAAATTAGAAATGAAAAAGGAGATATCACCACAGATAGTGAAGAAATTCAAAATATTATCAGAAACTACTTTAAAAATTTATACTCCAATAGACTTGAAAACCTGGAAGAAATTGATAGATTTCTAAGCACAGTTAACCTTCCTACACTTAGCCAAGAGGACATAGCAAGCCTAAACCAACCAATAACAACCAAAGAAATAGAAATGGCAATAAAAATTCTTCCACCAAAGAAAAGCCCAGGCCCAGATGGGTTCCCAGCTAAATTCTACAAAATCTTCAGTGAACAACTAATACCAATACTGCATAACATGTTCCGGGAAATTGAAAGAGATGGAACTCTTCCAAATTCCTTCTATGAGGCCAGTATCACATCAATCCCCAAACCAAATAAAGATACCTCAAGAAAGGAAAACTACAGACCAATATCCTTAATGAACATAGATGCAAAAATTCTAAACAAAATACTAGCTATACGCATTCAAAACTATATCAAGAGAATAATACATCATGACCAAGTCGGTTTCATCCCAGAAAAACAAGGCTGGTTCAACATACGCAAATCAATACATGTTATTCACCACATAAATAGAACCAAGAACAAAAACCACATCATCATAGCAATAGATGCTGAAAAAGCATTCAACAAAATCCAACACCCATTTATGTTAAAAACACTGCAAAAAATTGGGATAGAAGGAAAGTACTTCAACATCATTAAGGCAATATACTGCAAACCCAAAGCCAACATTATATTGAATGGGGAAAAACTGCAAGAATTTCCGCTACAGTCAGGAACAAGACAAGGATGCCCACTATCACCACTCCTTTTCAATATAGTCCTTGAGACTCTAACTGCAGCAATCAGACAAGAGAAGGAAATCAAAGGAATTCACATAGGAAGAGAGGAATTAAAATTATCCTTATTCGCAGATGACATGATCCTTTATCTGGAAGACCCAAAGAACTCAACCAAAAGACTTCTCGAGTTTATTGACACATTCAGCAAAGTCGCAGGTTACAAAATCAACCTAAAGAAATCAGTGGCTTTTCTTTATGCCAACAACAAATCCACAATGAAAGAAATAAAAACAACGATTCCATTCACTTACCTCAAAACCAATAAAATACCTAGGAATAAACCTAACCCAAGACGTAAAAGACCTCTACAACAAAAACTATAAAACATTAAAGAAAGAAATTGAAGAAGACCTTGGAAGATGGAAAGATCTCCCGTGCTCATGGATAGGCAGAATAAATATCATCAAAATGGCCATTCTGCCAAAACTGATCTATAGGTTCAATGCAATTCCCATTAAAATACCAGTGACATTCTTCAGAGACCTAGAAAAATCAATCATGAATTTCATATGGAGAAAGAAAAGACCTAGAATAGCCAAAGCAATTCTCAATAACAAGAAACACGCAGGAGGCATTACAATCCCAGACTTCAAACTATACTATAGAGCAATAGTAGTAAAAACAGCATGGTACTGGCACAAAAACAGATATACTGACCAGTGGATTAGAATAGAAGATACAGAAACGAACCCACACATCTTTAGTCAATTAATCTTTGACAAAGGGGCCAAACACATACGCTGGAGAAAAGACAGCCTTTTCAACAAGTGGTGCTGGGAGAACTGGCTAACCATTTGTAAAAAGATGAATCTAAACCCCTATATCTCACCAAACACAGGAATCAACTCAAGGTGGATCAAAGACTTAGAAATTAGACCTGAGACTGTGAAGTTAGTAGAGGAGAGCATAGGTTCAACACTACAACATATTGGCACAGGCAGTAACTTTCTCAACAAAACCTCCAAAGCTCAGGAAATTAAAGCAAGAATAAACAAGTGGGATAGCATCAAACTAAAAAGTTTCTTCTCATCAAAGGAAACTATCAATAACCTAAAGAGGAAGCCTACAGAATGGGAAAGGATCTTTACCAGCCACCATTCTGATAGGGGGCTAATATCCAGAGTATACAAAGAGCTCAAAAGACTCTACACTAGCAAAACAAACAACCCAATCAAGAAATGGGCAAATGAACTAAATAGACACTTCACAAAAGAAGAGATACAAAGGGCTAATAGATACATGAAAAGATGTTCTTCATCACTGGCCATCAGGGAGATGCAAATCAAAACTACACTGAGATTCCATCTAACCCCAGTCAGAGTAGCAAGCATAAAGAAATCAAATAACAACAAATGCTGGCGAGGATGTGGGGAAAGAGGAACTCTTTTACACTGTTGGTGGGAATGCAAACTAGTTCAACCACTATGGAGATCTGTGTGGAGATTCCTAAGAAAGGTGGGAATAGATCCACCATATGATCCAGCTATACCACTCCTGGGTATCTTTCCAAAGGGGTTGAATTCAGAGAACTACAGCAACATATGCATACCTATGTTCATAGCAGCACAATTTGTAATAGCCAAAATATGGATCCAACCCAGATCACCATCAACAGATGAATGGATAGCAAAACTGTGGGAAATACACACAATGGAATTCTATTCAGCCATAAAGAAGAACAAAATTATATCATTTGAAAGAAGATGGAAAGCCCTGGAGAACATTATGTTAAGTGAGATCAGCCAAGCACAGAAGAAGAAGATACATATGTTTCCTCTAATATGCCCAAACTAGGAAACACAAAGAATACCAGTGGGACTCCAGATATTGAAGGGGAAATACTAGCTAAGTTTGGATGGTAAGATAGGAGAGGAGGAAGGCCGGTCTTGATTAATAAGGGTCTACACTTGAACATGTGTAAAATTATGAATAAGACATGGTTAACCTGAACAACCATTGGTGGGAGGGGGGAAGGGAAAATGGGGGCGGGGGGGGAGAGGGCACCAAATATAGTGTAAATGTATACTATTTATGTTCAATAAAAAAATTGTTATAAAAAATTACCCATGTACCGAAAGATAAAAAAAAAAATAAAAATAAAAATAAAAAATTATTTAAAAAATATTTCTTCCTGATTGCAAAATAATTATATGATTAAATAACATTTAAAAATACAGAAAAGCAAACACACAAAAAGTACTTTTAATCCCCATATCTCAGAAATAGTACTTGTTAGAATGGCAATATATAAATTTCTAGTCTCTTTCTACACACACACACACACACACACACACACACACACACACACACTTCTAGTCTCTATGACATAGAAAATACATATTATCTTTTCTAACTAAAATAATTTCTTAAACACATATTTGTTAAGTATCAACTATGCACTACTGTTTAACAGTGAATTATTATGCAATAACTGTTCTAATGCTGTTTTTATAAATATCTGATGAGCATTCTTTCACATCACATATAACCTGTTTATAGATAAACTGGAGACTTGACAACCTTAGTCCACAGTGGTGAAGGGAATGTGCCATTTGAGAACAATAGAGAAGAGAACTGGTCTCCCAGGAGGCCTGGTCTGAGTGTAAGAAGTCACATATGGTATTTTGCTCTGAGCTTGTCCAGGGAATCCCATCTTGTTTCCACTCAGCATGTGGAAGTTCCTGGAAAGATTATCAAAGACTGGTAGGAAAGCAAGAGGAATACCTGGGAGGTATAACTGGAGACTCATCTCCAAATCAATGAATGAATACTATGATAAAGTAGTGGCCAATCTTAAAAAGAAATTATATTAGAATGCTTTTGGAGTGCCTATTTGAATTAAATGTTTCTAACTATGATTCAGCATTGAAGTTTCTAATACCAATAAACTTTAATTTAAAAAATTATTGAAAATTAAAATTGTGAGCCAGGTGCAATGACACATACCTTTCATCCCAGTACTTTGAAGGACAAAACAGTATGATTGTAGGTTTGAAGCCAGCAGCTTAATGAGACCCTGTTTCCAAATAAAAATTAAAATAGGGCTAGGGGTGTAGCTTGGAGGTAGAATTCCCCTGGATATAATTACCCAGTAACACAGACACACAGACACATACACACACATGTAAAAGAAAAAAAAAAAGAAAAGGAAAACATAATTGTTAGCTGGGTGCCATAGTGTACACTTGTAATTCCAGTACTTGGGAGGCTGAGATAGGATGACTGCAGGTTTGAAGCCAGCCTCCACCACATAGCAAGCATCTCAGCAATTTAGTGAGACCCTGTTTCCAAACAAAAAAAATAAAGTAGGGCTGGGGGTATAGTTTGGAGGTAGAATTCCCCTGGGTTCCAATCTCAGTAACACACATACAAAAAAAAAATAAAGTAAGATAAAAATAAAATTGTATATTTTTGTGGTTTATGTTTTGACATAAGTATATCTTGTGCAATGGCTAAATGATATGAGTTAACATATGCATTATCTCACATATTTATTTTGATGGTGAGAATACTTAAAATTTACTCTGTTAGCAATTTTCAAGTATACAACACATTGTTATTAACTATTAATCATGTTGTACAGTGGGTCTTGAACTTACTCCTCCAATCTAAATCAAATTTTGAATTTTTTGACTCACATCTCCCCTAACCCTCATCCCTGCCCCAGCCACCATTCCACTGTCTGTGAGTTTGTCTTTTTTAGATTCCCATATAAGTGAGATCATACAGTATTTTTGTTTCTGTTTCTGGCTCATTTCACTTAACATAATGTATATCAGATTGATCCATCTTATCACAAATGACAGGATTCCCTTCTTAAGGCTGAATAATGTTCAATTGCATCTATATACACAACATTTTATTTGTCTTTTGATGAGTACTTAGGTTAATTCCATATCTTGGCTATTGTGAATAATGTTTCAACAAATATGGTATTGATTTAATTTCCTTGGGAAGTAGACTCAGTAATTGGATTGCTGGATCATCAATTGATTTTAATCTTAACATTTTCTTTTCTGTACATTTCTTGGATTCTTTATTATTTTTAACTCCTATCCTCTAATTTTTTAATCTCTAACAAATACCTGACCTTATATATTCTTTACAGTGTTCCTAAAATAACGTCTTTGACTAACAGTGGGTCTGTAATGGTAGTCTGAGCAGACTTGGCCCCTCCTAATGTGGAGCTTACAATCTAGCAGAGGAAGTTAGACAATAAACTGTTAATCATGCAAGTAAATATATAACTATAAATTGAGAAAATTATTACAAGAAAATAGAATTCTTGGATAGAGAATAAACGGCAGAAATCCTTAGACTGACTGATTATAAAGGGCTTTATATGGACCTAATGTGTAAGCTAATGTGAAGGCTGAGAAGTAGTCAAATAGGTAGAATATCCTAGACACATAAAATGGTTGGTAAGAAGGTCCTGGTGAGTATTAGCTTAGGATAATGTCAGGTGCTGCTAGAGAAAAGAGAGTGGTAAGAGAAAGTGACTTTACTTACTTATTTTTAAAAATTTTTTTGCAGTACTGAAGATAGAACCCAGGGGCATTCTACCTCTGAGCTACACCCCAAACCTATTTTTTATTCTTTATTTTGAGACAGGGTCTCCATGAGTTGCAAAGGGCTTCACTAAGTAGCTGAGGTTGGCCATGAACCCCAATTCTCCTGTCTCAGCCTTCCAAATGCTGGGATCACAAGTGTGCACTACCACGCCTGGCTCTATTTATTATTTATTTTTTGCAGGTCTGGGGATGGAACCCAGGAGTATTCGACCTCCAAGCTACACTCCCTGCCCTTTTTTTTTATTCTCTATTTTGAAACAGGGTATCACTAAGTTGCAGAGGGCCTCACTAAGTAGCTGAGGCTGGCCATGAACCACGATCCTCTGGTGTCAGCCTCCCAAATGCTAGGATTACAAGATTGTGCCACCAAGCCTGGCTTATTTTTTTTATTGGCATTGTAGTCATACATCTTAATGGAGTTCAAGATGGTAGAGACATTCATGCACACATTACTCATTCCCAGTTCCCACTCCCTCCTTCTCATATTTGGTTTAGTGATTGACTTTGATATGTTTGTGAATGTACATCATGTACCTTACAGAATTTCCCTCTTCTCCCCTATCATCTTCCTTAGGTCACCTTATTTGCTCACCTATGTTTTCACTTTCTTTGTCTAGAGTTTCTCCTATGACCTTTTTTCTCCTTAGCTTCTGCATATTAGGAAAAGCATCCGATTTTTTACTTTTTGTGACTGACTAATCTCACTTAGCGTAATGTTTTCCAGTTTCATTAATTTCCCTGCAAATGACACAATTTTTCTTTATGGTGGAGTAAATTCCATTATGTACATATCCCATAGTATTGTAATTCATTTATCTGTTGATGGACATCTTGGCTGGTTCCATAGTATGGCAATGGTGAATTGTGCAGCATAAACATAGATACATATATTAGTTTGGCAGTTTGGTTTCCATTCTTTTGGGTGAATATCTAGAAGTGGTATTGCTTGATCAAATGGTAAGTTTGTTCCTATTCATCTAAGGATTCTCCATACTGTTTTCTGAAGTGGTTGCACTAATTTGCAATCCCACCAGTATTATATTAGAGTTCCCACTTCTCCACATCCTCTCCAGCATTTGTTGTTGTTTGTGATTTGAATGATTGCCATTTTAGTTGGAGTTAGGTGAAATTTCAGGGTAGTTTTAATTTGCATCTCTCTGATTGCTGATGATTTTGAACATTTTTAATACATTTATTGGCCATGTGAATTTCTTCTTTTGTGAAGTGTCTATTTAGTTCACTTGCCCATTTTTTGATTGAGGTATTTTTCTTTTTTTTCTTTTTTGGTGGTGGTAGTACTGGGGTTCCTGGAAGCCCTTCTACCTCCGGGATCCACTCCCACGGGCTACACTCCCAGACCTATTTTTTAACTTTTTTATGTGGAAACAGGGTCTTTTAAGCCAGTGAGGCTGGCTCCAGCGCGATCCTCCTGTTTCTGCCTCCCAAGTGCGGGGATTACAATCGTGCACCACCACGCCTGGCTGGGTATTTGTTTTCTTAGCTATAAGTTTCTTGAGTTTTTTTTTTTTGTATATTCTAGATATTAGTCCTCTATTGGAGGAGTAGTTGGCAAAAATTTTCTCTCACTCTGTCAGCTCTCTGTTGAGGTTCCTGATAGTTTCCTTTGCTGTACAAAAGCTCTTCAGCTTAATTCAATACCATGTACTGATTCTCCTTTTAATGTCTTGTGCCTTTGGGGTCTTGTTGAGAAGGTTTTTAACCTATGCCTATGTGTTGCAGTGTTGGACCTATGCCCTCTTCAAGGAGCTGCAAGCTCTCTGGTCTGATTTCCAGGTCTTTGATCCATCTTTAATTGACTCTTGTGCAGGATGAGAAAGTGGGGTTTATTTCCATTTTCCTGAATATGTTTAACCAGTTTTGCCAATACCACTTATTGAAGGGCCCTCTTTTTTCCAGTGTATCTTTTTGGCCCTTTGTTAAAAAAAATCAATTGGCTGTGACTATGTATATTTGTTTCTGAGTCTTCTATTCTGTTTCATTGGTCTGTGTGACTGTTTTTGTGCCAATACCATGCTGTTTTTATACTATGGCTTTGTAGTATAGTTTGAAGTCAAGTGTTGTGATTCTTCCTGCATGGTTCTTGTTGCTGAGAATTACTTTGGCTACTCTGGAATTTTTGCTGTTTCAAATGAATTTAAGGACTGATATATTTTTTTTTATGTCTGTGAGACCTTAGTAATATAATGGATATTGCATTGAATCTGTAGATCACTTTGGGAAGAATGGCCATTTTGATGATACTTATTCTGCCTATCCAAGAGCATGAAAGATTTTCCCATCTCCTAAAATCTTATTTGTGTTTTAAAAATATTTTATAATTTTCTTTGTACAGATCTTTTACCTCCTTGGTTAGGTTTATTCCTAAGTATTTCATTTTTTTGGTGGGATATCCTGAGTGGAAGTGTTTTCTGGATTTCTTTTTCACTGGATTTGTGGTTGGCATACAGGAAAGCTTCTGATTTTTTAAGATTGATTTTGTATCCAGACACCATGCTGAATTTGTTGAGCAGTTATATAAGCATTTTGGTTGAGTTTGTTGGGTCTTCTAAGTATAGTATAATGTCATCTGCAAATAGTGATAGTTTTAGTTCTTCTTTTCCTATTTGGACTCCCTTGATTTCCTTTTCTTGCCTTATTGCTCTGGCTAGAGTCTCAAGTACTATATTGAAAAGTGGTAATGGACATCCTTTTCTTGTTCCTGTTTTTAGGAGAAAATCTCAAGGTTTTCATCCATTTAAAGTTATGTTGGTTGTGGGCCTATTGCAGATTGCCTTTATGATGTTGAGATATGTTTCTTCTATTCCAATTCTCTGCAGTGCTTTTTGCATAAATAGACATTGGATTTTGTCAAATGCTTTTTCAGCATCTATTGAAATGATCATGTGATTTTTTTTTTTTTTTTGTGGGTCTAGGGATGGAATCCAGGAGCATTCGACCGCCAAACTACAACCCCTGCCCTATATTTTATTCTTTATATTGAAACCAGTTCTCACTGAGTTGCAGAGGGCCTCACTAAGTAGCTGAGGCTGGCCGCGAACTGCGATCCTCCGGTCTCAGCCTCCCGAATGCTGGGATTGATCATGTGATTTTTATCTTTGGTTCTATTAATATGATGAATTACATGAATTGATTTTCATATATTGAACCATCCTTGCATCCCTAGGATGAACCCTACCTGGTCATGGTGTAGAATTTTTTTGATGTTGTTTTGAATACCTGTTGCTAGTATTTGGTTTAGCAGTTTTGAATCTAAGTTCATCAAATATATAGGCCTGTAGTTTTTCTTTCTTGAGTGGTCTTTATTTGGTTTTGGTATTAATGTGATGTTGGCTTCATAGAATGTATTTGGGAGAGTCCCCTTTTTTTGTCTATTTCATGAAATAGATTGAGGAGTATCAGGATTAGCTCTAATGCTGCCTTCAAATTGTCCCAGAGGTTTTGATATGTTGTATCTCTATTTTTGTTTATTTCTAGATATTTCTTGATTTCACCCTTTACTTCTTCAATGGCCCAGTCTTCATTCAGCAGTGTGATGTTCAGTCTCCACATGTTTATGTGGTTTCTCTGGGTCTTATAGTTGATTTCTAGTTTCATTTCATTATGGTCTGAAAAGACACAGGGAAGTATGTCACATTTTTAAAAATTGCTAGTGTTTACTATGGTGCAGGACGTGATCTGTTTTGGAGAAGGTTCCATGAGCAGCTGAGAAAAATGTTAACTCTGCTGTAGTTGGGTGAAATATTCTATATGTGTCGAACAGGTTGATGGTGTTCTTTAGGTCTCAGGCATCTTTACTGACCTTTTGTCTAGAAGCTCAGTTTAATGGTGTGAGAGGGATGTTGAAATCTCCCAGTATTGTATTGGGATTTATGTGTGACTTAACATCACAAAGTGTTTGTTTTATGAAAGTAGTTGCACCTATTTGTGGCATAAATGTTGACTATCATTATTTCCTCTTGCTGGACTGTTCCTTTTACCAGTAAAAAAAAAATGACCTGCTTTGTCTTTTCTAATAAGCTTGGGCTTGAAGTCTAACTTGTCTGATATCATAGTTGCTACTCCTGCTTGCCTTCAAGTTCCATGGGCATGGATTATGGTAATCTTGCTCCAGCCCTTTACCTTAAGTTTGTTACTATCTTTACTTGTAAGGTGTGTTTTTCACAGCCAGCATGTAGATGAATTTTGTTTTTTTAATCCATTTTGTAAGCTTTCTGTCTTTTTATTGGGGAGTTGAGGCCATTTGTGTTCAGAGTGGTCATTGAGAGATGATTTTTAATTCCTGACATATTGAGATTTGACTTCTGTTTGAGGTAGTGTTTGTTCTTTGCTTAGTTGTCTGCTGGATGGAAATTCTTGTTTTTCTGGTTCTGTCATGTAATAACTTATTTCTTCTTTGCAGTTAATCTCTTTGAGTATTTCCTCTAGTGCTGGTTTTGAAGATATAATTACCTTCAGCTTCTGTTTGTTGTGGAAGATTTTTATTTCCCTGTCTAATTTAGAGATAGTTTTGCTGGGTAGGAAATTTTTGGCTGCAAGTTGTTTTCTTTCAGAGTTTGGAATATGGTACCCTCTGGCTTTCATAACTTGGTTTGGGAAGTCTGTAGTGATTCTAATTGGTTTGCCTCTGAATGTCAATTGGTCTTTTGTCTTTGTTGCCTTTAAGATTCTTTCCTTGGCTTCTACATTGTTTAGTTTTCTATTATGTGGTGTGGGGAACCTTTTCTCTGCTCTTGTCTAAAGGAGGTTCTATAAGCTTTCTTTTCCTGTGTATTGACCTCTTGCTCTATGTTTGAAAATTTTTCTGATATTACTTCTTTGAAAAGATTGTTGATCCCTTTGGTTTCACTTTCTTTTCCTTCTTCTATGCCAATCATTCTTTAGGTTAGCTCTTTTAAAATGGACCCATATCTCTTCAATGACCAATTCAGGCTGTCAAATTGTTTTTTCTAGATTATATACTATGCTTTCATTTTTGGAGTGATCATCTTCTAGCAGTGAGATTTTATTCTACATTTGATCTAATTGATTTTTTATAGTTTGAATTGAAGGCTCACTTCAATAATTTCTTTCTTTCTTTCTTTCTTTCTTTTTTTCTTTCTCTCTATTCTTTCTTTTTTCTTTTTGGTATTGAGGATAGAACTTAGGGGCATTCTACCTCTGAGTTATGCCCCTAGCCCTATTTTTTGTTCTTTATTTTGAAACAGGATCTCACTGAGTTGCAGAGAGCCTTACTAAGTAGTATCTGAGGCTGTCTTCCAACTGTGATCCTCCTGTCTAGCCTCCCAAATGCTTGCCCCTGGGTTCAACCCTCAGTACCAATAAAAAAAGTTTACCATATGGTTGGCATGGTATATATGTGGTTATTTGTTGGGCGTGATGGTGCACGTTTGTAATCCCTGCGCTTGGGAGGCAGAGACAGGAGGATCGCGCAGGTTCGAAGCCAGCCGTGTTGGCTTCCAAATAAAAATATAAAATAGGTCTGGGTGTGTATCCCAGAGGTAGAAGGGCTTCCAGGAACCCCAGTACCACCAAAATAAATAAATAAATAAATAAATAAATAATATGTGATTATTTTTATTTACTATTAATTATTTAATTAATCAATATTTTTTGTGGTACTAGGGACTGAACCAAGGGGCATTTTTACCTCCAAGCTAAACCACAGCCCTATATTTTATTCTTTATTTTGAAATGGGGTCTCACTAAGTTGTGGAGAAGAGGGTGGCAGTATATGGAGATTTGTTGGGTAGGAGTGGGGCTAGGTTTTAGAGATGGGGCCAATTTAGTGACTGCTTTATGAGGGGCTGGAGCCTGCTCTCCTTACCTTTGTAGTGAAGTCTTCAGATGGGGACTTGAGGTGGGCCATGTTGATGCTGTGAATGCTGAGCTTTCAAATGTCCTGGAAAATGACTTACACCATCCTTGGCAGAAAAAGGACGGTGTGGGCCTTCTTTGAGTGGACTGGAAGTCCTAGGTAGTGAACATTTTGTGTATGAACATGATGGATATTGGATCAGAAGGAGAGATTTACCTTGTTTTCAAGGGTAACACCCTGCCCCTCATTTTGGGGGTGTGAGTGAAAGGGAGAAGGTAGTCTCCCAAATGTATGTTGGGATAACTTATACCCCTGGCTGATAAGCACAGAGCCATATATATTTTTTTCTGAGTAGAATGTAGCCACTTAGTGTGACTTCTTTTGCTTTTAAATGTTATCAAAACAAGTTTGTATCTCTTTGTTCTTCCAAACCTATTGTTATCATCCAGGTGTACTTTTGTCTGTCTCAACTTTATGTAAATTTTTTTAAAAAAGATGTATAAGGTGGATTTAGGAGAGCTCTTTTGTCGTATGACTTCTTTGTTAGCAGCTATAAAGCTGTTTGGAAAATATGAAAAGGAACAAAGAAGGAAGCTGATACTGCTGTTCCGTGGTGTAGTAGACAAGGAGGAAAAGAGAAGCCTTGGTGGGGACAACAGGTAGTAGCTATTGAAGGGGATCAGAACAATCTCAGAGTTAATCGGAAGAAAGAAAGATGGTAGATTGGCTAGACCAAGGAGGTGGCCTGAAGTGTACAGTGGCAGGAGACCTCACCTCCTAGACACTATTTCATACCTTCTCTCTTTGTACCCAGTCTCCAACCTCATCACCTCTTGAGCAAATCCTCTATCATGTGGGAACCCTGGGTATTCATTAATTTTCCATTGTTGTGACAAAATACCTGAGAAAAATCAATGTCAAAGGAGAAGAGGTTCACTTTGGCTCCAGTTTCTGAGGTTTCAGTCCATCTTCTCATGGCCCTGTTGATTTGGGGCTGTAGCAGCACAGTAAGTCATGATAGGAGACTTGTTTACCTCATGGCATCAGGGAAGCAGAGAGGGAGAGAAGAGACTAGCACCCCAATAGGCTGTTTAAAGGCATGCTCGAAGTGATCCAACTTCCTTCCACTCGGATCCTGTCCCCAAAGGTTCCACTATCTCCTAGTAGTGCCACAGGCTGGTGACACAAATATTGAATTATTGGTCTTCTGAGGGACTTTCCAAATGCAAACTATAGCCTCTTGGCTCTGATGATAGTGGCTAACACTGGTGGCTTATGTTTAGGGTAAAGAAGTCCTTATATTGCCAAGTGGCAATGGGGATTTGCAAGAGAGTGAGGAAGATATTCCTGGGAAGCTGTGTTACCAGCACAAAGGTTTGGGCTTCCTAATGAACACAGTGTGCATATTGTTCCATAGCAGTATTTAGCACAGGTGCATTCTGATCCTATTAAACTATTAGTGCAGCTATTTGGTGGGTAAGCAGGCTTTTATGGCCTTCCCTAAGCATCTAACCATTGTGGTTAGCATTGTTTCTATGGTAAAATGCTTTCAAAGCTCACAGTAGACTAACAAAGGGACCTTGGAATGCAATCTGTTTGTACGTTGGATTGGCCAGGTTGGGTTAAAGAGGCCCACCTGCTTCTTCAGCTTTCATGTCTGCCCCCATACAAAGAAGGCAGAGTCTTCTATAGTGACAGACGAGCCACACACTCTGAGTTTAAAAAAGATAAAGATTAGTTCCTTGAAGGAGAGCCCGTCTGATTTAAGACAGGCCATATTTAATGAAACGTGGCACTAAATGGGTCTGCTTTAAAGGAGGCAGTTTGTATAAAGTTCTGTACTATTATCAGACCATCTGTGTTTGCTTTTGTGTGAAAGCAAAAGTTTCAGTCTTATTTTGGATAAAAAATGGCATTGTGCAGTGTGATAAGGGGTGTGAAAATTAAAGAGTAAATCAAAATGGGGGTTTTACTTTTTACTGGTTGCCATTTTCAATGGCAAATAAGTGAAACATATAGTCAAAAGCAAGGTAACGAGGAGGTTGACAGTTTGGTCATGTTTTATGTAACACTTGTTTTTCTTTTACATGAACATATTATACCATCCATCAGGATAAATTCATATGTCTTGGACCTTTAAAAACTGTATAAAAATAATTTTAATGGTTCCAATAACAGCTCCAGATGAATGCTGGAAAACAGATATTCCAAACTGTCAAATAGCATATGTATTGCTTGGCTCTGTTATAACTGCAAGTAAATGCTGCTTTTGTATGAAGTTTCCTTGACTGCCAATGGAAGAACTGTAACACATTTATTGCGAGAAAAATTGGAATGAGAATGAGACATGTTAGAACAGAATGGCAACTAATTCCTTCTTGCCAGTTGGACTGAATTAAAATAATAAATCATTAGGACAATAAAAGGTCTTGGTTAAAAGGAAGAATAATTTAAAGATATTTACAAAAATGGCACATTCATACACATATTGCTTATGACACAGAAATTTTATTTAAAAGTATGATTTTTCTTATCATGTGGGAGAAAAGAATTAGACTTCACTGACATGTGTATGTTAAATGGGGAAAAATCATTTAAGCTTTAGAGGTGAATTTAACTACAATATGGAAGGCAACTGAAAAGCCTTTACACAAAGGCCAGTTCCAACTGCTGTTTACTATAGGTAAGGGGCTTCAGGATGCTGTCTTGTGTTTGAAAGGGGCAACTCTTGCCATTATTTATTGCAGTTAATTGCTAATGTTTGTGAAGAGCACAGTATGTTGCACAACAGGACTGAGTAATCCATGGTGACCTTTTGTGCTATCAAAGCTTTATCAATTAGAAGCTCCTGATTGTAAATTCAGAGGACGCCCAGTGAGTCTCATCAAAAAGAAAGATTATACTTGGATTCTTATGCAATCTTATGTGGGTTTTTTTTTTTTTTTTGGCTCCTCTTCCTTTAAACTGAGCCCTCTCCAGGGCACTGTTTCCAAATCCGCAAAATAAAGCACATTCAAAATGTTTTTAAACTTCAAGGAGTGGCTTTTATAAGCAATAGAAGGAATGTCATACAAATAGTGGTCATATTTTCCTGATAAACTCCTTTCTTCCTGAGATATCCACATTGGCTTATTAACTTCCTGGTCATTTTTTTACCCCCATCAACTTTGTTCTGTTGCTATTGGGCCTGCATGGCATTTATGAAAACTTTTTAAAATGTTTCAGAATTGTAAATTAAAGTCCTTCTTGCAATGTACTTCTCACTGTGAGTCAGTCTTAAAATATTTGTTCGTTTCATTCACTAATCCCCAGAAAGGATTTTTCAGTTCTTATTTTCCTTCATGTTGCTGCAGCTCTTGACAATATTTAATACTTCCTTCTTGGAATTCTCTCCTCTCATATCTTCCATGACACTGCAATATCTTGGAGTTTTTCTGTTTATTTTGTCTTTTTGTTTTTTTTTTTTAGTGGACTCCTTATATATATATATATATATATATATATATATATATATATATACTCTTTTATGTTATCTAATTTGGCTGTTATCCAGGGATAAGGCCTCAGCTTTCTTTTTTTTCCCCTCTAATTTCTTGGCAAGCTTACCTATTCCCAACTGTTTTTCAAGCTCCAGGTCAACATTTCCAACTGTTGTCAACATCTTCATCAAAACTTGTGATCTTCCACTGCCCAAATTCTTGATCCTAAATTATGATGTGAATTATTTTCCTAAATATCCTTGCCAGTTTCATTCTAGGATTATTGCTACTGAGTTATCAATGATAACACTAAGTTGTAGTTATGCTTTCTCCCATCATGTTCCAGTGTATAGGACAGCATTTTTGCTATGATTACTATTTATAGTTGGGTCAAGATCAGCTGAAGCCTGTGGATCAGTGAGGTAGTTATTCTGTTCATAGCTGGACTTGGTTATGCAGTTGGGTAGTGGGTTCTACTGACACTGGCTGGGCTTGCTCACATCTTTTGATGTCTGCTGACTGTGGGTTGGCTTTTAATTATCTAAAATGCAGCTCAGGTCAGTTCTCATGGCAGAGAGAGGGCTCTGAAGTCCTGAGCCTCTTGAAACTCATCCAGACTGTGGTAGAAGGTGTGATGGTCCATTCAAGGCATTAGGAAATGGGTTGAGGGGTGGACACATATGCAAGAGTTGGTAGAGAAGGCAGGGAAAAATCTTGAGAGCAGAGATACAGCTGCCAAATTAACTTCAGAGTGGCACCTTCCAGGAGAGGAAGCAGAGTAAGTTAGGAGTCTGTACACTGGTGTGGTAGCTGATGTGGATTTTGTGTGTTTATGATACAAGTAATGGCTTCTTGATGGCCATCTGTGTGACTTTGCAGCTTCTTTCATTTGAGTCTATTTTACTACTACTTGAATCTGGACTGGGCTTCTGATTTGCTTTGGCCAATAGAATGTAAGTAAAGCCACAAAGTTTTGGCACTCAAGTCTGGACAGTCTCTTTGGCTTTCCTTTTATCTATAACCATTGATGGGTGGACTGTTTTGTTGACTGTTAAATGGTCAATTATGATGGAATGTCCAATCATTTGAGCAGGCTTGCATTAATGTGGCTCTTTAAAAAAAGATCAGGCATCCTAAAACTTTTTATAGGGAACAGTTGTTCTTTTTAATTAAGAAACAAAACAACCCACTTTAAATCATATGGTTAAATTGATGTCACCCTTACAATTAGGAGCTCTTTCAGTCCTTCAACCAAGTCATGTTTTTCCTACCTTAAGGTTTACTTTCTATTCCACACCTAGATTCTTGTCATCCTTTGTATCTCTTGCTAAAATATCATCTCTTCCCACACATCTCAATTAGAGTTGGTTTCACTCTTTTTATTTTTTCTATTGCAGTCTTTTAAAAATGTTATTATAATTGAAAACTATTTTACATTTTTTTTGTTCTGAAGATTGAGCCTGGGGGCATTCCATCTCCAAGTTTCACCCTCCAGCACTATTTTATTTTTATTTTGAAACAAGGTCTCACTAGGTCAATGCTGAGGCTGTCCTAGAACCTTCAATCCTCCTGTCTCAGTCTCCCAACTATTGGGATTCAGGTGTGTGCCATCATGTTTTTTTTTTGCCTTTTAATTCATTTTGTATTTCTAGTTAAAGAGATCCATAAAGGCAGAGACCATTATTTTCTTGATGATTAACATTACGTGGAATATATTAGGAACTCAATAAATATTTGTTGAATTACAGATGATTGGATTGCAAAATTATGGGGAATACACACAATGGAATTCTACTCAGCTATAAAGAAGAACAAAATCATGTCATTTGCAAGAAGATGGAAAGACCTGGAGAACATTAAGTGAGATCAGCCAAGCACAGAAAGAGAAGGGAGGTATGTTTTCTCTAATACGCCCAAACTAGGGAGTATTAGGAATACCAGAGGGACTCTAGACAATGGAAAAGAAACCTCACCAAAATGAGAATGAAAGGATGGGAGAGGAAGAAGGCTGAGATTGATTAATGAGGGGCTACATACAAATTTGTGTAAAAATATAAATATAGCATGGTTAACCTGGACACTCATTGTTGGGAGGGGGAAAGGGGAAGTGTGGGTGGGGAGAGTACCAAGCACATTCTGAATATATGCCATTTTCAATATGTTCCACATAAAAATAAAAAAATATATTTTTTGAATTAGCTGTGCACAGTAGCACATGCTTAAACAAACAAACAAACAAACAAACAAACAAACAAACGATATAGTACATCTTACACTGTTATTTACTCAATATGTATTTTTTATGTCTGTTTCAGGCAATATTATAGCAACAAAATATGGTAAAGAAAACAGACAAAAATTCTTGACATATGCACACATGTATTTGTATGATTATATATGTATATATTCTTCTAGATGCCAGGAAAATTTTAAACTGTGAGGAAATAGTAATAGTTTTATACTTTATGAAGCTTATAACCTAATGAGGGTGTGCATACTTTAAGAAAAGAAATGTTTTTGCATACAAAAATAAAGCAGGACACAAGGAAAGAGCCACTATTTATGAAATAGAATGGTCAAAAAGAATATCTCTGGTCAGATGATATTTTCAAGGAGAGCTAGAGGACATAAAGGAACAAGCCAGGTGGATGCTAGGTAGATGAGCATCCAGGAAAGAACAGCAACTGTAAAGTTCATCTGGTGTTTGAGGAGCTAGGAGGCCAGGAAGCTGGTTCCTCTGGTGGGAGTGAAGTGCTAGAGAGAGAGTGACAGAGGAGGAGGTTTAGCAAAGCAGTGGAGCAGCAGATCAAGCAGAGTCTTCAAAAGCCTCAGCTTCACGGAGCTCATATTCAAAATCAGAATCTCAGGAATGGGACTAGGTTTGCGTTTTTTTTTTTTTTTTGGTGGTTTTTTTTTTGTGGTACTGGGGTTCCTGGAAACCCTTCTACCTCAGGGCTACACTCCCAGACCTATTTTATATGTTTTATTTGGAAACAGGGTCTCTTAAGCCAGCGTGGCTGGTTTCAAACCTGCGAGATCTTCCTGTCTCCGCCTCCCAAGTGCGGGGATTACAAACGTGTGCCACCATGCCCGGCTAGATTTGTGTATTTTTAAAAATATCATGGATGATTTCTATTCAGAGTCGAGAAATATTGAGTAAAATGAGACATTTGGTTAAGGGCAGAGATCTAGCCTAAAAATCTAATGAACTCCTGATGCAGAGGTCCAAAGAACCTCCCCTGGAAGTTTACTTCTGCTTTGGTGAGACTGGTCAGATGATGTTTTTCCATGAGGCTTAGCTTTCCCCAGACCTCTGGAAAGGCCTGCCCACTAAGTGGAGATTCTCATTTTGTTTACCTTTCTCCTCATTATTTGAGTTAACTTGAAAGTATATTTTATTTAGAATAAAAAATAATTGATCTAAACTCATGTCCTAAACTCAGGCTCCTGCTTTCTCTGGATTAAAGGGAGATGAGTGACAACAACATGCCCAGCCCATCCCAGGCTTTCTAGCATACTCCCCAGACACTGAGTGGGGACCAATCACAACTTGGAGAGGTACCAGGATACTTAAGACAGTTCCATCTATATATGGGCCTCCCAGATGAATGTGAGCATCCATCTGAGCATTCCACTGTCCACTGAATTTTACTGCCATTTTTTTACACACATGAGCGGAACCTTTAGACAACAGCTGACTGCATGTGAGTCGGCCGCTCCCCTTTGGATACAATAGTTTGTGACTGTTGGTCACTAGTCTTAGGGTTTTCAGGAAGGTGGGCTTTGTAAGCTCTAACCATACTCAGCCTCTCATCCCCAACATATCTCCCTCCAAGTTATTGATTAATTCAACTTTTTATTATTTTTTGGTTCTGAAGATTAAATCAGAGATGTTCAACTTTTGAGCTACACCTTTTTTCATTTTTGTTTGTTTGTTTTTGTGGTACTGGGGCTTGAAACCAGGGCATTTTATCTCCAAGATATACCCCCAGCCCTTTTTATCCTATTATTCGGAAACAGAGTATCCCTAAGTTGCTGAGGCATTCATGTGCTGGTGCTCACTGTGGTAGCACTGAGGTGGTAGAATCTTTAAGAGATTGGGCCTAGTGTGAAGTAATTAGGATGTTTGGGATAATGACCTCAGAAGGGATTATTTCTGGTCTTGTAGAATGAGTTCTTCCAAGAGTGAGTTGTTAGAAAGCAAGGCCAGTCCACTTGCTTGGCTACTTCTACCTGTGGTTGGTTCTCTCTTAACCTCCTCACCATGTTGTGATGCAGCCAGCTTTTGGACCCTCCAGCCACCAGAATTGTGAACCAAAGAAACCTTTTTTATTTATTTAAACAGTATCTAGCCACAGTTTATAGTAACAGGATATGGACCAATATAGGATAGGATCCCAGTGACTTAGTTTTTAAGTTGCTTTTCAAGTTATTCCGGTATATGACTAGATTGATGACCCCTGGAACAATCTTGATCTGCAGGTCAGTGATTAGCCTGAAACAAGAGGTGCTGGGGGAGGACTGATTTAATTGGAAGAATCAATACAGTAATTTTTGGCTGATAAAAATGTTCTATATTCTGATTGTGTTGGTCTTTAGCTTATACACTCTTGTGAAATGCACTAAACTATACACTTAAATTGGAGAAGTTTATTGTATCTAAATTAAATCTAAAAGCTGATTTTTAAAAAAGGAAAAAATCCAGGCGTAGTGGCGCATGCTTGTAATCCAAGCAGTTGGGAGGCTGAGACAGGAGGTTTGCAGACAGCTGGAAAAAATGTGTGGTCAACAGTATCAAACAGAATTGCTTCATTGAAAAATAGATGATGATTCAGATTCTTGATTAGCATGTGTTGTGTAATTTTGGGAGGTGCTCTTACAGGAAAAGATGAGTCACTTTAAAAGGAAAAGAAAGTTAATGGTTTGGTGGCTTGTGGACAAGGGAGTGTATTTCCTGCATAGATAGAAGAACTCAAAGTTTTCTATCATTTTGTTTTGTTCTTCCCCTCTTGGTTTTCCTCTCCTATTAAGGACTTTTAGAGCACTCAACATTAAAGAGCATCTAAAAATCCATTTATATACATTCAGGGTGGAGAAGCTTACATCAGACAGTCCCTTATTTACCAACCTATGAGCAAGAACATGTTTTTGGCAATGTTTGTTTAATAAGGACTATCCACCTTAATTCCCCTTTTCCCTTTGGTCTCTTTCATTCCCTAAATGAGTGTGACTAAGCTTGAAGAGATCAATGGAGAAAGGTTTTTGGTCCCTGTACTTTAAACAAAACTATTTGTCAATAAAGTAAGAGGATCAGTCACTGATTGATAGAGAAGTTGTTTTTAGCTAAAGCCCAAGTTGCTTTCAAAGAGGTATTAGTACCATGGGCAACATTAGTGGTCCATGGCAGAATGCTGGGACAAACATCTCTTTTTACTCTTTCCTTCCTTTTTCTTTTCTTTTCCTTTTCTTTCTTTCTTTCTTTCTTTCTTTCTTTCTTTCTTTCTTTCTCTCTCTCTCTCTCTCTCTCTCTCTCTCTCTCTCTCTTTCTTTCTTTCTTTCTTTCTTTCTTTCTTTCTTTCTTTCTTTCTTTCTTTCTTTCTTTCGCCAAGGATGGAACACAGGGGCACTCTACCTCTGAGCTACACCTCCAGTCCTAGTTTTTAGATTTTAAAAAAATTTTGAAACAAGGTCTCACTGAGTTGTGAAGAGCCTCACTTAGTAGCAGAGGTTGTCCACGAACCACAATCTTCTGGTCTCCACCTCCCAAATGCTGGGATTACAAGCATGCGCCACCACACCCAACCCCTCTTTCTTTTTCTGATTTGCCTTTCTTCCAAAAAAAAAATGAAGATGTTGAAAACTTTAAAGAAGCCAGGAATGCTATCACATGCCTGTAATCCTAGTACTAGGAGGCTGAGACAGGGGGATTGTAGGTTCAAGACCAGCCTTAGCAGCCTTAGCAACTTAGTGAGAACTTTTGTGTACTTGGTAATCACCTTTGGTGAGGGAACTCTGCATTATAACAAGCTGCCTGGGTGCATGGCAGGAGCCAGGCCCTGACTACTTTTTACATTTTGAAATTAATACCAAAGCAATTTTCCAATACTGGCACATTCCTCTTCACTTCCACCTTCTTTCTTTTAACTTCCTGACACCTGTCAGGCCAAAGGGAATGGGGATGAAGAAAGCCAGTTGAGCTACTTCCATGCAGAGAGGAGTTGAGGTGGGGTCCTGGCCTTGAGGGTGTGAAAAAGTCACTTGGGAGGGTTAGATCAGCTGATGTTGAGGTGTCCATGGCTGTCCAAGGGGCTCTGGCAGATGTTCATCTGGGATATTATCTGGAGCATCATCTGGAGCTTGATGGCTTTAAATCTGTTGAAGACAAAATAACCACATAATTTAGTAACACATGGCCCAAATATAAGTATGAATAGAATGGCCTCCAGAGGTCTCAAAGAGGTACACTTAATAGAAACTTTTAACTAAGTTCTATATAAGACCATCTTTATCACATATGCAAACAAACATTTCACAAATGCTTTACAACTTGCCTTAACCTTCTGATTTTTATCCTAGTCCTTTTTTATTTCATCTGGGACAATCTTAGGATAAACCTTACTTTATACAAAATGCTTTTTTATTTTTACAAAAATTCATTTCTTTCTATCCTTCCTCCACCAAAAAATTTTTACACACACACACTTTCCACATCTGTCTCTTGTTGTTTTACATTCAAGCTAACCCCAAAACAATACCATTTTACAATGTTGTTTTTACACCAACAATTTAGAAACCCATTTAAAAGACTTAAGTGTTACTTTAGATCTTATAAAGTTAAGAACATTTTAAAGCATTACATTTTACATTTACCCAACTTAATAACTGAATTATAGATTACCGTAGAAAATTAAGACATCAGGTGAATATTACTAGTGCCTTAAAATATATTTTTTGCTAAAGAAAAAACCTTTAAAAGCAATGCATATTGTATTTAATCGCATCTCTCAGAAGTCTAAGTTTTACGGTGGCATGGACAGCTTTTTAGAGGTTTACATTTTAGCGAGGAGGACTGGTTGAGATAAAAACAAAAACCAAAAAACAACAACAACAACAACAACAAAAAACAAACAAACCTTGAGCAGCACCTTGTCTTAGCACAGCCAGCAAAAGAAAAAAAAAAAAAAAGAACAGCTTAAGTTTTTTCAAGGGTCTTTTTTTAAATAAGACCAATGGAGAGGCTTGTACTCAGTTTGGGTTTCTGACATTATATCTCCTTTTTAACAGAGGAGCTAGAGCCTTTAGCATAATTAAGAATGCAAGAAGTGGAGGTCACCCCAGGAGGAGGCTGTGCGGTTTTTCACTCCTTATAAACCCAAACTGATATACTTTCCTTAATATAGTATATACCACCTAGGTTAGATTAGTCTAATTAATTCTGATTTAAAATACTAACCCCAAACTCCCCCCCATCAAAGAAACAACCCTAAAACAACAGCCACCCTAGAATGATTGTATATTCCTTGATATTCAAGACTTCATAATCTGACTCCTGCGTCTTTCTAATCTTATTTTGTACTTTTCTTGAAGTAAGGTAAGCAGTACTATGCAATGCAGGCAGCCCTGACCTGGGTTTAAATTTTACTTTTACCAGTCATTACTAAGCAGACAAGTGCATAGTTTTAGGCTTCTCTGAGTATCTGTCTACTCATCTGAAAAATGCTGATACTAATAACAAAATGGGGATACTAAAATGGGGACACTAATGAGTATGCTCTTCATTCTCACAGGGACATTGTGAGAGTAAGTTAAATAATGTACATGAAGATTCTCTAGGAATTGTAGGTTTCTGTCTCACTGTAATATATTGCCATAGGTCTTGTGCAGGTTTTTTTTTTTTTTACTTTTTTTTCCTAAGTACTCATGTATGAAAAATAATAAAAAATTACTGTCAAGTTTTCATTTAGTACTTCTAAATTGGAAAAAAAAAAGATTAAGACAACCCTTTTCTTTAGAACTCAACAAAACCATTTTTTTTTTGTTGTTGTTGTACTAGGGATTGAGCCCAGGGGCATTCTACCTTTGAGTTATATATCCAGCCCTATTTTTTATCCTCACTAAATTGCAGAGGGCCTCACTAAGTAGCTGAGGCTGGCTGTGAACCTGAGATCCTCCTGTCTCAGCCTCCCCAGTACTGGTATTAGAAGCATGGGACACCATACCCAGTTTAGAACTCAAAATTTTAATATTTTTATTTTATATTTATATACTTATTTTTATATTTTATACTTTTAGTTTATTTGGAATGTGTGAAATTAGATATTACAAGTATCTTAGCTTGACTATTTTTCCCCATACCATCACAACATAAATGAGCACTTACTGTAAAATTTGAGAACGGGGACAAACAATTGTCTTTTTTCATCACCTGGTAAGGGCATCCATTCATTCCTTAAGTAGGCAGTTAAATTCCTCTGTGTGTGTGAATGTGTTAAAGTCGTATTATCTCCCATCTGCATTGGTTGTACATGTGCTAAAATATTCAGAAGTGCTTTGTAAGCTCTAAGATAGAAGAAGATGAATTATTTTCAGAATGTAAACTACACAAGGACAAACTTTTAAGAGGATAAGGAAATCCAATCAATTCCCAACTCAAATACTTTGAAAAAGGTACTCTCTTTTGTGAGCATTTGTTTAAACGCTGAGGGGCTCAAGTGATAAAAGATGAAGGACCCAGTTTCTTGTGTAGAAAGAAGCAGATGTCTCCAGTTGTTTGTGAACAGATTCAAGTTTGTTAGGTGTGGGTTAGCGAGTGGATGTTTTCATCAGCAGGTGCTTCCTCTGAATGGCTCATTATGTTGATATATATGGCTGAGGGAAAGTCAGCTCCAGGAGAACTTGAAACATGAATATAAAAGGCATTTAAAATTTTGTTAAAAACTTCCTTAGGGAGAAAATACAGGGTCCCTTCTTTTGTTGCCTGAAGAGGAAGGTGATTTACAGAAGGTGAAAATGAAGAGATGTAGCTATTCCAATCTTGCTTACACACCTAAAAATTAAACTTTTCTATAGCTCTTTGTGTTTTCCAAAGACCTTTGCAAATGTATTCCCTCCCTATATAACAAGCTTCTGATCAAAGCAGGATACTAGTCATCTTTCCATTTTCTAGATGAGAGAAAAGAGTTCCAGAGAAGTGAAGTCACCTTACCAGGTCCCCGGCCGAATCAAAGATAGAATGAGGTTTTGAGCCTCTGACACAGAGTTCTTGGCGCAATTACTCTGCTACGTGTTATTTCTTGTCTTGACTAAATCTCTACAAATTGGTTAAAAGAATTTTTAATCGAAGAAGCCAAGTTTAGAATTCTAAATAGAGGATATTCAGTGGGGAGGCTTGAGGTTTTATAAAAACTGAGACTCTTCTGGGCCACAAGGCTTCGAGGGCTGTGGTGAACAGCTGATGTGGTTCACAGACTTCAGAGAAGGCATCTGAGACTTCAAGGATGTACTCCTCCAGGTCCCCCCCGGGATTAGGCTGCATCTTTTCCCAGAAATCTTTTAAGTGATGTTTGTAGGATTGGCACCTGAGGAAGTGGTTCAGTTCAGCCACTGAGATTTGTGTCCAGTTTTCAAGTAGCCAGTCAGTCTTCCTGCATTCGAATTCTTTTTCCCCTGAGGAGAACCTGGAAAGTCTCCAATTTCTGACACTAATTTAGGTTATATATTTCTTTGTAACATGAATCAGTTTCAATATTGATGCAAGGCTGCCGACTTGTGCATTGCCAAGTACCCAATAGGCACCTTAATAAATATTTATTAATGTTAATGACAAGAGCGATCCTTTTCAATATTTATATTTGAAATATATACTGTGCCAATATTGCAATGGGGAAAACTTTTAGGGTAATTACATTTTGCAGTATATCTGGTGATTTATTTCCTAGACTCCCAAATTTTGTTCGAGACATGATTATGGTACTTAAAAAAATCTTAATGTTATTGGTGAACATTAGTCCTATTTATAGATGGGGAGTATAAAGTGGATGGGGCAGGGATTTGCAAAAAGTATCACAGTGGATTGAAGTAAAGTAAGGAATAAAGGTCCTGTGGTTCCAAGTTTCACTAAAAATAGGCTTGCTCTGAGAGCTAAGTGGTCAAGAAATTATAATGGGTCATGGGCAGCTCACATATGTGAGACTGTCCTCCTGACTCAAACTTAATTTTTTTTTTTTTGCAGTACTGGGGATGGTACTCTGAGTTACACCCCCAGCCCTATCTTTTATTCTTTATTTTGAAATAGGGTTTCACTGAGTTGCAAAGGGCCTCACTAAGTAGCCGAGGCTGTTTGTGAATTGCAATCCTCCTGTCTCATCCTCCCAAATGCTGGGATTACAAGTGTGTACCACCATGTCCAGCTCCAAACTTAATTTTAAAAAGAAAATTTTCCTTTGACTGTAACTTGTGAGATCTGGCAGCTAGAGGGACCCCCATTGAGTTTACCCTGTTTATTCTGGAGGAGTTAGAAGATAATACTCTCTTTTTATATTACTGCTATTTATTATTTTAAATCAACCTAATATTATAGAAATTAATCTGATATTTTCTATTTTAAAAGTTTAATTCATGTTCACAATTTTTATTGGTACATAGAATCATATATAATAGTAGGATTTGTTGTTACATATTTATACGTGCATATATAACATCATTTGGTCAATTTCATTCCCCAGTACAACCCCTCAAATTCATATTTTTTAAAAGCGTAGAAGTTGAAGTTAGAATAGTTGAGCCAGGTGTGGTTGTGCATGCTTGTAATCCCAGTACTTGGGAGGCTGAGATAGGAGGATCACAGGTTTAAGAACAGCCTCACAAGTGAAGACACTCTCAGCAACTTACTAAGACTCTGTTTCAAAACAGAAAATAAAAAGGGTTAAGGATGTAGCTCAGAGATAGAATGTCCCTGAGTTCAATCCCCTGTACCACAAACAAACAAAAATGAAAGAATAATTGTTAGTACCTAATCAAAGTAGAAAATAAATTTAGCAGTTATTTTTCAAACTGTGGTTTAGGAGCCTCAAAAATTAACTGGAATTCAGGACTTCATTCTAGATCTACAAAATCCAAATTTTTTGTGTAAAGCCAAGGAAGCTGCAATTTAGCAAGCTCCTAGGGGATTTCTTTTTTAATTTTTTATTGGTGCATTGTAGTCATACATCTTAATGGGATAAAAGACTTGTATAGGCATACATGCACACATCACCCAATTAGCCCTTACCTAATTCCCACCCCATTCCCTCCCCATCCCTCCTTCCCATGTTTGGTTTAGTGATTGATCTGTTTGTTTAAGTACATCATGTGCTTTAGAGTTTCCCTCTTCCCTCCTCCCATCCCCTCATTTAGGTCACCTTTTTGCTCCTCTGTAGGATCTCCTTCTTCATCTAGAGTTCCTCCTGTTACCCATTTTCCCTCTAGCTTTCACATATTGGGTCCTAGGAGATTTCTTGTAGAATATTTATCATAGAACATAACATCACTTAGGCTCACATTTCTATAGGAAAGTAACTCATAATTTCTAGTAAGAGTTTAATGAATGCATTCCATACACATAAGCGCTTTCTTCTGACATTAAGAAATGATTCCCTCTCCCTTCCTATGTTCCAAGTTCCCAGTGATAGTTTGTCTCCCTAAAAAGAGCCTCCAACAGAGCTCAGATGATAATAAGGGATGTTGAAAAAGAACAATGATATCTCCAGATATAAAAACAAAAGCATTGGTGGGCCAGTACCTACTGCCATTGCAAAACTATAGGAACACTCGTTATACACATTCATTCCCAGTCATCTTTTTCTGTCTTTAGTCAGCACCATTGTAGCCCCCAGCTATTTCTTTGCCTCTTCCCAGTGACCCTGAGTACAATTTCTCTCCTCTTCCTGCCTCACTACAAAACAGACACCAAACTCAGAGCTTCTTTCCTCCTGTCCCTGAAGCCAGTATCTAATATCTGTCTGATTCTTTGTTATGAGCAACCAAGAGAAATAAGTAGCAGCTAAAAAGACTGTCCTCTCTGCATTGCTTCATTTGTTGTGAGTATGATTGCCAGATAAAATACAGGACACTCAGTTAATTTCAACAAGTAATTTTTAGTATAATATGTTCCAAATATTACAGGAAACGTAGTTATACCTAAAAATTATTCATTATTTGTCTGAAATTCAAATTTAACTGGACAGCCTGTATTTTTTCTTTGTAAGATCTGACAACTCTAGCTGTAGTGGAGGAGGAAAGCAAGGAGAAGTGATAATGGCAAGACTTTGTGCATCTCCAGGACCATAGCGACAACCATCTATGTGTCAGAACACCCAGACTCAAACTCCTCAGGACGTTGCACCTCAGGAGCAGAGGCTCTGCTAGAGAAGGAATACAGCCTCTTGAAAGTACAGGTGAGGCCAGTGTGGAGACTGGTGAGAAGGGGAAAGGAGGGAAGGAGAGGGGAGGGGAGGAGAGAAGAAAAGGGGAGGGAAAATACCAGCACGCACAACACATAATAAGGGTAATTATTTGTTTCCTCAACAACAGTACAAAATGTTGATACTTAGAGTATGTGTTGGTATCGAGGCATCCTGCAAAATATATTCCTTATTGGAATTCAGTCAAAAAAAGTTTAATAAACTCTGCCCTGGGCCACCGTACAAAGGCTGATGTCTTTGGTCCATACATGAGTTGGGAAATACTTATAGTATCTCATTTATTTTAGCAGTTCCTACTTCTGTGTACCTATCTTTGAAGTGAGTGGTATTGAAGAATAATCTGCTGTGACAGAGACTGGCTCTGTTCCTTCCTGACAACATATCAGACCACAGCTCCACACAGCTGTCTTATAGCTCAGCAGGACCCTGTGACTGGCTCTGGCCAGTGGAGTGTGGGAGAGGTGGTGTGTGCCTCCTCCAGTGAGGTGTTTAAGAGCAAGTATACAACTTCTCCATGCTCTCTCGCACTGCTTTGTCCCAACGCTGGATGCAGGCTAAATTTTAAGGCCTTAGGCAGTAGCAGAATGATTTAATGAACAGGGTCTGGAACCCTGCCTGGAATAAAGCTTCAACCTGCTTCCAACGATGTGCATTGCCTGTGATGTCAGTGAGCGACCATAGTTATTGGGTGGAGCCACCATGTTTGAAGTTGTTTATTTCAACAAACTAACTACCACAATTTTTATTTATACATAAGCCAGATAACATAATTGCAAGTATACTCAAGCCAATAAAAAAATTGATACCCAAGTGGATTCTATAAAAATATGCTAGCTTTGAACAAGTTGCATTGGGGCTGTTTTTTATTTCATTTGCATAATGACCAATGGATTTGCGATTGTGAATGTATATTAACAATATTACCAGTTTGTTCCTGAGTTTCCTTACACATACTTTAATTTTACAAGAATCATAATAGGAAAATAGAGGCTATATGGGTTGTCATTCACACATGCAAAACATAATGGAAAATATGCCAAGATCACGAAGAATAAAGTACATACATCTGATACCTTTAAAATACTCTTTAACAAAAATACAGTTCCATAGGCTTTGAGTCTTACCTATCTTTCTTGATAGTGAGATTAATGCTCTAAATAAATATTTTATAAAAGTAACTTAAATAAATCCACTTAATTTATATTGCTGCCTGTCATAAATCTCCATCCCCTCCAGGATGAGCTCTGAACACTGTCCTTTTCACCCCACCAGCCTTTCACATTGAAATCACCTAAAAGCTTATTTTAAATGCAGATTTCAGAGCCTTATTGTAAAGAATCTTTTTCCATATATTTAGAATGAGCTCCTAGCCCCTGAATTAGAATAAACATCTCAGGTATCTCTGATGCTGAGGAATTGTAGATCACTTTTTGACAAAGACTATTAAAAGCAAGTGATAAAAATAAATCTTAATACTCAAAAGTATTTTAGCTCCCCCCCGCCACCTTACCCAATGCTGGGGATGGAACCCAAGGCCTGGACTCACACATGCTAGGCAAGCATTCTACCACTGAACTACATTCTCTAGGCCAGGAAATACTTTACATGACACAATTTTAACAAAGAAAAAACTACAAAGTGCATTTATTTCTATTATTTTAAATATATACTAAATACTCATTTTATTCATGCATGAAGCTATAAAAATAAATAGTGGTACAGTTCTAAAATACCTACTGATATGGCATATTATAGTGCATTGTAATATGCATAGTTTAATATTGTATAAGATAATATCTTATGAGCATGATATAAATTTAATTAGCACTCATGGGTTTTCTGGGGGAGGGTCTTTTATTATTTATTCATTTTAAAATGAATGGTTTCAAAGTTTCATATTTACAAAAGACGTTTGGACCCAAGTCCCTTCCCAAATTGGAGAACTGACTAATACAAGTGCCATCTAGTGGTCAGTAGTGTTTTTTGTTAGAAATAAAATATATTAAAATGCTAGAGAATTTGAATTCCCATCTTGCCAGCTTGAGATACTAGCTCTAGGACATAGAATCATATTTGGCAGCAGCTTCTTCCAGGAATGGTCCCCTTCCTGATTTTCTTCCCCACAGTAGCTCTGATTCCCCCATCTCTGAAGCAGACAGCAAAGAGAAGAGGGCTCAGGCCACAAAGTTGCTCTGTTTTATAGAAATCATCACCTGAGGTCTGTTATCAAGGTTATGGAGCATCTGATATTCATCCATTCGTTATCAGTCATTCTTTTCAAAATTGAGTCAATGTTTACTTATTCAGTGACGACTAGGATTAAGGCACTGTGTTAGGGAATAAAAGATTAATCAGCCTGGATTTTCTATCCTTTCAAGGGCTTGTTGTTTAATGAGAAACATTTACATCTGTGCCTTTAATGAAACTGGTTTTGTGAGAATTTTAAAGGTGGCTCAGTCATGGTCTTAACCTCAAGGCACATATAGCCTATTGGAGGAAATAGGAAACCCCTAGAACAGTTCTAGGTATGACCTTGGGGGACATAAAATACACATTCACAAACAGAATGTGGAAGATGAATTGCAGGATTCCATCTGCAAGTGTTAGGAGAGGCAAAAAGCTGCCTCTCAGCTCAGCACTCTCTGCCTCCCCACTCCATGTAGCTCTGCATATCCTGGCACCAGTCGATAATGGATGCTGTAGAAGGCACAACAAAACTAGCTGTTTTCATATTCATAGTTATCAGCTGCAGCACAGCAGCTTTGCATAAGCCAAGTTGGCCCGTCACTATAGCTGGCACTCAAACCAGCTATTTTTTTTAAAAGAATGTACATAAATTTTAGCTAGGTTATACAACCAATAAATCTGAACAAAAAATTCTAGTGGCTATTTCTTGGTTCATTTGATGGTGAAAAAAAAAATGACAGCATGAGTTGAACCATAAAGAAAAGCTTGTGTTTGAGTTTAGCTCTGGTGGGTTAATAATAATCTCCCAGTTTTTTCCCCCTATAGCAGCATTAAATTTTGTAGTGTTTCCCAATTCTGCCCCTCCCCATTTTCCTCCTTCAGGGTCATGAGTGATAAATTGCATTGACTTAATATCAAACTAATATTGTTACTGTAAATCTTTTCAAGCATTCAGAGGCAGATTTCATTTTTAATGATTTGAATTTGTGGAGTTTTTTTTAGTGCTTTTTGGGGGGTTGTTCTGAGTACTGAGGTGGAATAGGGAGCTTAAAACATGATTTATAAAGCAAGTAATATATCTGACTTTCATATTACCCAATAAAGTTTTCATGGGGAAACTTGAATGTACCTTTTTTCCTTCAAAAATTCCCTAAACCACTATGTAATTAAAATCTCTAACCCAACATGCCAGATTGTGATGTATTAATGATATAGATCTATATAACTATCTCTAAAATAGCTATATCTAAAAGTAAATTTAATGAAACACTTTGGGTGACTTTACAGTGCAAAAATAACCAATAAATTTTAGTTATTTTTATGTATTAATAAAATATCTTATTTTTTTGCATTACCTAGAGATGCCATTAACTCCGAACATGGAGCAACCTATGGTAAATTTTGCATTTTTGAAATAAAGTGAGTAATATTGGTGATTGTGAATGGGATTATGAAAATTTCACAGCTCTCATATGTGTTTGTGAGTCTTATGATTTTCTTAAAAAAAGATTAAAAAGCTGTGAACTGCAAGCCTTTCTTTCTGAGCTGTATGCTGAGAGTGGGTATAGTAGCTCCTTTCTTTCTGGGCAAAGGACACTGCCCATTGTTGTTCCTGCAGGGCATAGCATTGACCACAGCTGCTCTACCCTGGAAGAATAAGATTATTTTTGTGATTTTCACCAACTTCTCCTTTTTGCTAATAAAATATAAATTTGGATTTAATATTTGTGAACAATGTGACACAAACTAGCAAGCCAATAGGCAAGGCTGAGACTCACTATCGTCATTTATTTTTATTTTTATTTTTATTTTATTTTTTAAACTTCTATTGGTGTATTGTAGTCGTACATCTTAGTTGAGTACAAGGTGGTGGAGGCATACATACACACATCACCCAATTAGCCCTTACCCAATTCCCACCCCTTTTACTCCTCCTCCCTCCTTCTCATGTTTGGCTTAGTGATCATCATGAACATTAGAGAATTGTCCTCTTCCCCTTCCTGTCCCCTCAGGTTTATTTGTGCATCTATAGTATCCCCTTCTTTGTCTAGAGTTCCTACTATGACCCGTTTTCTCCCTAGCTTTCACATATTAGGGAGAGCATCCAATTTCTTATTTTTTGTGACTGACTAATCTCACTTACTATAATGTCTTCCAGTTCCATCTATTTCCCTGTAAATGATGTAATTGTGTTTATTATTGCTGAATAAATTTCCATTGTGTACATATCCCACAGTTTTGTAATCCATTCATCTGTTGATGGACATCTTGGCTGGTTCCATAGTTTGGCAATTGTGAATTGTGCAGCTCTGAACATAGATACGTATGCATTAGTTTGGTAGTTTCGTTACCATTCTTTTGGGTAGATACCCAGAAGTGGTATTGCTGGATCATATGGTAAGTTCATTCCCATTATTTTGAGGATCCTCCATGCAGATTTCCAAAGTGATTGCACTAATTTGCAGTCCCACCAACAATGTAGTAGCTCATTGCTTCCTTGTTATTTCTCCTTCTCATGATTTCAGAAGTTTGTAATCTGTTGCTTTCGGTAGATTTCTCTCAGTCTCTAGGTGTCAGCTGGTTCATCCAAGGGCAAATTGTGTTGAATTCACCAGTGAAGGTTGAATGAGGAGGGAAGTGAAGTCATCAATACAGTAATAGGGTGAAGCCACAGAGGATAAAATAGAATGAGAGTGTGAGTTTGGTAAGGTAGTATATAGTAGAGATTAGAGATAGTAAATATTTAGTAGTATTTTAGTAACCACTGTAGGGTTTTTATATAGTGGTATGAAGTGAATGTAATACAAGACAAAGAAGAGAAAAGAAGAGAGAAAAAAGGAAAAAAGAAAAGGGACGGAGAGAAGAGAGTAGGTATGTACAAGGGAAAAAGCTTGGGAGAGGGGTTGGGAATAGATCAAATAATTGTACACACACACACACACACACACACACACACACAAATAAAAACAAAATAAGGCAACTCTATAAATATATGAATATTCAGCAGACTGGGTCTCTGTAGTCTCTTTCTCTGCAGACACCAAGTGCCACCAGCACCTTTCCTGCTGCAATCATGGTTCTCTGAGTCTTTCTCAATTTATGCAGATGACTGGTATCAATGGGGCTGGATCTAGTGTTAAGTGTAATACACCCTCCACACTTTCCACAGATGTGGAGTCTCAGACTCTCCCTGCCTCTGTAGATGGTGGCTGCCTCTGAGACCAATCTCAATCTAAGAGTCTCTTTTCTCCACAGCTAAGGCTGGTGTGGTCTAACTTCTCCCCATTTACCATGATTGGGTGGTCTGTGGTGATCCCAGAGATCCTACTAGTTGGATCTAGTGTTAAACATAGATCTTACCCCTCATTTTCTACTGATGCAGAGCCTGAGTCTGTCTGAGCCTTTGCTATGTCCAACAGCAAACTCCACCCCCACCTTCACTGGGTAAAGAAAGAAAGTCTTAGACCCAGGGAGTTTATCATGGCTGCAGGAGTCCCTGGGGGAGCCACACTGGGCATTCTTCCGTGAGGATGTCAGCCTCACTTACGGTGTTGTTGAGCACCACTCTGGAGGGCCTGGTGAGCGCGGCAACCACTGTTGCAAGTTGTAGCCGGTTTTTGCTCAGGAGAAACTGATAACTTTCAGTTTAAATGATCTGCAGCTGTTTACTGTTTATAAGTCCTCACTTGTTTTTTTGTTTGTCTCTGGAGTTCGGTGCAGTGAGGGAAGATGGTGCTGCCATGGTGCCTGTGGCTGGGAGGTTGGTGGGTTTCTTTTCTGGTGTTTTTGAGTGCTGCTCTGGATCTCTGGAGGGCCTGTTGAACTTGGCCTCCACTGCTGGAAGTTGTCATCAGTTTTGTGCAGGAGGAAATTATGGCTTACATTTCGGATGATCTGCAGCTGCATACTTGGTTGTTTTCCTGTTCGCCTCTGGAATTGGGTGCAGTGAGGTAAGACTGCGTTGCTGTGGTGCGCGTTGCTGTGGTGCCTGTGGCCGCAAGGCGGGAGGGCCTCTTTGCTCTCTGATCGGTCTTTTAGCCTTCTTTTCCTGCTGCCTGTGTTCCTCTTAAAGTTGTGGTGTTTTCTGGCTTTTGTGAAAATGCTATTTTTAAGGTAATGGAGATCAGGTGTCAGTAGGACGGGTATGTGCTGCTTCCCTCTATTGCCATCTTCCTGGAAGTCTCCTCACTATCTTTAATAAAGATGCTCCATTCACTAATTAACTGACTTATTCCTTCAATAATTACGTATTAGGCACCTATGATGTATAGGGTATTGTTCTAGATATTAGGGTTTTGACAAATCCTAAAATAACATAAAATCACCCATAGGGGACAAAATAAGCCACTATTCTGGCCTGAAGGCTTTACTGGGTGGATAGACAATAAAGAAAACAAGTAAGAAAGACATACATTATTCAGGTGGTGATAAGTGCTCTGGAGAAAAGCAAGAAGAGGAAGAAAAAATTCCTGGGTAGATGAAGGGGTTCAAATTTAAATAAAACACTCAGAGGATATCTAAATGAGAAGGTGACATTTGAACAAAGACAAAGAAGGCAAAGTAATGAGCCATGCAAATATATTTGGGGAAGTATGTTCTAGGAAGAGGATGGCAAGTGCAAAGGCCCAGAGATAGAAGACTGCTGGGTGTTTTTAATTGAACCACAAAGAGGCCAATTAGCCAGGAGGAATAACAGAGGGGATAGTCCAGGAGATGAGGTCAGAGATGTGGGGCTAGATCACACTGATCATTGTAAAGCCTTTGATATTTGTTATGAGAGAGAAGGGAGAGCCACTGGAGAATTTTGAGCAATTTAAGTTTTTATCTGAATTGTTTTAAGATAATCACTATGGTTGTTGAAATAGCAACCAAATTCATCAGCTAAGAGTGGGGATAAAGCAGAAGATGCTGGAAGACCAACACTGGATTATAATGCAGTTTCCTAGGAGAGTGGGACAATGACTTAACTAGGACATGTGTTACGATGACTAGGTAGCATATTGGGCCATTGAGGCTTAGTGAGGGTTAGTGGTTGTGAGTTTAAAGTGAGATTGTCAGACTTGGTGGCGTGCGCTTATAATCCTAGTACTTGGGAGGCTGAGACAGGAGGATCATGGGTTCATGGACAGCCTCAGCTATTTAGTGAGGCCTTCTGCAACTTAGTGAGACCTTGTTTAAAAACAAAGAGTAAAAAATAGGGCTGGGGATGTAGCTCAGAGGTAGAATGCCCCTGGGTTACATCTCCAGTACTGCAAAAATAATAAATAAATAAATAAATTAGGATTAATCACAAATGTCTAAGAGAAGAGAGACTGAGCCAAAGGAGTTGGGCATTTGGGAAAGTGATTGACCACAATTTAGGCTAGGTAAGGAGTGAAGTGTGCATGAGGGGCCTGTATCAGTGGGCAGGACCAAGGGACCAAAGGTGTCAGGCTGCAGGGTTGTGGTGCAACACAGTGAGCTGGTCAGAGAATGACCTTGAAATTGAGATGTTGGTACAAAAATTGGTTTCATTTAGGGCCTGGTAAAGAAATACTCTTTCTAAAGCAAAGTATGAAAACACTAGGGTGAAATGTTGATTATAATAGAATTATTTTGAATCATGCCATTCTTTTTAGATTTTTCCCTCAAGTACTTAAGCTATTGCAACACCAGCAGAAGATACCAATTATGGCTGATTTTAGAAGTTCAGGTATTCAATTTGCAGATTTCATTAAAAAAAACTATGCTGTAGCAAAATCCATCTTTACAAGATTATTTGCTTTATGTTAGCTTAAAAAACAAATAAACAAAAAAAGTAAAAATAAAAAACCAAAAAACGGAATAGAACTGAGATTGAGGAGACAACCCTGTTTAGCTGGAAATACTCAATGAACAGATGTAATGACATTTATACTTTCCATTGTACCCGGCGCTGGATGTACAGTAGGAGAACACTTGTGAATGACTGCACAGTGATTATTACAATGAAACCAAGCACAAGATAATCCAGTAAGTCCTCACCATCAGAACATTCATCTCATTTACAAAAGCATACTGTTTAATCTGTTGCTTAAAAATACCAGATTCTAAGGACATAAAACTCGAAGGATAAATATAAATTATTTACTGCATTAAAAAAGCACAGGATAGCTGGGTGTGGTGGCGGATGCTTTTAGTCCCTGCACTTGGGAGGCGGAGACAGGAGGATCGCACAGCTGCGAAGCCAGCCACGCTGGCTTAAGAGACCCTGTTTCCAAATAAAAATATAAAAAATAGGTCTGAGAGTGTAGCCCGGAGGTAGAAGGGCTTCCAGAAACCCCAGTACCCCACCTCACACAATAATAATAAAAAAAAGCACAGGATAAAATGCCAGTATTTAGAATATCATAATAGAGTAGTAGCTAGAATTCTTGAGTAAAATCACATCAGAATGTGTAAGGATTCCTTAAGTTGAAACGAGTATTAGAGCAGGAGTGGTGGCACATGCTTGTAATCCAAGTATTTGGGAGGTTGAGTAGGAGGATCGCGGTTCGCTGACAGCCTCAGCTACTCAGTGAATTGCAAAAAAAGGCAAAAAAAAAAAAAAAGACAATTACAATTTCAACATTTTTTTTTTGGTGGTATTGGGAATGGAACCCAGGGGTATTCTACCTCTGAGATACATCCCCAGCTCTATTTTTTAGTCTTTTTATTTTTGAAACAGGGTCTCACTGAATTGCAAAGGGCCTCACTAAGTAACTGAAGCTGTCCGCAAACCACTATCCTCTTGTCTCTGCCTCCTGAATTCTGGGATTACAAGCGTATGGCTGAACATGAGTTTTAAAAAATACACCTTTATGGGTGCATTGTAGTCCCACATCATAATGAAGTTCAGTGTCACAGGGACAGGCATGCAGAAAGCACTTGGGGAGTTTCTCCTTGGCTCCCTTCCCACTCCCTCCCCTGACCCCGTATGTGATATTGAGATTAGAATTGATAATTTCATATATGTTCATAATGTCAATGTGTTTCCTTCATTCATCCTCCCACACCACTACCCCAAACCCTCTTCACCACTTCACTGGAGTTTCTCTATTATCTAAAGTCCCTCTTATATCCTGATCACTCACTAGCTTCCACATATGAGAAAACACAAGACTCATCACTTTAGATGAGACACTCAAACCATGTCGCGCATCATACCTTTTATGTTTGAGGTTGTAGCTCAGAGATAGAATATTCCTAGAATCAATATCCAGTACTGGAGAGTGGGGGGGGGGGAAGAAGAAGAAGAAGAGGGAGGAGGAGGGAAGGAGAGGGGAGAGGAGTGAAGGGGAGGGGAGGGGAGAGAGAATTTTAAAAGCAAGAGATTATTAACTCTACCAAATACTGATAAATGATTGAGAATAATGAGACTGACAAAGTTTGTTAGTTTTAGCTGCAGAGTTAGTCATTAGTGACCCATGAGGGAGGGAGGAAGAAGGAGGGAGGGAGGGAGGGAGGGAGGGAGGGAGAGGGAGGAGTTCATTGGAGTGTAGGCAGGGCAAATCTAATCTGAAGTGTTTAAGAAGAGATTTGGTGGCAGTTCAGTGACAGCAAGGGAGGTGATATGTAGACCACATAATTAAATTTGGCAAGAAAAGGAGAGAACTCCAAGAGTGGCTTGGAAAGTCATCAGAATCAACAAAGACTTACTACTGTGCTTTTACAATGAGACATATTTTTGATAAAATTAGTGTTCTAAAGCTTGAGTGTTTAGTTTCCGACTCAGACTAGAGCTAAAACAAAGGAGGCCGTTAAGTTACAAAGGCAGAGAAATCATACGGCTTTTGGCTTAATAAAGCAGAGGAATGTCCTACTGTGTGCACAGCCTTATCCTATGGCTAGCATTGGAAAAGAGATGGGAAGAAGAGATCATGAGAAATGTGTCTGGTGGAACAAAAGTGCTTAGAATCACAGCATGTTCGCTCATAAAGGGACTGAGCTAACCTCTCTATTTATAAATGAGGCAGCTGAGGTTCAGAAAGGAACCCTGGGACTTCTGAGTACTGATGAAAAACCATCTGAGCTGCTTAGTAAGGTGGTGGATTTGAGGGATGCCATGGCACCATTACTGCTCCCCCAGAGGATTTAGATTACAGACCAAGAGTCCCCATCTGCCCCTATACTCAAGGATGCTGCTGACCAGAGAACTGGGCATCATCCTCTCTCAGAGAAAAAGTCTCCTCAGAAAATTTCTAGCACTATTTTGGCTGTGTATTGCAAATAGGGATGAAGAAATGTAGACCCATGTGTTACCTCTCCAGGGTCATTATTAGCTAGACCAGCTGACTAACAAGCTAACAAGCTGTGACTATAGAAACCAACCTAACTGAAGAAAGATGGATTAGAAAAATAAGCCTCTTTTCTTTTCAACTTGATTTACTGGAATTATACTTTGGCCTTTGGAATTAGCTCTTGCAGAAATATCAGGTTGGATCATTTAATCTTCTCGGTCAATACCTTATCACGGTTTTCTTAAATGTCCTCTCCTGTGTGACCTGTTTGGTTCAATGATGCATTTCTATACACACGGAGGTTTTTGCTTATTTTTGCTTATTTCACATGTGAAAAGTGAACTCATAATATGCTCTACTTTCCACATGTGAAACAAGCAGAATTCATGAAATGGAAGAATGGTCTATAGTGCTGGGCATACTTTCGCTGCAGAGACTCAGGACGATAAAAGGAATTGTAAGCTGGGAGTTCAATGTGCATGTATCTATTATGTGCAAATATCAGTTTTCTTCTCCAAGTTTTTTTTTTACTCTTCATTGAAGTTTGGAGATATGGTATGTCTCATGTGCCAGCAACTCATATATATGTTCTGTATATATGTCTATGTTATATCTGCACACACATCAGAATTCACTAACCACATGTGGAAATCCCATATGCAGAGATAATAGACACCAGAGTTGAAAGACAGGGAAGCAATATGTGTGACCAAAGCATCCAAGTATTTGTTAAAATTTTTGAGTGGAGTATTGGAGCTATTTTCTTCTGACCTAATCTTTTATCTCCCACGCTGTTGTACACTTTGATGTTAATATTCTATACAGCACTGCAAAACCTAGGCAGCCCATTTAGAAATCTCTCTTAACATACTCAACTGAATAGCAAGAAGATAATTTCAATCACAACTTGCGGTTAATAACCTTTCAGAAGCTGGCAGACTCTCAGAATCTTTGCAACCTTTTCTTTAACTGCAGAATTCTATAGGATATTAAAATCAAGTTCAGCCGGGCGTGGTGGCGCACGCTTGTAATCCCCGCGCTTGGGAGGCGGAGTCAGGAGGATTGCTCAGGTTCGAAGCCAGCCGTGCTGGCGTAAGAGACCCGGTTTCAAAAATATAAAATAGGTCTGGGAGTGTAGCCCGGAGGAAGAAGGGCTTCCAGGAACCCCAGTACCACCAAAAAAAAAAAAAAAAAAAAAATCAAGTTCAGACTTAAGAAGGAAATTCTGTGGGTAGCACAGGTGAGACAATACATTGAGGTCTTTCAAAACCGTAAATAGGCATAGAGCTGTGTTTTAGTTATGGATCAAGAATTTGTCTTCACTTCTTGTTCTAAACAGTAGTCAAAAGCAAAAACTACCAGTAATACAGCCTCCTAGAAACACCTTGCACAAGATGTTGAGAAAGGAGATGTATGAGATAAAAGATAAGAGATTAGAACAAAGGGCCCCAATAAGAGAAAGAAATTAGGTTGAGGAAATCAACAATAGTCATACATTCAAGAAGTTCAAAGTGATTTGAAGAGGTTGAACATGGTCACATGGCTCATGCCTGTAATCTCAGTACTTGAGAGGCTGAGATGGGAGGATCGCAGGTGTGAGGCCAGCCCTAGCAACTTAATGAGAACCTGTTTCAAAAAAAAAAAAAAATAAAAAGGATGGGGTGTAGTTCAGAGGTAGAATGCTCCTGGGTTCAGTCCCCAATAACAACAAACAAATAAATAAAAACTAAAAAAAAAAGAGATCACATACCTGTCTTAAACAAGACTTATGCTAAAACTTATGCTAAACTTATGCTAAATATTTTTGAAGAGATGCTCTTTTATTTTGAAAAATAACCCCCAAAGAAGGACCCATGGTCTTCACTGGTAACCCAATAATATATTTAATAATTCTTTCTGCCATGATTTAGGTTCATGTGTTGTGTTAAAGCCAACTCAAACCTGCTAAGAGTTTAGATAACTAGCCTGACAGCATATCCTGGAGTGTAGTTATTCTTTTATGTGTGGACTATAGTTATATATTTACTGTTAAGACACTATAATTTCTTTATCCACAATTTTGTTTGGTTATTTATTTATTTATTTATTTTGGTGGTACTGAGGATGGAACCCAGAGGCTTTCTACCTCCGGGCTATACTCCCAGACCTATTTTATATTTTATTTGAAAACAGGGTCTCTCTGAGTTGCTGAGAGTCTCACTAAGTATCTGAGGCTGGCTTCGAACCTGTGCGATCCTCCTGTCTCAGCCTCCCAAGTGCTGGGATTACAAGTGTGTGCCACCACGCCTGGTTATCCACAGTTTTAAATACCTTAATCATCTTGTTTCTCTCTAAACCCTTCAAAGTTCCTTGTATAATAAAAATATGAGCTCAGCTCTTACCTATGATTATCCTGTACTGAAGACTGAACCCAGGAATGTTCTACCTCTGAGCTACACCTTCTGTCCTTTTTTAAAAATTAACTTTTAGGGTTGGATGTGGTGGCACATGTCTGTAATCCCAGTGCTTGAGAGGCTGAGACAGGCGACTGCAGGTTTGAGGACAGCCTCAGCAAGTAGTGAAACTCTCAACCTAGAGATAACTGTTTCAAATTAAAAATAAAATAGTGTGTGTGTGTGTGTGTGTGTGTGTAGCTTGGAGGTAGAATGACCTTAGGTTCAATTCCAGTACCACACATAGGCACAAAATAATTAAAAAAATTAAATTTAGCTTGATTAAAAAATTGAATTCAGCTAGCCAAGGCTGGGTTTGCTGGGTTTGAACCTGTAATTCTCCTTCCTGCCGCAACCTCTCAAGTAGCTGGGATTAGAAGCATGTGCCATTGTTCCCAGCTCATATTTCTCATTTTGAACTCAATTAAAAATGTAAAAACATTGAAGCAGGCTTCAACTTTTTTCCTTTGCAAAATATGTGTCGGGTGATGTTCACATGTATGATAGAATGTTAAAACTGAAGTTTCTGCTAAGATCCAAAGACACGATTAGTGTTGTCTTCTCAAGAAGGAGGCAGTTCCTAAGCAGAATTTCCAAAAACGTGATAAACTGAGAACTGGTCCCATGATTCTGGAATCTGATCATAAGGGGTGGAGAGAGTAGAGATAGTCTCAGGATTTATAGAAATTTCTTTGGAAAGAGTTTTGATAAGTCCCATCTTCTTCTCCAAAGAGGTGGTTGAGAGAATGCTTCTTTTTTTTCATCTCAAACTAAGAGAAGGAGATTTAACAGATGGCATGGGAACTTGATACGCGTCCTCTGTGGTTAAGTGAACATAGTTGATGGTGTCTGATGATTACATGGAAACTCTAAGAGTCAGAGACCAAGCCTGCTAGCTTCTCTGACCGCAGGAATGAAGAAGAGGTGGCTGTGTTGTTTAACTTCTCTTTCCAGTATTTGCTGAGAAAAAGATACCATGAATATTTTCTGTGGACTTGATGTGGGACAGGTGAGAGCAAACTGGCCTGGAGTTTGGGGCTCAAACTGTTATCAGGGCCTATTTCTCCTCTTTCCATCTTTCAGCAATGCTTTTTTGTGTGTTTGCTCTATTCTCAGGCGGACCCTGAGATAGTCTCTTTGTAATGACACGATGGTTGTACACAGTCTATGGTGCTAATCTGTGTAGCCCTAAAATCAACGAAAGAGAGAAAGAGTCTTTGACCTGGTGTTTCTGGCAGAAGGCCCAAAATATCCCCCGGGACTGGCTGAGGACTGGCTTATGTTACATGCTTGTTCCTGAACCGTGCCTGGGTTGATCTGGGGCTGAGTATGTTAACTGTGGAGTTGTCTCATTCAGCCTGCGAGACCGAGAGTCAAGAAGGAGTACACCTCTAAATGAATATCAGGGTCACATCGAAGGAAGAATGTGTCTGCCAGGGAGACCAGCTGTAAATTGTTGATACACCCAGAATTTTTCTATCTGTCTTTTCTCTCTATCTTACTATCTTTCTCATAAAAATGATTTATTTTTATTTAATTTTTAATTTTTAATTAATTTATTTTTATGTGGATCATTTTGAAAATGGTGTACATTCAGGGCTTGGTGCCCTCTCCTTCCCCCACGCCCCTTCCCCCCCCCCCAACAATGAGTGTCCAGGTTCACCATGCTACATTCATACTTTTACACATATTCGAATGTAGCTCATCCATTAATCAACCTCAGCCTTCTTCCTCTCCTACCCTTCCATTCTAGCCTTGCTGAGGGTTCCCCTCTATTGTCTGGAGCCCCTGTGGTATCCCTAATGCTCCCTAGTTTGATCATATTAGAGAAAACATATGTCCCTTCTCTTTCTATGCTTGGCTGATCTCACTTAACATAGTGTTCTTCAGGTCTTTCCATAGTTTTACTAATGACATGATTTTGTTCTTCTTTATAGCTGAGTAGAATTCCATTGTGTGTATTTCCCATAAATTTGTAATATTATGGAGGAAAAAAGGATTTAGGCCTGTTGTGGGAAGTGAAATTTTTTCCAAGACTAAATAAGAGGCTAACTTAGAAAAGTGAGATGAGAATGTTTCTGTGAGAATTTGGAGCACCTAGCAGCATTATGGAATATCTGGGCCTTTACTTGCAAGACCTACAGCAAGACTTTATTGTAAATCTTTGTGAATAATGGGTGTGTGTGTGTGTGTGTGTGTGTGTGTGTGTGTTTTAGTTACTGGGGATTGAACTATTGAACCCAGGGGAGTTCTACCTCCAAGATATATTTTTCATTATGAAACATTCTAAAACTAATTTGCTGAGGCTAGCTGTGAACCTGTAATCCTTCTGTCTCAGCCTCCCAAGTACTGGAATCCCAGTATAGGCATGCACTACCATTCCTGGGTAGCCTTTTTATTAAAAATGTTTATTAGCCCATTGCAATTATTCATCATAGTGAGGTTCAATGTGATAAGACATACATGTGCAGAGCTCTTGCTGTATCTTCCTCCACCTCCTATCTTGCCCCCACTTCCTCCTTTCCCACACATGGTAGTGAAATTGGCGGTAATGTTTTATATACTGCCATAGCATTATTTGAACTGCTTTCTTCTTCAATCTTCCTTTTCCTCCTTTTTACTTCCTCTCCCATCCCCCTTTCTTTACTCTACAGGTCTCCACATTATTTAAAGTCCCTTGTATTTTCTATTTTCTAGCTTCCACATATGAGAAAAAACTTATAAACCTTGACCATCGGAGACTGGCTGATCTCACTTAGCATAATATTCTCTAGGTATCTTTGATAGTTTTTTATGGTACCATGTATTTACTTCATAGTAAGAACTTTTTTTTTTACTGTATATTGATGTGGTAGACTGTAATTTCTTTTTTTTTCATATTTATTTTTAATTGGTGCACTGTATTCATACATCATAGTGGGATACATACTTTTGTAGACATACATGCACACATCACCCAGTCAGCCACCACCCGATCCCCACCCCATTCTCTCCCTATCCCCCCCTCCTATGCTTGGCTTAGTAGTTGACATCTAGTATTATAGCAATTTATCCAAAATTAAAAATGATAATCTCACATAACAGTTTCATTTGTCTGATACCAAGCTTTTGATGACTTAAAGATAACATTTCAATATTTCCTTTTGCTTTCTTTCTTACCAGAGAATCTATTTTTTCTATTTTTTAGGTGAAACTATCATATATTTATATATTTATTTTTCAGAAAAAAAAATCTATCCTAATATGGAATATGGACTCTAGGTACCCACAACGATCTTGAAAAAGAACAAAGCTAGAAGATATATATTTTCTGATTTCAAACCATATAAAGCTACAATAATTGAAACAGTGTAGTACTATTCTAAAGGCAGATATATAAACCATTGGAGTTAAATACAAGCCTAGAGCTAAATTCTTCCCTATATTGTCAAGTTATTTTTGACAAGGTTTCCATGAACATTTGGTGGTAGAAATAATAATTTTTTAACTAAATATTGTTGAAAAATAATAATTACATGGAAAAGAATAAAATTGGACCCTTACCTAATCCCATATACAAATATTAACTCAAAATAGATAAAAGACCTAAATATAAATCTTAAGACTATAAACTTTTAGGAGAAAATCTGGGTCATAAAACCTCACAACATTGAAATTGGCAGTGATTTCTTGGTTATGATTTCAATGGCACAGGCAACAGAAGAGTATACAAACTCCCTAAAAAATAAAAAACATATTGTATATCCAAAGACAATGTAGACAGAGTTAACAGTTACTAATAGAATGGGATAAAATATTTCCAAATGCTATATCTGAAGGTATATTAATATTCCAACTAGAAATCCTAGAAATTAACAACAATAAAGGCAAACAATACCCTTTACAGATAGGTAACAGACTAACATAAATAATGAATCTCCACAGATAACCAATCTTAGTTGTCTGTTGGATGGAAAATCTTGTTTCTCTAGTTCTGATGTGTGTTACCTATTTCTTCTTTGTAGTTAATCTCTTTGAGTATTTTCTCTAGTGCTGGTTTTGAAGACATAAATTCCTTCAGTTTCTGTTTGTCATGGAAGCTTCTTATTTCTCCATCTAATTTGATAGAAAGTTTTGCTGGGTAGGAAATTTTTGGCTGGAAGTTGTTTTCTTTCAAAATTGGGAATATGTTACTCCAAGCCCTTCTGGCTCTCATAACTTGGTTTGGGAAGTCTGGAGTGATTCTAATTGGTTTGCCTCTGAATGTCACTTGGCCCTTTGCTTTTGTTGCCTTTAAGATTCTCTGCTTGGCTTCCACATTGGTCATTTTGACAATTATGTGGCGTGGGGATCCTCTTCTCCGATCCTGTCTAAAGGGAGTTCTATAAGTTTCCTGGACCTGCGTATCGACCTCTTGCTCTATGTCTGGAAAATTTTCTGCTATTACTTCCTTGAAGAGATTGTTGATCCCTTTGGTTTCACTTTCTTTTCCCTCCTCTATTCCAATTATTCTTAGGTTAGCTCTCTTAAAATGGGCCCATATTTCTTCAATGTCATATTCCTGCTGTTGGATATTTTTTCCTAGATTAGAAACTATGCGTTCATTTTTGGAATGATCATCTTCTAAGAGCGAGATTCTGTTCTCCATGTGTTCTAATCGGTTGTTTGTGCTTTGAATTGAGGCCTTTACTTCATTAATTGCATCCTTTATCTCTTTTTGGCTCTCTCTAAGTTCTTTTCGAAGCACCTCTATTATTTCTACAGTTATTTTCCTGATTTGATCTTCTAGAAATCTCTGATTTTCTGTTTTATCGGGTTCTGATGTTGTGGGGTTGTGAGCATTAATTGCTCCAGTATTATTCCTCTTTCCCATGATTTTGGAAGTTTGTGCCTTCTCTGGGTTCTTCCCTTGGGTCACTATGACTTCACTTAAGGTGCTCTGGATCTCGAGTCAGTAGTATCTCAGACCCCACTACTCCTTTACTGGGTTGTATCACAGAGTCTTCGACCCAGAGAGTCGATAGAGGCTGCTTTAGACTGTGTGGGGTGCCAGGTTGCACGTTCTCCTATGGTGTGATATCACTGCCACCGCCCCTCTCCCACTGGGTCAAGTCCCAGTGAGTACAGTACTGGGATTTCTCCGCTGTGGCCCGCAATTTGACTCACTGTTCTTGAGTACGCAGATGTAGCTGTAGTGAATTCGGTGCTGCTGCCGCCGGTGGCAATATGGCGCCGCTGCTACACCCTCGGCTGTTGGGATGGCGTTTTTTTTTTCTTGGTTTTGATTTCCACTCTGAATCCCTGCAGCGTGTGCTGAGCTCAGACACTGGGAGCTTTAGATGTTCTCTGCGCCGAGAAATCCCGCCTGGCTCTTCCGCAGCGGCTCTCCTCGGCTTGCTGTGGCCGTCCCGTGAATTCGCCGGTGCCTCCGGCAGTATGGCGCTGCTGCCGCGTCTGCCGTGTCCTCGGGCGTGAGGATCTCCTCTGTGGCTCTGTTCTCAGTCCGCTTTCTCTCTGGAGCCTGGTGATTTTTTTTTTGTTTCTCTGGTGATGTTGTTTTCTGGCTTTGAAAGGTGCTGATTTTGTGGTAATGGATACTTGTTGTTAGCGGGGCTCTTAAGCCCCGCTTTTCTCGGTCGCCATCTTCCCAGAAGTGGTAGACTGTAATTTCCATGCAGTCATGAGCCATGCCCATTTTTCTCACAATCGGACACCAGCCTTTAGTAGATGTTCAGTAAATGTTTTCTGAATGCATTAAGACTGTCCTCTTGGTTAAATAGCTCGATCTGGGAAAAGAAGCACATGTTGCAGTGGTGAAGGAGGGCCTGCCTGCCTCACGGCCAGGGTACCAACCCTTGTATAGGGTATTGGTGAGGTTGTATTACTCATTATTCAAAGCATCTACTGTAACTATGTTGAGAGTGTGCTTTCAAGATATGGCATATGGGAAAAATAATGGTACCTGATGCATAATAGATCTTTACAAATAAGAGATATTCTAAAGGAGGAGGAATTATTTATAAGGAATTATTTATATGAACTCTTTGGGTGGCCATAAACAAAAGTTACCTTTTTCAAACTATGTGCACTTTTGTATTTTGATTTAAAACACTTCAATTTTTTCATATAAAATGACCTCCATAATAATTTAATGGTTACAAATATTTCAGCGAGTAGATTGTTCAGTTAGTTATACTCTATTTTTTTTTTTTGTAGTACTAGGGGTGGAACCTTCTAAAGGCACTCCCAGAGCTAATTTTTTATTCTTTTACTTTCTGAAACAGAGTCTCACTGAGTTGCAAAGGGCTTCACTAAGTAGCCGAGGCTGACCACGAATTGCGATCCTCCTGTCTCAGCCTCCCAAATGCTGGGATTACAAACACGCGCCACCATGCCCGGCTATACTGTATTTTTTTTTTTTTGTGTGTGTGTGTGTGTGTGGTACTGGGGTTCCTGGAAACCCTTCTACTTCCAGGCTACACTCTCAGACCTATTTTTTTAATATATATATATTTTTTATTTGGAAACAGGGTCTCTTAAGCCAGTGGGGCTGGCTTCGAACCTGCAGGATCTCCTGTCTCCGCCTCCCAAGTGTAGGGATTACAAGCATGTGCCACCATGCCCGGCCTATACTGTATTTTTTGAAAATAAATTTTATTAGCTGGGCATGGTGGCACATGCCTGTAATCCCTGTACTTGGGAGGCGGAGACAGGAGGCTAGCAGGCTCAAGGACAGCCTCAGTAAGTAGTGAGACTGTCATCAAACTAGCGAGATCCTGTTTCCAAATAAGAAACAAAATCAGGCTGGTGATGTAGCTCAAAGGTAGAATGCCTTGGGTTTCAACCCCCAGTACCACACAAAAAAATTTGTATTGTGTTCATTTGAAATTATGTCCTATGACACATGCAGATAGTAAAATGGTCAGTGTAGTGAAGCAGATTAATATGTCTATTATTTCACATAGTTACTTTTTTGTGACAAGCAGTTAAAAGAATCTATTTAACAAACATTCTTAATACAATTTTGTTAATGGTAGTTCTTGTAGATCAGTTATTTAAATTTGTTCATCTGACACATCTGGTACTTTGTATCTGTTCACCATTTCATCCTACCTTCACCTCTGATAACTAGTGTTTTATTTATTCCCTATATCTATGTATGTGGTGACTTTCTTTCTTTCCTTCCTTCCTTCCTTCCTTCCTTCCTTCCTTCTTTCTTTCTTTCTTTCTTTCTTTCTTTCTTTCTTTCTTTCTTTCTTTCTTTCTTTCGTGGTACTGGGGATGGAACCCAGGGGCATTCGACCTCTGAGCTTCACCCCCTGCCCTATTTTTTTATTCTTTATTTTGAAACAGGTTCTCACTAAGTTGCGGGGGGCCTCACTAAGTAGCTGAGGCTGTCCGCGAACCGTGATCCTCCTTTCTCAGCCTCCTGAATGCTAGGATTACAAGTGTGCGCCACCATGCCCGGCTACCTGTAGGCCATTTTAATGTCTTTTTGTTTGTGTGTGTGTGTGATGCTGGGGATTGGACCCAGAAACATTCTACCTCTTAGCTATACCCCAAAGTTGTTGAGGCTAGCTACAAACCTGCACTCCTCATGCCTCAGCCTCCCAAGTAATGAGGTTATAGGCATGTGGCACCACTCTAGCTTAATGTCTTTTTTGAAGAAATTCTTTTCAGATTCTTTGGTCATTTTTAAATTGTTTTTGTTTTTCTGAGGCTGAATTTTAAGAGTTCTTTATGAATTTTGGATATTGGCTTATCACACATGTAGTTTGACAATATTTTTTCGAATCTGTAGTTGCATTTTAATATATTGATTGTTGCCTTTGTTGTAGAGAAGGTTTTATGTAGTGCCATTTATGTACTTTTGCTTTTGTGGCTTGAGCTTTTGAGTGTATTATCTAAAATTTCTTTGCCAAAGCCAATATCAAGAGCTTTTCCCCAAGGTTTTTTCTAGGAGGTTTATGGTTTCAAGTCTTTCATCTGTTTTAAGTTGTTTTTGTGTATGGTGTAAGATGAAGGTTCAGTTTCTTTATTTTTCATGTGGAAATTCAGTTTTCCCAGAACTTTTTATTGAAGAGAATATCTTTTCCCCATTGTGTCCTCTTGGAGCTCTTGTTGAAAAATTAGATGGCCTTCTATATTTAGGCTTATTTCTGAGCTTTCTATTATGTTATTTTGGTCTGTGTTTTTGTTTTTATACTAGTACCATACTGTTTTCATTACTGTAGCGTTGTAATAAAATTTTAAATCAGAAAGTATAACGCCTCTGACTTTATTTTTCTTTTCGTTTTGCTTTGGGTATTTGGATTTTTCTGTGGTTTCTTATACATTGTTGATTTTGTATTTCTGTGAAGAATTTTATTAGAATTTTGATGGTTAAATTCTTCCTACTGATGAATGGGAGGTGTATTTACATTTATTGTTTCTTAATTTCTTTTATCAATATTTTATAGTTTCCAGTGTACAGATATTTACATACTTAGTTAAATTTATGCTAGATATTTTTATTTTTATTTTTATTTTGCTACTGGGGATGGAACCCAGGGGCATTCTATCTCCGAGGTACACCCCAAGCCTTATTTTTTATTCTTTATTTTAAAACAGGGTCTCATTATGCAAAGGGCCTCACTAAGTAGTAGCTGAGGCTGTCCTCAAACTATGATCCTCCCATCTTAGCCTCCCAAATGCTGGGATTACAAGCGTGTGCTACCACGCCTGGCTGCTAGAAAATTTTAATGTAATTGTAAATGAGATTGTTTTCTTGATTTATCTTTCATTTAGGTTGTTATTTATGTATGGAGATACTACTGATTTTTGTATATTAATTTTATAAGCTGAAACTTTATTGAATTTGTATCTTAGTTCTAACCTTTTTTGGAAGTAAAATGTTTAGAGTTTTTAACACATGGGATCCTATCATTTGCAAATTAAGATAATTTTGCTTCTTTCTTTCTGGTTTGGATTTCCCATTTATTTCTTTTTCTGGTCTAATTGCTTTTGCTAGTAGTTTCTGCAGTACATTGAATAGAAGTGGTGAGAGTGGGCACCCTTGCCTTATTAGATCTTAATAGAAAACCCTTCAGTTGTTCTCTAATAATTGTGATGTGATTTGTGGGCTTTTAGTACATGACTTTTATTATACTGAGAGCTTTTTCTTTTATATGGAAACCATTAAGAGTTCTTATCAAGACAGAATACTGAATAAAATCAGGTTGGGGGCATAGGTTGGAGGTAGGATGCTCCTGGGTTCAACCCCCAATACTGCGTGTGCCTGCACAGATGCACACACAAATAAACATATTTTAAAACAACATATCTCGAGCAGGGCATGGTGGCACATGCTTGTAATCTCAGTACTTGGGAGGCTGAGACCAGAGTATCACAGTTTGTGTGTGTATGTGTGTGTGTGTGTGTGTTTGTGTGTGTGTGGTACTGGGGGTGGAACCCAGGGGCTTTTCTACCTCCAGGCTAATACTCCCAGACCTATTTTATACTTTATTTGGAAACAGGGTCTCACTAAGTTGCTGAACAGTGTCATAGGTTTTAAGTCAGTGTCAACAGTTTAGCAAGGCTCTCATAAACTTAGTGAGACTGTTTCCAAATAAAAAATAAAATAGGGCTGGGGGTGTAATTCATAGGCAGAATGTGCCCACCCCCAGTTAAATCCTCAGTTAAAAAAAAAAAAAAAACCCTTGCCCGGCGTGGTGGCTCACGCTTGTAATCCCTGAGCTTGAGAGGCTGAGACAGGAGGATCACATGGGTTCGAAGCCAGCCTTAGCTAGTTAGGGAGGCTTTCAGCAACTTAGTGAGACCCTGTTTCCAAATAAAATATAAAATAAAAAGGTCTGGGAGGATAGCCCGAAGGTAGAAAGCCTTTGGGTTCCACCCCTAGTACGACACACACACACACACACACACACACACACACACACACAAAAAAAAAAAAAAAACCCCAAAACACAAAAAAACCCAAACTAAACCAAGAAGCAAACAAAACAAAACAAAAACAAACAAAAACCCCAAAAGAACCCCAAAAACAAAGCAAAACAAAACAACAGCCAACTTATCCTAATATTTTTCCCCATCTATAAACCTTACAAATCACTTCCAAACTGGCTTGTAGTCCTTATCATTCATTCTTGTAACTTCCTAACTAGTTTCCTAATCACCTTTCTTGTGAACACTATAGGGGCTGAAGAACAGTGTTTTAGTGTTGTTACACTAAAAAAACTGAGAAAGTGAAAGTCACCTTTCTTGCTTTTACTTTCCATGTTCACATTTGCTTTTCTCTTTTTTTTGTGACTTTCTTTTTTTATTGGTGCATTGTATTCATACATCATATTGGGGGAAAAAACCTTGTGTGGACATACATGTACACATCACCCATTTAGCCCCTACCCAATTCCCACCCCATTCCCTCCCCGTCCCTCCTTCCCTTGCTTGGCTTAGTGGTTGACTTCGATATGTTTCAGTACATTGTGTGCTTTAGAGAATTTCCTTCTTCCTCCCTCCCATCCTCCATATGATTTCCTTTTTCATCTAGAGTTCCTCCTATGACCCATTTCTTCTTAGTTTTCACATATTAGGGAAAGCATCCAATTTCTTATTTTTTTGTGACTAATCTCACTTAGCATAATGCCTCCAGTTCCATCCATTTCCTTGAAAATGATGTAATTGTGCTTTTTTATGGCTGAGTAAAATTCCATTGTGTACATATCCCACAGTTTTGTAATCCATTCATCTGTTGATGGACATCTTGGCTGGTTCCATAGTTTGGCTATGATGAATTGTGCAGCTATGAACATAGATACGCATGCATTAGTTTGGTAGTTTGTTTTCCTATCTTTTGGGTAGATACCCAGAAGTGGTATTGCTGGATCAAATGGTAGATTCGTTCCCATTCTTCTGAGGATTCTCTATACTGTTTTCCAAAGTGGTTGCACTAATTTGCAATCCCACCAACAAGAGAGATGCTTTTCTTCTTAAAAACAACAACAACAACAACAACAACAACAACAACAAAGAACCTAGGTGAGTTCTGCAACCTCTATTTAGACTTCCAATGATCCTTGCCTTATGGTATCCTTTATCCCTGTATAATGAGCTTCCATTAAGTAACTTCTAACCCATAGAGTGTGTCAATGTTGAGGATCATTTCTTTTTTTATTAGTGTATTATAGTCTCACATCATAATGTAGCTCATGTTGACAATGGTATATACTCATACAGTACTTGGTATCCCTTCCCTGCCCCTCCATATTTCCTTCCTTCCCAATACCAAGTGTCCAGGCTGACAATGTTATATTCACATGTATACACATAGTAGCAGGTAGCATTTCCATTAATGAAGCTCAGCCTTCTTCCTCTCTGGCTCCACTGAGGGTTTCCTCTATTATCTCTAGTCCCTCTGATATTCCCAATACACCCTAGCTCAAGCATATTAGAGAAAACATATGCCCCTTCTATGAGTAAGTCATAACAGATTGTGACTTCTAGTAGACTTTCTCTTTCTTGCTAGCTTCGATGAAGTAAATTGCTGTAGTGTTGAGGTCCATGTGGCAAAGAACTGGGAGTAGCCTCTGGTCAACGGATAGTGAGAAATTGAAGCCCACAGTAGGACAGCACTCAGGGAGCTGAATCCTGCCATTAACCACAAAAATGAGTTTGGGACTGCATTCTTCAGCCTTCAGCCTGCTAACATCTTGATTATGGTCTCATGAGAGATCATTAAGCAGAGGACCCAATTAATCCATGCTTAGATTCTGACTCACAGAAACTTGTTTTAAGATGCTAAACTTTAGGGTGATAATTTTTACATTGTAAGAGATAGCATACCAACCTTCCTTCCACTCTAAGGAATGCGATAAGTCTGTAACAAGTCGCCCTTACATATATATTTCTCAAGATAATAGACATGAAGATTCAATTATAAAAGTTTGGACCCTATGACTTCTGGAAAAAGATATTTTTAAAGGGATTTCTTAGGATGGGGTGAGATATCTCAGAGGTGATCTGTTTCTTTAGGTATGTTTTGCAGAAAATAAGACTCTTGATTTTCCACTAAAATTAGTTTTACTAGTAGTCTTCTTTATTTTATGAAAGGCATTCCCTGACACTCAGCTGGTAAGTTTGAGAGGCTCTGACACCTTGATTACTTCCTCTTGAATCCACTGTTTCACCCGTGAAATTGGCTACCACCCATCCTATTGCTTTTAACTTCAAAATTTGCCTCGGATTTGCCTACATTTTTCTGTTGCCATCTTACTGGTCTAATTTTCCAACTTTCTTACTTTGAACTCCCACTGCATGTTATGTGGCAGACATAATGCTTCTCCCCTACTTCCTCAAAGATGTCTATATTTTAATTCTTGGAATCTGTGAATATGTTATTTTATGTGCTAAAAGGGACTTTGTCAATGCAAACAAGGTTATGGGCCTTTACTTTGTGCGATTATCCTGGGTTAACTGGATGGGCCTGACCTAGTCACATGTATCCTTAAGAGCCAAGAATATTTCTTGGTTGAGTCATATTGGTGAAATGGAAGAAGACGTGATGTGACGCATGATAAAGAATAAGCACACCACTGCTGACTTTGAAGACAGAGGAAGAAGGCCATATATATGCCAAGGTACAAAGTGACTGCTAGAAGCTGAGAATGGCTCTCCATTTACAGTCAACAAGTGCTGTGGTTTGAATGCACCTCTCAAGGCTCATGTGTTGGAAACTTAATCCCCAGTGTAGCAGTGTTGACCTTGAAGAGGTGATTTGGTCAAGAGGGCTCTGGCCTCATGCATGGATTAGTGTTATCTTGGGGGTGGCTTCGTTGTTGAGAGAGTGGGCTCCTGATAGAAGTTTGAGTTTAGCCTCTTTCCCTTTCTCTTGTACAAGTGCTCTCTTACCCTTCTGCCATCCACGGTGAGATGACATAGCAAGAAGGCCCTTGTCCTTGTACTTCCCATCCTCCAGAACTGTAAGAAATAAATTTCTGTTCACTATTTATTACCCAGTCTCAGGATTTCTGTTCCACCAAAACAGAATGAACTAAGTGGGTATCTCAGTTCCACAACCACAAGAAACTGATTTCTGTCAGTCACCTCAATGATTAAGATATCGATTCTCCCCCAGAGAGCCCAGAGAGGAACACAGCTCTCTTGATGCCTCCACTTTAGCCTAGTGTGGTGCACGCTAGACATGAGACCCACAGAACTGTATCATTATAGATCAGTATTGCATGTCATTAAATCTGGGGTCACTTATTATAGCAGCAATAAAAAACTAATACTACTTCTTGCTCTTCCTAAGTGTTCTTCACAGGACAGCCAGAATGACCTTTTAAAAGAGTACCAGGTCTTCCTAGTTTAAATACCTTTCTGTTGTATGCCAAGTACAACCCAAGCTCTTTCCTGTGGTCGAGAATCCTTGCATGACCTGGCCCCTGCCAATTTCTCCGGTGCCTCCTGGAGTCACTCTTCCTCTTCTGCCTCATTGGCCTTTCAATTCTCTGAACTTGTTAAGCAGTTTTATATCCTGTGGTTTGCACAGATGTTGCTAATTTGCCTGGAGTGCCATCCCCTGCTCTTCACAGGCAGACCCCTTTGCATTTTTCAAATATCATCTTAAATGCTACTAATTACTCTAGTATCTCAGACCACTTTTCTTGATGTGGAATCATATTGGTTGTTTATTTGTTTTCTGTTTTCCCAACTAAACTACAGGCTCAGAGAGAATAGGGATGATTTTTTAAAATAATTGTTTCTTCAATACACAGTGCAGTTTTTGGCACAAAGTACGTGATCAATAGTTTTTTGAGTGAGTGAATGGGTACTCACTCTTGGGATGTTTATAGATTTTTTTCAGATCAACTAAGTTTGGAAGTGGTTTCACAGTCAAATAAGTTTGGAAAATTTGAGATTAAAGAAAGTTAAACAGATTTCTTTGCTGTAGAACTTTTCTGGAGCCTTAATATCCTTATGCATTATCTATTGTTAGTAGACTGTGCAACTCTGGGTGGGGATATTGCTTGTAATTCTTTTCCTTCTACTTGTTTGACCTGGAATATTTATTTCTTTATATGTATATAATATTTTAATATGTTATATATTAATATATTATATTATATTACAGCACTGGGTTTAGAACCCACAGCCTTGTTAATGCTAGACAAACACTTAAGTACTAAATTTTATCCTTAGAACTTCATTTTTTGAGGGGAGCATGTCTTAGGACTGGTGTTCTATAGGTTTTTTTTGGGGGGGGTTACTGCGGATTGAACCCAGGGGTATTTTACCTCTAAGCTACATCCCTAGATCTTTTTTATTTTTTTATTTTGAAACAGGGTCTCACTAGGTTGTTGAATCTTGCTAGGTTGTTGAGTCTGGCCTCAAATCTATGATCCTCCTGTCTCAGCCTCCCAAGTACTGGCATTATAGTTGTGTGGCACTACACCTGGAAAGGTTGTTTGTTTGTAGATAAGAAAACTGAAATCTCAGAAGATTCACAGACTTGTGTAAAGTTGCATGGTGATCTTTTATAGGAGTCAAGGTCTTTTGTGAAAATCCAAACATTTAAATGATTAGCTGAATCAATAGGGAAAGTTATGTGTAAATTGTAGATAAGAGCTTTGAGTAGTCTCTATCATAGAATTTGGCCTCATTTAAAAATTTCTATTTTTGATAAAAATACAACAACAAATTTTTTCAGAAACCATAATATTTATTTATTTATTTATTTATTTATTTATTTATTTATTTAATTTATGGTGGTACTGGGGTTCCTGGAAGCCCTTCTACCTCCAGGCTACACTCCCAGACCTATTTTAATTTTTTTTTTTATTTGGAAACCGGGTCTCTTAAGTTAGTGAGGCTGGCTTTGAACCTGTGCGATCCTCCTGTCTCCGCCTCCCAAGTGCGGGGATTACAAGCGGGCGCCACCACGCCCGGCGTCAGACACCATAATTTAAAAATGGTCCCATACCACCACCCATGCCCGGATCAACATAAAAATGCGTGCAATTTAGTTGGTCCCAGCTGCCTGGAGTGAAGGAATTGGGCAAGAAGCATAAAGGAGAGTCTGGCATTTATTTACTTACCTGATTGCTATGTTTTTGTGGGAATTTTTGTGTGGAAATGGATTCTGAGAGTGTGTAAGAGTTGATCACTGAGTGTCTGGTTTTGTCCACTACAGCTGAGGACTAGAAAGCTTGCTCCATTTGTTGAAACCAGTGTGACATTTAGCATATTTACCAAATTTCTTCAGACTTTTGTTTTCTCTTTTGTAAATAGGAATATCGTCCAGCCTGCCTCATAGGGTTGTTGAGATGAGATTATTGTGAAAAGCTCAGCGTATTGCCACCCACCCGCAAACACTCTAAATGTCAGTATGATTAGGAAATGTTTAGGTGTGCCACTGACCAGGATTTGAGGGATTGGGAAAAATACTGACAGAGGTTTCAAGGTTGCTTAGTGAGGTCCACTAAGTGATTCTAGATCTCCTTATGAGACTGTGCTGAGTTTGCAAACCATGTCTTCTTACTTTGTTAAGAAATACCAAATAAAAAGCAACGCAGAGTCCACATATGTTTTCCAACTCATTTACTTCTTGATTGCTTAGAATTTTTGTTGCTATATCTGGAGTAAGATTGTCTGATCTAGAGCAGCATAAACACACGCTGGCCGGGACTCAGTGACAAGCATCATTGTCAACACTTTGCTCTAAGGGGTTAATGTGGAGGTGTGGCCAAAAGATTGGTCTGATTCTTTCAAGGCTTGTTTTTTGGTTTTATTAGGGGAGGTATAGAGTAAACTGACTATGTCTAGGGTAGTCTTCCTATTTTAGAATTTTTTTTTTGGTAGTATGGATTGAACTCATGGGCATTCTACTTCTGAACTACACTCTCAGCCCTTTAAAATAAAATTTATTTTTTTTGAAACAGGGTCTTTCTATGTTACTCTCTTCTCTTTCTCTCTCTTCTCTTTCTCTCTCTCTTCTCTCTCTCCTCTCTCTCTCCCTCTCTTCTCTCTTCTTCTTCTTCTTCTTCTTCTTCTTCTTCTTCTTCTTCTTCTTCCTCTCTCTCTCTCTCTCTCTCTCTCTCTCTCTCTCTCTCTCTCTCTCTCTCTCTCTCTCTCTCTCTCTCTCTCTCTCTCGTTTGTGGTACTGAGTATTGAGCCCAGGGGCATTCTACCTCTGAGCTATACCCCCCTCCTTTTAATTTTAATTTTTAAAATTTTATTTATGTATTTATTTATTGGTGGTACTGGGGTTTCTGGAAGCCCTTCTACCTCCGGGTTACACTCCCAGACCTATTTTGTTTTTGGAAGCAGGATCTCCTAAGCTAGCGCGGCTGGCTTCGAACTTGCGCGATCTTCCTGTCTCTGCCTCCCAAGCGCGGGGATTACAAGCGTGCGCCACCACGCCCGGCCTAATTTTTATTTTTAAAAGGGTCTCACGAGGTTGATTGAGAGTCTCACTACTTGCTGAGCTGTCCTTGAAGCTGTGATCGTCCTGTCTCAGCTTCCCAAGTACTGGGGTTGCAAGCCTGCACCGCCATGCCTGGCTGTAGTCTTCTTTTAAGGCAGGATCGCTCCGGGCTTTGTTGAATGGTCACGGTCCCCCTTTCTCTCCAGTTTCATGCCCTCCCTACAAGTTCCAATGGCCTCACGGGCCTAAACTCTGATCTTTGTTTCCTCAGCACCTGACCCCATAGTTCTCGTTTTTCTTCTCTCAGGAATTGTCATTGCCTAACATTTGAGAAGAGTTATTTCATATGTCTGGTCAATTTTTATAAAAAAGTTTCTATGTTGTGGGCAGAAGTAGAAGCCCTTTGCCATCTTCTGTTCCTGTTGATTTACCATAGGGCCTCTACCTTGAAGAAACCCTTGTGTAGTGCTCTCACTACACAAGTTTCTCTTGTGACTGAGGGTTTGAATAGGATGGCGGGTAGGGATCAGAGAATCAGTCTATAAGTGGAATATGGAACGAGATGAGCTCATCAGAAACTGAAACAGTGCTTGTAGCTTTGTGTTTGGCATAGTTAAGATTCTATACTGCACAAATGGTAGGTATATGTTGCTTTATGTGATGAGCCCATTTTTTAACTCATTGCGGATCAACTTTGACTTAAAAAAAACACATAGTGGTTGTTTAAATTGTTTACACATGGAAATACTGCAATCTATGCTTATTTCCATGTTCTTAGGCTAGGAAGACCCGGATCTATCAGAAAAATCCTTGGATTTTCTATGACAAAGAATTCTTCCAGATACAGGATCCTGTACCATCTGTCTGCTTTAGTCACCATAAGCACATTAATTATGATGAAATAAGCTATAACCTATTTTAAGCCAATTTTTCAGTATAATTTGAGGTGAAAAGTGATCACATACTGGCATATTTCATAAAGTAGTACTAATAAGAATGGTCTCTTTCTTCCTATAGTAGGATGAGGTAAAAGATATGTAATAAATATAATTTAAAGGGCTCATAGACTTTCAGTCATCTTTTTGCTTAATACATAAAATATAATATAAAAATTGAAAAAATTCAAGAAAAATAATTAGGTGGTTTTTCTTCTAGGTAGGTGGTAGGGGCCCACTGGTGGGAAAGATGTTCATTAGTAAGTTTTTGCTACAAAGAATGTTTGCTGGCATCAGTAAAGAATATTTATCTTTGCTTGCAAATGATATTGCCCTTATCATGAATAACTATGAGTAGTTCACAAAGGAAAATTTCCAAACTTAAATTTGCACATTTATTGCAGTTCTTTGTTTCCCTTATCTAATGCCTATTAATTCAGATGGCCTGATTTTCTTTTCTTCTTCATAATCATTTTGACTTGGGTAACTTTGCGAAACATTTGAAAGGAGATAAAACATCTTCGTTTTATGACTCGCCTATGAATTTACTGGCACTAACCTTCATTAGGGCCTTGAACTTTGAGAATATTCTGTCCATTTGTAACTTCAAATAATCTTAGACAAACAAACTGGTTTGATGTTTCCTTTTTATTCTTTTGAGTGTGCAACTTTATTGTGTTAATTGCCTATATAATGATATTGCACAATCATCTTATGAAGACAATGGGTGGTTGATAGACTTCTACTTTTGCAGAGGAGAAATCAGAGGTATGGAAGGATTTTGGTGTGTTACTTATGGACAATTAAGTATCATGGCCAGGGCCATAATGGAAGAATAGGGTTTATTTATTTATTTATTTATTTATTTATTTATTTTTTGGTGGTACTGGGGTTCCTGGAAGCCCTTCTACCTCTGGGCTACACTCCCAGACCTATTTTTACATTTTTATTTGGAAACAGGGTCTCCTAAACCAGCGCGCGGGGCTGGCTCCGAACCTGCGCGATCCTCCTGTCTCTGCCTCCCAAGCGCGGGGATTACAAGCGTGCGCCACCACGCCCGGCAAGAATAGGGTTTAATGGAATGAACATTTGTTAACTAGGAGGAGGGGGACCTGATTGTGGTTCCAACAATGTTTTCAAGTTTTGGCCAATTCCTTATCTGGGCCTCATTTTTCTCATTTGTAAAATGCTGCAGTAGAATAGGTGAGTTCTCAGATCCTCCCAGGGCTGAAATTCTATGGTTATTTGTCTCCTCTTCTATCTCCCATAGCATGTTGCTTCTTTCTGCTTTCTTCTGGCTATACCTGGGTTACATTTGATTTTCATTTCTCCACTTCTGCTTGGGTCCTAGTGGTATGTTATTTTGCCTTTAAGGAGTTTTATTGAAGAGGTGGGGGAAAAAAAGAAAAGCTTCTATCCACCTAACTCTGTGATTTACAAACACTTTGGCCTGACTTTCTCATTCTTCTTCTAATATTTTATTAGTGTGTTATATAGTACTTTTATTATAAATTTACCCATGCTTTTGTAATTCAACTAAATTTAATGAATAAGTCATAACTATGTTTTCAATGAACTTCAAGTCTCCAGATATGCGCCATTATTTGGCTTCATTATTAATCCCTTGTATAATCTGGAGTCTTCTGTTAACCTTATTATAATATAATGAGGGAGCATTATCAATAAGCTTGCCTTCTTTTCAGAGATATGATAAGACAGAAAACTCAGTAATAGTCCCATGATTGTTTTATGCTTTTGAACTTAACATCATTAAATTTGAAGCATTTCATGATAAAACACATGCTTCCAAGTCTTCAAAATAACTTTAAAATATAATTTCAAAATAGTGAAGAAATGAAAAGACTATTGAATCTTTCAACTGGGTTATGAAATACATCCCAAAGTTTGGACTTTCTGGAGCCCACTTCTGGACCTTTCCGTGACTGATAAGTCTATAATTTGCTCCTAAAATGTTGCAATTTCAGTTTCAGACAGTGGGACTACAAATCGCTAAGATCTGAGATAAATGGCCAATTATTTTAGAACAAATGTCAGTTGTTTTATTTGGGGATGGGGAAGAGTTTATGGTGCAATTTACTTATAGCGAATCTTTAAAATTTCCCCCCAGAAGAATAAGTCCATGCCGCATTTGTGGAAACGGTTAAGTGACCACAGTAACGAAGAATTCAGGGGTGATTTAGTGCAGAGCATCATGTAGGCTTCCTGGCATGTGCGTTTCAAACAGTACTGTGTTGTCTCCAAGTCTGCCAGAGTGTAATCTGTGAGCAATTGAGGCAAAATCAAAATCAGAAACTTAGGGGAGCAATATTGTTTTGAAATTGTCAAGCAAAAGTCTTTGGTTTGGGTTTGTTACGTCTGGAACCAAAATGTCACATGTGGCATACATCATTTAAAGTTTATTATTTTAACCTTAGACCTCCTTGTTTAAAATTTATGCTGTTCAGAGCCTTGCATCCCGGCATAAGCAGTTTTATTCTATTACACATACGTCTGTGCCAGCTCCACGGTGAGCATGGTGAAACCATAGTTCAAATAGTTGGATGCCCCTCCCCCCTTCCATGGTTCCACTCTTTCGCTGGAACTGCCCAACCCTAGGTTCGAGGGGGTGCTCAAAAGTTAAAGCATGGCACAAGGTAATTGAAACCGTTCTGCGAACATCTAGTTATACTCTGCTGAAAAAGAAATCATCACGTGCTATTGCTGGGAGTCATAGGAAAGTAAAAGTGGTGTCATTTTACGTTTACAGAAGCAGTTAGCATTTTCACGGACATACTCAAAAGCTGTGGTTACAAAGTGTGAAATTCTTATTAAAATTCCTCATGAAATCAACTGAACACACATCCAGCACTTGTTCCAGTTCCTGCTTCTCTCCTATTTGTACAGCCTAGCAACGATCTCACTGACCCATTCTCTACTCCATATTGAACAAATCTATGCTGTTTCCCATTGTTGAATGACTTAACCTAGCTAGGACATTTTTAATGATTTGTCATTGAAGATAAGCTGACCCTTGGTCTTATGGCCACCTTCACACTGGCATGAAGCAAATTGTCCTGTATGATTAATATGTAGTGAACTTGGGCTGGCCCGGGTGGAAGAGTTAGGGATACTGACAGGGCATATGCATTTTTTTTTTTTTTTGGTGGTACTGGGGATGGAACCCAGGGGCCTTCTACCTCCAGGTTACACCCCCAGACCTATTTTATATTTTATTTGGAAACAGGGTCTCTTAAGCCAGCTGAGGCTGGCTTCAAACCTGCGCAATCCTCCTGTCTCAGCCTCCCAAGTGTGTGCCACCACGCCCGGCTATGGGCATATGCATTTCTGCTTTTAAATCTAAACAAAGATTTATAGATTGAGAAATTGACTGAATTTTTTGTATAGAACTTGAACCATCTACATGCAATTCAAAAAATTACATGGCCTCACTGGATTCCCATGTCCTCCAAAGTTTCACGTCACTTTCAGTAATATTAGCGTAACACTCTACTGTGGCTGAGGTGTTTTTAAGATCTTATTTATCTTTCCAATAATTGTCTATGGGGCAGATGGAGTAGGGATTGTTTTTCTCATTTTGAAAATGGGCGTGGTGGCGCACGCTTGTTTTGGTGCACCCTTGGTTTGGAGGCAGAGACAGGAGGATCACGCAGGTTCGAAGCCAGCCTTGCTAGCTTGAGAGACCCTGTTTCCAAGTAAAAATATAAAATAGGTCTGGGAGTGTAGCCTGGAGGTAGGAGGGTTTCCAGGAACCCCAGTACCACCACCACCAAAAAAAAAAAAAAAAAAAAAAGCAAAAGAAAATGAGGATCCTGAGACTCAGAAGTCATACTGCTTACCCAAGCTCACACAGCTAGGAAGGGTAGAGTGATCTCTTGAATCAGGTCTTCTGACTCTGAATCTGATGCTCTTCTCATTATCTTGTGGTGCCTCTTCTGTTTCTTATGTCTCCTTCTTAACGGAGTGAATTTTTTTGGATCAGTTTTCAAAGCAGTTTTGATGGAACTCATCCAGATGCTGTTTCCTTGGAGCCGCCAGCAAGGAAACATGCAGTTTCTCAATCAGGACCGAGCTCATTATCTCAGATTCTTGAGACAGCCAAAGAACAGTGTGAAATGGCTTCATATATCTCTACTTGTGTGTGCACAGCAATTTGCTCCCTCCAGCACGACAGTGTGTGTTTCTGTCTTAGACATGGTTATTTACATGTCTATTTCTAAATCTCAAACAGAAACTCCTCTTGGCCGGGCGCGGCTGTGTCCATTATTGTATGCACCTTGTTCAATGTCTTCCATGAAGCTAATATCCATGAATGTTTACTAGAAGGAACTAAAGATGATATAGCAGGATTTGAAGAATACACATTTACCTCCCTGTATTATCTGTATCAGTCTGTCTAGTATAACTTTTCAATGACAGAAGTGTTCCACATGTGGGCTGCACACTACAAAGTAACCAGTGGCTAATGTGACTGGGAAACTGGATTTTCAGTTTATTTTAATTCCAGTTTATTTACATTTAAATAGCTGCACATGGCTGGTAGTTACCATATTAGACATTACAGCTCTAAATTTCTATATATTTGAATTTTGTCAGATCCTTAAATTCTGATTGGATTTAGGCCCTTCCATATGCAGATGGTCCTCACTGTGTTTTTTAAAATGTTTTAAGATTTTGGGGGGAGGAGGAGGTACTAGGCATGATGGTCCTCACTGTGTTTTTTAAAATGTTTTAAGATTTTGGGGGGAGGAGGAGGTACTAGGCATGGAACCCAGGGACATTCTACCTCTGAGCTATATCACCTCCCCCAGTCCCCCCCTTTTTTTATTTTGAAACAATGGCTTGCTGAATTGCTGAGGCTGACCTCAATCCTGTGATCCTCCTGTCTCAGCCTTCCAAGTAACTAGGATTACAAGTATGTGCCACTATGCCTGGATAAAATGTTTTAAAATTTTAAACATGTATTAACTGTATAGACTAATGGAGTTCAGTGTGGTATTTCTATACTTGCATACAGCATGCCCTGCTTGTTATTTTGAAGAGGAGGTTGTGTGGCTAGCCTTGGGCAAGAAAGGAGGAGGGGGGGCTCAGATTTTCCCTTACACTTAAGGTAGTTGGCCCTTTATGCTCCTGGATCCTCTGAGGAGAGACTGGTGTCTGCCCTGGAGTATTTTCTGGAAAGTAGGAATGACTTGTCCCTTGGAGTTTCAAATGTTTGGGAGGGGCTCTGGGTGATGCCGTGGAGATTGCTCAGTTTCTAGGGGCTCTATGATATAAAGTTTGGACCGGCAGGGAAGAAAAAGTCCATTATTTCTCAACAAATTTCAGTCTAAAGAAAGAGGAAGGTAGGAAGCAAACGTTTGTTAGACAGATTTCTTCATACACAGTCTGAGTGGTATTTAATTTGCCCTAAGAATCTTTAGGTTCTGTGTTTCTGTTTCACATAGAAGGCTATATCCATCACCAGCAACCATTAAGTTATAATTGTTTTCCACTACTTGGGAAACTTCTAAATTTCTCCTCTGAAGTTGTCAGCTTGGGATTCAGAAAAAATAAAAAAATTCTCCCTCTTCTTCTCCCCACCAGATAGCAGTAGCAGAAACTACCCAGGAAGAGAGAAATGCTGTTCATGCAGGGTGGACCCCTTTGATCTCAGCGACTTCTAAGAAGCTCCATTCCTCATGCTGTGGCTTCTGCTACTTCTCTCAAGGAGCCAAAAGGTTAAACAGAGAGAGCGGCAGGAGTGAAATGGCAGCCAAATGGTAGAGTCCAAGCGGGCCTGGAAGAGATGTGATTCTGGGCACACGTTCTTTCTCAGAATAAAAACAGTGTTCAAAAGGCAGACTTTTAGATTTTTGTGCTCTATTAGAAGTAAAACAAATATTTAGAAAAGAAAAAACAGGTGCATTGTCAATATTAATGGGTTAGTGCAAAAACTGATAATTTCAGGATTAAAACTTTAACTCGCTGAGTGTGGTGGTGCATGCTTGTAAATTCCAATACTTGGGAGGCTGAGACAGGAGGATTGCAGTTTCTTGACCAGCCTCAGCAATTTAGTGAAGTCTCCTGCAACTTAATGAGACCCTGTTTCAGAATAAAGAATAAAAAAATAGGGCTGGGAGGTGTAGCTCGGAGGTAGAATGCCCCTGGGTCCAATCCCTAGTACTGCAGAAACACAAAACAAAACAAAACAAAACAAAAAACCAAAAGTCTCCTCTCATTCTGGATCGGCATCATTATTTGCAAAAGGGACTCTAGTATACCTCTATTGTGATTTTAAAAAAGCAGAATCTGCCCCAGGAGCTACTAGCTGAGGCTGACAAAAACAGTTGCTATTGCTATTAATATTCTGTATTGCATGTGAAATGGGCACTTAAAAATATGTTCAGATCCCTGCTTTAAACTTCCTTCCTTTTCTCCTGGAGGTGAACGGTATGGATTTTCTCTTAGGTGTGAGATGAAAGCAAAGCACAGAGAGGGAAGTGACCTGGCTGAGCTCACAAAGCAGTCACGTCTGCATCCACGTTGTCATCTGAGTGAGGAACTTCAGGAGCTTCAAGCTGGCCTTTCTCCTCAGTAGTAAGAAGACAAGTCCAGTGGCTTCCAGGATATAAGGGAGTGGGTTCATAGAGAACATAAAAATAAGTGTGCAAAAGAAGGAAAGGAGGCCTCAATCTGATAGTCGTTGGAGAGAAAGCAAACTGATATCCGTGATATTAGTTCTGATTCCTTAAATTATTTTTAATAAACTTTTTGCTTTGGGATATTTTTATTTATTTTTGCAGAACTAGAGATTGAACCCAGGGGCATTCTAACTCTAAACTACACCTCGAGCCCTATTTTTTTATCCTTATTCTGAAACAGGGTCTTACTAAATTGCAGAGAGCCTCACCAAATAGCCGAGGCTGGCCATGAACCAGTGATCTTCCTAATAAACATTTTATATTTAATTTCTTGAATTTTGCAATAATTTTGTGGGCATGAAAGTTCCCTAGTCTGGTTTATATGTGAGTTTGTTTTCATAACTTTGCTATAACATTTTCCAAAAAATTTACTACTAAGATAGAATAACATTCCATAATGATAAGGATTCAGTGGTTGAACACTAAACATTTCCATTACAAAGTCATCGAATAGTCTTAACCACATTGCCATTGCTGGAGAAAGTGGATGGAAGATTATTTGACAGTGTGACAAGAGAAATAACCTCAGAATAAGGAAGAGACTTTTAAATTTGCTTTATCTTCTCAGGAGCCATTGAGGTTTTATAGCGGAATGGAGATGGTAAAGGATTTAGGAAACAGCATTTTGTAGAATTTACAGTCGAGGAGATCTGCATTTCCCAAAGTTTGGATTTGTTTGACATTAAATAGAAACAGAATTAGCCAGGCAACCAAAATTTGGTTGATAATGATTTCAAAGTTGGAACTTTGGGCAATTGTAGACTGAGTTGAGTGAGAAACTTATCAAGTGCTTACACGGGAATAAATAGTAGAGCAATGGGGCATATGGCGTATGGCAGTGCCCATGGACAGGGACAGGACCTGTCTACCATAGAGAAGCACCACCAAGTTCCAAGGACCAAGCCAAGTTCCTTCTGGATAAGAGTCTTGCAATTGGTTAGTGAGGAGGTACTGACACTTAATATTGGGCTAACACTACCATTATATTTCTTATATTAGTTTTATTAAGTTGGCATCTATGCTTCGGGTAACTATAAAAGGAATTCTGTGGAATTTCAAGTATTTGGCAATTTTTGATCCATGAAAATGATGCTTTCATAAAACTCAATCTAATACTTCAAATGCTATCTGTGATCAACTTACTCTTCTGTACTTTATATGTTTGTTGTTTTGATGGGCCTGGAAGTAAAGGAAAGCTAGTGTGAAGTACAGCTATTTGAACTAGAAAAGCGAGGCTGACATTGTTTATAAAGAAGCCCAAAACGGGCAGACAGATGAGCCGCCCCTTGACAGAACGCTGCCTAAACAGGTCCTGCTCCTGACATCACACCCTGGCGTTGTAACTTTCATGTTTTCTTCCCAGGATTACGTTGATTCTGTGTATTTAGATTTGTGAATTTTATAGGTTTAGTAGTACTCAGCACCTTTCTCCCTCAGGGATCTGAGAAAGTACATCTGAAAAGGATTGGTTATCATCCTAACCCAAACGGTTTGATTTTTGGCCATAAGGTGGCATCGTATCACATTTTATGCTGAAGAAGCAGGTTGCTTTTCTGCTCACTGAAAGGACTAATGCTCTGCACATGTCTTCAAGTTGTGGATGTAACACACTGAAGTTTGAAGTTTATAGGCAAATATTAAGAGCTGGCATCTCTACATAGGGGTTTGGCATTTTTTCTTATATTTGATCTTTCTATATTATGGCTGAGAAGTTAGTAATATAACAAATTATTACTGTATTAACTAATACCGTGTTTTGCCTTATTAAAATATGTAAGGCAGCTTCTTGTATATAGAAGCTACTCAAAAATATTCATTGCATGATTAAATTGAAATATTGCTTTAATAGGCCTTACCCTCAGGAATTCATTTTCTCATTTGTCAAGTTGAATTTACAGCATACTTTTATTGCTGTGACCCATTTCTTACCAGGATAAGAAGCTTATTTCATGAAGAAGTTAAATTCAACTGAACACGTTTAATTTCCCTACTACTCTTTAAAAATACATTACTTTTTTATGGACTGCTTTTCTTTGCTTAATTAGAAATGTTCAGGACTTGCAAATTGCATAAATGTGCTGGGTTACTTTCTGTAGTTGCTTGATTGAAAACCGAGTAAAAGCTAAGTAAAAGGCGCTTCACTTTTCTCTGTAAAAACATTTTGTACTTTGTAAAAAAGACTGTAAATGCTTTCCACTTAAACCTCCCTTTCCTTAGACAAAGTGGTTTTGTTCTTGGAACTCTTGATGGTTTTGTGGGAAGTCTATGCCACCTTCCCTGCAGGGGAAGCACTCCCATGAGACTCGTTGCAGGGCACCTGAGAAATCTAGTTAGAAATTCGGAGATGGAAAAGACAGCTTTGGTCTCAGCGTTGCTTTAGTTGTGGACATTTTGGAGTACTTAATCCTCATACTGACTGGCTATGATGCCAAGCAACAGATTAAAAGGTGAAAAAGTGTTGACCATTTAAAAATGATAACTCTATATTGTATAAATCAGGTAGGATGATGTTTCTGTTAAGTTCATTGATTTCATAAATTGAGGTTTGGCTGTGCCCTAAATATTATATCTATCCCACTTTTATTTCCTCCCCCTGGGTGGAGCTCTGCTTCAAAAAGCACTGAATTATATTTCTTCATGGTATCAATAATGTCAGCATTGTATACTTAATATTTTCCTCTTAGAACCAAAGTAAAAAGTGGAAGCGGAACAAGCAAGAAAGCATGGGACAGAGTGAGAGGCTGCTTCAAGGGAGGAAGTTAAGGATGGACGGCATCTCTGAGAGGTGATCCCAGTTTAAGATGGAGAAGCCGGCCCCATGAATTTAGCTTTGAGTTGGGTGGGTTGAGGATGGAAGGGGAGTGGTCAGGAAGAATCTCAGGGATGGAAGAGAGCTTAGCATGTAACAGAATAGAAAGCAGAGCTGTGTGGCCACAGCCACACATGGGTTGGGGGAAAAGGGCTAAGATGAGGTGGAGAGATGGGCCGGCATCTTGGTAAGGACTTCGGATCTTTTCCCAAAGATTATTTTATTAGTGCATTGCGGTTACACATCATAGCGAAGCTCAGTGTGATAAAGCATACATGCACACTTCCCTCTGCCTCTCTCTTTCCTCCCTCCTTACATGAGCTGGTGAGATTGGTGGCGACATGTTCACATACTGCCGTAATGTTGCTTGAACTGTTCGTTTCGGATCTTTTAAATGCAAGGAGAAGCAAATGAAAAGTTTTAAGTAGGGAAATTGCCCGATATTTACATTTTTTTAAAAAAGATCATCTTGGTTCATCAACTAAAATGGAATGAATAAATCATGATAGACTCAGACAATGACTATTTTACTGCAATGAGGACGAATGCTTTGTTGCTACATATAACAGTACGAAACCACATAACACAGACATAATGTTGAATGAAAAAAGCCCAATGCAAAAGAGGACATGTTGCATGAGTCCATTTATGCGAATATTCTATTGCTTGATTTGGGCAGCGGTTACATGGACGCGTTCTATTGCTAAATTCACCAAGCTGTACATTCATTATTTGTGCCCTTTTCTGTATGTATGCTAATCTTAAAAGACTAATAAGGTATCATTCTGGCTGCAGAAGAGAGAATAAATTGCAGGGGACAATTGAAGTGGGAGGAGCAGTGAGGAGACTATTGAAAATTTTCAGGTGAAAAATGGTGGGTTCATCTAGGGTGGTTGTACAAATGGGGAGAATTGGGTGCATTTTAGATCTACTTTGAATTAAGTACACTAGGTAGAAACAAGAAATTACTGTTAATAACTTTAAAAGTGACAATTATATGGTTCAACCTACTAGGAATGGATTATAAGGGCCTCCTTGATTCATTATAATTATTGTTTCTCTATTACATATAAGAACTCTTAGCTTCATATATATTTATTCTTTGTGTTATTAAGAATAAAAGCTTAGGGTTTTACTATAGAACAGATACTGAATTTTAGTGATTTCTATAAAAAATTCTTACTTTCATTAAGATGAATTATAGTTTTTCCACATATTTTTTTACCAATCCTAGAATTCACACATCAAACTTACAAGTAGTTATTAATATAGCACTTTAACTAACTTGCTAGTACTATGTCCCATAAAGATGGTGATAATAGTGACTGCCAACAACTTGCATTACTTTAAAAATCAGGAGTTAAATGTTAGCACCATCATGTGGGAGAATAAGCACTATTTGAGAATATGGATGTTAAATACCAGGTTTATTGGTTTCTTTTCTCCTCAGAACTAAGGTAGTTTTTGTGTCCATTTAAGAAGCCTGTGTGGGTTGTCAGATTTCTGAAGTGAAGCGTGGGATCAAGAGGCCCCTGACTGGTACAGTGGGGGTTCTTTAAGTTGTGAGCATGGAGGTGTCTTAGCCGGGTGGCTAAGAGCTACAAAGAAGGCTGCGCAGTGAATTCTGACCCTGTGGCCCTTTCCATTGTAACTGAATCTTCAGGTTCATATCCACCAAATTGACATGTGATAGTCTAAGGAGAAAACAACCTTGGGAATGGTCTACTGAAAGTAATTTACTTCCTTATCTATCACGTTCTCAAATGGCCTACATTCGAGCAAAGCAGTGGGAGTATAATACATTCTGAAAGTTGAGAGGGTCTAAGGAAAGGTCTTTTAATTGTATTCCTTCTTCTCTCAATGTATTTTTTCACATAAACATATATAAAGTAAAATTAAACGAGACAGATATATGTATACATATAATACATACATATGTATATATAATATACTTTAACAAGCTTTAAATTATTTCTCATATCAGAAGAGCATGATTTTTGGTTAGTATTAGATTTTCAGAATGCACAGATGGAATAAAGTTACTGGAAATCACCCCAAATGTATTTATTTTGTGTTGTGCTTCACTGAGTACAGAAGTCATTTAGAAGGTTCTAATTTTTTCCCCAAGGACCATCACAAAATTCAGTCCCAAAAAAGAGGGGTGGGGTGGATGGGGGAAACCATCTGAAAATGTTTTCTTGAAAGATGCCCTTTCCTCCTCGTTATAGAATGAAATCAATACAGACCTCTGGATTTGCTGACCTGTTCGTGAGACAGAAAGTAAAACGTGAAAAATTGAAAGTTTTCCCTGATGATAGATTTTCTTCCTCTTTCAAATGCAGCTAGTGTGAACAACCTAATGACTAGAAAGATCTTCAGACCTCTATATAGTGCTGAGGAATGTCATGTTGAGAAAGGGCATGCTTTCCCTATATCATTGTGCCTTAATCTTCTTAGATTTTTCTACAAAGAAATCACATTAATCAAATCTCCTTTCTGCTATATGAAAGGTGTAGGCTGACTAATGCTCGACTTTGGGTGAAATTGGATATGGAAGAAAATCCTGACTTGAAATAATACTGGGACTTTCCATAATCCTGTGTTGCTGGAGTCTTAGTTCAAGACTATAATTTCCAACTCAGATTTTGTGAAATCCCAGGGTACTGCCAGTGAACCACAGAGGAACTATGCACTCTTCAGGAACTAAGCCCCCAATTTAAATGTATGCAAAAATAACATGAAATATTTGTTTTAAAAATGTTTAGGAGTAGCCGGGCGTGGTGGCGCACGCTTGTAATCCCTGTGCTTGGGAGGAAGAGACAGGAGGATCATGCAGGTTCGAAGCCAGCCATACTGGCTTAAGAGACCCTGTTTCCAAATAAAAATATAAAAAAAAATAGGTCTGAGAGTGTAGCCCAGAAGTAGAAGGGCTTCCAGGAACCCCAGTACCACCACAAAACAAAACAAACAAAATCTCACTATCTATATAAAATATGGTTGTATTTTAAAAATGATTTTCATGGGAAATTATCTGCTATTTTCAAAAATCCATCTATTAATAAAAATATTTTTGGTGCCTTATGAAAACTGTTTTTTTAACATTTTGTTCTGAAGCACATTTTCTGAATAAATTTTGGGAGGCTATTCTTAAAGCTGTGATCCTCCTGTCAGCCTTTCAAGTACTGAGATTACAGGTGTCCACCACTGTGCAGGGCTTACAGCCTCCATTCTTATCTACTACGCTCAACTCCTTCTCCATATTGTACCCATTTACCTTAGAAAGGCACCATGCAATATGCTTTTTCTGTGTGTTTGTGGTCCTGGAGATTTGAACCAGGGCCATTCTACCTCTGAGCCCTGTTTTATTTTTTATTTTGAAACAGGGTCTCACTAAATTTTAGAGGGTTTTGCGAAGTTGCTGAGCCTGACCTTGAACCTATGATCTTCCTGTCTCATCCTCTCAAATACTGGGATTACAGGCATGTGTCATCATGCCCAGCTCAATCTTGACTTTTAATAGACTCTCAGTCATACAGCTAATAGAGGGCCTATCTTGGCTTCTCAATATGATTTGGCATTCTTTTAAAGAAGCAGTTTCTAATCAGTCATATCTCATGTTCACTTGTCACTCTTTCATAGCTTTTACTGAATATTTTACATAGAGATATTTTCCATCCTTAAGACTATTCAAGATAAGTATCCTAAACTGGCTTGTAATTCCAGCACTTGGGAGGCTGATACTGGAGGATCACAGGTTCATGGCCAGCCTCAGCTACTTAGTGAGTCCCTCAGGAACTTAGTGAGACCTTATTTAAAAAGAATAAACCAGGCGTGGTGGCGCACGCTTGTAATCCCTGTGCTTGGGAGGCGGAGACAGGAGGATTGCACTGGTTAGAAGCCAGCCCCGCTGACTTAAGAGACCCAGTTTCCCAAAATAAAAAAGTATAAAATAGGTCTAGGAGTGTAGCCCGGAGGTAGAAGGGCTTCCAGGAACCCCAGTACCACACACACACACAAAGAATAAAAAATAGGGCTGGGGGTATAGCTCAGAGGTGGAATGCCCCTGGATTCAATCCCTGGTACCACACAAAAAAATCCTATTTTAAAAATATTTTCAGTATTTTCAATTTGATTTAATAACATTTATCACAAGACACATTGAAAAAGTGTAATGAAACAGTTTTTGATCTTAACCAACCACTCTCCAATGAGGCAGAGGAGACACACAGGCAGTTATGATATTGTTATAGCAGGATGTGATAAGCATTTAAAGAGAATGTTTTTGGAATATGAGAAGAATGAATTTTATTCCAAGTTGGGCCTGGAACTAGGATGATGGAAAGGAAAAAGGCAGAGAAGAGGGGCATGCGAGATCTTCCTTGAGACTTGCTAAACAAGGGCAAAGATATGAATGCTAATCCGAAGAAAATGCCTGGCAAGTAACTTTTCTTTTACCATTTGTCTTCATTCTTTATCTTCATTCTTCAAGACTAAGTTTCTTTTTAGTTTCAAAAATTTTGAAAATCAAAGGCCAGAGAGGTTTCCATTTTCACGACTAATTGCTAAGACACGGAGCGAATGCTGACCCAGAGGTGATAACCTATGAGTGTAATGGGTTAAGCTTTTATCATCCTGCATTGTACTGTTGTCCAGCCTTGAGGATGGAGAATCAGAACGAGGCTGGGATGGGAATGTCTTATATCATCCTTATTCCTCCTTGGCTGTTCATGTCACTTGGCAAAAGTAGAACCAACACTCTCTGTTATCTAGCTGGGTTCCCAGAGAACCCCTGTCATGATGTCCCATTAGGAGTTATCTAAGCAGGGAAGAGGATGATGAATTCCAGACAGTTATTGCATTTTTAAGCAATAAGGAAATCAAGAGACAAGTTTGGGAAGGAGCAGCAGTGGTAGGGGCTCTCAAATGATTGCCCTTTATTAGAGTCAGTTTCTTCTTTTAGCATGCAGTGCAACTGCTGCCTGAATCCCCCTCTCTCTGCTGCTTTTGAGACTCAAGGAAAAGGGGTACCAACACGAGTAGCTCCTTAACACTAGGGGTGTGGCCAAATGGCTCATGGAGGTTCTCTGCTAAGTTTAAAAAATTTTTTTTTTTGCAATATTGGGGATGGAACCCAGGGGGCATTCTACCTCTGAGCTACACCCCAAGCCCTACTTTTTATTCTTATTTTTTGAAACAGGTTCTCACCAAGATAAAAAGGGCCTCACTAAGTAGCTGAGACTGTCCGAGAACCCTGATCTTCCTGTCTCAGCCCCCCAAATGCTGGGATTACAAGCATGCACCACCCCACACCCAGCTCCTCTGCTGAGTTTCTTTTGATGCCTTGAAGTTTTTCAGGCCTGGGGTGTGCCGATGAGCAGGCCAGAAAACATAGTTGTCTGGGTGATCAAATAAGTATGTGAGAGAAAAATGTAAGTAGAAAGCTGGTGAAGTTTTACAGACTGGTGACGAGTTAGAGAAGATGCTGGGTATTTTGTATAGAATATCATAGACTCACAGACAACTTTTCTTGGTCTGTGGGTGCATGTTTTCTAATTTATAGCTCTGAATAAGAGGTAAACTTAATATAAATGTATGGAAAAGGATTGGTTTTGAAAAACACTTGAGAATCATTTATTGCTAAATGATTTCAATACTCTGGCATCCAGTGAAATGGGAATTGTGTCATCTTACAGTCCTCTCATTAGGAACATAAATCCCCAGAAATACACATGTATGTATATAATGTTTTTTATGTATAATTCATGTTCACATGTATAATTTATATTCCAGCTGATAGTATTTTGTCTGGATGATTTATTTGTAATTTGACATGTATTAAAAACCTGAGAAATATTTTAAAGAGGCTTTTTCTCATCTTCTTCTCTTTGGTTCCTCCCATCCAGGCATAGTTCAAGAACATAGGGACTTAGATGTACACTTGATTTGTAGAAAATAAATACAAGATGAAATTCTCTCAACTCTTCTGATAAGGGGTTTAGAAACATGTCATTGCTTTTACGTCCTTAACTGAAGTTCTTTTGGCACGAATATGTACATATATACATGCAATCTCACACTATTCCTAAAGATGAGATGAAAATGAGCTTAGGGGAAAACAACCCAAAACTGGTAAAATGATGACTATCAAAATTAGTCATAATAAAATTGATCATGCATCTGTGGAATAGGACTATGTTCTGTTTGTGTGAGAACTACCACCTTTGGGGGTCCTTTTTACTTGAGGGAGTCTATCAAGAGGAAGGATTCCTTGGAGAGCTGGACTGTTTGGCCAGAGTTATGGAAAAGGGATTGTGTCACGAGTGAAGTTCTGGTTCCGGGACTGTTTCCAAATATTCCTGCTTTGGGTTTCGGGGTAAAGGGATGAATGCTCTTGAAGTAGTCTTTATGGTCAAGTAGTTTAACAGAGAGTATATCGGGTGCCAGTTATCCCATTTCAAAAGGATTTCCTTTGAAGTGTGTGTTCTTCAATATACTTTTCCAGCCAAACATATGCCTGTGATTTGAAATCAGTTTAAGAATTTTCTTTCACACTTTGTGTTCATGTTTAGTTTTCTGACATTGCGAGATGCAGAATAAGGTTTTCTAGTTCCTAAGTCCCCACAGTGAAATTGCGACTCAGGGTGATCTCAGGGGGTAGAGTTTCGATGTTTCTGATTCTAGATACACACTTGAAAGTTATTTTTTAATAAACTTATTTCTGGGCATTGGTTATAGAAAAATGTATCTAGCTTGCATACATTTTGAATCATCTTTACTAGATTTATTTTTGGAAAAGTATTTCCTATTAGCACTGTCTTAGTAATTTAAATTTCTTATTCTATTAGGATTACAAGTGTTATTCTTGACATCCTGACACAGCATTGTATATAGCTGGTGACCTGAAACTCTACTTACTGGATTAGTCTCCTTTGGGAATTCATCGAAGGTATGGGAGCAAATTTTTGAGGACACTGAGACCTTTATGTGTTCTGCCTTGTTCTGGAGAGGTGAGACTTGTTTTTGATAAGACATTGTGTCCAGAGTGGAAAAAATGCTCACGATTCTCTTAGTTTTGTGAATGGTCATTTGGGTTTGGATGTTGGAGGCTGGAGAAAGAGGACAAAGTGAGAGCATCAGATTATTAGATGACTGTGTGGGGATCTCCTGGGAGGGGGCTCTATACCTGGGGCTTCAACACTAGGCCCTATCTTGACATGCATTTATTTATTATTTATTTATTTATTATTTATTTATTTTTTGCAGTACTAGGGATTGAGCCCAGGGATATTCTACCTCCAAGGTACACTCTCAGCCCTATTTTTTATTCTTTAATTTTGAAACAGGGTCTCACTAAGTTGCAGAGGGCCTCACTAAGTAGCTGAGGCTGGCTGCGAACCTGTGGTCCTCCTGTCTCGGCTTCCCATGTACTGGGATAACAAGTGTGCATCACCATCCCCGACTTTTACTTTTAAAGGGCATTCATTTTCACATCCTGAAGGATCATTTTTAGTAGATGCTTTCCTAAAGCTAACTAAATTCCTCCCTCCCTCCCTCCCTTTTTTTTCCTTTTCATTCTCACTCTTTCTTCCTTTTTTTTTTCTTTTTTGCAGTAGTGGGAATGAAGCCCAGGGACATTCTACCTCCAAGCTACAACCCCACCCTTATTTTTTATTCTTTATTTTGAAACAGGGTCTCACTAAGTTGTGGAAGGCCTCACTAAGTAGCTGAGGCTGGCTGTGTACTTGTCTTTCTTTCTTTCTTTCTTTCTTTCTTTCTTTCTTTCTTTCTTTCTTTTTTTCCTTCCTTCCTTCCTTCCTTCCTTCCTTCCTTCCTTCCTTCCTTTCTTTTTTCCTTCTTTCTTTCTTTTAAAGAAAATGTTCTGTGGTATCAGGGATTGAACCCAGTGGTGCTCTGTCACTGAGGTATGTCCCCAACCCTTTTTATTTTTTATTTTGAGGCAGGGTCTCACTAAGTTGTCCAGGTTGGCCTTGAACTTGAGATTCTCCTGCCTCAGCCCCCTGAGTTGCTGGGATTATATGTATGTGCCACCATGCCTGGCCTAAAACTCTTCTTTATTGATAACAAAGTATATCCTTTTAATTTAGGCATATACAAATTTATATTGTAAGTGTGATAAATCTTCAAATAACAAAACACCAGTTAAGTCAGGGCTTACTGATAAAAGGACAAAAGGGATGAGTTGTTTGGTCATTACATATTTTGTAATTCAGATATATATATATATATATATATATATATATATATATATATATATATATATATATTTGTACTGGAGAATGAACCTGTGTGGTCTACATCCCAGCTCCTTTTTATTTTTATTTTATTTAATATTTTTTGTGGTACTGGGGATTGAACCTAGGTGCAGTCTACCTCCCAGCTACCCTCCCAGCCCCATTTTATTTTTTACTCTTTATTTTGAAACAGGGTCTCTCTAAGTTGTTGAGGGCCTGACTAAGCAGCTGAGGCTGGCCACAAATCTGCAATCCTCCTGTCTCAGCCTCCCAAGTACTGGGATTATAAGCATGTACCCCTCAGATCTATATATATATATATTTATATATTTATATTTGTGGTACTGGGGGTAGAACCCATGGGCTTTTCTACCTCTGGGCTATACTCCCAGACCTATTTTTTTATATTTTATTTGGAAACAGGGTCTCACTAAGTTGCTAAGAGACTCACTAAGTAGCCGAGGCTGGCTTCAAACCTGTGCAATCTTCCTGTCTCAGCCTTCCAAGCGTTTGGATTACAAGTGTGCGCCACCACACCTGGCTCAGATCTTTTTATTTTAAAAGAGAGTATTGCTGAATTGCTGAGGCTGGTCTCAAATCTGCAATTCTCCTGTCTCAGCCTCCGAAGCACTAGAATTACAGGTGTGCCTTACTATGTCTGACCACATGGTTTTTAAAGTTGATGCCATTTTGTGAATTCAGGGGCTTTCTCAGAATAGACTTTTGTCTAGGTCTTTTTCCTGCACTCACTTAACTGGGTGACTCCCATGCCTTGTGGCCCCCATGGCAGGTGCCACTTTGTCTCTTCCCTGTCATGAAATCACTGTTGGCTCATCAATGGTTGAGCCAACAGTGATTCACTTAGGTTCAAATGCTAGAGGCTGGAGAAAGAGGCCACAGTGGAAGATGGACTTCTCACATAAAATCCTGGCATCTCCTGAGCCACTAGGTTCTCAGTTCCTCTTAATGGATTCTCACCTGCCCCTGGGCCCCTTGACCAGGATGGCGGATGGGCCATTACGGGTTCCTGTTGGTCCATGGTAGCGGCTGTGTGGACTTCCCTAGGCTCCAGCCTTGGAAGTCCAGGTGCTTCCAGATACAGACTTTCAGTTTTCCTATCCATGTTGAATATGTTTAAGACATATGAGTCTTAAATTAGGTCATAAACTATATTTCATAGAGATTTTAGAAAAGTGGCTATCTCTCTTTTCCCTTTCTTCTTTTATGATTTTATATTATCCCACATTTTCAGTTAAATTAAATTTTACCCCACCTACCGTCCTTCAAAAGACAGCCAGTTGCCAAGGTTATTAAATTTGATATAGAAGTTTTGTCTATAAGAGGTTATCTTCATTTATTTTATTCATTCAGTAAAAACTTTTTTTGGGTAACTTTTACACTGATGATCATTGTATGAAGCAGTGATCATATAATGATATTATGGCTTTTGCTTTCAGGTAGGTCATGATATAGGAAAGGGCATGCATATTAATAATTAACTTTAAGCAGGGCATGGTGGCACATGCCAGTAATCAGTACTTGGGAGGCGGAGAGAAGACGATTGCAGGTTTGAGGCCAGCCTCAGCAACTTAATGAGATACTGTTTAAAAGTAAAAAAAAAAAGTTAAGCTGGGCGTGGTGGTGCACGCTTGTAATCCCTGTACTTGGGAGGTGAGACAGGAGGATCACACAGGTTCAAAGCCAGCCTCAGCTACTGAATGAGGCTCTTAGCAACTTAGGGATACCCTGTTTCCCAATAAAATATAAAATAGGTCTGGGAGTATAGCCCAGAGATAGAAAGCCTCTGGGTTCCACCCCCAGTACCACAAAAAAGTTTTAAAAGTAAAAAAAAAAAAAAAATGTAAAAGAGACTGGAAGTGTAGCTTAGAGGTAGAATGGCCCTGGGTTCAATCCTCAGTCATCAGATAGTAATAATAATAATTATTCTAATAGAATATATAAAATGATACTTAAATGACTCAAAGAAAATGCTGTAGGAACAGAGAGGAGCTTTATTCTTTCAGGGAACGAGGCAAAACTACCCACAGGTGACAACATTTGGAACATATTCCAATAGTTCTGACTTCATTTCTGAAGGATTGGGGTTAGTTCAGTCATAGGATTTTATTCTAGCAAATAAAGTAATTGCAGCCTCAGAGTCAGGGGTATTATATTAGTAAGAGTACAGAAAATGAACTTCTTTTTTCTGATGCTAGGAATTGAACTCAGGGGCATTCTGCCTCCGAGCTATAACCCCAGTCCTATTTTATTTTATTCTTTATTTTCAAACAGGGTCTCAATAAGTTGCAAGGGGCCTCAAAAGTTGCTGAGGCTGGGCAAGAACCTGTGAGCCTCCTGTCTCAGCCTCCTAAGTATTGATTACTGGGGTGTGCCACCATGCCCTGCTTAAAGTTAATTATTAATATGCATGCCCTTTCTTATATCATGAACTACTGAAAGCAAAACCAATAATATATTATCATATGATCACTGCTTCACACAATGAAAACCAGATTACAGGTGTGTGTCACCATGCCTGGCTAGACTTCATTTTCCTCTTCAAGGATAAATCCTAAGAAAAAAACAGGAAAGAAAGAAAATGCCAACTGGGGGTTGACAAATAAGGCCACTATAAATAAATGGAATTTTTCTTTCTCTGCAAATGCCTAACTTTTTACAGCAGACACTCTGAAGTGAATCAGAGTTTTCTATTTGGAATGAGATGCTTTTAAGAAATATGAACATACAGAGATAAGAGAAAGAAGAAAAAGAAAGAAGGCATTATGGGTTTGGAATTTCCGTGTTGGACATGCTTGGGATGGCTGTCTGACAGGAAGGGGAGCAGGAGGATTTCTTGTGGCTGTGATTTCAGTAACCATTTTGGTGGTGGTTTTACCTAGGACTATATGTTTATGTGCAGTGGGCTGGAAGGAGCTGCGGGACCCTTGTCTGTGTGTCTTAGTCATTTCTTGGTGTTCCCACTGCTGATAAGGGAGGGAGGGAGGGAGGGAGGGAGGGAGGGAGGGAGGGAGAGAGAGAGAGAGAGAGAGAGAGAGAGAGAGAGAGAGAGAGAGAGAGAGAGAATGAATGAATATGAATGAGAATGAATAATTTTTTATCAGATGGAAATTCATTAAAAAGCATTTTCATACAAAGATCCTTTTACCCATTAAGGAAGCCCTGGGATGGAATTTAGAAGGTTCTGACATGAAGATTTGTTGAAAGGAATTTCAATTGGCTAAAAAAAAAATGCAGGATCTTATCCTTGATATAATTTCAAGAGATGAGCTTATGCAGTTCAAGGAAACAATTCCTTTAACCTCAGGGGAAGAGAACAAGGTAGTGCCCAAATAGCACCACAATTATCCTCTTGTCTTTCTTGCCCACTCTCTGCTTCATGCTTCTCGTTTCAGTGCCTGAAGTGCTAGGGGGAAAAAAAAAACCCTCTTCAAGTGTGCCAGGGGCCGCTGCCTTTCCAACCCTCCTGCAAGCCAACTGGTTAGATGAATCACTAAATGTCTCTCCACTCTGTCTGCTCAGCACTGTGCAGCCCTGGATCATATCCACATTCCTACCTTTGACTCTCGACTGGAGTTAGGACTTGCTTGTTCCTTTTGGCACATTTTCAGATTGTGAGCACATTTTATGATATGTCCATCTGCACAGCTATCTAAATAAGAGCAGTCTTAAGGGGAGTGTGGCTGAGAGTTCACTTAAATCCTTCACAGGCTCCTGCCTGCCCTGCCTCTTTCAGACTGGCAGCTGCAAACGAGGTCACTCACGACTGTGCTCAAAATGGTAGAAGGGCATGGTCACACATTACACCTGGGAGTGTTGAATACTGCTCTGGATCGAAGGCCTAGTACTGTTTCGGTGACTTGAACTTTGAGCTGTGTTGACTTGTCAGGGGGACAAGTTAACAAATCTTAGCTAAATAGCTTGTGGTATATTATTAGGAATGTTAGATAGCGCCGTTCCCTGTAACTCCTATCATTATACATTCTTGGAATGAGAATAAGCCAGTCTCTCAACAGTTTGGAGAGAAAGCCTTAGAACTGGCCCTTTGAACACCACGAAGAATGATAATGATATGTAGAGATACTCTGAAGGGTATCTCTGTATCTTCTAACTCACTAGTGGAAAAAACTGAAGGAGTTAGATGCTTGCTATGAAAATACAAATGTGAACTAAACAGCACTTTTCTTTTTGGTGGTACTGGGGAGTGAAGACAGGGGAATTCTACCTCTGACTTACACCCCCAACCATATATATATATTTTTTTCTTTTTTTTTTTTGGTGGTACTAGGGGTGGAACCCATAGGCTTTCTACCTCTAGGCTCTACTCCCAGACCTATTTTTATATTTAGTGGAAACAGGGTCTCACTAAGTTGCTGAGAACCTCACTAAGTAGCTGAGGCTGGCTTCAAACCTGTGTGATCCTCCTGTCTCAGGCTTCCAAGCTCAGGGATGAAAAGTGTGTGTCACCACGCCCGGCTTGCAAACCTATTTTTTATTATTTTGAATCAATGTCTCACTAAGTTATTCTGTGCTAGCCTGAAACTGAGATCCTCCTGTCTCAGCCTCCCAATCTACCATTTTCTTCCTTTCTTCCTTCCTTCCTTCTTTCCTTCCTTCCTTCCTTCCTTCCTTCCTTCCTTCTTTCTTCCCTTCTTCCCTCCCTCCTTCCCTCTCCTTCCTCTCCTTCCTTCTCTCTCTCTTTATTTTGCTTGGGCATTCCACTTTCTACTTTGAGCTACATCCCAGCCCTATTATACATTTTATTTGGAAACAAGTTCTTCCTAAGCTACTGAGAATGTTGCTAAGTTGCTGAAGCTGGTTTCCAACCAAGACCTCCTGTCTCAGCATCCCAAGTATTAGGGTTACAGTCTGTGCCACCACACCTGGCTAACCACACTTTTTTTTTTTTTTTGGTGGTACTGGGGGTGGAACCCAGGGGCTTTTCTACCTCCGGGCTATACTCCCAGACCAATTTTGTACTTGATTTGGAAACAGGGTTTCACTAAGTTGCTGAGAGCCTCACTATGTAGCCGAGGCTGGTTTCAAACCTGCGCATTCCTCCTGTCTCAGCCTCCCAAGTGCGGGGATTACAAGCGTGCGCCACCATGCCCAGCTTAACCACACTTTTAATAGATGGAGATATTTCTACTCTTTCCCAATTGTTTATCAGTGTAATTAAATAATAATTGCTTTAATTTAGTGTGTTAATGTATACTCTGCAAACCATTATGGAATCTGTGATGTATCTAGTCTGTAATCAATAGCAATGTTAAGAAAAGAGAAAAAATGATTAGTGGCAAGATAAGCATTTAATTAATGACCATAAAAAGGCAAATGCTTGTGAGGACATGATTCATTATTGGATTTCTAGAGGGAAGATCTCCAAAGAACCACGTGTCAATTAAAATTAGACTTAGAAAGTTTTCCAAGACCAGTCATATATTTAATATCTTGCACAAAAACAATGTGATTTAATCAGGACTGTGAGAGAACACAGAATGATATCATAAGTAATCTCAATCCTTAATTAATAATAAAAAGGTAATAGGAAAAGAGAGCTTTGTTCCTATTCAAAAACCATAGGCAGGTAATTGCAACTTACAAACAGAGGTAATATGTTCAGCCTTAAATTATGAAAGGCATTGAAATGTGGTATTATTATTCAGTGCTCGGTCACAGTTACTCTTTACCAGCAGCAGAGCTCAACTTTGAGTTCCTGAGGTAGAGCAAGCATGTCCACTATGTATGTAATGCTGCTTTGGATGCAGGTTTTTGCAAATTCTATTCTTTTTTGCAAATTCTATTCTTAAGCATTCAGGTGATGGCCAGTCTGCCCATGCATAGTGGTAAGGATGAGTTATTTGGCTTTATTCTATGGGAATGGGAAACCGGTAATCAAGTGATTCTTTTAAAGTTTGTAATTTTGTTCCACAATGAAAAGAAATGAACAGGTAGCCCGCATATTTCATTTGAAGACATGTATTTGCCCATTAATGGTCAGTCTTTTTCTAGGAGAAAAACTTCAGGAGTAAAAAGCAAATGGCCTCATCTCCAATTAACTATTGATAATTGGCAGTAATTAGATACCCAGAGGAACGTTCATTTTTCACATTATACTCCTTTCTGAGAATTTGAACACCTCCAGATAGGATCTTGTAATCAAAGATTTATTTTGTATCATGCATTTAAATCAAACTTTCTTAGAATTTAGCACATGATACTCTTTGGGCATAATTTTGCCCTCTCAGCAAAACCCACTGGGACTTACATAAGACTTCATAATTTGCCTAAAGTGTCTCTCCTCTCCTTTTCCATACCGCATCATTTTGCAATCAAGTTTATGATATAAAATTAATCAACATCATAACCTCAGAATATTAGAATAAGTTGTCAAAGGAAATTGTAGAGAACTTCAAGAGCTTAGATAATTTTTTTCTTGGATGACTTAACCAATTGCACAAAAGTAGATGATTTCTTTTTTTTTTTGTGGTACTGGGGTTCCTGGAAGCCCTTCTACCTCCAGGCTACACTCCCAGACCTATTTTTTATACTTTTTTATTTGGAAACAGGGTCTCCTAAGCCAGTGCATGCAGCTGGCTTCGAACCTGCGCGATCCTCCTGTCTCTGCCTCCCAAGCGCGGGGATTACAAGCGTACGCCACCACGCCCGGCCAAAGTAGATGATTTCTAAAGAGTCTTTCTTGTGCTATAAAGTTAGCATTATACAGGAAGCTATTCCTTAGATATAAGAAAACTTATGATAATTAACTAAAATATTATTTTATTACTCAGTAACACTCAGGTTCTCCTTAGCCCTGAAATATTTTATCTACTTTCCTGATCATGTATGCTTCTAGATTGTGTTAAACAGCTGTTATTTTCATTGCTGAATTCCCTACTGGTACCTTGGTTTTAGGCTATGACATACACTAGAACTTTCTATTTAATATTGTAAAATTTTTTTTGAAAACTAATTCAGAGCAAGAAGGAAATTAAACACAAACATGTAGATTTTTTTTTTTTTTTTGCGGTACTGGGGATGGAACCCAGGGGTTTTACCTCCGAGCAACACCCCCAGCCCTATTTTTTATTCTTTATTTTGAAACAGGGTCTCACTGAGTTGCAAAGGGCCTCTCTAAATAGCTGAAGCTGTCCATGAACCTTTGATATCTCAGTCTCCCAAATGCTGGGATTACAAGTGTGCACCACCACACCCGGCTTGTAGATTTTTTTCTAATTGAAAAAGTAGTCATATTGATCGTATAAAATTATAAAAGATGAAAAAGTATAAATAAGGAAATCACTCACACTTCTAAGACTCATAGACACTAGACTTCTTTTAGACAAAATTATTTGAAATATATGGATGATCTTTCACCTAGCTTAAATGATAAATGGTATATTTCATACACATCCTGGATGCAATAGCTCAGCGGTGTGGCTCTAGAGGTGGGCATAAAATACACTCTTCCCTCTCCTATTTAGCATGCTCTTCAGTCCCTGAGCTTCTCCATTCATCCATTACAGGTGTGCACCCAGGCTTTCAATTAGTTCTTAAGTCCTGTCTGTCCCTTCTGAGTAGAGCTGGGATAACATTTGATTATCTTTCTTGTACACCAAGAGTTTGACCTCTTTCCCTGGCTCCCTAATATTACTTTACTTAATGCTATATCAAAGGACTTTTAGCAGGTTCAAGGTAAAAACAATGCAACAATGAAAATGATACTCTCTCCCCTAAATGTTCAATCCAGCAATAGTCTTTTGGTTTGTTAATAAGCCCTAAATTTGATGTCTTTTGGTTGTTCAGGCAAAGTGTTCCACTGACCTTAACTATGGTTCTTCTGCTCTGGAAAATGTAAATCATTACTGAAAAAGATGGAGTTTATTTTTTTTAATGAGTCTTCCTGATAGATTCAGGCTGAGACAAATGGACAGAGAAGTGTACCCTTCTAGCAGAAGGATTCCTTCATCATATTGTGCCTGAGTTTTTTCACAGGACACCAGTTATGTCATCCTCACTGAGCACAGACACTTCTGGTTAAGCCCCTACTAAGCATGTAGTTTGATACCTGACTTATTTTAGTGACTTAGTCGCCTTTCTTTTTTATAACTGATCACAGTTAGGCAATTACTTTTATCTCCTTGGGAACGTGTATTTTGCTAATACCAGGGCATTTCTTTTTAGAACATTGCCCATGGGAGTCATATTTATGAAAACTGATTTGAAACAGACACCTGTTTACCCAGGAGAGGTTTAGATGCTATTAAAATCTGGTTTGTATCAGGTATGATACTTGTTAGTTTGAGGGAGCAAAGAAAAACAAAGTGTTTTTTTTTGGCAGTTAATTGTTAGCTTATGTATTTGGATACATGGAGGTCCACACTGGTTTAAAATTAGGCAAGCTACTTACTATATTTCTGGGCTCGTGGCTCTCCTGTCCCTCAGCTGTGTCGATCTGATATTTGAAGATAAGTGATTCTGACACTGGTGGAAAAGAATGTCCTACTTACATTGTGCAGTGCTGTGCCCAGGCCTTCCCACATTGCTAAAGCCAGGCCAGCTATTCCTTTGGTTCTTTCTTCCGGCTGAGAATAGCTTTAGACTAGAGAGGTTGAACATATGACCAACCCGGGTCTGGGTAGCTCTGTGATTTTTAAAAAATTACCCTTATTTATTAAATAAGCATGAAGCTAAACCCCAAACGCAAAGATACTCATTTTCTTCCACAACACTTAGATCTGAATATAGGAGAAACAAACCAGGAAAGAAAGAAAGCATTACTTTTCTTTGAAAACACATCTTTGTAAATCTGCTTGTGAACTCATTAAAAAGGATGAGCCTTATTTCTTGAAGACCATCTATTTCACATCTCACTCAGGACGTGATCTCCTATGAGCTCAGATGCACATCTGCTCTTGTTTCTGATTACAGCTAGTGTAATTCCTTTTCACCAAAGAATCATAAGACTATCTTCACATTTTAAAATGCAAAATTCTCTTCTTTGCACCTGCCTTCCACATTTAAGAGATGTGATTTTGAGGGAAGCTTTATAATTCTACCATGGAGGGTTGATCAGGGAACATCAATAAAGAGATGTCCATGATGACTCTCTTAGTCCATTTTCTGCTGCTATCATAAAATACCTGCATCTAGGTAAATTATAAAGGTAAGTTTATTTTGGCTAATGTTTCTGGTCCAAGAATATGGCACTTGATCCAAATAAAGCTGCTGGCATCTGCATAGTTTCTAATGAAGAATTCTTGCTGGATCACATGGTCAGAAAGAACAAGCATGTTAGTTCAGAAGGGGAAGAACAGGAAGCTTTTCTCCTCTTCTGTAAACCCACTAATACCATCATGGGGATCCTACCCTCATGACCTCCTCTGATCCTAATTACCTTCCAAAGGCCTCACTTCAAATACCATTAACATGAATCTAGAAATTGAGTGTCTAATACATGAGCTTTTAGGGGGCGTATTCAAACCATAGCACTCTCCCAACCCAGTGACAGATGGACTGAAGATCATAAGCCCTGCCCTTGGAAGAGAATAGGTGCTAGTCTGGTACCTTAGGTATCTTCCCAGAGAATATGAGTAGCCTTGAACTAGAGAAAGGCAGATGGATTTGTAGCCAATACTCACAATTTCAAATCCTACTGTAGCAGCTTTATTTGGACCAAGTCATCAAGTTGCCCTAAGCTTTTCTGTCATTACTGTCAAGTTTTTGTTGTTGGTTTTTTTCATAATTTTACTGGTGCAGTACAATTACACATTGTAGTGAGATTCAAAGTGATACACTCATATAGGCACACAACATCTCTTAGTGTGGTTTTGTTGCTACTATTTCATAGGTTCGTATGAGGATTAGATGAGACCATGTATAAAAGGATGAAAGAAGTGATACAAATGGAAGTGATCACCAGGTGTGCTGGCTCACGCCTGGAATCTCGGTACTTGGGAAGCCCAGACAGGAGGCTTACAGGCTCCTTGGCAACCCCAGTAACTTTTTGAGATTCTCAGCAACTTAGCAAGGCCTTGTTTCAAAAATAAAGATAAAGCTGGGCATGGTGGTGCACGCTTGTAATCCCCGCGCTTGGGAGGCGGAGACAGGAGGATCTCGCAGGTTCAAAGCCAGCTGCGCTGGCTTAAGAGACCCTGTTTCCAAATTAAAACAAAAACAAAAAAAGCATAAAATAGGTCTGGGAGTGTAGCCCAGAAAAAAAAAAAGATAAAAGGGCTGGGGATGTAGCTCAGAGGCCCTGGGTTCAATTCCTGGTATCAACACCTTCTCTCAAACAAAAACCAAAACAAATGAAGTGATCACTATCACCAGATCATTATAGCTTTCCTTGATTTTCTATCTTAACCTCAATATTGTTGGATATTAGTTGTTGTTCTTTTATTTTGCTGCTGGCAACAGCATATCTGCTACCAAATCTAAATCCCTGCAATATATCTCTACATTACAGGTGTTAGAAAATATGTACAATAAATTCAACTAGTAAACTACAATACCTCCTGGCATATATAACCCTTGTCCCAGCCAATATGGATTTAGGAGTCTGAATAGCATTTCTTTTAGACTTACAGAGTAGACAAATCTGAAAGAAAACTTAGGATCATGGCAGTTGAAACCAATAATAAAATTTAAAATTTTTCATTTTAAAGTTGTTTCTAAAGAAGGCAAGTGATGCTTAATAAAACGACCTGCTCTTATTTGGTAACTTAGCTACAGGTCTAGGTCTGTGACTATAATCTGTCTTTAGTTTGTGGATATTTGGTTTCCATCTATCAATAGCTTGCCTAAAGAAAATTATATTTAGGAACAATTATCTGAGAGCCATGCTCCTTTCCTACCCATTTGGGCATTTTATCTTACGATTTAGTTAGATGACTAAAGGCATATGTTACCTTAGTTTCTAAAGATTGAATGGCCTTTCCTGAACCATATTATGATGTTATGTCCTCAGCTTTTTAAAAAAAGTGGTTGCAAGAAAAAGAATATGAAATAAAATTTGATTTTAGTAAAAATGCTCCTGAGGACATTATCTGTGTCAGTGTCCCCAATAAAGTCATACACGAGAGCTTTGAGGACTTAAAAAAGCTTTATCTTCCCCAAGATCTTCTTTTTAATGATGAGAGCTCTATAATTACTTGGTTGTGCTTGCTGGTCACCCAAGCTTCAAGAATCTTGGAGCCAAATCTGAAGCTCAATTATAGCATTAATTTGACTTTAATAGCTAGTTTATTTACATTTCACTTTTTAAAAAAACTTGTGAGACTATTATTTATCTCTCATTATAAGCCATAGCAAGTGATTTTTTAAAAAAATAAGCATCATAGAAAGAGACACAAAACAGAAGATATTAAGAACATTAAACTTATAGTTGGGTGTGGCCTGTAATCGCAGTCCTTGTGAGGCTAAGACAGAAGGATCACAGGTTCAAGGTCAGCCTCAGCAACTTAGCAAGACCCTGTTTTAAAATAAAAGGTGAAAAACAAAATAAAAAAAATGAGAAGAGGGAAAGGGATTGTCACCAGCCATCATTGTTATTGTCATTATCATGGAAGGAGGCTATAGTCACTATAGTACAGGAAAAGAAACTAACAATTGTTCTTGGACTTCCGGGAAGATGGCGACGGAGCAAAACGGGGCTTACGAGCCCCGCTAACAACCAATCTCCATTACCACAGAATCAGCGCCTTTCATAGCCAGAGAACACCATCAGCAGAGAAAAAAAAAATGTAATTTTAAGGGACAGAGAAAAAGAGGGCTGGAAAAACGAGACACCAGAAGCCAGACCACAGTGCTGCAGCCGGAGCCACGGCGTGAAGCGGCGGGCGCCATTTTGCCTTGCAGCACCAGGCTCCAGAGAGGAAGGGAACTCATAACCGAGCCCAGAAACCAGAGAGGAGATACGCCAGCCTCACGCCCGAGAACGCGGCAGCAGCACCTTACTGCTGGCAGCAGCAGCAAGTTCACCGGATGGCTCCAGACCAACGCATGCAACATCCCACCAAACTCCAGAGAGGAGCGGTGGACAGCGAGCCGAGGTGAGCCGCTGCGGAACAGCCGGGCAGGACTCGGCAGATTTCTCGGCACAGGGAACAGCTAAAGCTCCCATGGGCTGGGCTCAGCGCACACTGCAGGGACTCAGAGTAAAGTTCAAAAAAAGAGAAGAAATACGCCAGCCTCATGGCCGAGGGCGTGGCAGCGGCGCCATATTGCTACCGGCGGCAGCAGCAGCGAATTCACCAAGTCCACGACAGCTCCATCTGCGCACTCAACAGTGAGTCAAATTGCGGCCCCTAGAGGAGAAATCCCAGTACTGTACTCCCAGGGACTTGACTCAGTGGGGGAGTGGTGGTGGCAGAGATATTACACCATAGGAGAACGTCCAACCTGGCACTCCCCATGGTCTAAAGCAGCCTCGATTGACTCCCAGGGTCTGAGACTCTGAGATACAACCCAGTAAAGGAGTAGTGGGGACTGAGATACCACAGACTCGAGATCCACAGCACCTTAAGTGAAGTCGTAGTGACCTAGGGAAGAACCCAGAGAAGGCACAAACTTCCGAAATCATGGGAAAGAGGAATAACAATGGAGCAATGAATGCCCACAACCCCACAACATCAGAACCCGATAAAACAGAAATGCAGAGATTTATAGAAGATCAAATCAGGAAAATAACTGTAGAAATAATAGAGGTGTTTCGAAAAGAATTCAGAGAGAGCCAAAGAGAGATAAAGGATGCAATTAATGAAGTAAAGGCCTCAATTCAAAGTACAAACAACCTATTAGACCACATGGAGAATAGAATCTCACTCCTAGAAGATGATCATTCAAAAAATGAACGCATAGTTTCTAATTTAAAAAAAAGATCCGACAGCAGGAATCTGACAGTGAAGAAATATGGGCCCATTTTAAGAGAGCTAACCTAAGAATAATTGGAATAGAGGAGAGAAAAGAAGGTGAACCCAAAGGGATTAACAATCTTTTCAAGGAAATAATAACAGAAAATTTTCCAAACCTAGAGCAAGAGGTTGATACACAGGTCCAGGAAACTTATAGAACCCCCGTTAGAGAGGATCAGAGAAGAAGATCCCCACACCACATAATTGTCAAAATGACTAATGTGGAAGCCAAGCAGAGAATCTTAAAGGCAACAAAAACAAAGGGCCAAGTGACATTCAGAGGCAAACCAATTAGAATCACTCCAGACTTCCCAAACCAAGTCATGAGAGCCAGAAGGGCTTGGAGTAACATATTCCAAACTCTGAAAGAAAACAACTTCCAGCCAAAAATTTCCTACCCAGCAAAACTTTCTATCAAATTAGATGGGGAAATAAGAAGCTTCCACGACAAACAGAAACTGAAGGAATTTATGTCTTCAAATCCAGCGCTAGAGAAAATACTCAAAGAGATTAACTACAAAGAAGAAATAGGTAATACACACCAGAACCAGAGAAATAAGATTTTCCATCCAAGAGACAACTAAGATTTGTTATCTGTAGATTCATTATTTATATTAGTCTTTTACCTATCTCTAAATTGTATTGTTTGCTTTTATTGTTGCTATTTTTAGGATTTCTAGCTGGAATATTAATATACCTTCAGATATAGCATTTGGAAATATTTTATCCCATTCGATCAGTAACTTTTAACTCTGTTTACAATGTCTTTGGATATACAATATTTTTTTTATTTTTTAGGGAGTTTGTATACTCTTCTGTTGCCTGTGCCATTGAAATCATATCCAAGAAATCACTGCCAATTTCAGTGTTGTGAGGTTTTATGACCCAGATTTTCTCCTAAAAGTTTATAGTATTAAGATTTATATTTAGGTCTTTTATCTATTTTGAGTTAATATTTGTATATGTGTTAGGTAAGGGTCCAATTTTATTCTTTTTCATGTAATTATTATTTTTCAACAATATTTAGTTAAAAGATTAGTATTTCCTCCACCAAATGTTCGTGGAAACCTTGTCAAAAATAACTTGACAATATAGGGAAGAATTTAGCTCTAAGCTTTTATTTAATTCCAATAGTTTATATATCTGCCTTTAGAACAGTACTACACTGTTTCAATTATTGTAGCTTTATATGGTTTGAAATCAGAAAATATACACCTTCTAGCTTTGTTCTTCTTCGAGATTGTTTTGGGTATCTAGAGTCCATATTCCATATCAGGATAGATTTTTTTCTGAAAAATAAATAAATAAATGTATGATAGCTTCACCTAAAAAAAAAAAGAAAGAAAAGAAAAAAATATTCTCTTGTAAGAAAGAATGCAAAAAGAAATATTGAACTGTTATCTTACTCATCAAAAGCTTGGTATCAGACAAATGAAACTGTTTTGTGAGATTATCATCATTAATATTGGATAAATTGCTATAAAACTAGATGTCAACCACTAAGCCAAGCATGGGAAGGAGGGATGGGGAGGGAACGGGGTGGGGATCGGGTAGGGGCTAACTGGGCGATGTGTGCATGTATGTCTACAAAAGTATTTTCTTTGTACCATTATGATGTATGAATACATTGCACCAATAAAAAAAAAGAATTGTTCTTATGTCAAAATGTTCTTTAAAATTATGAAACATTTTAAACATTATAAAGATATAGAGAATCACATAACATTTAGCAAATATTAATTTTTTTGCTGTATTTTCTTCAGGTAAAGCAATGTTAAAGTGATAAATGGACAGCTATTCCTTAGCCTTTCTATTCTCTGTTTCTTTCTTCTGCCCGGGGTTCTCCTCACTCTGAGGTGAACTTCCATACCCTTTCATTACTGCATGTAACTTTTGTAATTTGCTTTTTTTCTGTTAGCCAAAGTTTTTGATTTTTATCTATGTCAATCAATTTAATTCATGTTAATTGCTAACTTCCCTGGTACAAACATGCTACTATATATCTATTTATGCCCTTGAGGACCTTTAGGTTTTTTTTTTTTTTCAAATTTCCTTCTACTGAAAATGGTATTACCTTGCACACGTCTCCAGGGGTAGCAGTTTACACCTCACTCGTGCCGGTGTCCTTCTAGGCAACTGAAGATGCTGTAGTGAGTGAGAGACACAGCTTCTACTTTCATGGATCTGACATTCTGGACCGATGTGCAGTAGGGGAAAAAGAGGAAAGAAATGTGATAAACACATGGTAATGATGTTAAATAGTGACAAGAGCTCTGTAGAAATAAAAACAGGGCAGGGGATAGGAGGAAGTGCCTATGCGAAGAGGTTTGCAGTATTTTGTAAGGCGATGGAAGGTATTTCGTGTTTTTTTTTCTTTTCTTTTCTTTTTTTTTTTTTACCATGCCCAGCTATAAACTCTATATTCTTAATATCTTCTGTTTTATTTCTCTTTCTGTGATGCTTATTTAAAAAAATCATTTGCTATGGCTTACAATGAGAGATATAAATAATAGTTTCACAATTTTTTTTTTTTTTTTTGGTACTGGGGGTGGAACCCAGAAGCTTTCTACCTCCGGGCTATACTCCCAGACCCATTTTATATTTTATTTGGAAACAGGGTCTAACTAAGTTGCTTAGAGCCTCACTAAGTAGCTGAGGCTGGCTTCGAACCTGCGCAATCCTCCTGTCTCAGCCTCCCAAGCGCGGGGATTACAAGTGTGCGCCACCACGCCGGGCTTCACAAATTTTTTTAAAAAGTGAAATGTAAATAAGCTAGGGACTGAATCTAGGGGGCATTCTACTGAAACGGGGGTTTCTTCTGAGCCCCCCCAAGATGAAATGGGGGTTTTCTAAGAAACCTGGTGTTTCATCAAAGATGAAACAGAGTTTCTTGAGAAGAAACTCGGTGTTTCCTTACCGGGTTCTTGTCTACGGTGAGCGAAGAATGACACCAGCAGACCCAGGAAGGGGAGTAATTGGTTTATTGGAAGCAGCAGGAAATAAGAAAAGATGGCCGAACACCCCAAAGGGGCCGTCTTAACTCTGGGGTCCAGCAGTTGTCTTCAGGACAATACTTGGGAGTAGCCCAAGCCAAATGCCTTCAATTACAGACGGCTTTCTTCCATATTCCACGCGATCTGCCAGAAAAGAGGTGCAGGTCATCCCTAGGGGCCCTGGTCAGCCTTGATGTCCAGCAGAGGCCTTCAGATCACTACCTGAGAGCAGCCTGAGCCACGTGGCCTCAGTTGCACTCTGCATTCTCTCAGGGCTAACATGACCTGCGAGAGAGAAAAGCTCCCCAAAAGGGGAGGGGGTCCCCGAGAGGGAAAAACCCCATTTGGTGGTGCGCTAGGCATTTTGCCAGATGTCTGTATGTCCTCTTTCGGGTTGTGGTGAGTTTGGGATCCTGGGAATTCTGGGAAGCAGCTCTCAGAATTTGCCTAGGGCATTTGCAAGTTCTTTGAAGGGTTTCCTTTCAGGAGTGTCAGACTGGCTCCTGGGTTTGATTAGTAAACCAAAGACTTTGTGAAGCTTTGGTTCTTCTTATCTCTGAACCTTGGCCCCTCGCCCCTCAGGAAATTAGATTTTTTTCTACTGAGGCCTCTTTCCTATCTGCCTATTTCCTTTCTATCTCCTCATTACCTCTGGGTTCACCCTTAGCCCTTTTTATTTTGAAACAGTGTCTTGCTAAGGTGCTGAGCTTTGCCTAAGTTGCTGAGGCTGGCCTCAAAGCTGTAATCCTCCTGTCTCAGCCTTCAAAATACTGAGATTACAGGTATGCACCACCATGCCTCCTGGCTTGTATGTGGTTTTAATTTCCATGTCTCATCTTCTAAGAGATGGAGAACATCTTTTCATATGATTAAGGTGATTCATATTTAACAGATCCCCTAAAGATTCTAGTACTATCAATTGTTGATTTAAGTTCTTTGAATTCGAATGTTTCTTAAACATGTACAGACACAAACTAGGCACAGACTTATGGATCCAGGTCTTATCCAAACAAAGGAACAAATGATATCTAACCATCGCCTCTGTAAATCCAACATGGTAAGTCAGTATAAATAATTTCCTGTGATGCACAGTGTGAGTGGATTTGGCTGTTGTTCCCTTGGGCTTGGTTGGTCTTCCCCTTCGGTGCTGTGAGAGGATGCAGTTTTCTCACTATTCTTTTCTGTCTGAAACAATGAAAACACTTTGTTCCTCCAGTGCACTACAAAGTCATCTGGCCTGCTTACTGTGAAAGCCTTATTTACCTCTGACATCTTCCTCAGTCTATTGCCAATTAGCTGGCATCTTAAATTAAACTGGGACTCCTCGGCCTCAAACTGATTGCAAACACACAGGCAAATGGTGCCTGGGAGGTGGCATTTTATTACCAGGTGATCACCCAGATGACCCAGCTTAGGCTTATTCAGGATTATCAGTGACATGAGTCACCCCCAAAATACTGCAATATACACCAAGTGTTGAGTGCCTATAAATATGTGTCACTTTAAACCTCACTCTCATGTATAACTACAATGCATCAATAACAGTAAAAAATAAACAAAAAAATCCTCAAATTCTCAATAGTCCATTTCAAAAAGAAAATAATGCAAGTCCCCCACCAAATGGTTCAGCAAACCCCAGTTTGAGAAATTCTGGTGTCTATCTATAAATTTACAGTTCTAGGGTAATCATGAACTCTAATATGATTTCTGGAATAGACTGTTTTTAGGACATTACTTCCCTGGTTGGCTGGGCTACATTTTAAAGAAATCTGCAGTCTTCTTTCTTTGACCAGTTTAGAATTGTACCCTGTGGAAGGTTCAGAGTGGGGTCCTCTTTGTTCTAGAGAAGACCAGACCAGATTTTCTGAGCTCTCCTCTCCTTTGTGGTGTTTGCACTTCGTTACCAGCCATGCTTCTCCTCCCTCTCAGGTCCACAGATACAAAAATGGCTATTTTAATTTAATTCTATTCTTGTCTCATTTGCTGAGACTCTCACATCTGTTCCCTGTGTTCTTACGTATGAATGGCATTTAGTAGGACTATGACCCAAGACCCTTGCTTTTGTTCATTCTTGCTTTCTGGTAGAATAGAGTGTGGGTTCCTAGGAGTGAAGGGCTAATACAGCTGCCTGTGTATTTCCTCATTATTCACAACCTCAATAATCAAATAATGTTTCTGGCAAGTCAGGATCATTACATAGATCCAGAGAACAGCCTTATAGTTAGTATGTACCAACAGTGTTGATAGAAATGGCTTTCTTGAGAATTTATAACCTGCCTGTGGGATGTTAATACAACTAAAAATGATCGCAGTGGGGAATTTTTCTCTAATCAAGGTGAGAAGTTTTCCACTGAATATGCATGTTTATATGTTTGTGTGTGTGCTATATATGCATCTATGTGTATGTTTGGGTTGTATGAAATCGCAGTTTCTGTAGGTCAAAAACGGACAAATATCAGCAATAGCATAATGTCTAGTTTTCTTATATGACAACGAAGCTAGACCTAGTGGTGCATGCCTGTCACCCCAGTACTGGAAAGCTGAGAGAGAAGGGTCATAGGTTTGAAGCCAGCCTCAGGAACTTAGCAAGACTCTACCTCACAATAAAAATCCTCAGTAGCACACACACAAACACACACACAAAAACAAAATTAAAAAGGGTTGGGGGTGTAGCTCAGAGGTAGAGTACCCTGTGTTCAATCCCCAGTATCAAAACAAAATAACAGCAAATATCAAGCCAATAGTGTGTGTGTGTGTGTGTGTGTGTGTGTGTGTGTGTGTGTTCATTCTTTGTTGGGATGAAAGCCAGGGCCTTGTGTATGTTAGGCAAGTGCTCTACTACTGAGATACATCCCTAGCTCAATAAAATTTTCTTTACATAAATTATTTTAATCTTAAGAGGTGCTGCGCAAAATACTCCAATAAAGATTCCTGTTTCACAGCAAGCCTGCAATGACTTCATCCTTCAAGTAGCTAAATTTTTTTAGGGTCCAGGGCAACTCTATCTGTGAAGACTTTCATCTCCATTCTAGTTAATTGTGAGGGTTCTTTCAACTAAACTCAGTGACTTTTTCTTTGCTATTTTTATTTTACATATTTTTTTGGTTCTGGGATCGAACCCAGGGGCATTCTACCTCTGAGGCTGTACCATGGCCCTTTTATTTTTTATTTTGAAGCAGTCTTGCAAAGTTGCCGAGGCTGGCCTCAAACCTGTGATTCTTCTGTTTCAGTCTCCCAAGTCCTGAGATTATATGTGTATGCCATTGTGCCTGGCTGCTATTATTATTTTAGTAATTCTGTATTCCTTTCATTTTAAGTAAATCATAAACTCTTTGGGTCAGAGACCATACCTTGGATCTTTAGAGCCCCACAAGATCTGTGGCTTTGGCTGAGAATGAGCATTCTGAATAAGATTTATTTTTTTAAATTGGTGGAATAAGAAGAAAACACTTTCAGAGTACAAGGAGAGTTACGTCTTGGGAAATCAACCAAGGATCATCCCACTTTCAAGGAACTTACAGTCACCACTGGTAGACAATGTGGAAACTCATAAAAGATTCCGTGAGGCCAAACCATCAGCGATTCACATTCTCTTAACTGTCCTATTCTTGGCCAAATGGTCAGAGGAAGCCTAATCAGCCAAGGTGAGTAAACGGAGTGAAGAGATTTTTACCTATTAGTTTTAGTATGACAGGTGTATACATTTAACTGGCAAATAACTTAAGTCAGCCAGTTATCTGGGTTGTGTACTTATATTGATAATTGAGTGACCTTTTCCCTGATGGATGAATTTGAAGACAATTGTGAGTAACCTGCAAGCATAAAACCCTGATTTTTAACGTGTCTTAACATTCGCCAATACCATCTTCAGCAAAAATGCCCCCTTATCTCACACATCTATGACGATTCTGGTCATATCTCAGGAAAGACCTTTAGGTAATTAATGATGACACTTCATCTAACAGTTTTCCCCCCTCTTGTCCTTCTGTTTTTGTAAAACAACTCAGTGCCTCAAAGAAAAAGAAGAAAGATAATTGTTCACAATCAGTGCTCATGGACCAGACACCTAATCCGAACTTAACCAAAAGTCAATATTTAGCTGTACCTTATCAGTGTGGAAATGTCAAGCATAGGAAGAGGGAAGAACAAATTTCCAGCTGATTTCTCATTCTTATGTTTTTTGTGTTCAAAGCCCTGTGGAAGAGTTTCAACATCAGATAAGACAAAACAGCGGTTGGGAAAAAAAAAAAAAAGATAGTAAATGACGATACCTGCAGCTGCGGAGACCAGTTTCTGAGAGGAAAATAGATGTAGGAGATGCATTCTAATCTCTTTTAGCAAATTCCCTCGGTCACCTTTTTTATCCTTACTCACAGCAGGCAGCCTTTAAGAGACAGCCATGGGAAATATCCCCTGGCTGAGAAGAGTCATAATTTATTGCCACCCAAGACAATTGACACAAATTGCTTGCATTCTAAATTTGCTATGGTTGAGAGTAAACACATCAAAAATGACTAGAAGGACCGGGGGTCTGAAAAACCAGAGCTCTGCTAGGGTTGCCCTGAAGCTACAGCCAGTTAATGCACACAGCAGAGATTTTCAATATTTTAAGAACTTCGGAACCCTTTCAGGATTTTATCTTGCTCCATGGGACTCCAGTTGACCTCACCCATATAATTGCTGTTGAAAGTTTTATTTTGTTAAAAAAACAAGGTTCTGTTGGAAAAGCCTGTAATGATATTGGCAGTTAATGAGATGGTTGCACTGTCTATCAGCATTGTACCGTTTGGTTATGGAAAAGGGAAACAGTGTGAGAAGGATAGGTGGTGACTTAAATGGCTAAATATGCATTGCTACTAACTGACTTTGTAAGGAGTTGTGAGTGGGCTTGGCATTTCAAGCAATATAAACAAAGACCTGGAAAATGTTGAAAGGGGAAATATCTCATCTAAGAATATAGTTAGAAAGGACCTGTGGGAATTTGATTCACAGAACAATAAGGCAAGAGAGTTCATTAAGAGCGGGACCAACCATCCCAAACTAACCACAGAAAGAGTCATGTAGATGCTTGCTAAAATATACATCACCATGGCCTTCCTCCTGGAGCTTCTCATTCGAGGTGTTAATTAATTGGGAGGCCATGATGTTGAGTAGCTCCAGTGCCCCAGGCTTCTATGGAAGCAAAATGAAAATCAACTCAGTGTGAAAAGTAAAATAAATGCTTGTCCTACCAGATACCCCCAGCTGACCTCTAGGACTTCCTGCTGGAAAGAGCTGGATAAGGCTATTGTCCTCTTTAGCCTATCAAGTACTTGCTTTGCTTCTGTGCTCATCCTAAAATGTACTCAGTCCTGAGCTGCTTATGGGCTGGAGCTGCCTGATTTATGAAGCACTGAATGCTCAGATAAACTCTTTACTCTTCTAATGTGCCTTCATTTGTCTTTTAACAGGGGAGACTGTGGTGGGACTGGAAGCCTGTATTTTAAATAAGAGTCCTGAGAGATTTTGGAGGGGGGGGGAAGATATCTAAGCAAAATGCAGGTTACACAGTAGATACCTAGAAAAGCAATGAACAAATGAAAGAAGACATCACAAAGATGCTAGAAGGCAGTCCCAGCACCTAGCTTTGGGGCTTGCTGAGTGTGTCAGGGCTCCTGGCCTTGCATAGATAACTTCTAGTCATAGCAGAAACAACTTCAAAGTTGTTTAAATAATAATAATAATAATATTATTATTATTATTATTATTATTATTATTATTATTATTATTATTTAAGGTACTGGGGATTGAACCCAGGGGCATTCTACCTCTGAGCTACACAACCAGTCCTATTTTATTTATTTATTTTGAAGCAGTTGAGAAAGGCCTAGCTAAGTTGCTGAGTCTGGTCACAAACCTGCAATCCTCCTGTCTTAGCCTCCCAAGTACTGGGATTACAAGCGTGAGCCACCAAACTCAGCTAAGGTTGTTTATGAATGTCATGTGGAAGAACACTCCTTCTCCCTTGTCTGGTATTAGGAAATCAGAATGACATTGACTGAAAGACTACATCTTAAAACAGGAGCAAATGCTAAGTGTTAAATAAAGAAGGAGGCTTGTTCATGCCTCCCTTACGAAGAAGTCTTTTTGTGCGTTTTCTGCCGCATTAGGTCTCACCAGGTATTCACCACCCTTCCTTTTTTTTGTGTGTGGTAGTGGAGATTGAACCCAGGGCAGGGATGTTTTATCTCTGAGCTATATAACCCCAGCTTTTTTATATTTTTTTGCTTTGAAGCAGAGTCTCTTGAGGTTGCCGAGTCTTGCTACATTGCTGAGCCTGTTCTCAAACCTGTGACCCCTCAGTTTGAGCCTCCCAGGTACTGAGATTACAGGGATGTATCATCATGACTGACTCATCCTTCCTCTTTAACCTGTCCACAAAGGCACGAGAAAAAGTGGTGTCAGAATGGTAATCTCATCTCCATGTGAACAGTACCATTCATAACTTCTGTACTATTGGACAACGGCCTCATTCTTGATGTTCAATTGCTTGTCACATTACCTTTGTTTTGGTTTCCAGGGGATTCAAGTAATTGCTCTGTGGCAGATGGGAAGACTATCCCTCCTCATCATTTACTGTACTACAATTGAATCCTCAGCAATATTAGAACTGAGTGGCCTGGATTGGATGTGAGAGAAAGAAGGTGGAGTCTGTGCCTTTATTCGAATGTCCTCTGGAAGAGCTAGGCATGTGGGGGAAATGGGGCCTGGACTGAGAAGACACAATCATCCCCTTTGATCAGCTTCTATGGCTGCCCATCATCATGGGGCTGATTCAGGATCCTGTGACTTCTATTGTGGAGAGGAACGAGAACACAGGACAGAAAGAGCCCCAAGGAGTTTGTTGAAACTTGACATGCTCTTTGTGACTTACTGGAAGAGGGAACTCAAAAAGGCCAAATTAAGGAACTTTTCAGGATGTTCCAGTAGTGGTTCTTGTACTTTGTAAGAAACACTTGGGGGAGTATTAAATATCCAAGTACTCAGGATTTGACCCATTCCAATTAAATAAAAAATTCTGTGGGTATGACTCAGGTATTACTTTTAAAATGTATTTTTTATTATATCCTATTTTATTAGCCTTTTATTAATGCATTATAATTGTATATCATAGTGAGAATCATAGTGATACATTTCTCTACACACATAAAAAGTTTCCAAGGTAGTTCTAGTAGGCAGCCCGATTTGAGAATCAGTGACTTTCTAGACTGATCATATTTGATGGGTCTTTTCTAGTAATGTGATGTCCTTTTGTTTGTAAGGGCCCTTTTATCTTTTTTTCTGATAAAGCTCTGCTCATCTTTAAAAATTCACCACCAATATACTCTCCATTGGTAGTTAATTCATTTATTCAACAAGTATTTACATAAAAATCAGTTGCTTACTCCCCTGTGGCAATTTTACCCTGTATCAATACTTAACACATTATTTATTATTATTATTTATTATTATTATTATTATTCCTTTATAAACTTTGACTCCTTGAAGTCAGGACTTGCAAGTTACTGATATTTTACTTTTGTAATATATTTCTCTTTATTTTCCTTGTTTACTTATACCCCAGCTCTGAAATGCTTATTCCACAGACATTTATTGTTCAATAATAATAATGCCTTTTTAAAAAGATGTGGTTAATTCAGGTGTGGTGGTGCACACTGTACTTGATCCCTGTACCTGAAAGGCTGAGATGGGAGGATTGCGGGCTTGAAGACAGCCTCAGGAAGTTGTGAGACTTATCAACCTAGTGAGACCCTGTTTTTAAATAAAAATAAAATAGGGATGAGGGTATAGCTCAGAGGTAGAATGCTCCTGGGTGTAATCTCCAGTATGCTCCCCCCCCAAAAAAAAAGTGTGGTTACTATATTCATTAACTATAAGATTCCTATGGTTTGATTTTTAAAAGTAAAATCATGGTTTCAGGTTTGCTTGTAATGTTCTTCTCAGAGATGCCTATCATTTTGTGAGCCTTTTGTTTGCACAATCACTGAATGGTAACTTCATAAAATCCTGAGCCTGAAGACTCTGAGTAATTTATGTCTCATAGACTTTTCTTTCACTCATCTATTATGATCTGTCTCTTTTTTTGTGTTGTGCTGGGGACTGAGCACGGGGGCATTCTACCTCTGAGTTACACCCCCAGCCCGATTTTTTATTCTTTATTTTGAAACAGAGTCTTACTAACTTGCAGAGGGACTTACTAAGTAGCTTAGGCTGGCCACGAACCCGGATCCTCCTGTCTCAGCCTCCAACACGCTGGGATTACAAGTGTGTGCCACCATGCCCGGCTCAATCTGCCTCTTAAAAAATGTATTGGGTGCACTGTAGGCATAAATATTAATGGGGTAGAAGATGGTAGAGGCATACATACACACAGCACTCATTTAGCCCTTCCCCGTTTCCCATTCCATTCCCTCTCCCCTCTCTTCTTCTCATGTTTGACTTAAGTTTGTGGGGAAAAAAAAAGATGACCTGCCTCATTTTAATCCATTCAGTCCTTTACATGTTTAGGGCCTGCTAGATTTAGGCCTCGCCCTACTAATCAGCCTTTGCTTGTCCCACAAACCTCCGGGCTACTCAGGCTGACCTTCTCAGTGTCCCCACCTGTGACAGAATTATTATCCTTCTAGCCTACTGTTTTTCTGAATTGTTTTAATCCCCTCAAGGCCCACTTCCCATATATATATATATATATATATATATATATATATATATATATATAATTTTTTTTATCATTTCCTCAGCTTTTGTGTAAAATCTTTAGCATACAATTTAGCATCAGTCTTATTCAGTCTTGTCTAGTGTTTTTTCCCCATGACCTGTTTCCTGACCTGATTGTAGGGATTGTATCATGTACATCTTTCATAGGTCTGATGGCACCTCACACAATAAAGGCCATCCGTGAGTACTTAATAAATATTTGATTCTTTAGAGATTTAATAGAATCATATCTGCCATCTGGTAAAACAGGCGTGTTTAACACACAATTTAAAAGATTTGGAAAGAGTTTCTATGTAATTATTTTCTGTAGGGCATGATGTAGGAAGGGTGTAACCCAGATCTGGGTTCCTGTTACGGGATGAATGGTGTGCCCACCAAATCCATATGCTTAATTCAGAATGTGACTGTTCGGAACCAGAGCCTTTAAAGAGGCGATTAAATGAAAATGAGACTGTTAGAGTAAGCCTGAATCCAATCTAACCAGCATCTGTATAAAACGGGGAAATATGGAACCACACACAAACACTAGGATGAACACACACAGGGGAAGACCTGCGAGGACACAGAAGAAGGTCTGCGAGATACACAGAGAGGCCTCAGGAGAACCACGCCTGCCAACACTTTGATATTAGAGCTCCAGCTTACGGAACTGTGAAAAAAACAAACTATTGTCTAAGGCTTGTTGTATTTTATTGTAACAGTTCTAGTAAACTAATAGAGGCCTTACAAACTCCTGATCCAGAATAACTAGGAACTGCTCAGGGATGGGTTTCCCAGCTCTCTTCTTTCCTCTGTTGAAGGATTCTAGAATACATCTCCCTGAAAGGAGGATAAAATTGAGAGGAGAGGGAGATTCTGCTCTCTCTCCCTTCACCTGCCCCGACAAGCCCAAGCCTTGTTCACTGCCAGGGGAACTTGCCTGGAAGCTTTTCTTTCTTTTAAGTTTTGCCTTGGACTCAAGTCACCACCTAAGTGACAAAGCTGAGTATTTGGGGGTAAGTAGATTATTTTGGAAGTGGCTTCAGAAGACAAATGAGGAGAGATATGAGAAAGCGAGGGATGTGAGCAGGGATAGGGGAAAGGCAGTAAAAGTGCATTCAAGAGTGGTTTCCACTGTGGATACCTGGGACTCGATCCTGCCAGGATCCTGTGAGGCTCTGTGTTCCCAGCAAGGAGCTGGGAAACTGGGGCATTTGCCTACTGTCCTCTGCTTAGGTTTCTGAAGGCCTCAATGTTTTCTGAGTCTGGCTTCAAACCTATGGTCCTCCTGTCTCTGCCTCCCGAGTACTGGGATTATTGGCCTGGGCTACCATGCCCAGCTCCCATTGTCTTGTGAAGGGGACTGTCCATCATAGCCATAGGCGACCAAAGCTACAGGAATGAGTTGAGGAAATTTGGGTGGGGCACCAAATGTGTGTATCTAAAGACTGCTTGTCAGAAATGAGGAAGTTGCATTTAAATTGTTTTAAGTTATAACTCACTTGATGCGTGTGTGGTACTGGGGATTGAACGCAGGGCTGTTCTACCACTAAGATACACCCCTGGTCCTATTTTATTTTTTATTTTTGAAACAGGGTCTCTCTAGGTTGCTGAAGGCCTTGCCAAGTTGCTGAGGGTGGCCTTGAACCTGCAATCCTCCTGTCTCAGCCTCCCAAGTGCTGGGATTATAGGCCTGACTTAAAACTCAGTCTTTTAGGGACCACAGGAATAGATTTTAATGCTTCGGGGTGTTTTTTCGTGGCTAATTTTTACTTGTCTTCCAAATCCTCTTTTTAAAGCCATCTGCCTGTACCTGGTTTACTGTTGCAGTTTTATAGTGCTCTTTTTGGGGCTGACTCTGGTCACTGTCTTCTGGTGGTCTAATTACTCAGAAGTATAATCTATACCGTCTGTCTCTTAAATCTCCCCAGTAAGCCATATCAGAATGCAAGGATAACTTAATTCCATCTTTAGCACCCCACCCCTACCTCCAAGGTTCTCATTTCTTAGGAAGGGCTTTGTGGGGGTGGGTGGGTGTTTGAACATGGCCATAAACCTCTACAGTGGCTCCCACTAAACTTCAGCCATATTCTGGGCATGTTGAAATGACTGGGGGAAGGACCTGTTGGAGTCTCTTTGTGAAAGGATTGAAGATCATCCTGGGAGGTATTTTCTATAAAGGAAGAGGAATCCAGGGGTTAGAGCTTGATCTGCTAACAAGCCTTAGTCATCAGGGGACAGGGCCAATCTGAGGATGGTAGGGTGTCTATGACTCAGATTTGTCTCTAGCCCTGGCCTCCCTTGAGATTATGTCTCAATCCTTCAGAGTTGAGGTGAAATTTGTCAGTGCAAAAAAAAAAAAAAAAAAAAAAAAAGTTTTGCTAAAACTCCTGAGGTACGAAGCTTCCTTGGAGATCCCTCTAACAGAATACGATGTAGTCAAGACAGGGCTTCTCTTTCTGTTCAGATATATCCACGGAGAGGACAAGAAGAGTGCAGCAGGGTGTAGAAGCCACAGAGTATCTGACAAGGCTCGTTCATTAGTACAGGTGAGATGCTTCCAGAGATTTTTGAGTTACCTGGGCAGTACCTGATTGATGGCTGTGTAGCTGAGAGGGAAAGACTAAAACCCAGGTACACTGACTAATGCAGTATCATATGTTCCTGTACATTGATGAGAACTAGGCAAACTCTAGCTGCAGATGGAACACGTTCCTTCATTTCTTTTCACAGTCAAGTTCATCCGGGTAGACACAGACTGCTTGGTCCATAGTAGGTACTCAATAACTATTCGTCGAGTGAATGAACTTCTCTCAGATTTGATAAACATCAGGAGTGAGCAAGAATTGAAGAACTGGCCCAGGACAAATTTCTAGTCCCCTGGGGTGAGGAGCTCTTAAATTCGTGTATTCGCTATATCTCACAGAAACAAATCCTCATGGTGAAAAACATTAATAGATATCTAAATGATTTTGTCGCTGTGAAAACTTCAGAGAAACTGATTTCCTGGTGAATACTACTTTTTCTGATTACTCTTAGTGTAGTGGCTTATGCTAAGTAAGAATAAGTCTTTGAGTGGGTTTCTTAACACCCCTGAGCCTCAGATTCTTCTGTCAAATTAAGATAATATTATGCACCTAATGGTGCTATTGAGAGTATTAAAGAAGATAATGTACATGCTCAGTACAGTGCTTGGACATAGAACACGCTTAACAAGTTATTGTAGCAATACTACTAGTGATCATTATTATCACCTTTTAGATAATCAATGACTATACTACATAGATTCCATTTAGGGAACTGCCTCTACTTTGTTCTTTGTTTTTGGTATGGTTTTCTGTCTATTAATACATATTTAAGCTAGGTGTGGTGGCACACGCCTATAATCTCAGTATTTGGGGAGGCTGAGATATGAGGATCATAGGTTTGAAGGCCAGACTCAGCAACTTAGTGAGACCCTGTTTCAATTAAAAAAAAAAAAGGCTGGGAGTATAGTTTTGAGATCCAATGCCCCTGGGTTCAATACCTAGTACTAAAACAAATATTTAATGTAACCTTCAAAACTCAACTTTTGTAAAATAAGACCTTTGATGTAGACTTTTACAAAGTTTCTGGAAGTTTAAGTACATGCACTAGGTCTGGTTATTTTATTTTATCTAATTTTTACCCCCTCAAAAAGCATGAAGAAGTTTGGGTCCTCATTTACTCTTCTGTATGCTGGGCGGCCTTTTCTGCTTTTCTATCAGATTTTATTTCTCTGCACCTCTTTCAGCTAAACAAGTATCTACAACTCTTGTCTATTGTGAACTTTTGCATCTCTGGATACTGCTTAAAGCAAAGTCTGCTGCAGCCATGTGAAAGTACATATTGTTTAGAAAACAAAACTATTTTTAGCCTGAAGGTAGCACTTTTTATTTTCCTCCTTGGAAAATTCCTTTTCTTTTGATGAAAGCCAAAATTTGAAGCTAGTGGTGACAGATTAGGGTCCTAATTGCTGCACTGTTGGAAAAAAGGAGAGATATTTATTGCTAATCACATAAATAGCAAACCAGATTTCACCAGGATAGTGATACGGGCCTTCTCAGTGGGCTAGCCTTATAGAAGACTTTTCCTAGCACGCCTGGGAAAACTCGTGAAGTGGCAATAATAAAAACAGCATATGGTCTTTGCAGGAACTTTGTCATACATAAACAATGTGCCGTGGGTGTGGTAATGAACATCAGGTGTATTTGGCTCAAGACTTCTAAAATTGGGGAAGAGGAATTTGGCTTTTATGCACATACTGGAATGTGTTTTTGCATTTCTGGTATTTAAAAAAATAACTTAAGAACTACGTTATATTTTTATTCCTTATTTGGAAGCGATAGTGGTCAGCATAAGAAAATACTTAAGATCTTCAAAGGCATACTGTAGAGGTTTGGAAAGCATTTGGTTTGGCTTGAAGCAAGTTTGGCTAGTGAAGTGACAGGCACACAAGAAAGAACAACAGGTGAAAAAATGTGGAGTTTCTTTCATCTTTCAAAGGATTTTCTTGATGAATTGAAACAGCCATGAAAATAAGCACTAGCCTTCGTACCCAGTGGCCTAAAAGGACTAAGAGTGGGCCAAATCAGAATCAGGCAGGGACCTAATGAAAATCAGGCAACAAGCCTATGCCTAATTAAATATGTGCTTGCCCTCTCCTCCCTTTTTATTCCCTTCGGCTCAATTTTTAACAAAAAAAAATTTCTGGTTTTGTGGTAGAGAGATATTCCTCTTCTTTGTCTCAGATAGAATTGGGAATGACTGGCAAAGGGCAAGGGGGGGGGGTGTCTGTAACTCAGTAGAACCAGTGAATGTTTCTGTTGGCCAAAGAGATTTTTCTCGCAGGTCTGTTGCTTTAAAAAAACTCCGTATAAAAGTTAACTCATGTATTTCTAGGCTAAGGCAAATAATAACTCTTGAAGAGTTTGGATGGGAATCAGGGACAACATTTTTCATTTTGTTTGGGGGAAAATATGCATTTCACTGTAGCCATTTTAGAACAGCTTTTAAAGATGCTGATGGGAGACCCCTGGAGAAACCAGACCCAGTAAGACGCTGGGTTCTGGGCAGGGGTCACGGGCTGGGCACGCCAGATGGGGCCCTGGTCGCGGGACTCTGGGCCCCAGGTCAAACTGCGAGTAGCACGCCAGACCCCTGGAGAAACAAGGTCCAGTAAGACGCTGGGTTCTGGGCGGGGGTCGAGCACAGGGCACGCCAGCTGGGGCCCGGATCGCGGGACTCTGGGTCCCGGCCGAACTGCGAGTAGCACGCCAGACCCCTGGAGAAACCGGGCCCAGAACAGAAAAAGATAAAGAAAAATATCGGAGAGGTGGTAAGAAAGCCGTTATGGATGCCAGGACACTGGAGATGCAGACAAAACTTATCTAAATGCACTGGAACTTATGGAAAAATTCGCCGTGAAAGAGGACTGCTATTTCTCTATATTGTTAAGAATCTCAGACATCACATATAAGGAGAGAGTTTAGCGGAGACCAAGGAGAAATGCGGTGTTGAAAGAGTTCTTCGCGATGGTGGTGGAGACTTGTATTCAGGAGAAGCAGAAACCGGATCTTACCAACTTTATTTTTTTGGAGAAATTACACTAAATGTCGAATGCTACCATCACGCATGCTTAGGAACACTGGACAACTTTCAGAGTGGAAAAAGAGCCTGGGAAGGATTTGAAACGGTGGAGGCAGTGACAATGCCAGTGGCCAATATTCGGGGGAGGCAGAGATCTGATACATTACAACTGGAACCTTTGAAATAATAACCACAGAGACAGTGATCGGAACCTGCTGAGGGGTTAGGCGGGCGCCGGGGCCAGTGGCCGACATCGGAGCTTGCTGTGAGGCAAGGCCACTACTGAGGCCTCCGTGGCCGGGACTAGAACCTGCAGAGGGGTTAGACCGATGCTGGGGCCAGCGAGGCCGGCATTGGAGCCTGCCATGATGCAAGGCTTGTGCTAGGGCCTCCGAGGTCGGGTCCGGAACTTGCTGAGGGGTTAGGCCGGTGCTGGGGTCAGCGAGGCCGGCATCGGAGCCTGCCGTGAGGCAAGGCCAGTGTTGGGGCCCCCGAGGACGGGACCGGAGCCTGCTGAGGGGTTAGGCCGGTGCTGGGGCCAGCGAGGCTGGCATCAGAGCCTGCCATGAGGCAAGGCCGGTACTTGGGCCTCCGAGGCCAGGATAAGAGCCTGCCGAGGGGTTAGGCCGGTGCTGGGGCCTCCGAGGCCAGGATAAGAGCCTGCTGAGGGATTAGGCCGGTGCTGGGGCCAGCGAGGCCGGCATCGGAGACTGCCTTGGGGCATGACCAGTGCTGGGGCCTCCGAGGCCGGGATCGGAGCCTGCCGAGGGGTTAGGCCGCTGCTGGGGCCAGTGAGGCCGGCATCGGAGCCTGCCTTGAGGCAAGGCCGGTACTGGGGCCTCCGAGGCCAGGACAAGAGCTTGCCGAGGGGTTAGGCCGGTGCTGGGGCCAGCGAGGCCGGCATCGGAGCCTGCCGTGAGGCATGACCAGTGCTGGGGCCTCTGAGGCCGGGATTGGAGCCTGCCGAGGGGTTAGGCCGCTGCTGGGGCCAGTGAGGCCGGCATCGGAGCCTGCCGTGAGGCAAGGCCGGTACTGGGGCCTCTGAGGCCGGGATCGGAGCCTGCCGAGGGGTTAGGCCGCTGCTGGGGCCAGTGAGGCCGGCATCGGAGCCTGCCGTGAGGCAAGGCCGGTACTGGGGCCTCCGAGGCCAGGATAAGAGCCTGCTGAGGGGTTAGGCCGGTGCTGGGGCCAGCGAGGCCGGCATCGGAGCCTGCCTTGAGGCAAGGCCGGTACTGGGGCCTCGAGGCCAGGATAAGAGCCTGCCGAGGGATTAGGCCAGTGCTGGGGCCAGCGAGGCCGGCATCGGAGCCTGCCGTGAGGCAAGGCCGGTACTGGGGCCTCCGAGGCCAGGATAAGAGCTTGCCAAGGGGTTAGGCCGGTGCTGGGGCCAACGAGGCCGGCAGCGGAGCCTGCCGTGAGGCATGACCAGTGCTGGGGCCTCCGAGGCCGGGATCGGAGCATGCCGAGGGGTTAGGCCGGTGCTGGGGCCAGCGAGGCCGGCATCGGAGCCTGCTGTGAGGCAAGGCCGGTACTGGGGCCTCCGAGGCCAGGATAAGAGTCTGCCAAGGGGTTAGGCCGGTACTGGGGCCAGCGAGGCCGGCATCGGAGCCTGCCTTGAGGCATGACCAGTGCTGGGGCCTCCGAGGCTGGGATCGGAGCCTGCCGAGGGGTTAGGCCGCTGCTGGGGCCAGCGAGGCCGGCATCGGAGCCTGCCATGAGGCAAGGCCGGTACTGGGGCCTCTGAGGCCGGGATCGGAGCCTGCCGAGAGGTTAGGCCGCTGCTGTGGCCAGTGAGGCCGGCATCGGAGCCTGCCGTGAGGCAAGGCCGGTACTGGGGCCTCTAGGCCAGGATAAGAGCCTGCCGAGGGGTTAGGCCGGTGCTGGGGCCAGCGAGGCCGGCATCGGAGCCTGCCGTGAGGCAAGGCCGGTACTGGGGCCTCCGAGGCCAGGATAAGAGCTTGCCGAGGGGTTAGGCCGGTGCTGGGGCCAGTGAGGCCGGCAGCGGAGCCTGCCGTGAGGCATGACCAGTGCTAAGGCCTCCGAGGCCGGGATCGGAGCATGCCGAGGGGTTAGGCCGGTGCTGGGGCCAGCGAGGCCGGCATCGGAGCCTGCCGTGAGGCAAGGCCGGTACTGGGGCCTCCGAGGCCAGGATAAGAGCCTGCCAAGGGGTTAGGCCGGTGCTGGGGCCAGCGAGGCCGGCATCGGAGCCTGCCTTGAGGCATGACCAGTGCTGGGGCCTCCGAGGCCGGGATCGGATCCTGCCGAGGGGTTAGGCCGCTGCTGGGGCTAGCGAGGCCGGCATCGGAGCCTGCCGTGAGGCAAGGCCGGTACTGGGGCCTCCGAGGCCAGGATAAGAGCCTGCTGAGGGGTTAGGCCGGTGCTGGGGCCAGCGAGGCCGGCATCGGAGCCTGCCTTGAGGCAAGGCCGGTACTGGGGCCTCGAGGCCAGGATAAGAGCCTGCCGAGGGATTAGGCCGGTGCTGGGGCCAGCGAGGCCGGCATCGGAGCCTGCCGTGAGGCAAGGCCGGTACTGGGGCCTCCGAGTCCAGGATAAGAGCTTGCCGAGGGGTTAGGCCGGTGCTGGGGCCAACGAGGCCGGCAGCATAGCCTGCCGTGAGGCATGACCAGTGCTGGGCCTCCGAGGCCGGGATCGGAGCATGCCGAGGGGTTAGGCCGGTGCTGGGGCCAGCGAGGCCGGCATCGGAGCCTGCCGTGAGGCAAGGCCGGTACTGGGGCCTCCGAGGCCAGGATAAGAGTCTGCCAAGGGGTTAGGCCGGTGCTGGGGCCAGCGAGACCGGCATCGGAGCCTGCCTTGAGGCATGACCAGTGCTGGGGCCTCCGAGGCCGGGATCGGAGCCTGCCGAGGGGTTAGGCCGCTGCTGGGGCCAGCGAGGCCGGCATCGGAGCCTGCCGTGAGGCAAGGCCGGTACTGGGGCCTCCGAGGCCAGGATAAGAGCCTGCTGAGGGGTTAGGCCAGTGCTGGGGCCAGTGAGACCGGCATCGGAGTCTGCCTTGAGGCAAGGCCGGTACTGGGGCCTCTAGGCCAGGATAAGAGCCTGCCGAGGGGTTAGGCCGGTGCTGGGGCCAGCGAGGCCGGCATCGGAGCCTGCCGTGAGGCAAGGCCGGTACTGGGGCCTCCGAGGCCAGGATAAGAGCTTGCCGAGGGGTTAGGCCGGTGCTGGGGCCAACAAGGCCGGCAGCGGAGCCTGCCGTGAGGCATGACCAGTGCTAGGGCCTCCGAGGCCGGGATCGGAGCATGCCGAGGGGTTAGGCCGGTGCTGGGGCCAGCGAGGCCGGCATCGGAGCCTGCCGTGAGGCAAGGCCGGTACTGGGGCCTCCGAGGCCAGGATAAGAGCCTGCCAAGGGGTTAGGCCGGTGCTGGGGCCAGCGAGGCCGGCATCGGAGCCTGCCTTGAGGCATGACCAGTGCTGGGGCCTCCGAGGCCGGGATCGGAGCCGGCCGAGGGGTTAGGCCACTGCTGGGGCCAGCGAGGCCGGCATCGGAGCCTGCCGTGAGGCAAGGCCGGTACTGGGGCCTCCGAGACCAGGACAAGAGCCTGCCGAGGGGTTAGGCCGGTGCTGGGGCCAGCGAGGCCGGCATCGGAGCCTGCCTTGAGGCATGACCAGTGCTGGGGCCTCTGAGGCCGGGATCGGAGCCTGCCGAGGGGTTAGGCCGCTGCTGGGGCCAGCGAGGCCGGCATCGGAGCCTGCCTTGAGGCAAGGCCGGTACTGGGGCCTCTGAGGCCGGGATCGGAGCCTGCCGAGGGGTTAGGCCACTGCTGGGGCCAGTGAGGCCGGCATCGGAGCCTGCCGTGAGGCAAGGCCGGTACTGGGGCCTCCGAGGCCAGGATAAGAGCCTGCTGAGGGGTTAGGCTGGTGCTGGGGCCAGCGAGGCCGGCATCGGAGCCTGCCTTGAGGCAAGGCCGGTACTGGGGCCTCGAGGCCAGGATAAGAGCCTGCCGAGGGGTTAGGCCGGTGCTGGGGCCAGTGAGGCCGGCATCGGAGCCTGCCGTGAGGCATTACCAGTGTTGGGGCCTCCGAGGCCGGGACTGGAATCCTGCCAAGGGGTTAGACTGGTGCAGGGGCCAATGGCCAGCATCGCAGCCTGGCGTGAGGCAAGTTCACTCCTGCGGCCTCCAAGGTCGGGACCAAAGCCAGCTTAGGGGTTTGACCGGTTCAGGGGCCAGCGAGACCAGAACTGGGTCCTCCCATGAGGCAAGGCCGCTGCGTGAGCCAGCGAGGTCTGGATAAGTCCACTGAGTAGCCAGGCCACTACTGGGACCATCAAGAGTGGGATTGGTACTTGCAACGCAGCATGCACAGAGAAATATCGCAGAAAATATAAATCAGACGCTTCTCTTAATCAGCAATAACTAGGAGGAAACGGGCAACAGGAAGAGGTTGAGCTATAGAAAGGGCCCTATAGTGAAGCAACTAATGTGACCAATCAGAGGGTATGTAATACTGGAGGAGGGAGCCTCTTTAAAATGCAGGAGGTACATAAACAAATGTATCAAAGTAAATCACCAAAGAAGTGTGGGATGGAGGGAGGGGAAGGGAATGGGACGGGGGCTGGAGGAGGGCTAATCCCCTCAATGTTGCTGGCCTCATCTGAAAGGGGCTGTCCTGCTACCTAGCCCCAGCCAGGGTTCAACTCTGGGGGCTGAGGAGCAGCTGGAGGGGGGAGGGAAGGGAGCCAAGGGATGGACATCTTGTCATTTTTTTTTTCTTTGAATAAATGTCACTTTTTGAGGCAAAAGAAAAAAAAAAATAAAACTAAAATTAGTATTTCCGAAAAAAAAAAAAAAAAAAAAAAAAAAAAAAAAAAAAAAAAAAGATGCTGATGGAACTTCAGCAGTTTCTCTAACTTGTTTAGAGGAGTCTTTGGGACCTATGAGTCATGAATAATTTTCTGATTAAGATCACAAAGGAGATGTCTGCCTAGAATTCTGCAAAACTCTAAAGCATATTCGAACAACATGAATTTGTTTTAAGAGTAGACGTTTTCTTCAACGTCCTCGTTTAAAGAGTAGGTAAACTGAGGGTTTGAAACTGGACCACAGATTCCCAGGTTCTGGATGGAGAACTTCTTTCCCGCTAGTGCCTCCCCGGAAGAAGTTGCTGCTCAGTTTGGCATTCTAGTACAAATAAAACTTTTATGTAACTCAGGGAGATAACATACTTAATTTATTACAGCACATTTATGAAGTCCTGGGAGATGCTTGGATTATAATAATTGGTGAGTCTGTTTTGTGTCTTTCCCAAAGTCTTTGCTTGGGGAGCAACTTTTGAAGTCGATGGCAATGCCAGATTTGGAAGCGGTCTGGAGGCACGTGTTTGGGAACAACGTGAATGGGAATCAGATTGGACCTGCAGACTGCAGGACATTCCAAATATGTATTGAGCACATGAAATATGAAAGGACAAGGAGGCAGTCGAATCCCGTGATAGATCACTCCTTTTAAGAGAATTACAAATACGATCCTCAGCCACAGTCAAAGGGTAGTCACAAACAACAACAAACTATACATTTTCAAAAGAAGGCCAGTACCCTGTTTTCCTTTTGAAATGCTTAATGAAAAGCTGCACAGCAAAATTTCTGTGGCTATGAGGACTCTGGAATGAGTAAGAGGCAGGAACAGAAGCCCACGTGCTCTGTCTTTACTGGCTTTAATTGTTTTGGTTTCAAGCTTAGCAGCAAAATGTTCCTGCCAAGTGAATGTCCATGTGCATGGGGTGTTTTCTGCTTTGTTTCACTCAGGCGTTTGAAGAAATGCCCTGGTTTGTATCAGTCATACATCATTTTAGCGTAAGAGAAAACACGCCCCTTGGAACAATTAAGGACTTGCAACTTATCATTAGAATGAGTAATAGGCTGCAAAGTCAATTTAGGATAGGTTTTTTAGAAATTAATTACTGGGATCGGTCACGGGAATGCTTTACTGTTTTCTAGAGATTAAAAACTACAATTCAGCAATTAGACAGTGAGAAATGTGTCAGGGCAATATAGTTATCACTTATCACTTTAGAAAGGGTCCACACGTTTTTCTTTTTTTTTTTTTTTTTTTGTAAAGAGCCAGATAAGTAAATATATTAGGCTTTGACCCTTTCTAGCATGGAAGCAGCCATAGATAATAAGTAAACAAATGAGTGCATCTGTGTTCCAATAAAACTACGTATTACGTGTATTCTGTATTATGCTTCCTGTAATGTTAACCTCTGTTAATAATTTTTTCTTTGGTTTTTTAACCATTTAAAAATGCTAAAATTAGCCGAGCGTGGTGGCGCACGCTTGTAATCCCTGCGCGTGGGAGGCAGAGACAGGAGGATCGTGCAGGTTCGAAGCCAGCCTCGCTGGCTTAAGAGACCCTGTTTCCAAATAAAAATATAAAAATGGGTCTGGGAGTGTAACCCAGAGGTATAAGGGTTTCCAGGAACCCCAGTACCACCAAAATAAATAAATAAAAAAAGAAAAAATTGCTGGGCGTGGTGGCGCACACTTGTAATCACCATGCTTGGGAGGCGAAGACAGGAGGATTGCGCTGGTTCTAAGCCAGCCTCGCTGGCTTTAGAGACCCTGTTTCCAAATAAACATATAAAAATAGGTCTGGAAGTGTAGCCTGGAGGTAGAAAGGTTTCCAGGAACCCCATCACCATAAAAAAAAAAAAGTAAAATTGCTGGGCATATTGCCTATACCCGTAATTCCAGAATTTGGGTGGCTGAGATAGGAGGATTGCAGGTTTGACAGCCTCAGTAGCTTAGTGAGGCCCTCAGCAATTTAGTGAGATCCTGTTTTGAAATAAAAAGGGCAGGGGTAAAATACCACTGTGTTCAGTCCCCAGTAAAAAAACAAAAACAAAACAAAGAAACCAAAAAAACCACCCACGGTTATGGGTTTCACAGAATCAGGAGGAGATTGCGAAGACTGTGGTGGTGCACACCGGCAAACCCAGTACTTGGCAGGCTGAAGCAGGAGGATCACAGGTTCAAGACCAGCCTCAGCAACTTGGCAAGACTCTCAGCAACCTGGTGAGACCCTGTTTCAAAATAAAAAATAAAATAGGGCTGGAGGTGTAGCTCAGAGGTGAGCGCCCCTAGATCCAATCTCCAATAACACACACACACACACACAGATTTGACCCACAAGCTATAGTTTACTGACCCTGCTTTAGAATATAAAACTCTGTTATTTACACTAAGATGTCTGTCTGTGCGTTATTATGAAGACCAAAGCATTTTTCTCCCAACACATAATTACTTTAAAATTCTGCTCAGCGATCATTATGTTTGAAGCGCATCGCGGGGCGCCGTGGGGTTCTTTGAGGACCGCCATCGGCGTGGCTGAGTGGCTTGAGGTCTGATGAGTTACACTCTGACTGTGCCCCTCTCATTACATTCTAATTCTGTTCATCAGGAAAAGGACCTTGTGTCATTACCTCACTTGTTGCAGTGAATAAATCTGTATAATTTTACAAAAGAACAACTTCGTGGATTCTTTCTCTGTCTGAAGACTGGAGTGTTGGGCTACTCTTTATAAAAGTTTCCATGACAATCTGGTCTGAGAGAATGACAGGTTTGCCCTCATGGGGGAATTTCTCATTAAAGGAGCTTTTCTTTCACCAGGAAGCTTTATGGAGGCTTAATAGTGGGTCAAAGAGAAAGGACCAAATAGGACCTTTTCATAAGCTGTACCTTATACCCGCCCTGGCCTGAAAGAGAGCTTGTTTCCTCTTGTGTGTGGCAATGGGGTGATGTCCAGAGGCTGAGAGGTAAGAGAGGACCACCATGCAACCTTGGGGTCCTTGCTTCCTAGTGGTAACCAAGAGACCCAGACTCAGGCATGTGCTATTAATATATGAGCCAAACCAAGAATTACCGGCCCCTCACTTTCTCTCTGGCAAGGCAATGTATGGAGTAGTGAGAAGAATGGGCTTCGAGCTCAACTATCTGAGTCTTTGCTCTGCTTCTGCGACACCCTCGCTGTGTGGCCTTCACCTCCCTGCGCTTCCTCCGGTGTAGAAGGAGCAGGAGCATATGATGTCTCTCTCGTAGTGTTGTTGTGGGAATAAAGAGCATTCGTGTGTGTAATGTGTTTTAGGACAGTGCAGGGCACATGAGGTGAATAATAAATGAGAGCTATTGTGATGATTTTGTTTCTTTTAGTCTTGAAGGTTATTGCACATTTGAAAATGTGTTTAAAGGGAGATTCCTTTCCCCAGGCATAATATCCTTTCATCTCTTGCTGTTTTTCTCATCCATTATCACCCCTTCATCCTACTGATCTGTATCTTCATCTACCTCAATCACCCCTGTTCCACTTTGGATCTTGGCCTTTGATCTTCTCCCACCCACTACATTTTGTTATAAACTCGGGATCTTCTGGATCTAAACTGAGAAACACTTGGCTGGTATCGGAGAGAGAAACTCCGCTCATTGAGTGTAACTGATGTGTTGCCTTATAGTTATGCTACAGCCCAGCCTGGATTTATTTGGTTGAAAACTTATAGGTTGTTCAAGGTACGCTTGTAGTAAGCTTCTCTCTCACCCACATAAAGTTGAGAAGTTGGAGGGATGGAGCCCATTGGAGGAAAACTGGTCATGTTCTGAATGTAGATTTTATAGCTCATCGTTCTCAAATAAGGTATCTCAGGGGCTTGGTAGGATGTTCCATGTCCTCAGAGCCTTCCATAAATCCTTCCTGTTCGATTATAAATTGGGCTTCCTTTCCCGCTAGCTGCTTTCTGGACTGGAGGAGATACAGCCTGGAAGGTTGCTACACACTTTTAAATCCATCTTGGGCTTTGCCATCTGTTTTCTCAGCCCTTGCTGCCTGTGCTCTCTGGAGCAGGGAAGAGGTGTGGCCAGTTGATGGAAGCATTTATTTTGGTTAATTACTAATCTGGATGTGTTTACTCCTAATTTTCTCAGGATGCTTTTTTTGGTCTACTCAATGTAGGATTTTCCTCCCCCACCACGAGGAAGATGTATAAGTTATGGACAAAAGCAATCCTGAAATAGTGTAATAAGCTGGCATTGAAGAAGACTACCTGCAGAAAAACGGGAATTGTATATAGTTTACATGAGGTCTTTGAGTTTTGCTGTCTTGGACAATTCTTAAAAATAAACAGAAAATCAGTTTTCAGCCCTGTGAGAAACAATGCCTGCTTTAAATACCTGCCTTACCTTAAAAAATAACCCACAGACCTCGAGTTTCTCTTGTATTTCTTTGCTCCCTAGGTATCTCATCCATATGAGATGCTATCCTTGACTTCAAAGGGTACTTTGTATATGCAAGAAATACCGAGAGAGTAGAGTGGAAAGAGGCTGTGCCCCACATATATTTTTATTTGATTGAAACGATTCATCTGAATGGCACTCGCTGTTGTGTTAATCGCTGTCCTCCTGGCTCACGCAGAGTTTACGTGTGTTTGGCGATGATGCCTCTTTATCCGGCGTGCCATGTTCCTATTGTGTGCAAAGGGCAAAACCAGTCACATATTTGGACGACAAGGCCTGCAAGTGTCAGTTTCTGTTGTTCATTTCAAAGGTGAAATATTCTTATCTCTGCAATATTTTTACTGAAGGTTTTCTGGAATACAACCAGTGGTGCTCATGATGGTTGCATGCTGTTTTTCTAAGGGAAGGAGAAAGAAGAAAACTAGCATTGTACGTGATAACTACATGACACACAGTATATGTAGGTGATTTCATTTAATTCTCCTATTAATCCTTATGCATAGGTATCATTATTCCCACATTACAGAAGAGAAAATTGAGGTTTGGGCTTTAAACCACAGGCTTAAAGCCACACAGCTGCTAGTTTGTAGAGAGAATTCATAACCAGTTTGCTCTCTTTTCTCTAACTCAAATTGCCTCTCTCTCTCTCTCTCTCTCTTTAAATTGCCTCTCTTTAATCAGAGGTGGTCTTTGCTGTCCATGTGGAAGAAAGTATGCAGCTAAGATACAGAAGTCTTCTCCAAATGGATTTACCCTTTTATTTTTGGTGTTGCCATTAGAAATAGGTAGGAAAAGTATTTTGTTTTTCAGATTTTTTTTTGTGGTGGTACTGGGGTTCCTGGAAACCCTTCTACCTCTGGGCTACACTCCCAGACATATATGAAACAGGGTCTCTTAAACCAGTGTGGCTGGCTTTGAACCAGCACGATCCTCCTGTCTCTGCCTCCCAAGCGCGGGGATTACAAGCGTGTGCCACCATGCCCACCGTTTGTTTTTCAGATTTTAAAAGCAAAAATCTAAAGCTTAAATTACTGAAAAGTGGGTACAACTACTTTATAACTAAAATGAACTGTATGTGTCTATACTCAGAGAATTAAGCATTTAAAATCACTATCCCACATAAATATTGAAATTCACAATCTTTCTCAGAATGAGATATAATATATTAAGCACAATATAGACTAGAAAATGAACAGCCACCTGTTTGGTTGCTAGTATTACACTAGATATAAATAGTTTTAATTACAACTGATCATAATGGAAGAACTCAGAGGTTCTGGCAAAAGCTTAAGTTATTGCTACAAGGCAGAGACAAAACAGCCTTTATGTTAGAATTTCCTTTTAGCTAAGATGACCAGATCTACAAAAGAGGAAACTGGGATATTTTGCTCTTCTAAAAGGTTTTCCTAATAATTTGGGGGAAGTTGTATAAAACATGTAAATCCCCCTAAAATGGGTTTTCTGTGTATTCTCTATCTTATTATGTCATTAAATCTTTTTTATTTTCCCCAGACTTGGTTTCTGTTTTTTATCTACAAGTGGTAACATGCTCCCTATCTAGGTTTTCGAGAAGGTCGACTGATATGTAAAAGTGTTTTGGAATGGTTAAAGTATTATTTATATAGAGTGGTAAGGTCACATAGATATTATTTTTTAAAATTCTTTTTTCCTCTCTTGTAATCCAGCTCCTTCCACGTCACCCCATTGTCTTCCTTCTATTATTGTTCCAGGGAAGAACAGAGGTGATGCTCTATTGAGATGGAAGAAAAGAATAAGAAAGGGATATAGGTTTTGTCAGTCAATGGGGAGAATTTAAAACTGCTTCAAACTCTAGGTGGCAGAATGAAAGGAGAAAAAGGGAGGAAGACAGAAGGCCAGCAGGAAGTACAGAGAGAGAGGGACAAGAGCTCAGGGCTAGCTTACTGGTTTCATGCACAAAAAGTTCTATGAAGGGTGGGGTTAGAAACATTCTGGAACATTTTAGAGAACCCAGAACTCCCTGCTCTGCTAAGAGGAGAATGGAGACTGATAAGAGGAGTTGTGAGATTAGCATTGTGCTACATGATGTGGAAATAGTGAAGTAGGTGCATGAGGTTGAATCTAGAATCTACATAGATGGTCCTGAGGTAGCCTTTCTAGTGGCCCAGGACCTGTACAAGGTGTGTCTAGAATCCTGAAATTCTTATAAACCCAGAGGGATGAGGTTTAAACATTTGAAAGGACTGGTGATATAGAGTAGGTCTGTTAAAACTCACCACCCATTAAATAGACGAAAATCAGAAAGTCACTAAATAACTGTTGGTGAGGAAGTTGGGAAACCATTTTGCACTGTTAATGGAACTCTAAACCAGTACAGGTATTCTTAGGATTTTATCTTGTTCCTAGAAAAATCAGGTCGTATACACTGAGACCCAGTTTTTCACTCCTGGATATATATCCTTGTACTCCCATACAAGACTATAAGGGAGCACACAGGAGTATGTTTATTCATGCTGTATTTGGGAAGGCAGAAAGCTGGAAGCATTTGAGCTGTCCAACACTGGGATAATAGATTAGTCAATTGTAGGTTGTACAGATGTAGTAAAATTTTATATACTGCCAGGTATGGTGGTGCACACTTGTAATCCCAGTACTTGGGAGGCTGAGATAGGAGGATCAAGCAGGTTTAAAGCCAGCCTTAGCTCCTTAGTGAGGCTCTCAGCATCTTAGTGAGACCTTGTTTCCAAATAAAAATATAAAATAGATTTGGGAGTGTAGCCCGGAGGTAGAAGGCACCTGGATTCCATCCCCAGTACCACAAAAATAAATAAATAAACAAAACAAAACAAAATTCTACGTACTACCAGAATTAATTGTATAGATGTACCTATAGCAACATGGGTAGCTTTTATTTATTTATTTTATTTTATTTTTTGGTGGTACTGGGGGTGGAACCCAGAGGCTTTCTACCTCTGGGCTATACTCCCAGACCCATTTATATTTTATTTTGGAAACAGGGTCTCACTAAGTTGCTGAGAGCCTCACTAAGTAGCTGTGCAATCCTCCTGTCTCAGCTTCCCAAGCGTGGGGATTACAAGCGTGCGCCACCACACCCAGCTGGATAGCTTTTAAAAATATATGTTATATGAGAAAAAGGGTTCTATAACACAATTATAAATGCAAATAAAACACATATGGCAACACAAATAACATTACATATTTCTCAAGAATACGAACATATCTGTATTAGTTAGAGTTCTCCAGAGAGACAGAACCAATAGGATAGTGATATAGATAGAGAAATCGATATGTGAGAGGGGACTGAATATGAGAATTGGCTCATACTCTTCTGGAGGCTGAAAAGTCCCACAGTAGGCTGTTTGGAAGCTGGAGACAAGGGAAGCTGATGGCATGTCTCAGTCCAAGTTGAAAGAACCTAGAATCAGGGTAGCTTGAAGCTGAGGGCTGAGGAACTGGGAGGCTGCTGGTGTAAATCTCCAGACCGAAAGGTAGAGAGATTCTTGAGTTTTGGTGTCCATGGGCAGGAGAAGGATTTCTCAGCTCCAGAAGAGAGCAAATTCACCTTTCCTGTGCTCCTTTGGTTCTGTCTAGGGTCTTAGCTGATTAAGTGGTGCCTGCCATTGGGTGAGGGAAGAGCTTCCTTACTCAGTCCACTGATCCAAACGCCTGGCTCTTCTGAAAACACCCTCACAGACACACCTGGAAAGAATGATTTACCAGCTGTCTGGGTATTTCTTAACTCAGTCAAAAGATTCCATCATAGTACCTAAATACAATTATGTTTTATAAATATAAGAGGGGATGGTCTAGCAGGGAAGGAAGTGGGAATTTGGATGAGAAGCTAAAGGGAAAGCAAACAATTAATAAAACATGATATCAGGCTTGTGAAATTGGATGATGGTGTACCAGGAGCAAATAGATATAATTAACTCAACTCCAAATCTTAGGTAAAAAACAAACAGAAGAGAGCAATGGTTTGCATATCTGAATCATGGTGAATGCTACAGTTGTGATGATTATTTTCAGAAGAGCCTCCACCTTCCCAGTGCAGCCCTGCAGGGAATGACCAAGCTCCATGAAGCTGCTCATCCATCTGACATAAACAGATGATTTCAGGGCCTAGGATGGAATTTAGTAAATTGCTTGTTATTTAGGTCTCCAATGCCTGAAAGATGAAACATTTACCCCCTGAGATTAATTTTTCACTGACTGATCAAACTCAATGTACTGTTTATGTTCTCTGTAACAGGAATTTTAAAGTACATAAATTTTTAAGCAAGAGTCTGATATCCAGAAAGATATATTACTTTGATCTGAAGTAATTCGAAGTTCAACTGGGTGAAATACTCCTACTATTTAAACTACTTATTTATAAAATATGGATCTAGTTAATCAAATTTATAGTATGAAGCTGGAACACTCTGATTATTAGAGACTAGAGATAGAAGACTAACGTTCTGAAAATCTTATCCTCCATGGTCTTCATTATTCACGAGCGGCGTGTTGGCTAGCCACTGCACCTTTCTCAATCTCAGTCTCCTCAAATGCAAAATGATTGAACTAGTTTATCACTCCCTCCGAGCTCTGCAGATGCTATGATTCACAACAACAGAAACAAAAAAGGTGATTAAAATTCCACCACATAGAAAGTCCTCCCAACTCTATTGAGGTTGCCTCAGGCCCAGGAGAAATCAGCACGTACTAACACCAGAGGTATGGGTGAGTCAATTTCTATTTCCACATACTGTTTTATTACAATTATTCTGTTCTTTTCAGAATCAGGCTTCTTAAAAATTCCAGTGTACAAAAATGCCTGATTTTAATTTTTCTTGAGAACAATTTGAGCAGTGGATTTATGTGCTGTTGCTTCAGTACAATCTCATCCTTAAGAGTCCGTGGCTCTGAAAGTGTTAGAAGTAAAATTATTAGTACAAGTTTCTTTAGGTGCTTCCACTACAAAAATGTTTGGATGGTGTACAAGATGGTCTTGTAAAATAATAATGATAATAATAACAATAATAATAGCTAATATTGTATAACATTGACACAGAGACTGTACCAAGTGCTTTTGAAATAGTAATTAAATTCATTGTCACAGTAACCCAGTGAAATAGATACTTTTATAGAGGAGGAAAAGGAGGCACAGAGATATTAATCTATGTAAGGTTACAAAACTAGGAAGTAGAAGGGATAGGATTTGAACCCATTATGTTTAGCTCAAGTATTTATGCTTCCAATCAGTAGGCCTACAATCTTTCAAGTATATAGTGAAGCTTCACTTTACACCAGAATTTTGATATTATACTAAAGATTTTTCCGGACTTTATGTTTTAAATAATGTTCCCACTGATGGCCAACTCTTGGAGGAAGATAATAATAATAATAAAAAAAAAGAATCCACTGGTTTAGATTCCTTATTCTGGTTCTTCCTTTAACTTGCCTTTTACAATATCAGTAGTACTCATTATTTATTCAGTTTCTCCTCTATAACAGCTGTTTTATGTCTACTAATTTATCATCCCTCATGACCCGTATGAGGTATGCATGGTTTTTAGTCCCATCTTTCTGATGAGGAGGTTGAGGGTCGCAGACATCTCATGGACCATTTTGCTCATAGTCATCTGTCTAGTGAGCATTTTAAAAAGTATCTGGAACTGTAGCCTATTTGCCCTTTGCAAGATTGATTCTAAGGATGCTTAGTATTATGTTCTGGGTTTCTCTATTCCTATAGTGATAGAGTTGTCTTGAAGTCTTCTAGTGGACTGTCCAGCTCTAATTCTTAGAGTCTGTTCATCATATGAGTCATGAACAGTTCATTCATTACTGGCTAAAAGAAAATTCCGAGCTACACCCTCAACCCTATTTTTTATTCTTTATTTGGAAACAGGGTCTCACTGAGTTGCAAAGGGCCTCACTAAGTGGCTGTGGCTGTCTGCGGACCTCGATTCTCTCATCTCAGCCTCCCAAATGCTGGGATTACAAGCCTGCGCCACCATGCCCAGCTTAGCAGCACAATTTAAAATAGCCAAATTATGTCCACCAATGGATGAATGGCTCATAAAACTTTGGTATATACACACAGTGGAATGTTACTCAGCCCTAAAGAAGAACAAAATTACACTTTTTGCAAGAAAATGGATGGAATTTAAGAACGAGTAGATATATATGTGGAAGCTAGAGAGAAATTTAGAAATACCGGCAACAACAGAGTGATGAACAGAGACTCCAGGGAATGACAGGGGAATTAGGGAAGAGAAGAGAGGGGGATGAAGTCATAAATAATTCAATAGTAGAAATAATGCTATGAATGTGTACAAAATTACCAATTCAAATTACAAAGATTTGTGTGTTAAGGGTGGGAAGGACCCTGCGGGGAGGACAACAGTCATGTGCCTGTGTTTTTCTGACACTCTGTACTCCAGTAATGACGTAAAATTACAACGCACCCAATAAAAAAAATCGGTGCCTTTGTTTTTCCTTGGCTTTGGCAAATTACAAATCTTGAGCATATTAGGCAGTAAAACAAAATAATACCTAGGAAACTTGACTTTTATTCTTTTTACTGGAACTATTTAAAATCATGCGTTGTTATTTACCTTATTCAGGCTTTTCTTCCATTAATATTTTTTTAAATTAATTTATTTTTTAAATTGGTGCATTGTAGTCATATATCAATCACATTGGAGTACAAGACTTGAGAGGATATACAAGCACACATCATCCAATTAGCCCTCCTCCAGCCCCCGTCCCATTCCCTCCCCCTCCCTCCATCCCACACTTCTTTGGTGATTTACTTTGATACATTTGTTTATGTACCTCCTGCATTTTAAAGAGGCTCCGTCCTCCAGTATTACATACCCTCTGATTGGTCACATTAGTTGCTTCACTATAGGGCCCTTTCTATAGCTCAACCTCTTCCTGTTGCCCGTTTCCTCCTAGTTATTGCTGATTATGAGAAGCGTCTGATTTATATTTTCTGCGATATTTCTCTGTGCATGCTGCGTTGCAAGTACCAATCCCACTCTTGATGGTCCCAGTAGTGGCCTGGCTACTCAGTGGACTGATCCAGACCTCGCTGGCTCACGCAGCGGCCTTGCCTCATGGGAGGACCCAGTTCTGGTCTCGCTGGCCCCTGAACCGGTCAAACCCCTAAGCTGGCTTTGGTCCCGACCTTGGAGGCCGCAGGAGTGAACTTGCCTCACGCCAGGCTCCGATGCTGGCCATTGGCCCCTGCACCAGTCTAACCCCTTGGCAGGATTCCAGTCCCGGCCTCAGAGGCCCCAACACTGGTAATGCCTCACGGCAGGCTCCGATGCCGGCCTCACTGGCCCCAGCACCGGCCTAACCCCTTGACAGGCTCTTATCCTGGCCTCAGAGGCCCCAGTACCGGCCTTGCCTCAAGGCAGGCTCCGATGCCGGCCTCGCTGGCCCCAGCACCAGCCTAACCCCTCGGCAGGCTCTTATCCTGGCCTCGAAGCCCCAGTACCGGCCTTGCCTCAAGGCAGGCTCCGATGCCGGCCTCGCTGGCCCCAGCACCGGCCTACCCCCTCAGCAGGCTCTTATCCTGGCCTCGGAGGCCCCAGTACCGGCCTTGCCTCATGGCAGGCTCCGATACCGGCCTCACTGGCCCCAGCAGTGGCCTAACCCCTCGGCAGGCTCCGATCCCGGCCTCAGAGGCCCCAGTACCGGCCTTGCCTCAAGGCAGGCTCCGATGCCGGCCTCGCTGGCCCCAGCAGCGGCCTAACCCCTCGGCAGGCTCCGATCCCGGCCTCAGAGGCCCCAGCACTGGTCATGCCTCAATGCAGGCTCCGATAAAGGCATGACCATTAATATTTTTTGAGTATTTATTTTTTACACATAATTATAAATGGTGTTATAGTAGTTTAGTTATTTTCAACTGTACTACAAAGTAAGTTATTTAGAATGTAGCTAAAATATATTGTGCATGTATATGAAACTGCAGTGTTTCTGGTTACCCTCTTTATGTGGGCTTAAGCTTATTTGCTTTATCTGATTTATATGGTCATGTGTAGTTTTTCAAAATGTGTCCCTTCACAAACATGACCTGAGGCTGAAGGGGCAGGAAAGTGCTCTCCTGGCCACGTTCTCAGATTAGGACTGGGGACACTGGTTCCAAGTGAGGCAGGGTCAAACTATCACCTATCGGGCTATGGAAGGACACAACCAGGACTCTACAATACTGATTTTTTTTTCTCCAGTACTGGGGATGGAGCCCAGGGCCCCACACATGCTAAGCATGCACTTTACCACTAAGCTACATCTCCAGTCCTTTTTCAAATTTTATTTTGAGACAGGATCTCCTAAATTGCCCAGGTTAGCCTTGAACACTTGATCATACTGCTTCAGCCTCCTGAGTAGCTGGGGTTTCAGGTCTGTACCAGCATGTCTGATTTACCAATGGTATTATTATTATTATTATTATTATTATTATTATTATTATTATTATTTGGTGGTACTGGGGATGGAACCCTTCTACCTCTGGACTACACTCCCAGACCTATTTTATATTTTATTTGGAAACAGGGTCTCTTAAGCCAGTGCGGCTGGCTTTGAACCTGCACCATCCTCCTGTCTCTGCCTCCCAAGCGTGGGGATTACAAGAGTGCACCACCACGCCCGGCAACCAATGGTATTATTTTTTTTAATGGAGTAAATTCTGTCCAGTTAGCATATTTTTCCCCTTTCATCTTTTGTTTCTCTTTTCCTGAGACTAAAATGTTGTTTTAAATAAAGTTTTCTTTAAAAATGTGTTTTATGTTAAGGGAAAGAATTGTGCTAAACCAGATGAAATTTTGCTTGTATTCAAAATTTAAAAAAATTCTTCTAAAAATTAATTCTGAATTTCTCAAACTGTTCAAACAAAACTTGTTAGTTTAAAAAAAAAAACAACAACAGAGGAGAGATACTGAGGCAGAAGAGAGGTTGTGACTCACTCTTGAAAAGAGGAGGACAGGTAAGCAAGGAAGGAGAGCGTGTGACCATGGAACCCAAGATGTCATGTTTATATTTCCTTATCACGAATCTTCTGGCTAAAAGTAGAGTGTTGGTAAAGGGCCGTTAGTCTGCCAGAGAGACTCTTGGCCTTGGTCCAACCTAACTGAAGCATTATCAGAAGTACATTCTTTACCATGTATAGAGCTGGCCAGTTCCAATGAAGTCATTCACTGTGGCCAATTAGGAAGCATAATTCCATGCTTGGGCAGAAAAGAACATGCCCTTTCACTATCTGTCACGTAGGGGTTAGCCACCCAGTGTGGCTTTGCGTGGAATGTCCAGGAGACTGGTGTCAATTTTTTTTTTTTTGTTAGACAGAAATAAATGGCATTATTTATTTATTTGTGAGCCTCAAACAGATCATTGTTTTTTTTTTTTTCTTAGAATTCTACTTGGGGAGAAAGAAAGAGATTTAAAGTTTAGTTTATTCTGGGGCAAAAGCTATAATCTACTTAAAATTATGTATCTAAATTATTTAAAGAGTGTGTTGAAGCTTGGTCACCGGGGAAACTTTGATAGAGTATGCCTCTGGAAGTAGGCTGAACAGGGAAATTTTAGGAAAGATAAGATAAATGGATGGTTGATGGGACAAAAAGAAAGCGTTGGTAGGGATAAAAAAGCTGATGGCATATAACAAACTCACGATATGTACAAAATCATAGAAGTTCTGGGATCAATGTAGGGAAATGCATTACAAGGTTTCAAAATATACTTTAAAACGTAAGGTGTTCTATGACTTTTATTTATATAGTTCTTATCTCTAAGCAACTCTAAAAGTTTATTTAGAATTCAGATTAGTCTTTGTTACAAAAGTCAAATTAGTTAGGAAAGCAAAACTTGTTTAGGAATGAGGAAGTTAGGATGTGGGGTGTTTGATAATTTGCTCAAAAATCACTTTGTTTGGACTATGTTAAAGTAGAAAAAAATCTGTTTTCGTTATACTCTCACCACTCTTAGTACTTGGCCTCTGACCCTAGCAGGTGGGTTTTTCCTTTACCACGCAATTTCCCAACACCAGCTGGATGTCCTAAAATTCAGTTCCATTCTGACACTAGCTGAAGTTAGCACACACTCCACAGGTTAAGAGCTTAGTCATACAAAACTGCCTCCTACTTCAGACCCTAATCAAAATCCAGGTTGCTAAGATGTGATTCAACAGAATGCTCCCACAACCTTCTCTGTGGGTTTGAACATTTGCTAGGGTTATTACAGAACCCAGGAATGTATTTTACTTACCTTTTTTTTTTTTAATTGAACTCAGGGGCATTCTACCTTTGAGCTAACCACCCAGCCCTTTTTATTTTTTATGTTGAAACAAGGTCTTGCTAAATTGCTGAGGCTGGTCTTGAACCTTTGATTCTCCTGTCTCAGCCTCCCAAGTACTGGGATTACAGGAGTATACCACTGTCCAGCCTATAACTTTTTTTTTTTTTGGCAGTACTGGGGATGCAACCCAGGGGCATTTTACCTTTGAGCTACACCCCCAACCCTATTTTCTATTCTTCATTTTGAAACAGGGTCTCACTGAGTTGCAAAGGGCCTCACTAAGTAGCGGAGGCTGTCCACAAATTGTGATCCTCCTGTCTCAGCCTCCCAAATGCTGGGATTATAAGCGTGCGCCGTGATGCCCGGCTTATAACTCATTTTTAACAAAAGGTTAACTCAGGAGCAACTAGATGGAAGAGGTATGTAAGGGCAAACGAGTGTGGAAAAGGGGCATGAAACTCTTCAGGTTCCATTCCCTCTTCAGGTTCATAGTCTGCCATGCGCTCAGCCACCCAGAAGCTCTCCAAACTCTGCCCTTTTGAGTTTTTATGGGGGTCTCCTTACGAAGGCATGGTTGATGAAGTCATTGGCTGTTAATGATGAACTCAACCTGTAGCTCCTCTTCCCTCCCCTAAGGTAGGCTTGAAACTACCAGTACCCAATCACAACCTTGGTTCCCCACACAACAGACCTCATCCAGAGGCTATCCAGGAGCTCCCAACCAGCAGGCACATCATTATCTTCCAAAGAGACACAGGCCACTGCAGAGGTTCCAAAGTTTAAGAAACTGTATGTCCAGAAATGAAAAGGCCAATATATGTCTATTTTTATTATATCACCAAGAGACCATGACTTGGGTCTTTTTCCATTTACCATTGTGAAGGCGATCTTCCTCATTTCCACCATCAGGATTTAACACATTCCAGCTGAGCACTTCCATTTGGCTTGGAGCCATAAAATTATGTGTTCTCGAATAATATAATCTCATTGGGCCTTTTGCTTAAGTCCTCTCTACTTAACCTTTCCCACCATCTTTCTCAAGTTGAATACTTCTAATGATGACATCATTGAGGAGAAAGCCCAATGATGGCCTCCAAAGTTGGCTAAAGATAACGACGACAAACCGTTCCCTCACCTGCCTTCCACTGGCGGAAGAGAAGAATAGTTCCTAGCTACATCTACTGTTCAGACAGTGACTGTTAACTAAGGTTAAAGCTTTTAGACATTTTTAGTGCTCATTTCTTAATTAATTCCTATGTACATACTCATTGTGTCCATTTCTTAATTAATTCCTATATACTCCCTCATTAGATAAAAGGTGAGATTTGGACCGTCTTTACCAATAGCCATTCTTGTGGGTATTATGATTTTTTTTTTTTTTGTGGTACTGGGGATGGAACCCAGGGGCATTGTACCTCCAAGCTATACCCCCAGCCCTATTTTTTAGTCTTTATAAAATTTTTGAAACAGCATCTCACTGAGTTGCAAAGGACCTCACTAAGTAGCTGAGGCTGTCTGTGAACCACGATGATCCTCCAGTCTCAGCCTCCGGAATGCTGGGATTATATGCATGTGTCACCACACCCGGCTTGGTATTATGATGTTCTTATACCACTGGGAACATGAATGTGTACACTGACTCTCCTTTGGCCTCCAGCAGCTCAGTCTTTAGCAAGACAGAGATGGTGCCCTTGGAGTATTGAAGATCTTGTGCTCCTTTTAGACAGGCAGTGAAACTGTACCCCTCTTCAGCACAATCTCGTGTTAAAAAAACCCAGTGCACTGGATGTTTTCTGAAGATGGTTTTAATCCATGGCAAAATTAGATCTTTCCCACAGAACCCAAATAGTGAAACCTATAAGCCATGTATTAGAAATTTGTTCTACCCAGAACATTCTGAAATGCTGTGGGCAGCCAGGAAGCCTGGAGGACTGTGCCCCGGGGCGGCCTCACTGCCGCTTACTGGGGACAGTGGAGCTGCACTTCTCAAGAGGGTCCTGCCCAGGCTCGCTGGATTCCTGGCAGTCAGCATGGGACAAAATAGTCAAAAGGAACGAGGTATGCATCTCGTTCCTCAACAAAGACCCAACACTAGCCTGTATGTCCAGGAAGACCAATTGGAGTATTTCCAGAGGCCAAACCTCGATGAAAAGTGCTTCTAGCAAGGACAGAGTTGTGATCCTGGTGTATCTGCTGAGAGTTTCCAAAGCTTTGGGGTGGGTGGGAGAGAAGGGAAATATTTATCCTTCTCTCAAAGTCAATCTCTGTCACAGGAGAACCAATGGCATGGAGCTGGCTTGAAAGGATCTGCTCGGATATACCTTAGTAGAATTCTAAAGTCTTGGTCATTTTGGGAGACCATTGAACTTCCTTCTTTTTTCATCTGAAGAGTATAAAAGATGCTGATAAATTAATGTGTTGCCTCTTGGGAGTCATATATTTAAATTTTTTTTTTTTTTTTTTTTTGCGGGTCTGGGGATGGAACCCAGGGGCATTTGATATCTGAGCTACACCCCCTGTCCTATTTTTTATTCTTTATTTTGAAACAGGGTCTCACTGAGTTGCAAATAGCTTTACTAGGTAGCTGAGGCTGTCTTTGAACTGCGATCCTCCAGTCTCAGCCTCCCAAATTCTGAGATTACAAGTGTGCGCCACCATGCCCAGCTATATATTTACAATTTAACAGGTTATCCTGGAAATAATATCTTAACCCAAATGAATGAATATTATAATGTGAATTCTAGTCACTGTGGAAGACCAGTGGGGGAGAAATTTTGGGGATGAATGTACTTTGCAGAGAGGTTCAAATCAAAATGTCCCCTCAATCAAAATGAATGGGTCTTTATAATTTATGATTTGTTGTTAGTTTTCAGAGTTATTTCTGGGAGCCCCTCTACTGTGGATTCCATAGAATTCTATGAGTCAGAAGGAATCTAGTTATAGTACTTCTGTAGAATGGACTAAAATACAGTTGTTAAAAAAAACCAAAAAATCCCCCCAAAACCTCTTTATGGTCTGACATGAAACAATTGGCAGGATATATGAAGTGAAAAAAGCAAAATGCAGAACCGTAAGAATGAAGTGCTGCTATTGCATGTGAAAATATTATCTATTCCAGACTGGTTCTTTTTGTGGTACTGGGGATTGGGTACCTGGAGGCACTCTACCTCTGAGTTATACCTCCAGCCCTATTTTTATTCTTTATTTTGAAACAGGATCTCACTAAGTTGCAGAGGGCCTCACTAAGTAGCTGAGGCTGGCTGCAAACCTGTGATCCTTCTGTCTCAGCCTCCCAAGTACTGGGAATACAAGCATGTGCCACCACACCCAGATCATAACTTTATTTTAGTAATAAAAAAGAACCCATCAAAAGGCCTAGGCTCTAATGGGGGCTCCTGCATCCATGTGTGCCAGTGTCCAAATGAGAATGAAATAAACACAAAGCCTAATCCTTGGGTCCCATGCCCTCCTGGGAGGGCTGGTCTTCCAGACAGGAGGAATTCAGAAAGGGGACCTTGGACCATGGAATGTCATGTGGGCAGGAAGACAGCAGATTTATGGGAAGGGAGAAGACCCTCCCTTGCCATCCCAGAAGAACCTGCAGAGTAAAGGAAAGGGGCCCATTCACCCTGGCTACCTGGCTGAGCAGCCTTGCCAAATCCTAGCCAGCTGCTAAACTATCCAGGGGATTCCTGGAAGCCTGCTTAAAACCATTTCTTTAGAGCAATGTTAGTCAGTTTTCTCATTGAGATATATAACATCTGCTTTGAAAAACCAACCAATCCATTTTGGAGGTGATACACGGTGAAGGACTCATGTCTGGGGCAGCTGCAGAATCACTTCTTGGGGAGGGAATCCTTGACTCTGCAGGCAGATGCCGCGTGGCCCCTCTCAATGGCTGAGTCAATTTGCTGTTTGGCAAGAGTCAGGATTTGGATCTTAGATTTCATAATCTGAGAATTATTTTTAAATAGGATATTTTTCTAATTATAAGATTAACTTATGCACATTATGGAAAATATAAGAAAGTATAAGAAAATAAAGTATAAATCATTCCTAGTGTTATGGTGCAGAGATACTGATATTAAAATTTTGGAGCATTTCTTCCCGTTCTTACCTTTATGCTTTAGTATTTTATTTTATTCCTGATTTTTTTTTGGTACTGGTATTGAACCAGGGAACATTCTACTTCTAAGCTATACTCCCAGCTCTATTTTCCATTTTAAATTTGGAAAAGGGTCTCACTGAACTGTTGAGGGTGTCACTAAGTTGCTGAGGCTGGCCTGAAACTCTAGATTCTCCCGTGTCAGCCTCCCAAGCACTGGGGTTATAGGTGTGTGCCACTGTGCCTGGAAGAGTTATTATTTTATAATGGAGAGTCTTATTTTATAACATGGGGATCATGGTATATGTACTTAAATTTTTTATTTCTTTCACTTATTACTAATTTAGAAATGTCTTACACTTTCAAACATTATTTGAAACTGCACCATTTATGGTTTGCATACTATTTCATTGCATGGAAGTATAATTTTTTAAATGAACTTTTAGAGTGATGGGTGAAATTACCTTGCTTTATCATACAACTGCCTTTTTTGGTATGCCCTCAAATTTTATGATATGCCATTAAAAACACAGGATTATTAATTTTATGTGTCAACTTTACTAAGCTATGGTCAAACACAGGCCTAGATATTGCTGAGTAGGTATTTTATAAATGTGATTAACATTTGCAATCAGTTGCCAGGTACTGTAGATAATGTGGGTGGGTCTCCTCCAATAAGTTGAAGGCATTAGGAGCAAAAACTGAGGTTTCCTGAAGAAGAAGAAAATCTACCCAAATAACATAGAAATCCTGCCTGAGTTTCCAGTCTTTCTGTAGGCTGACCTACAAATGTCAGACTCAGAACTGCAGTATCAACTCTTAACCTGAGTTTTGAGCCTCTGTATTGTGCTAGGATTTTGGATTTGCTGGTCTGAGTTGATATGAACCATCTCCAAATATATCCCTTATCCAGGCATGGTGGTTTACACCTGTAATCCTAGTACTTGGGAGTCTGAGACAAGAATATTGTGGGTGTGAAGCCAGCCTCACCAACTTGGCGAGACTTTCTGCAACTTAGTGAGACTCTGTTTCAAAGTAAAAAATAAATTAGGACTGGGGGCATAGTTCACAGGTAGAATGCTGCTGGGTTCAGTCCCCAGTAACACACACACACACCCCTCATTGGATCAATTTCTCTAGAGAACCATTATTGATACCATCTATTAAACCTATTTCATTTTCTCTGAGAATGTCATCAGATACCCCCTTTCTCTTGTAAAAATTAGACTACCCACAAGAAGTTGAGTAGACCTGGTCAAGGGATGAACCTAGAGACTGGAAAGGACACTGGGTGGGCTTAACTGACAATTAACTATATGCATTAGAAAGCTTTGCTCAAGATATTTTTTGTGGTGCAATCTTCATTATTTCAACCTGACAGTTTGCTTCAAAACAATCATTTTGCTGATGGTATCAAATTTTTCTGCATAAAAACCTAGCTCAGTGATGGCCACTGTCAGTTTAGTAAGATACATCTGGCATACGAGTCACCTTGGAGATGTAAAATTCTTAGACATGCAATAACACCTTCCCCACACCAGCATCACAAATATCAGCAAACCCTGAGTCTAACTTTTGCTTCTAGTAGATACTTTTGATTTATAGATACATTAAAATTACATAGAAAATACAAATATCCAAGGTAAAAGGTATGTGGCAGGCACTATTTTACCTTTCCAGGAATATTTTAGACTTTGATGAGAAGAAGATGTGGCAGCCTGGCACATTTGGAATTCCAGAAGGGAAAGCAAAACCAGGCAGCCTTAAAGAAAGCTGTATCGAATAGAATCATACTCAGCGACTCATGCATATGGTTAGTACAGCACATCAGAAACCAGAATCCTCTCCTTTTCCTCTTCCCAGAGTACAAGGTATAAAGAAATCTAATCTATTTTATAAAAATATTTCTGTATTTATTGTTCATTCGACCAACTGGCTGTTCTTCCAAAAAGCAAACATAGTTTAAGTTCCAGAATTTGGATTTAGCCTCAGAATTTCTCTAAATACCACTTGCCTGATGTTTCTTTAACATGGAGATTAAACACAAACACAAAATTAGTTTCCTTGGAACATTTGCTTTTAACTTAGCTTTTCTGCTACCGAGGAGCTGATCTTTTGAACTGATGCCTTGCCACATCGATGGCACGTTCAGAGCCTGGATGTGGGCCAGTCTTGCTTAGCCCTTTTTCTTTATTTAGCTCACTCAATATTATTGGCGGGTTGCTCCCACCCAAACCCAGATGTTCTAAAGGATTTTTGACAACTTCAAGTAGGTTCAATATCTTTCATTGGAGGTTGTGCTAACTGGGTAGAAAGACTCAAGTGCCAATTATAACAGGAGCAACAGATGCTGAGTGGCTTCTGTCTCATTGGGTATTAAGTGGATCCTATGCATTTATTTTTTAAAATATTTTATTGGTGCATTGTAGTTATACATCTTAATGGAGTACAAGATGGTAGAGGCATACATACACACATCACTCATTTAGCCCTACTCTAATTTCCACCCCATTCCCTCCCCCCTCCCTCCTTCTCATGTTTGGCTTAGTGATTGGCTTTGATATGTTTGTGAATGTACATCATGTACATTACGGAGTTTCCCTCTTTCTCTCTCCCATCACCCCCAGTTAGGCCTCCTTATTTAAAAGGGAGAATTTAGCTTTATGATGAACATGGGTCTTTCCTTCTCTTTTGGAAAGTATATGAGAACAATTAAATCTTTGCCATTCTTTTCTTTAATTTTTGGAACTCAGGAGAGTTTCTAGGTTAACTCTTTAATTTATCCCTTCTTTTCTTCCCTTCTCTTTCTCCCTTCCATCCTTACTTCTTCTGGGGATTAAGCCAAGAGGCATTCTACCTCTCAGATACACTCCCAGCCCTTTTTATTTTTGCTTTGAAACAGCATCTTGCTAGGTTGCTTAAGGTTTCACTAAGTTGATGGTGCTGTCTTTGAATGTGCAATTCTCCTGTCTCATTCTCCAACGTACTAGGATTACATGCATGCACCATCCAGCTTTTAAGTCTAACTATCTATTTGATGCATTCAACAAAACATAAAGACTGAAAAAATACCAACAGGGATCTATGTGTGTGTGTGTGTGTGTGTGTGTGTGTGTGTGTGTGTGTGTGCATGTGCATGGTCTTGAACCCAAGGGCATTCTACCTCTGAGCTACACCCCCATCTCTATTTTATTTTTAATTTGATAAGGGTCTTGTAAGGTTGATGAGTCTCACTACTTGCTGAGGCTGTCCTTGAACCTGCAATCCTCCTGTCTCAATCTCCCAAGTACTGGGACTATAGGTATATGCTCCTATATCCAGAACCCTTTTTATTTTGAAACATGATCTTGCTAGATTGTTGAGAATCTTGCTAACTTGTTAAGGCTGGCTTCAAACCTGTGATTCTCCTGTTTCAGGCTACTAAGTATTGGGATTACAGGCATGCATCACCATGCCCAATTATTTTTTAGTACACATTTTTTTTTAAAGCCCAGAAGAAATCGGGAATACTACTAATCAGACATAGAAAACATTCTTTCATTTGCACTTCACAAATATATTTTATATTGTTTTAGTTGTATAAAAATAGCTTTATGGATTCAATAGGGCCTTTATACATTTTTGGATATTGCATGACATATGGATAGTAAAATAAGCATAGAACACAATTATCTAAGCCTAATAAAATAGGGAAATATCTCATTTTATGCATTCTCCATCCTCAAAATTAAATTGTTATGTTAGATTGTGGGGAGTAAAAGTATTATCTAGCCTTATTAAGCAGTGAAAGAGGTCAAAATCACATTAAGAAATAGTGGGTGTAAAGTGGGGACCCTGGGAAGTCCCATGGATCAGAAAATATGGAAAAAATTGGGTAGCCAATAGCAAAGTCGCTCAGGTTTCTTCTTTACTGGAACTGTGAGCTGTTAACAGCTGACTATGATCATGAGTTAGTATGTTCAGTTGTTTGACTTCGATGACCAGCATTTTAATGGCCTTAAACAAAAAACGTTCAGGCTGGCATTTTATTCCCCTTGCATCTGCTATTTGTAATAAAAATCAATGAAACATTAGTAAAAGAAACTATTTTAGAGATGATTTTATTAAAAGTAATTTTCCAGAAAGCTGGATTCATCTGGGTGGGTCCAGATGGCAGGTCCACCGGGCTCTGAATTCTGTGTTCATGATCATCACAGTATCCTCCTCTAACTATCGTCATTGCAGATGTTTTCTTGAAATCGTCTACTCTTTTTCCTTATGAGGCTACAGGTCAGGTTCTAACCTTGGAACAGGCAATGCTTTCTTGAGCATCCTTTTGGCTATGTCTGACAGAACTGTCTGTTCTCTGGGTCCCAAAGACCATTTAGAAGCTCACTGGATGTTCTCAGCCTCTGCCTTCTGAATTTGTAGTAGTGTTTGGAGGGAGCAGCAGCAGCACAGGGGCGTCCATGTCCATGCTGGGAGTGGGATTCTGGAGTCTTCTAAAATACACCTTTCTCCTTGCCTGGCATCATCTTCTCTGAGCTTTGGAGATCCAGGATGATCTTGCTTCACTGAGATTTCACAGTGGGGCTAGTAGAAGTGGAGAAATTCTTTCTCCAACCTATAGCTATGTTCTGACACAAGATGCAAGGTTGCCTGGAAGAAAAAAGAACAGGAACAACAACAACAACAAAAAAACCCTTCTTTGACAGTTTCACTGGATGGAGACCTACTTTCCACTCCGTTGTTTTCTTTTTATAAGGAGATATTAAATTGGGATAGTGCTTTGTAAAAAAGAAAAATCTTTGGCAGTGAGATTGCATATGCTTTGGAATCTGGAGAAATTTTGCACATTGGAGTTCATTTTTACAGCTGAGTGAATTTACAACTGGTCTAGATAGGAGCAGTCTGACAGCGGAAGTCAGCAAAAGGGAAATTCTTCATGTACGGCACTGGTGCACATGCCGCCTTCCCTCCTCCTCCTCTGTGCTTCCTCTCTGCCCCCTTCCTTTTAAACTAAACTCCTACTACACAGAATCTCTGCCGGTAGCTGGAGAGACAGGTCAGATATGTACAGGTCTTAAAATATTTTAATAATCTCATTCTTATTATTGCATTCTGACTAATAGAGTAGTAATTAAAATCAAACATGACCTAGAGGAGTTCAGCTTTGATTTCTCATTCACACTATAGTGTTTGTTCAAGGATGCTAGGAACTAGGCACTGAGCCAGTGCTGAGGGTCCAGGGATGGATGTCCTCACCTTGCTTAAAGTTGGTGGAAGACAAGAGACCTGTAATCAGGTATGTACATACAGAATGGTCAGTGCTAAATATCACTCCTCAACAGATCATTTTAATTGACCACTAAGACGTCAGGCATTCCTTAAAAGCAGCAGAGATGAATTTCTGGGGAAGGTCTCCTTGGATTTGGATTTTGAAGGGTGAGTTTCAAAATAGGAGGGGGAGAGTAATTTTAGGAGGGAAGAAAATCAGTAGTCAACCTTACAAATTTACTTTGTGCCAGGTACTATTTTATTCAGCTTTTTTTGGGGGGGGGTGAAGGGGAAGAGTGTTACTGGGGTTTAACCCAGGGACATGCATTCTACTTTTTAAAAAAATTGGTGCATTGCAGTCATACATCTTTATGGGGTACAAGATGGTGGAGGCATACATGCACACATCATTCATTTAGTCCTTCCCCAATTCCCACTCCATTCCATCCCCCTCCCTCATTCTCATATTTGGCTTAGTGATTGACTTTATATGTTTGTGAATGTATGCCATGCATATTAGGGATCACCCATCTCCCTTGGTTAGGTGATCTTATTTGCTCATCTGTGGTTTCTCCTTCATTTTTTCTTCATCTACCCCCTCCTCCTCCTCCTCCTCTCCTCCTCCTCCTCTTTCTCCTCCTCTTCCTTCTTCTCTTCCTTCTTCTTCATCTTCTTTTGCAGTACTGGGATGAAACCCAGGGCATTCTACCTCTGAGCTGCATCCCCAGCCCTAATTTTTCATTGTTTATTTTGAAAGAGTCTCACTGAATTGCAAAGGGCCTCGCTAAGTAGCTGAGGCTGTTTGTGAAAGAGAATTTCCTGTCTCAGCCTCCCAAATGACGGGATTACAAGTGTGCGCCACCACACCCAGCTTCATTCTACTTCTTAGTTACACTGCCAGCCCTTTATATTTTCTTCTTTTCCCTACGTTTTGAAAGAGGTTGTTACTTGCTAAGTTACCATGTACTGGCTGTGATCCTCCTTGTCCCAGCCTTTCAAGTACTCAGACTACAGGCATTCACCATTGGGCCTAGCTCTCAGGATATTTTTAAAAATTTAAGTCAATTGTTCCTCATAATAAGGCTTTAAGATAAACACTGTTGCCCTTTGGCATGGGAGGAAACTGTAGCACAAAGAGTTTAAATGGCTTGCCCAGAGCCACACAGCTAGGAAGGGGTCCGTGAGGGATGACAACCTAAGCTGTTTAGTTATTTTCTGAGTCAGTGCTTTAAATCTGCTTTGCTATCAACAGAGTCAAGAGAAGAAACAGCTGGGAGGGGGCAAAGAACAAGCGGCTCATTTTGAGTTGAGATAAATGTTGGTGTGGAGGGACTGTGGAAATGAACTGGAAATTCATTTGTGTGTATGGCGGGGTGGTGGTGGTGGCAGGAGGCATGTTATAAAAGGTCCTGGCAGAATGAGAGTAAGAGTTTCCCTTGGCAGAAAGGGGCCACGGAAGGTTTTTGAGTAGAGGAGCACGGTGATCTGAGCTGTGCTGCAGGAGACTGAGGCCAGAACACTGACCACAGTGGCAGACAGGGGCTCAGTGAAGATAATGGCGCTCTCAGCCCAGGAGGAGGGTTACAGAGCCCAGAACTTACTAGAACGCTGAGAACTCGTGTTAACCTTCGACCTGTGACAGGCCGTGGTCACAAAGGGTTAAATGAAAATGCCTGCTATGGAAATTTCTTGGGCATTAACATTTTCCACTTTTCTTCAGTTGTATCGAATGCCCTTGTGATGGGAGAAAGAGAACAAACATCAAAAGTACCTTTTAACTTCCCAATTCTTTCTAAATTTCTTTAAACTTATAGGCTATACTGCTGATTTGCAGACTTCAAAGTACACAGAAGGATCAGGGTCAGATTGAAAAATTATTTCTTACAGTGTGATAAAATATGCATGCGAATCCCATGACCTGCCACTGAAATTATTTATGTGCTAATGTAACTTTGGAACATTAATTGTGCAGTTTAGTGCCTTTCCCTTGGTGGCTTTTTCATTGTATGTTCTGATAAATAATTTTTCCTTGTTGTTTATGCTATTCTTTACAGGTTCCCGATCTTGTTTATGGATTCAAAAATAGCAAGTTGTGTTTTGGAGGAATTATGGCAAAAAGACTAACTGGGGTGTGTTCCTATGGGTACTTCTGTATTTAATTGGCTGTTAGTTTTAAAAAAAATTAAATTCTTTATTATCTAATGAGGACATCATCTTATTATATTTGTGATTTTTTTTCCCTCAGAAGCAACACTATGGTTTTAATTTTTTTCAAATGTGAGTGTTCCTTCCTCCAATCTAGAGGGAAGAAACTAAAATAGAGAATTGAGAATAGAGATTTCTCCCTTAAACTCACAAGTTTCTCCTGGTTTTCACATCACAGGTTTCCAGTAATAACAATCTCAGAATCATTGCATTTTTGTGGATTAAAGTTTTGTTCTTGTTGGAATGGATGGGAATATGCCCTCTGATGATACTGATCATTGTCTACTTGGTTTTGGGACACTGGTAATCTATAGTTTTCTTCTTAGATTTGAATGCTATTAAATTAGATCTAAAAGTTCTTAAGGCTGCATGTAAATCTTGGTGGTATGGTGACAGCACAATTATTTCTCTTTCTTCTTTGTTTGCGGTATTGGGGATGGAATCCAGGGGCATTCGACCTCCGAGCTATAACCCCTGTCCTACTTTTTATTCTTTATTTTTAAACAGAGCCTCACTAAGTAGCTAAGGCTGTCCGCGATCATGATCCTCTGGTCTCAGCCTTCTGAATGCTGGGATTACAAGCATGCGTCGCCACGCCCGGCTGGCACAATTATTTTTAATAGTCTCCTTGACTTTTCCAGAAGTTTGAGGCAGTTTAGTGAAAAGGTTAAGAAAACAGCTTTAGGGTTTTCCCAGGGTGGCTCACACTATAATGTGTCTCTGAATCACTGGGGGATCTTTTTAAAAGGCAGGCAAAGATCAGTATGTTTGAGGTGGGGCTGGAAATTGGGCATTGGATTGCAATGTAGTAGTACAGACTATGTCTAAGTCCTTGTGCATAGTATTTCCTAAGTGTAACCTTCAACAAATCATTTAATTGCCTTTTAGTTCATGTTTCTAACTTTTTACACACCCTAAGGAGAAAATAAGTGCAAAAAAAAATATCTGGCCCTTGAAAATAAAGGAAACAGTAGCTATTGTTATTTACCATTTGCCTTTACAGGTAAACTATCATTTTAAAAGTTTTCAAAGGCCGGGCATTGGTGGCGCACGCTCGTAATCCCCGCGCTTGGGAGGCGGAGACAGGAGGATCGTGCAGGTTCAAAGCCAGCTGCGCTGGCTTAAGAGACCCTGTTTCCAAAATTAAAAAGTTTAAAAGTAGGTCTGGGAGTATAGCCTGGAGGTAGAAGGGTTTCCAGGAACCCCAGTACCACCAAAAAAAAAAAAAAAAAAAAAAAAAAAAAAAAAAAGTTGCAAGGTCAAAACTGATGCATGGCGACTCAATCCGACTTTGGAGCAAGAGCCCTTGTTTGAAATTTAGTCTCTTGCACGTAGAGCTGTGGGACCACAAACAGGTCATATCATCTCCTTTTGATAGATTTTATTTGCAAAATAAGAGCATCTCTACCCAAGATGCAGGGAGGCTTCTTTAAACTTGAACCTAGTTATTCTATAATCATTCAGTAGTCTGCACTATTCTGTTTTTTAAACGTTGAGGTAGTTATGCATCATATTATCCTGTATTTGTTCCTTCTGCCTGTAAATACATTTGATTTAAATTTGATTTAGAATATCCCTAACTATTTCTTCCTCTGCCCTATACATTGGTTATTGTGTGGATAGAGTTCTAGAGGTCTGTTGGGGATATGAATTAAAGTTATAGACAATTCTGAAGTATCAAAAGAAAGCTCAGCCGGGATACCAGAGAAACCCCTATGTAGCTAAAGACAAAAATTGCCTTAGGCTGCTTTGTAAATTATCATATCTGAGCCAATATGGTAGATTATAAAATCATTTGAAATGCTCTCCTAGTTACTTGGATAATTGTCTAGAGCTGTCTCCAAAATTCAATCTTTGAATAAAAAGCAACCCAAGACATTCCAACTCTAACTACCAGCACATTTTGAAAATTATTTTAAACTACTTAACATGACAGTGGTATCAAATATAAGTGATATCACCAAAGGGAAAAAATCTTTATTAAGAAAATAAATTGCTACATAAACAGGCATTTGGGAAAACATTTATTATTATATATGATTTGTTAGTCTTCAAAACTTTTTTTAGCTGCATATCAGCTTTAGGGTATGAACACAATTTTACCATAAAGAATAAATACAAATTTGAAAATAAGAGATAGTAGAGTTGATTTTTATTAATATGGAAATATTTCTGTTTCCCAAAAGGTTTTGATGTAGCTGGAAGCTTTGTTAAAAATGCAGCCCCTAAAAAAAAAAGAAGGTTGAGATAGTTACTTTCATACACTGCCAATAGGAATACAAATTTGTATAGCCTTTCTGGGAGTCGGCTTGGTAATATCTTTTTTCTCCAGCTTTACTGAGCTGTAATTGACAAAAATTTGTGTATATTTATGGTGTACAACATGATTATTTGATAAACATTGAAAAAAGGTAGTGTAATGTCCACAGCCTGTTGTGCTAGGACATAGGAGTAGGTTGCTGAGAGACCAAAGAAGACATAGGAGAGGAGATGTGAGACACAGGGTTTATTGAGAGGTCTTATGGGGAAGAGCTAGTGGTAATGGGCTAGACAGGTGCATCTCTATGTCAGAGGATGCCTCTGGCACTTTACCAGAAAGTAGCCTCTCCTTTCCTCCATGACCCTTCATCCTGCAGCCAGCTGGAGCACTGCCCTCTCCACTCTCCTCAGGGCTCAGGTCTGGCCAGTCACCACAGGGAGAAGGTTTTTATGAGCCAGGCTAAAGAGGCAGTGAGATCACTAGCTTGGCTAGCTTTGTCTTTGTATGACCAGTACCCCAAGAAACTTGGCAAGCATGCAAGAAAGCAGCTTGCTACGATAACCCTAACTTGCCCTAATTCCCAGCGTGTATGGGAGACAGCCAGTGTCTGTGCAGATGATCTGCATCTGAACAGTCCAGCCCAGACCCGGTCTGGTTGTGTCCTTAACTTAGCTAGGTTTTTGGAAACAGCAAGGGGCACTTCAGGGATGTGGTCATTTTACTATCCTCCTCTTCTCCAAGGATGACATGAAGAGATAGACTCCCTATGGCAATCAAACTAATTAGCACATCTGGCACCCCTCATTGTTCCCATTTGTGTGTGGGAGTATGTGTGAATACATAGGGTCTACTCTCTTAGAACATTTGAACTATGCAATAAATATTATATAAAATCACCATGCTGTACATTAGATCCCAAGAACATACTTACCTTATAACTGAAAGTTTGTACCCTTTGTCCCATAACACCCCACTCCATCCCCACCCCACCTGGTCCCTGGAAACTACCAGTTCTATTCTCTGCTTCTATGAGTTAGACTTTTTTAGATTATACACATAAGTGAGATCATACAGTATTCGTCTTTCTGTGACTGGCCTATTTCACTCAATGTCTTCTAGGTTTATCTGAGTTGTCAAAAATGGCACAATTTTCTTATTCTTTTTTTCTTTTTTTAAAATACTGGAATCAATCCAGGAGCCTCTAGTACTCTGCTGCATACCTGGATCTTTTTATCTTTTTAAATTTCGAAATAAGTCTTAATAAGTTGTTGAGGCTGGCCTAAAACTTGCAATCCTCCAACCTCAGCCTCCCAAGTATTGGGATTATAGACATACACCATCATGACTGAAGGACTTTCTTCTTTCTTATGGCTGGATAATATTCATATATCTCTATCTATCTCATATTCTTTTTATTCACTTACCCGCTGATGAACACTTAGGTTGTTTCCAGAGCTCAGCCTTTATGAATAATGCTGTATTGACCATGGCGATGCAGATGTCTTTTGAACATACTGATTTCACCCAGGTGTGAGATTGCTGGATCATATAGTAGCTATATTTTTAATTCTTTGAGGGGCTTCCATACTGTTTTCCATAATCCCTGTGCTAATTGCATTTTCACCAACAGTGTACAGGGGTTTCATTTCCTTCACACCCTTGCCAGCATTGGTTATCTCTCATCTTTTTGATACTAACCATCCTACCAGGTGAGAGGTAATAGCTCGTTGTGGTTTTGCTTTGTTTTCCCCCAATGATTAGCAGTGTCGAGCAATTTTTCATACACATGTTGGGCATTTCCATATCTTTAAGGGCTAATTGAGTGATGTGTGCATGTATGATTCTACCATCTTGTACTCCATTAAGATGTATGACTACAATGTACCAATAAAAATAATATTGTTTATTCAGGTCCTTTTCTCATTTTTTAAGAATTGGGTTATTGGGCTATTTGCTAGTAAGTTGTATGAGTTACATGTGTTGGATATGAAGTCATGATCAGATACGTGGTTTTCAGTGTTCTCCCATTCCAAAGGTTGTCTTTTCATTTTGTGAATTCTTTCCTTTGTTGTACAGAAGTTTTTAGTTTGACCTAGACTCACTTAACTTTGCTTTAGTTGCCTCTACTTTTGGGTCAGATGAAAAATAAATCATTGTCCAGACCAATGTTAAGGAGCTTTTTCCCTGTTTTCTTCTAGAAATTTTATGGTTTCAAGTCTTACATTTAATCTTTTATCTACTTCAATTTAATTTTTGTATATTACATAAGACGAAGATTTAGTTTAATTATTTACATGTTGATAACTGGTTTTCTCAATAGCATTTATTGAAGAAATTATCCTTCCTCTGTGTGTATACTTGTGACAAGTGCCCTTGTCAGACTGAGTTGACTTTAAATGTGTAAGTTTATCTCTGGACTCTATTTTGTTTAGTAGAGAGACACTTTGGACTATGTGTCTATTTTTATGCTGGTCCCATGTTGATTTGATTACTATAGCTTTTTTTTTTTTTTTTTGGTGGTACTGGGGTTCCTGGAAGCCCTTCTATCTCTGGGCTACACTCCCAGACCTATTTTTTATATTTTTATTTGGAAACAGGGTCTCTTAAACCAGTGAGGCTGGCTTCAAACCTGTGTGATCCTCCTGTCTCCGCCTCCCAAGCGTGGGGATTACAAGCGTGTGCCACCGCGCCTGGCTACTATAGCTTTGAAATACAGTCTTGAATCAGAAAATGTGATGCCTCCAGCTTTGTTAATTTTACTCCAGATTGTTTTGGCTATTTGGGATCTTTTGTTATTCCACAAAATTTTAGGATTTTTTGTTTTACTTCTGTGAAAAATGCCCTTGGACTTTTGATATAGATTACATTGTATCTGTAGATCACTTTGGCTAGTAAAACATCATATTCATTTTTATTCTTCCAATTAATGAACATAGAATATCTTTCTTTTTATTAGTATTGTCTTCATTTGCTTTTATTAATGTCCCTTACTTTTATTTATTTACTTTATTATTAATACATATTGATATTATATATTAATGGAGCTCAGTACATGCTATATGTATGTATGGAGATATGAACCTCCTTTTACCCATCTTTACCACCTCCACATCCAACCTTACTTCTATTAATCACCTTTCTAGGCTGTGAATGGAGTTGCATGCCTGTAATCCCAGCACTTGGGAGGCTGAGACAGGAGGATCTTAGGTTGGAGGCCAGCCTTAGCAACTTAGCAAGGCTCTTAGCAACTTAGCAAGGCCTTATTTCAAAGCAAAAAAAAAAAAAAAGGGCTGGGAGGATAGCTCAGGGGTACAGCACCCCTCAAAAAATCACCTTTCTGTCTTGGTTGACATTTTTAAGCTTCTACAATACCCAATTTCAACAATGATAGATATAGCACCTGCCAGATACCTGGCTGTCATGGGACACTGGATGGGTCCCTAGGCAGGCAGGGCCATCCTTAGATGCTAGCTGAAGTAAATGAACTATAACGAAGTCATAGGTTACCTTAGGGTCCACAGTTAGAGTGAGGTCTATGGGCTTTTCTCTAGAGGCAGGGATAGATGTGTCTCTGCCAGTTCCCTGGACAGGTGAGACTCTTCCCAGAGTGGCTGGAAGGGGCTGGAGCTAACATATGGGGCTACTTTGGGATTTGCCAGTCTACTGAGGCCAGCAGGACCCCTCTGCAGACATTGATGAGCTGATCTTCCAGACTATGGCTGGAAGGAACTAGGGCCAACCAGAAGCATGAGGAAACCTGTGCCTCCTGGGTCCTCTGGTGAATGATTCTGGAAGCAGGACAAAGGCCAAATAGGGTTGTAGCAGAGTCCACAAGGACATAGGGTGATTTCCAGTTCTGTACCTGGGACTGTGGTTGGTGAGATTACTACCCGGGCCCAGACCTACCTTCTCAAAATACCCTTGGTTTTGGGTTCCACTAGCATCTCATAAGGTCCAACTTGGATCCAAGAGCTCCTATGAAAATACTTTTCTCTGTGCCAGATTATTTTTGTTGTGGGGAGATGTGAGTAGGGGACCTCCTGTTCTTCTATTTTGATGACCTCCTCAATAATTCCTTCCTTCCTTCCTTCCTCCCTCCCTTCCTTCCTTCCTTCCTTCCTTCCTTCCTTCCTTGCTATGAATTGAATCCAAGGGCATTCTACCTCTGAGCGACACCCTTATCCCTATTTTATGTTGAAACAGGATCTAAGTTGTTGAGGCTGACTTCGAATTTGTGGTCCTCCTGTCTCAGCCTCTCAAATACTGGGATTATAGGTGTGTAACACTATACTCTACTAGGAATCTTTCTTAAGAGTGTTACAAATATCAATGTTTTTTGACCCACTAATTCTAATTTTAATGTTCTGTCATAAGGAAATACCACAAAATGAGAATACATTTATGTTTTCTCATTTATGTTTATGTTTGAGGATTTCAGTCATATTATTTATAATAGAGATAAGTTAGACTACAAGTTGCATGAGGGTAATGGTTGTTTGGTTTTATTTTTGTTATAGTCAGTGCCTTGTACAGTTTCTAATATATTCTAGGTATTCAATAACTAGTCACTGGGTAAATGAACCTAAGTGTACAGCAAGGGGGAAATGGTTAAAGATGCTGTGGAAAATATAATGGACTAGTATGCAGAATTTAAAATGTACTATGAGGAGTTTATAATAATATAAAACTGCTCATTTAAAAACCAAGATAACTGTTGGGCATGGTGATGCGCACTTGTAATCCCAGTATTTGGGAGGTTGAGACAGGAGGATGGCACAGGTTCGAAGCCAGCCTCAGCTACTTAGTGAGGCTCTCAGCAACATAGTGACACCTTGTTTCCAAATAAAAATAAATATTAAAAAATAGGTCTGGGAGTGTAGCCTACAGGTAGAAAGCCTCTGGGTTCTATCCCCAGTACTAAAAATAAACAATAAAAACCAAGATAAAACATTATATGTACAGTATGAGAGAGACCGTGTGAAAAACAGATACCCCACATCCTATGGTATGTATGTCTGTCCCCTCCAGAACTCATGGTGAAATTTAACTGCCATTGTAATGGTATTAAGAGGTAGGACCATTAAGAGGTGATTAGGCCACTAGAGTTCTTTGCTCATGAGTGTTATGTGTATGCATGTATGTATATAATATATTTTTATGTAAAACAAGACTGGAAGAAATGTCATTAAAATCACTAGTGAGCATGGCTACGTGGTGGGTTGATAGTGATGTATTTCTTTATTTTCCATATTTTCTCTAGTGTGCACATTTTCTTTCCAATTTTTAAGAATTATGGTAAAATTTATCTATCAATGTATACTTGAGTTGCTTCCAGTTTTAACTATTGTGAATAAAGTTGCTATGAAAGTGGGTAGACAAATATCTTTTTGAGAACCTTCTTTTAATCCTTTTGGGTATAAACTCTGTGGAATTGCTGAATCATGTGGTAATCCTATTTTTATATTTTTGAGAAATGGCTGTACTCTTTTTCATGGCCACTGTACTCTTATGTCTTCCCATCAACAATGCACAAAGGTCCCAGTTTCCACATCCTTGACAATGCTTATTTTCTTCTTCTTCTTTTTTAACTGTATCTATCCAAATAGTAACATGGTGCCTCATTTTTAGTTTTGACTTGTATTGCCCTAGTTATTAGTGATGGTGAGAGTCTTTTCATGTGCTACTAGCCTTTTGTCCATTTATTTGGTGATACTGGGTATTTAACCCTGGGACATCCTATCTCTGAGCTACAGCCTGAGCCCTTTTTATTGTTTATTTTGAAGCAGGGTCTCACTAAGTTGCTGAGGGTCTTGGTAAGTTGCTGAGGCTGTCTTGGAACCTGTAATCCTCCCATCTCAGCCTCCCAAGTACTAGGATGACGGGCATGCACTACCTTGCCTGGCTCCTTTGCCCAATTTGTTTCTGTTGTTGAGTTAAAGATCTTTATATATTCTGGATATTAATACTTTACTAGATAAGTGGCTTGCATATATTTTCTCTCATTCTGTGGCTTTCCTTTTTACTCTATTGATAATGTCTTTTGATGCACAAAAGGTTTTGATTTTAATGGAATCTAATTTACCTACATTTCCTTTTGTCGCCTGAACCTTTGGTATCATATCTTTTAATTACTTACTGTCTCAGTCTGTTTGTGCTGCTATAAAAGCATATCCAAAACTTGGTTATTTATAAAGGACAGAAATTTATTTTTTCATTGTTCCAGAGGCTGGGAAGTACAAGATCAAGGTGTCAATAATGATGAGAGGATTTTTTTTTTTTTTTTGTGTGTGTATGGTCATATCATGGAAGGTGGAAAGGCAAAAGAACAAAAAACAAAGAAGGAATTCACCTTTTTATAATGCTATTAAAGTGCTCCATGAGTGCAGAACCTGAGTGGCCCAATCACCTCTAAATGGCCCTGTCTCTTAATATCATTACAATGACAGACATTCAGATCATAGGACTTGGGTTTGTTGTATTTATCATTGAAAGAGGGTATTGAATTTTCCAATTATTGTAAAATTGCCTATATTTCCCTTCAATTCTAATTTTGCTTCATACATTTTGATGACATTAGGTAGACAAGTTTTTTTATAATTGTTGTATCTTCTTGCTCTATTAAGCTTTTAAAAATATATAATATCAGCTGGGTGTGGTGGCACATGCTTGAAATCCCAGCATTTGGGAGGCTGAGACAGGAGGATCACGGTTCGCGGACAGCCTCAGCTACTTAGTGAGGCCCTGTTTCAAAATAAAGAATAAATCAATACATGTTATTCACCACATAAATAGAACCAAGAACAAAAACCACATCATCATAGCAATAGATGCTGAAAAAGCATTAGACAAAATCCAACACCCATTTATGTTAAAAACACTGCAAAAAATTGGGATAGAAGGAAAGTACTTCAACATCATTAAGGCAATATACTGTAAACCCAAAGCCAACATTATATTGAATGGGGAAAAACTGCAAGAACTTCCGCTAAAGTCAGGAACAAGACAAGAATGCCCACTATCACCACTCGTTTTCAATATAGTCCTTGAGACTTGCTGCAGCAATCAGACAAGAGAAGGAAATCAAAGGAATTCACATAGGAAGAGAGGAATTAAAATTATCCTTATTTGCAGATGACATGATCCTTTATCTGGAAGACCCAAAGAACTCAACCAAAAGACTTCTGGAGCTGATTGACAAATTCAGCAAAGTCGCAGGTTACAAAATCAACCTAAAGAAATCAGTGGCTTTTCTTTATGCCAACAACGAATCCACAATGAAAGAAACAAAGAAAACAATTCCATTCACTATAACCTCAAAACCAATAAAATACCTAGGAATAAACCTAACCCAAGATGTAAAAGACCTCTACAACAAAAACTATAAAACATTAAAGAAAGAAATTGAAGAAGACCTTGGAAAATGGAAAGATCTCCCATGCTCATGGATAGGCAGAATAAATATCATCAAAATGGCCATTCTGCCAAAACTGATCTATAGGTTCAATGCAATTCCCATTAAAATACCAGTGACATTCTTCAGAGACCTAGAAAAATCAATCATGAACTTCATATGGAGAAAGAAAAGACCTAGAATAGCCAAAGCAATTCTCAACAATAAGAAACATGCAGGAGGCATTACAATCCCAGACTTCAAACTATACTATAGAGCAATAGTAGTAAAAACAGCATGGTACTGGCACAATAACAGATATACTGACCAGTGGATTAGAATAGAAGATACAGAAACAAACCCACACATCTTTAGTCAATTAATCTTTGACAAAGGGGCTAAACACATACGCTGGAGAAAAGACAGCCTTTTCAACAAGTGGTGCTGGGAGAACTGGCTAACCATTTGTAAAAAGATGAATCTAAACCCCTATATCTCACCAAACACAGGAATCAACTCAAGGTGGATCAAAGACTTAGAAATTAGACCTGAGACTGTGAAGTTAGTAGAGGAGAGCATAGGTTCAACACTACAACATATTGGCACAGGCAGTAACTTTCTCAACAAAACCTCCAAAGCTCAGGAAATTAAAGCAAGAATAAACAAGTGGGATAACATCAAACTAAAAAGTTTCTTCTCATCAAAGGAAACTATCAATAACCTAAAGAGGAAGCCTACAGAATGGGAAAGGATCTTTACCAGCCACCATTCTGATAGGGGGCTAATATCCAGAGTATACAAAGAGCTCAAAAGACTCTACACTAGCAAAACAAACAACCCAATCAAGAAATGGGCAAATGAACTAAATAGACACTTCACAAAAGAAGAGATACAAAGGGCCAATAGATACATGAAAAGATGTTCTTCATCACTGGCCATCAGGGAGATGCAAATCAAAATTACACTGAGATTCCATCTAACCCCAGTCAGAGTGGCAAGCATAAAGAAATCAAACAACAACAAATGCTGGCGAGGATGTGGGGAAAGAGGAACTCTTTTACATTGTTGGTGGGAATGCAAACTAGTTCAACCACTATGGAGATCTGTGTGGAGATTCCTAAGAAAGGTGGGAATAGATCCACCATATGATCCAGCTATACCACTCCTGGGTATCTTTCCAAAGGGGTTGATTTCAGAGAAATACATCAACATATGCATACCTATGTTCATAGCAGCACAATTCGTAATAGCCAAAATATGGAACCAACCCAGATCTCCATCAACAGATGAATGGATAGCAAAACTGTGGGGAATATACACAATGGAATTCTATTCAGCCATAAAGAAGAACAAAATTATATCATTTGCAAGAAGATGGAAAGCCCTGGAGAACATTATGTTAAGTGAGATCAGCCAAGCACAGAAGGAGAAGGTACATTTGTTTCCTCTAATATGCCCAAACTAGGAAACACAGAGGATACCAGTGGGACTCCAGATAATGGGGGGGAAATACTAGCTAAGTTTGAATGGAAAGATAGGAGAGGAGGAAGGCCAATCTTGATTAATGAGGGTCTACACCTTAACATGTGTAAAATTATGAATAAGACATGGTTAACCTGGACAACCATTGGTGGGAGGGGGGAAGGGAAATCGGGGGCAGGGAGGGCGAGAGCACCAAATATAGTTTAAATGTATACTATTTATGTTCATTAAAAATTGTCAAAAATAAAAAAAAGAATAAAAAATAGGGCAGGGGTGTAGCTCAGAAGTCGAATGCCCCTGGGTTCTATCCCCAGACCCACAAAAAAAGGTATATATATATATATATATATATATATATATATATATATATATATATATTCCTTTTTGCTTCTTCTGAACTTTTTTAAGATATACTTTTTATTTAAACATTAGAATGAGGTTCAGAGTGATAGGAACATACATGCACACAGCACTGTTGTTTCATTCTGGATCCTACCCCACTCCCTTCTCTTCCCTGCACATGTTATTGAGATTGGTATTGATAGTTTTGTATATCTGAATAAAATTACTTGAAATGTTTCCTTCATCAAGTCTCCTGTCTTCCCTAAACACCCTCCATCACTTCGCTGGAGTCTTTCTCCTTTATCTGAAGTCTCTTTCATTATCCAATTTCTCTCTAGCTTCCACATAAGAAAAAATCATGCCATTGCTTTCTTTGTGAGACAAACATAATATTCTATAGTTCATCCAAATCCATTCTCCTATAAATGATATAATTTTTTAATAGCTGAGTAAAATTCCCCTGGATGTACACACCACAATTTTGTAATCCATTCATCTTTTGATGGACACTGAGGCTGGTTCCATAATTTGGCTATTGTGAATTATGCTTCTGGAAACATGAGTATAGTGTATCACTTTAATATTCTGGCTTAAAGTCCTTTGGAAGAGGCTCAGGGTTGGTATAGCTGACCCATTCCCAGTCTTCTGAGGAACCTCTGCACTGATCTCCATAGTGACTGCACTAATTTGCAATCCCAACTATTTTGATTTAAAATCTATTTTGTCTATACTAGTATTTCCACCACTGCTCCCTTTTGGTACTAGTTGCTTGGAATCTCTCTTTCCATCTTTTCACTTTCAAACTGTTGTGTCTTTGGTTCTAAAGTGGGTCTCTTGTAGACAGCATATGGTTGGATCATGTGTTTTTATTCATTCCACTGATTTCTGTCTTTTGATTGGATAGTTTCATCCATATAGACTTAAAGCTTTTATTGATAAAAAGGGACTTATTTGTGTCATTTTTCCACTTATTTTTCAATATACCTTATAGATTTTTTCCCTGAATTGCTCTCTTCTTTTATGTTTTTTAATTTTTGTAGTGATGGTTCCTTCTCAATTCCTTTTGTCTATACTCTTATAGCTATTTTCTTTGTGGTTATACTGGGGGATCACATTTAACATCACTCAGTGCTTTGCATATTTAATATCCCCCCAAAAGTTCATGTGTGAGAGGCTTGGTTCTCAGGGTGGCTGTGTGTCTTCTCAAACTTTGTTCTGAGTCTGTGTCTTTCCCTGGGTATGGATGGTCTTTTTGTCATTTTCCCTATATATGCAGTTGCTTTTAAATGTGCTGGTCTTTATTGTTTGGTTTACAAAAGGGCTAAAAGTAAAAAAATTAAGGTAGAGAGAGAAAGGGCACTGGCTGTGTCAATCCCCACAGTAGTCATTTCAGCTGTGAGGAAGGAGGCATGGGGGAGGGGCTTGCAATAGCCAAAGGAGGTTTGACAACAATAGCTACCTGCCTCTTTGTCTGTGCCTGTGTAATCACAAGTAGCAACCAGTGATCAGAGCACAGGTTCTCATTATTTGAAGGATAGGGTGCTTTTTAAACTCACTTTAGCCCCCAGAGATTTCATGCAAGATGCTCTAGGAACAGGTACACAGCTACCTGCTCTGGGGCTGGAGGTGGGGGATGGGTAGGTACTACTGAGCTAGGAGTAAAACTGACTGGAATTAACTGGTTTCCTGTCCATAACTCCTAGATGTTGTAAACCTTTAATAGACTCCAGGGTTCCAAAATAATTACATCAGACAGATTCTGCCAGTGAATTGCTGTCTAGGTAAAGAGATAGATCCCTGGTACTTCCTACTCTGCCATCTTCTTGAAATGCCTTGATGTTCAGATTTTCACATTATTTTATATATAAAAAGTTTTTTTTAAAATAAAGTGCAGTAGCTTTCTTAAGTTATTTAAAAGACCTTGTAAACTTATCCAATGTCCAAAAACATAGTGTCTCTCTCTCTCTCTCTCTCTCTCTCTCTCTCTCTCTCTCTCGGATTAAATCCATGGGCATTATACCTCTGAGCTACAACCCTAACACTATTTTATTTTTTAAATTCTGAAGCAGGGTCTTGCTAAATCACCACACACTGGCCTCAAATCTCCCATGATCCTCCTGTTTTAGCTTCCGAAGTACTGGGATTACAGGTGTGCACCACCATGACAGGTGTGCACCACCATGCCCAGCATAGGAAGTCTCTTTTCTTTTAACTATATGTAATTCCTTCCTTTTCTCTGTTTTAAAATAAGTTGATGAGAAATAAAAACATATGTTCATGTGAAGATGTGAATGTGTGTTCACAGTATTTTTCCATTTATTTATTTTTGCTTATTTATTCATTTTTGTGGTCCTGAAGACTGAACATGGGGCATTCTACCTCCAAGCTACACCACCAGCCTTATTTTATATTTTAGTTTGAAACAGGATTTCACTAAGTTGCTGAGGCTGCCTCCTGTGATCCTCCTGTCTCAACCTCCTAAGTACTGGGATTACAGGTATATGCCACCATGCCTGGCTTTATTTTTTCTTGATTGATAAAAAATTATATTTATTATGGCACAAAGCATGGTTATTTTAAAGACATATACACTGTGGAATGTTTAATTTGAGCTAATTAATATATGTATTACCTCTCATATTTATCATTTAATTGCTGTGAGAACACTTAAAGTCTATTTTTTTTAGCAATTATCAGTTATATATAACATGTATATAACATATATATATAAAACATTATATAGTTATATATAACATGTATACAATACATGTTATTATAATCATAGTAATATTATTTATAAATATTTGCATATGAGATATCATAGAAGTATATTCATAACAACCAAAAAGTAGAAATAATCCCCAATTTATCAGTTGGTAAGTGGATTTAATAAAATGTAGTATATCCATGCAACAGAATACTGTTCAGCCACAAAAAGGAATCAGGTAGGTATACATGCTACGACATGGATGAATCTCAGAAGCATTATGCTAAGTGAAAGAAGAGAGATGATAAAGATCACATATGAGTCCTGCATTGGTCAGATTTCTTTTGCTGCCAGAAAGAGAGGGCACAGTCAGCTATTCAGGAGGGAGCGTGTGTTTTGGCTCATGGTCAGAGGTTTTAGTCCATGGTTGGCTGGGTCCATTGCTTTGGTTCTACGATGAGGCAGAGGACCATGGTGGGGATCACATGGTGAGCAAAGCTGCTCACTTCACTGTGCCCAGGAAGTGGGGGACAGAGGGGCTGGGTTCTCACTTTCCTCATTGTGGGCACTCTTTCCAGTGACCTAACTTCCTTCCACTAGGCCCCGCCTCTTAAAGGTTCCACTACCTCTCAGTAGCATCACAGCCTGGCAACCAAGCCTCAAGCATATGGGTCTGTGGGGACATTTCAAATCCAAAATGCAACAATTCCATTTACATGAAATTTCCAGAAAAGGTAAATGTGTGGAGGCAGAAAGAAAGGCTATTAGTGCTTCTCAGGGCCTGGAGGTAGAAATGGTAATTAGCTGCTAATGGGCATGAGGGATCTCCCTGTGGTTATGAGTTTTCTAAAGCTGGATTATTGTGATGGTTGCACAGCTTGGTGACCTTACTAAAAATATCCTTTCAATGTACACTTAAAATTTTGGTGAACTTTATAGTATGTAGTTTAATGAAGCTTGAAAAGACCATAATGGCACTGGATCAGTAAAAAGGCCACATAATGTGAGAACATAAAAGTAATACATAAAAATATATACAAAGAGCAGGTGTTCTGTATGCAAAGGGAAGGGAAACCATATGTTTTTACTTGCTCTGTAACAGAGAAAACTTTTTGATTTAGCTACATATTAAATATTCTTAAGAAAAAAATGACTCTAAGATAGTTCAAAAATTACACTAAGTTACTCAAACAAGTGTTTGAGGTTTTCATTTAATGTGCAGTTTCTGCATTGCCACTCATGTTATGGGGGTTTCAGCACTCATTACCCTATTGGATGTTTCCTGTTCTGGTTGAGAGCAGGTCCCTGAGGTTATGCTTGGGGCAGGGGCTTTCCAACACTTTCCAGCCCATGTGACTCTTATGGTGGAGACCTTACCTTAGGAAGCCGTCTTCTTCAAATCTGAAAAACTCTTTGCTTTGTAGTTTCTTAGTCCAGTTTATAGTGAAGTGAGTCATTTAGTTTTTTTTTTTTTTTAAGAAGCCTACTGAGTTGTTAGCTAGTTTATCAATAGGACAAGTTGTCCTGACCTTTGTTAGTGAAACAGATATAACACAATAGTCAAGGGCTCAGACAGGGCAGATGGTACTAAAAAAAAAAATAAATCAAAAAACAAACAAACAAAAAACAGACCAGAAGTAGGAGGCTCCCTGGCTCTGATACATTATGGGGGTCTCTAGTTTCCCATGCCTTCTGGTTACAATATGCCCAGCTATAATATTTCCTCTGCTCTTAAACACTGGTGTTTTTTCCTGTGGTTGTACTGAGTGCTGCCTGCCGTGGAATAGGAGATCCCAATTTAAACAGCACAGATTGATTTTACGAAAGGATAGGAAGAAAGTGATCCCCCACTGCTGGAGCCCGTCAACGCAATGGCATCTCATCTCTGGAGGGCGTCAACTGCCACCCGGAGAGCTTGGAGATGGAGCTACTTTCACAAAAGAGAAAGGGAGAGCCTTCTTCTCACTGACCTTTGAGCTGTTATTTAAAACCAAGGTTTACGGTTACAGTAGGCTTGCACTCTTAATTTATAAGGGCTAATCCCTTTCCTTGAACCTCACTTGAGAGCCATGCAATCCAGGAAAGAACCAGATGTAGACTCAGAATAAATGTCGGGCAGGTGGACCTGGGGGTGGGCCTTCAAAGTGTTCAGGTGTTTTGGTGAGGTGGAGTCACTTCTCTTTGTCTTTAATATCATAGCTATTTCCTTTGTCCTATTTTTCAGTGAGGGGCATTTCCTGGGACCTGTTAGTGCCCACCCAGTGACCTGTTAGTGTACACCCAGTATATTTTGGGTATATAAATATACCCAATTTCCTTGTTCCTTGAGTAGGATTTTTCAAAAGTATGTTTTTATTCTACTTCTATAGTTATTCTGTGGAATTAAGCTTCAGATATTTGCCCTCTGTGCTTTAATATGTTAACCTCTGTTGTCTGCTTTTTCTGTGCTATATAACTTTCCACTTCTCTACCTATGTTCCCTATATCTCCCAAATATACACACTTGCACTAAAATTCTTTGTCTCAAATCTACTTCTGATAGGATCTAAGTGAAGATAACACAAACTTACTTTGAAGGGTAAAGTTGTGTGTTACTTCAATTGTATTTTTAAAAAAACCATCAGAATTAGATAGAGTACAAGAGCAGAAGCCATGGTCATATTGAAGCTAGTATAAAAATAAAAATTATAATTCATAAGAAATAATATTGATAACTTCTAGATTAACTGAAATTAACTCTGATTAGAATTTTCAGGTAATGTCTTCTTTTTCATATTTTATTTCTTCATTCCACAATTATTATAGGGTGCTCAATAGAAAACATAAATTATGTGCAATCTGTGAATATAAAAATAAATGACACAGTCCCTGCTCTTTTGAACACATGGTCTGGTAGGAAAGATGACAAGCAGATAGATAATTACAATAAAAATGGGATAAGTGGTAGGGCACGTATGCTCTGAACACCCAGAGCAAAGCAACACAAGGTGATGTTGGTAAGTCCTAAAGATATAGGGAATTATCCAGGCCAGGGGCTTTCCAAGTAAGGGAAGCAGAGGTGGGATGAAACAGACTGTAACTTGTCTCACAGTATCTGTTTCCTCTCCTTCATTCTAAAATGAAGCTCTCTAGGCTTTAGCTGAGTGTATGGATACTTGACTAAGACCGCATTTCTCCAGCCTAGTTTTAAGACTAGTTTTGGCTAATGAAGTATGAGCAAAAGTGAGATAGGGCTGCCAACATCTTTCTGGGATTTCAGGTGAAAGAGAAACGTCTGTCTACCATGAATCACAGTATTTTGGGAGGTTTTGTAATAGCAGTCTATGAGTCACGCTAGGGTGGTTGGATCATTATCTTGAAATCTCTAAGGACCCTTTGAAAGATTCAGATGTTATTATTGTAGCTCATAGCTGATAAGATTTTGTTTTTCTTTCTAAGTATGGTACAGAATTTAAGACTCTTAGTTGGGCATAGTAGCACTCTCCTGCAGTCCTAGGTACTTGGGAGGCTGAGACAGAAGGATCACTTGAACCCATGAATCTGAAGCCACCTGAACAACATAGTGAGACCCCCATCTAAACACAGTACAATAAAATAAAAAGAATCAAAAGAATCTCCAGTAGTCCTCAGCAAAATACAAAGTGAATTCAGTAGCACATTAAAATGATTAATTTCCCTGATTAAGAGGGATTTGTTCCAGCAATGTAAGAATGGTCCCACACATGCAAACCCATAAATGCAATACTACATTAGCAGAAAGAAGGACAAACACGGCATGATCATCTCATTAGATGCGGAAGAGGCATTTGACAAAAGTTTAACATTCCTTCATGATAAAAACTCTCAGTAAGTTAACTACAGGAGTATACCCTAACAAAATAAAGGCCTCACATGACAAGCCCACAGCTCACAGCATACTTCATGGTGAAAACCTGAAAACGTTTCCTTTAAAATCAGGAACAAGAGATGGATATACCCACTCTGATCACTTATGTTCAACATTGTACTTGAAGTCTGTGCTAGTCAGCTTTGAGTTGCTGGGGCAAATACCTATGGAAAACAACTTAGAGAAGGAAAGATTTATTCTGGCACATGTTTCAGAGGTTTCTGTTCCTGGTTGGCCAGCTCCTCCACTACTCTGGGACTGAGGTGAGGCAGAGCATCATGGTAGCAGTGTGTGTGTGGGGTGTGTGTGTGTGTGTGTGTGTGTGTGTGTGTGTTTGTGGAGCTGCTCAGTCCATTGCAGTCAGGAGGGAGGGAGGGAAAGAGGGAGGAGGGAGGAATATCACATACCATTTACAAAATAAATCAAATGCTTAAACATAAACCTGAAAATATAAAACTACTAGAAGAAAATAAAAGGGAAAAACTACACAATGTTGGCCTGGGAATGATTTTTTTGGATTTGACTCCAAAAGCTAAGGCAATCAAACCAAAAATAGACAAATAGGATTACATCAAACTACAAATCTGTGTGTGTGTGTGTGTGTGTGTGTGTGTGTGTGTGTGTGTGTTACTGGAAAATGAACCCAGGGATGTTCTACCTCTGAGCTATGTTCCCAAACCTATTTATTTTATTTTGAAATAAGGTCTCACTAGGTTTCTGAGAGCTTTATTAATTTACTGAGGCTGGCCTAAAACATGTGATTCTCCTGTATCAGCCTCCCAAATACTAGGATTACAGGTGTGCACCATAATACTTGGGCAAACTAAAGAGCTTTCCAACAGCAAAGGAAACAACTGAGTCAAGACACAACCTACAGATTGCAGATTGGGAGAAAATATTTGCAACCATACATCTGATAAGGAGTTAGTATCCTAAATATACATCAAACTCAATTCCACAGCAAGCAAACAAATAATCTGATTTAAAAGTAGGCAAAGGAGCCGGAGCCTGTGGCACACACCTGTAATCCCACCTGTTTTGGAGGCTAAGACAAAAGAATCACAAGTTTGAGGCCAGCCTGGTCCACATAGTGAGAGTTTGTCTCAAGATACAAAATAAAAAGGGTTGGGGGTATAGGTTAGGTGGTGGACACCCCTAGGACAATCCCAGTAATAACACACACACACACACAAACACACACACACACACACACACACTCACAAGAACCTGAATAGAAATTTCTCAGAAGATAATCTAATGACCAACAGGTATAGGAAAATGTTCAACATCACTAATCACTAGGGAAATGCAAATTTAAACCACAGTGAGTTATCACCTCATGCCTCTCAGGATGTTCATTATTAAAAAGTGAAAGATAGGCGTGGTGGCGCACGCTTGTAACCCCAGCATTTGGGAGGCTGAGACCGGAGGATCGTGGTTTGCGGACAGCCTCAGCTACTTAGTGAGGCCCTCCATAACTTAGTGAGACCCTGTTTCAAAAAATAAAGAATAAAAATAGGGCAGGGGTGTAGCTTGGAGGTCAAATGCCCCTGGGTTCCATTCCCAGACCCACAAAATAAATAAAGAATAAGAAAGTAAGCTGGGGTATAGCTTGGAGGAAGGGGAAAGATAAGTGTTGGCAACGATGTGGAGAAAAGGGAACTCTTGCCCGCTGTTGGTGGGAACAGAAACTCATAAAACTATTATGAAAAACAGCATGATATTCCTTAAAAAACAAAAATGGAATTACCATGTGGTCCACCAATCTCATTTCTGGGTATACATACAAAGGTTTAGAATCAGTCTATCAAAAAGTTAGCTGTACTCTGGTTTTTTCTGCAACACTATTTATAATAGCCAAGATATAGAGTCAACCTACATATCTACCAGACAAAGTGGAGTATACACACAACGGAATACTAGGCAACCATGAAATGAGAGAGATAGTGATGGCCTGGATAAACCTGGAGGGCATAATGCTAAGTGAAATAAGTCAGGCCAGATAAAAGAAGATTGCACATCTTTACTTAAACATGGCCTCGAATCCACTCAGTCATGGAGTAGAGGGCAGATGGTTACCAGAGGCTGCAGGTGTGGGGAAATGGCAGATGCTGGTCAAAAGGTACAAAGTAGCCAGCAGTGGTGGTGCACCTGCAATCCCAGGACTTGGGAGGCTGAGACATGCTCAATATTTCAGGTAGAGAGGTAGAGTACACAAGTATTTGAGATGGTAGATTAAATAGAAAGAACCTCAGATAGGTTTTAGTGCTGCCTGAGGCTTGGTCTACCAAGAACCCATATGGTTACTTGTAGTTATTTTCTGGTCTGTGAGAATAGTTTTCTAGGGAGAACAAGTGGCAAAATGTATTGCAGGAGGGACCAGAGGAGAGACCAGGTGAGATGGCTGGTGGGTGACTCGTTCCTCCTGTTGCTAACATTTTTTTTTTTTTTGGTACTAGGGGTGGAACCCAGGGGCATTCTAACTCCAAGCTACACTCCCAGTCCTATTAGAAAAAGGGTCTCACCAAGTTGCAAAGGGCCTCACTAAGTAGCTGAGGCTGTCCGGGAACTGCAATCCTCCTCTCTCAGCCTCCAAAATGCTGGGATTACAGGTGTGCACCACTACACCTGGATCTGTTGCTAACATTTTTATCACAGTATTTTCAACCTCATAAAGTGCTAATGCTGGCAGTTCAGTCCAGTGTTCTGGGAAGAGGGGGATATGCCTATCCAGCAGGACTGGTCATCAGACCCCATGTGGGAAAGGACCAGCAAGCACCTTAGGCCCAGGGCCACCTTCCTCACGCTTCAGCCCACTGGGGGAAGGGGTATTCCAGTCCTCCAGGTGGCTGCAGCCATTACAAATGGACTGTACCCACCTCCGCTTGTCAATCCACACTGGACATGCTTAGAAGGAAATGTATTTAAAAACAAAAATATGTATTCTCTCACATCCTAAGAACAGTGTGCTCAATGCATGGATTTTTAAAGATAATTATAATGATTAGTGTTCTTTTATTTTTTAACACAGCTGTATTGGTTGGCACAGTTTAAAATCACCATGAGCCAAGAGCAGCAGTGCATGTCTGTAATCACGGTGCTTGGGAGGCCAAGACAGGAGGATCACAGGTTTGAGAACAGCTTCAGCAATGTAGTGAGACTTTTAGCAGCCTAGTGAGACCTTGTTTCAAAAAACAAAAACAAAAAAATGAAAAAGATCTATCTAGGGGTATATAGCTCAGAAGAATGGAACGCCCCTTGGTTAAATCCCCAATACAAAAAACAAAAAAAAACAAAAAAACCCAACCAACCAACCAAACAAACAAACAAAAAAACAGTTCTAAAATCACCATGCTGGGATCTTCCCCTTTTCTCAGCTTGGCCTCAGTTGAAAGGAGCTGTCTTGTTCACAGTTTAGCATGGTTGATCTGGGCAGGCCTGGAGGGGCTCAGCACTATGAAGACAGTGGGGTGGGGTGAACTATCCAGGGGTCTGAAGTGGGGAAAAACACAAGTAATACTCCTTTTACTTAGGATTATCTCTTACCAGAATTGACCAACAGTAGTGGGAAACTGAAATTTCACACTGGTAACTGATACAAAATCAGAAAACAGTAACTTCAGAAGTTACATTTCAGCATCTAAAGGTTCTGGGATGGTGGCTTGGCATCAACATCAGATGCAAATGGCCTTCACATCTTTGTATATTCTGAAAAAATTCACATCTATTTTGACATATATATTTTGTGGTAAAATACACACAGCCTATGATTTGATATCTTATTCATTTTAAAATGTATATTCAGTGGTATTTTATATAGTCCTATTGTTCTGTGACTAACCCCCAAAACTTAAAAAAAAATTTTATTGGTGCATTATATTCATATATCCTATTGGGGTAAAAAACTTGTGTGTACATACATGCACACATCACCGCTTTAACCCCTCCCCATTCCCACCCCATTCCCTCCCCATTCCACCTTCCCTTGCTTGGCTTAGTGGATGACTTCCATATGTTTAAGTACATTGTGTCTTTTAGAGAATTTCCTTCTTCCCCTCTCACATCCCCTCCTTTAGGTTGTCTTGTTCGCTGCTCTATAGGATTTCCTTTTTCATCTAGAGTTCTTCCTATGACCCATTTCTCCCTAACTCTCACATATTAGGGAAAGCATCTGATTTCTTATTTTCTGTGACTAACTAATTGCACTTAGCATAATGTCCTCCAGTTCCATCCATTTCCCTGAAAATGATGTAATTGAGTTTTTTTTAATGGCTGGGTAAAATTCCATTGTGTACATATCCCACAGTTTTGTAATCCATTCATCTGTTGATGGACATCTTGGCTGGTTCCATAGTTTGGCTATGGTGAATTGTGCAGCTATGAACATAGATACACATGCATTAGTTTGGTGGTTGGTTTGTTTTATTTTGGGTAGATACCCAGAAGTGGTATTGCTGGATCAAATGGTAGATTTGTTCCCATTCTTCTGAGGATACTTCTCCATACTATTTTCCAGAGTGGTTGCATTAATTTGCAATCCCATAAACAGAGAGTTCCCACTTCTCCACATCCTCGCCAGCATTTGTTGTTTGTGTTTTGAATGATTGCCATTCTAGTTGGAGTTAGGTGAACTCTCAGGGTAATTTTGATTTGCATCTCTCTGATTGCCAGTGATGTTGGGCATTTTTTCATGCATTTATTGGCCATTTGAATTTCTTCTTTCATGAAATGTCTATTTAGTCTGTTTGCCCATTTTGTTATTGGATGCTTTGTTTTCTTAGTGTTGAGATTCTTGAATTCTCTGTATATTCTAGATATTAGACCTCTATCGGAGGTGTAGGTGGCAAAAATCTTCTCCCCTTCTATTGGCTCTCGGTTGAGGTTCTTGAAAGTTTCCTTTGCTGAGCAGAAGCTCTTCAGTTTCATGCAATCCCACGTATTGATTCTCCTTTTAATTTGTTGTGCCTTTGGGGTCTTGTTGAGAAAGTATTTATCTGTGCCTATGTGTTGCAGTGTTGAACCTATGCCCTCTTCAAGGAGCTTCAAGGTCTCTGGTTTGATTTCCAAGTCTTTGATCCATCTTGAATTGACTCTTGTGCAGGGTGAGAAAGTGGGATTAATTTCCAATTTTCTGCATATGGTTAAACAGTTTTGCCACCACCATTTGTTGAAGAGGCTATCTTTTTTCCAGTGTATGTTTTTGGCCCTTTGTCAAAAATCAATTGGCTGAAAGTGTGTGGACTTGTTTCTGGGTCTTCTATTCTGCTCCATTGGTCAATGCATCTGTTTTTGTGCCAGTACCATGCTGTTTTTATTACAATGGCTTTGTAGTATAAAGTCAGGTATTGTGATTCCTCCTGCATGGTTTTTGTTGCTGAGAACTACTTTGGATATTCTTGGCGTTTTGTTATTCCAAATAAATTTAAGGACTGATTTTTCTATGTTTGTGAGGAATGATCTTGGTAGTTTAATGGGCATTGCGTTGAATCTGTAGATCACTTTTGGGAGGATGGCCATTTTAATGATATTTATTCTGCCAATCCATGAACACTGAAGATCTTTCCATCTTCTAAGAATTCTTCAATTTCTTTTTTCAATATTTTATAATTTTCTTTTTAGAGATCTTTTACCTCCTTGGTTAAGTTTATTCCTAAGTATTTTATTTTTTTGTGGGAGATCCTGAGTGGAAGTGTTTTCTGAATTTCTTTTTCAGTGGATTTATGGTTGGTGTACAGGAAAGCTTCTGATTTTTAAAGATTGATTTTTTATCCAGACACTGCTAAATTTGTTGATCAGTTCTATAAGCCTTTTGGTTGAGTTTGTTGGGTTTTCTAAATATAGTATCATGTCATCTGCAAATAGTGAAAGTTCGAGTTCTTCTTTTCCTATTTGTACTCCTTTGATTTCCTTTCTTTCTTTTTTTTCTTTCTTTTTTTTTTTTTTTTGTGTGTGTGTCTGGGAATGGAACCCAGGGGCATTTGACCTCTGAGCTACAACCCCTGCCCTATTTTTTATTCTTTATTTCAAAACCAGGTCTCACTGAGTTGCAGAGGGCCTCACTTAGTAGCTGAGGCTGTCCACAAACCATGATCCTCCAGGTCTCAGCCTCGCGAATGCTGGGATTACAAGCTTGCGCCACCACACCTGGCTTGATTTCCTTTTTTTGCCTTATTTCTCTGGTTATAGTCTCTAGTACCATATTGAAGAGAAGTGGTGATAATGGACATCCTTGTCTCATTCTTGTTTTGGGGGGAATTCTTGAAGTTTTTCCCCATTTAATATGATGTTGGCAGTAGGCTTATTGTAGATTGTCTTTATGATGTTGAGATATGTTCCTTCTATTACAATTCTCTGCAGTGTTTTTATCATAAATGGATGTTGAATTTTATCAAATGCTTTTTCAGCATCTATTGAAATGATCATGTGATTTTTGTCTTTGGTTCTGTTTATATGATGAATTACATGTATTGATTTTCATATGTTGAACCAGCCTTGCATCTCTGGAATGAACCCTACCTGGTCATGGTGTATGATTTTCTTGATGTGGTTTTGAATGCGTGTTGCTAGTATTTTGTTTAATAGTTTTGCATCCAAGTTCATCAGAGATATAGGCCTGTAGTTCTCCTTCCTTGAACTGTCTTTATTTGGTTTGAGTATTAGTGTGATGTTAGCTTCATAAAATATATTTGGGAGAGTCCCATTTTTTTCTGTTTCACAAAATAGTTTGAGGAGTATTAGGGTTAGCTCTTCTATAAAGGATTTATAGAATTCACTTGGGAAACCATCTGGTCCTGGGCTTTTCTTTGATGGGAAGTTCTTTATTGCTGTTTCAATCTCTTTGATTGTTATTGGTTGGTTTAAGTGTTCTATATCTTCTTGACTCAGTTTAGGAAGGTTGTATTTATCTAGGAAGTTGTCGATTTCCTCCAGATTTTCCATTTTGTTGGAGTATAGTTTTTCAAAATAGTTTCTGATAATCCTCTGGATTTCTACACTGTCAGTAGTAATGTCTCCTTTTTCATCTCTTATCTTCATAATTTGGGTTGATTCTCTCTTTTTTTTTTAGTTAGGTTGGCTAGTGGTTTATCTATCTTGTTAAATTATTCAAGAAACCAGCTTTTGGTTTTGTTGATTTTATGTATTGTTTTTTGTTCTCTATTTTGTTAATTTCTGCTCTAATTTTAATAATTTCCTGTATTCTACTGGCTTTGGGGTTTAATTGTTCCTGCTTTTCAAGGGCTTTAAGGTGTGTCATTAGGTTATTTATTTGAAGATTTTCTGTTTTTCTTATGTGAGCACTCACTGCTATAAATTTTCCTCTTAATACTGCCTTCAAAGTGTCCCAGAGGTTTTGATATGTTGTATCTTTATTTTCATTTGTTTCTAGAAATTTCTTGATTTCGCCTCTTACATCTTCTATGACCCATTCTTCATTCAGAAGTGTGGTGTTCAGTCTCCACATGTTTATGTTGTTTCTCTGGGTCTTCTTATAGTTGATTTCTAGTTTCATTCCATTATGGTCTGAAATGAACAGGGAAGTATGTAACATTTTTTAAATTTTCTAGTGCTCATTTTGTGTCCCAGGATGTGATCTATTTTGGAGAAGGTTCCATGAGCAGCTGAGAAAAATGTAAACTCTGCTGTAGTTCGGTGAAATATTTTATGTGTCCAACAGGTCCATGTGATTAATGATGTTCTTTAGTTCTGAGGCATCTTTACTGACCTTTATTCTGGAAGATGGGTCTAATGTTGTGAGAGGTGTGTTGAAGTCTCCCTGTATTATTGTATTGGGATTTATGTGTGACATCATGTCACAAAGAGTTTGATTTATAAAAGTAGCTGCACCTATGTTTGGGGCATAGATGTTGATTATTGTTATTTATTCTTGCTGGATTATTCCTTTTACCAGTAAAATATGACCTTTGTCTCTTCTAATAAGTTTGGGTTTGAAGTCTAACTTGTCTGATATCATAGTTGTTACTCCTGCATGCCTTCAAGTTCTGTTAGCATGGATTACCTTGTTCCAGCCCTTTACCTTGAGTTTGTTTCTATTTTTACTTGTAAGGTGTGTTTATTGTAAGCAGTAGATGGATGGATTCTGGTTTTTAATCCATTTTGCCACTTTGTGTCTTTTTATTGGGGAGTTGAGGCCATTTACATTCAGTGTGATTATTGAGAGATAATTTTTAATTCCTAACAGGTTATGATTTTATTTCTGTTTGAGATACTGTTTATTCTTCTTTGCTTTGTTGTCTGCTGGATGAAAAATCTTTTTTCTTTCATTCTGGAGTGTATTACCTATTTCTTCTTTGTAGTTAATCTCCTTGAGTATTTTCTCTAGCACTGGTTTTGAAGACATAAATTCCTTCAGTTTCTGTTTGTCATGGAAGCTTCTTATTTCCCCATCTAATCTGATAGATAGTTTTGCTGGGTAGAAAATTTTTTGGCTGGAAATTGTTTTCTTTCAGAGTTTGGAATATGTTACTCCAAGCCCTTCTGGCTTTCATGACTTGGTTTGGGAAGTCTGGAGTGATTCTAATTGGTTTGCCTCTGAATGTCACTTGTCCTTTTGTTTTTGTTGCCTTTAAGATTCTCTTCTTGGCTTCCACATTGGTCATTTTGACAATTATGTGGTGTGGGAAACCTCTTCTCTGATCCTGTCTAAAGGGAGTTCTATAAGTTTCCTGGACCTGCGTATCCACCTCTTGCTCTATGTTTGGAAATTTTTCTCCTATTACTTCCTTGAAGAGATTATTGATCCCTTTAGTTTCACCTTCTTTTCCCTCCTCTATTCCAATTATTCTTAGGTTAGGTCTCTTAAGATGGGCCCATATTCCTTATTTACCTTTCCTCTCTGGAGCTTGGTGGGCTGGTGGCTTGTCGAGTGAGCTGATCTGGAGCTGTGGTGGGCATAGTGAACTCACTGCCACTGCTGGCTATATGGCGCTTCTGCAGCACCCTTGGCCGTGAGGTTGGTGTATTTCTTTTCTGTTTTTGAGCTCTGTTCTGAGTCCCTTTCTTCTCTGGAACCTGGTGCTGGGAGGGAAGATGGCGTTGGTGAGGCTCCGCCACCGCAGTGTGGGCTAGTTTCTTTTCTGGTCTCTGGTTGTTCTTCTAGCCTTCTTTTGCTCTGTCCCTTGTGTTTACAATTTTTATTTCTCTGCTGATGGTATTTTCTGGCTATGAAAAGCACTGATTTTGTGGCAATAGAGATCAGGTGTTAGCGGGACTTGTAAATACTGTTTTTCTCGGTTGCCATCTTCCTGGAAGTCCCTCCAAAACTTTTTACAAAGATTTTTTTCCCCTTCCAAATAGTCTTGCAATCTCAAAGTCTATGTTCACTACACAATAACTCTCTAGTGAAAGAGAAGTATTTATTTTACCTGAAATACTTTTATTGCCCTCTCTTCACTTGGCTGCCACATTTTTCAGGCCTTAATTTAGATTTTGCCCATTTCCAGAAAGCCTCCCATGATCATATCTATTCAGCTCTCTGGGTGTCCTTGTTCATAGGCCTGGTTATACTTGACTTTAGTTGCATATTTAATTTAGACTCTATGCTCCTCAGTGGCTGCTGTACAGTTGGACTTCTCTATTGTCCTCAGAGCCTAGTGCCTTGAATGGAGGTCCTTTATAAATCATTATTGAATCAAAAGCCACCAGCAAGACCAGCTTTAGATCTAGTGAGTTGGAAGGGAGTTTAGACAGTCCACCTCTGCACAGGACATGTATGACTGTGGCCTGTATGAATTTCCCAAACCTTTTTTGACTCACTTGTGATAAAGGGGAGACACCCAGAAAACAAAAAATGACCTTTAGAATGACTCTGCTTTCAGGAACAGAAATTATAGGCTCACACAGTGTGGGGGATGGAAAATAGAATTGGGAGCTGGGCCATCTGAGCTGGAGTTGAGGTGTGATCTGCCTACTTATCTGTGTAATCTTGGACAATTCATGTTGTCTTTCTTTCTGAGTGAAAATTCCCTCACGTGTAAAATGTAAAACAAAACTTGACTGTCTTCTGTCACAAAGCTCATATGAAGAAATGCAAATGCTTGAAGAAGTATAAAATACCATGGGGGCTTTAATTATTAGAACTCTAATATTCCAGCAAGGGGTGTTTCTTAGGGAAGGACCAGCAAGATCTTTGGGGGAAGCTCTGAAGGCCTCAAGTTCAGCATCTCAGACAGTTTTTCATTAGGGATAGAGCTGGGGCTTTAGAACCTGATTCTCTCAGAAAGAATGGGAGGCTGTATATTTCTAGACTGTATTGCTTGGCCTTCAGGCAGAAGGGGAGAAAAAGCTAATATTAGAACAACAAAAAAGATTGTTGTGTAGATTTGGGATTTAGAGAAAGCATGATTGTGGCCCAGGAGAAAAATCATGGAGTGATAGTTGGGGGACCCAACTGAATTTCCACACTAAATCAGCCCAGCCAAGTTTGTTTCTTAGAAATTTTACCAGGTTAGTGTCTTGTTCCAAATAAGTCCCTGTTTTAAAATGTGGTTGTAGCTCAAAACAGTTTTAAGAAGCCTGAAGGGTGGAATAAACATCTTTTTTTTTTTTTAAATCCTCCTATTGGCCTGACTTCTGAAGTTTCCAGACTGTTTTCTCCCTTGTTATAAGAGCTATCCACTTAAGGGGTACCATGAAGTTGCTCTAACTTTAAATTTAGACTTGGGAATGTTAAAAGCTGTGCAACCTGATCTGAATAGAAATGTGGTCACAAAGCGTAAAGGAAGTCAATGAAAACAGGATTTTAATATTTTAGAAGCCATTTCCTCTGCTGCATTGGAAATTTAAATAGAACAGCACGGGGGCATGGGAATTGGAAGCAGAACATGAAACCTGCCCGGACAGAGAAGCAAAACACATATGCCTGGTTTCATTGTCCACTGTAAATAAAGAATTGGTAATAAACAGCTCAAAGATGGGAAACTGTCCTTGTTCTTTATAATCTCAAGGAATAAAAGGCAACTGACTTAAAAATGCAGGTGAAGTTTTGAAAGCAAGCAATTTGGGCCCGGCTATTGTGCTGTTAAATGTTTATGTGTTGAACCATATTCTTGGACGACGTCTGGAGCCCTTTGGTTACTTCAAATCACTTTCACGTCCACATCTGTTTTCCATTATAAATCTCTTTGGATTTGACTTTTCTTTTCCCCTGCTGCTCACTTTCTTATTGTAAAACAATTAATGTATTTACTTAATTTTCTCCCCCCTTCTTTCCTTTTAGAGGTGTCTAAAAAAAAATGTAGCCAGGACCCAGAAAAACTCACATGGAGAGGAGCAATTCTTACTGCTACAAGATCGATGCAATCACTTTTCCTTTGATTCAATAAATAGGGCTGTCAGTTGAAAATGTGCATTTGAAGTCTGACAAAATGCTAACGTATGGCATCGAACTGTGGCCTAGGACAGTCCTGTTGAATGGATCCTCCAGTGACACGTTTGGTAAGCGTTTGCCGGAAAAGTATTCTGCCTAGCTCAGATCCCTCATGGTGATTAATTGCCTGGTGTGTCAGCTTTGTGCTTTGAACTTGAAATGCCCAATGTAAATACAAAGTATATTTCGATGGGGACTGTGGTAAAGATGCTAATGACAGGATGATAGATAAGGACCATGGTGAAATGTGACTTTAAGCACTTTAACAGGATCCGATGTATATATTTTTTTTTTCGACACGAGGAAATCGTGTTTGGATCCATGCAGGAATTCACCAGGATTGCTTTCAATATGGCATTTTGCTTTACTCCCATTCATAATGATTTTCAGCTTTTCACATGCACAGGACGTGAATTATTGGTTCCCAGGTCAACATCTGTTTCCCCATCTCTTTGGCTACCATTAACACGTGAAGGAAAGAATCTATAAAACTGTATATGGCCTTTAGTTATCTCTGAACAGATTTAATTGGCTACACCTTAAGAAGAGTTCCCTCTTTTGAATGCATTGTGCAAACCAGTGCTTTCTCCCCCTCCTCCTGACTTCCAATCAATTTGGGGCCTGAGGCTGGTGTAATCCATTGTTGACAGATATGTTTAATGAGCTTGGCTTTGAGCACTGTAGCCGAGGGACTGCGGATTAGGTTTTATCTTATTTCACATCTTGATTAATAATCTGGGAGGAGGCTCTAGCATACTAATAGAATGAAATTTGCAGTGTGAGGGGAGCTGGGAGACTTTGCAAAGAGAAGGAGCAGCTTACACAGGCCAGCTTGATGTGGGCAGCCTGTGCAAACTGCCCCACAGCACTGCTCTGCAGAGGGGACCAGGAGGCTTGACCCTTCCTGCCACTGTCACACTTCATCTCCGGGGCTGATGCTCGAGTGGAGGCCCACCACAGAGCTGTTTGCAATGCGCTGTTCACTGCTGGTTCATGCCAACTTTGGGAAAGTAATCATAAACATAGGTTTTCCACATTAAGGAGGAAACCAGAATGTATCAGTGCTCCAACAGACCCAGCAGCAGCGCTTTCTTACCAGGGGGCTGTCAGGAAGAGTTTCATGAACAGGCTTTGCCATATCACAGGTGGGGATTCCTTACTCTGGCTGCTTGGATTAAGTCCCTTGACTTCTCAGAGTGCTTCTAGAACTGCTCCTCCACTGGGGAAGAAACTCGACTTAAATCTTCCCCAACTGGAGGCACTCTCTGAAGATCAAAAGTGCTGGATCTCTGTATGAACGTCAAATCTTAACTTGATGCTCTCTGCTGTAGGTACCTGTTTTATGAAGTCGCTGTAACCGTGAACTTTGACATCTTTTCTTTGCTGATTGCTATGGTTTGAATGTGTTCCCCAAATTTTGGAAACTTAAAACCCAATGTTGGAAACTTAAACCCCAATGCAACAGGGTTTAGAGGTGGGATCTTTAAGAGCTGTTCCTGTGATAGGGTTTTGTCCTCATGAATGGCTTACTGCCATTATTTCAGGAGTGGGCTTGTTATTGCAGGAGTCAATTTCTTTAAAAAAGTTGAGTTTAGCAGGGCACAGTAGTACACACCTGTAATTCCAGCAGTTAAAAGGCTGAGACAAGAGGATCACACCATGGTCAAGGACAGCCTCAGCAATTTAGCAAGACCCTGTTTAAAAATACAATAGAGCACACACTTGTAATCCCCGGGCTTGGGAGGCAGAGACAGGAGGATTGTGCAGGTTTGAAGCCAGCCTCTCTAGCTTAAGAGATCCCGTTTCCAAATAAAAATAATATAAAATAGGTTCGGGAGTGTAGCCAGAGGTAGAAGGGCTTCCAGGAACCCCAGTACCACCAAAAAAAAAAAAAAAAAAAAATATATATATATATATATATATATATATATATATATATATATATATATATATATATTAGAGCTTGGGGTATAGTGAAGAAATAGAATGCCCCTGGGTTCAATCTCCAGTACAACTAAAAAAAAAAAAAAAAAAGATGAGTTTGGCTCAGTAGCTCTCTTGCCATGGGGTGGTGATGCAGTAGGAAGGACCTCTGCAGATGCCAGCATCTTCATATTGGGCTTCCAAGCCTCCAGAATAGTGAGAAATACAATTCCTTTTTTTATGAACCACCTAGTCTGTAGTAGTCTGTTAAAATGATATGAAATGGACTAAGACTGTGATATAATGCTTTCTGAGCAAGAGAGAGCTAGCTCCACTGTCCTGATTTGTGTGAGGAGGACTGGTGAGCCAGTTTTCAAGTGAACATGGATCAGAGACACACAGGGCAGCTTATTTATTCTGTTTCTTTGCCTAATGCTTTCCAGCAGAAATTTTCAAGAAATGAAGGTATTATAATTTTAGAGCAAGCAAAGGAAATTAGAGATAGAGTGAAAGTTCCTTTTACTCCACTTCTTCCTGAATTTGAGGGCTGAGGAAGAAACTTGCTCAAAGCTACTAGGATTAAAATGAATGAAACTGAAATGTGAATGGGCCTCAGCTTCTCGGTCCATCCCATCTCTATTCTGTGGAATCTATTCTTTCTTCTGAGCAAGTCTATTCAGGATATCCTGGAGACATTCAGTAGACAGTCAATAGCTTTTGATTAATTTACTGGTCATAGGATTGGATATTTTTAATATTTAAGAGGAATTGTATTATATGCCTCATGGGATAAAAAATTTACCAGAAGTGAGAAAGCTCCTTTTTGAGCATTTTGCTCATACGAACTGTTGCTTCTGAAGTTTTTAGAAGTTTGAAAGATAGGAAACTATGAGCAAGGGGAAAGATTCAGGGGAAGAATTTTATTCTTGTAAACTATGCTGAAATTACCTTCCAAATTCAAAGCTTTATATATCTCAATTCCTTGGCTGGGTGAATAAAGAAAATTTCTATAACATCAGGGAAGATGAGAATGTCAAGCAAATGATACTTCCCAATAAAACCAGACTGTTGTGGCTTTCATATGAGTTAACACACTGATCAACTATTTCAGGGCATTGTCATTGAAATGAGTTGGAGAGCCTTTTCATATCAAAATTAGCCACTTCAGAGAAAATTGGAAGATGGAAGAGGGAGAGTTCTGGAAATGGTAGACAGGAAAATATAATAGAAATAGTCCATGAAGACATTTTCATCTTTTAGCACAGCTTTTACTGTGTGTCTGGCAAATTAACATATTCTCTTGACTACTTATTCATCATAATATTTATCTGTAGGGGAAAAAAGTGGTTGTAGAGTTTAATTTGTTTTGAAGGTTGTTTTAATGCTTTGGAATGAATGGAACTAGACAAGTAAAAATATAAGTGTGATTATTTTTATAATCCTTGCTTTAAACTTCTAACTTCAAAGCACCATAATGAGGGAGGAGTTCCTAACACCTAGGAGTTTATGACAGGCTTCGGAAGAATAAATTTTGATAGACCCTGAATAGGAAAACATGTCTTTTCCAGAAAAATAGATTTGACCTTTTAAAAAAGTTTTATTTTCTAATAAAATAATGTTAGCACATGAATTTTTTTCACTAAAACTAAATGTAACTTGCTTGAATTCCATGAGTTTTATAAATTTGAGAGCATGTGGCCAACACTGCTCTACACAGAAGGACAGATGACCTCTACCTGAAGAAAGGTAAAATAGTGGAAATGAAAGCAGAAGAAAAATAAAATCAAGCTGAAATCAAAGGAGGGGTAAAAATGTCAATGGAAAAATAGCTGAGTCCAAATCTTCTTGAATATTTTATAGAGAGCTTTAGAGTGAGCTTGATCACCCAAAGGACACACCACAGGGATTAGTGTTCGAAGATGAACAACAGATGTTGGATGTCAACAGATAATATCCCAGTGGGTGAGGAGCATTTAGGGTGAAAGAAAGTGGTCTCTGGTACTTCAGGATGATCTTTGATAAGGAATAAGTTTCTTTTGCAACTATCAGAGGATCATTGATGCAAGCCAATGGTTTTCTGGTTAATGTGTTTCAAAGTGAATATGGGTGGAAAATTAATTAGGCAACGGTCACTTACAGAACATCTTCTATGTATAAGTCACTGTAATTTGTCATGAACCCTTCTCTGGAGGAAATTATGATGAAAGATACTCTTTAATTTTAAAAATGCCTTCCAGCAAGTTGGGTTGGGTGAGGGAGGTAATTATTGCTTTTTTTGTAGCACTGGGAGTACCTCAGAACTATCATCCCTGGTCACTATTTTTATAAGGGGGGCCCACCCTACTTCCTTGATTGTTTATTCCATTTTCTCATTTTATTATCTTCATAACATTTATCACTGTCTTCAATTTTCTGTACGTTTGTTTTCTTGTTCATTATCTGTCTGTTTTACCAGATTAAAAACTACATAAAGTTAGAGATGGCCTTTGTTTTCTATCCTATAGTTTAACCAATGCCTAGTTCATGGTAGGAATGTCAAAATGCACCCAATGGTATTCTGGACACAATATTTAATTATGAAACTCAAATGGAGAATAAATACATTACCTCATTATGATATACAGAGAAGGGAGACACTGTGGAGATAAGGGAGACAATTCACAATTTGCTTGTCCTTCACAATCCTTGATTTATGGATTGAAAAAGTCCGAAAGCTAGGCAGCAGAGTGCAGATAAGCTCTGATTAAGCTGGAGGTCTTTCAGAAACTTGCATGAAAGGGCAGGATAGACTGCAAGTGCTGTCTTTAATCCAGGCAAGACCACTGAGCATTAGCTAAATCCATTGGCTCATTCCTGTTATAACTCTTTCCTCTTCTGCCCACCACTTCCAAACAAAAATGCTGAAGACTACTTTTCCATGCTAGAAACTTGGACACTTAACAGTTATGTCAAAGAAATTAAACTATTTACTCATTTAGTATATATTCTTTGATTATATACTAAGAAGGTGGGCCTCCCAAAATGAAAGACAGTTTAAATTCTAGCCTGTGTTGTGATCGGTGAGATTCTATGCTTCTTGGTCTCAGAGTTGGGGTAATGGTTCTATTAGGACTCTCTGGTTTCTAGCTTTGTTCTTTTGCTTTGGGACATCAGTGGGAAAAGGAGAGATTCAGAAATTGAATTTGTTTACCTCTACTTTATAAAATTAAGACTCAAAAATTTAATAACTGTGCTTCTAGATGATTGCTACCTTAAATTATTAACAAAATTATTTTGTAGAATAACACTTCAAAGCGCTCCATTCCTGCCATTAATTTAGTGATCTGGTTTTTTTTACTGTGAGAGTTAAGTTCTTTTCAACAGTCAGATTGAACATGTCTGGTATGCTAGACACCATGGAAGCAGAAATGAGATAAGCTGTGAACAGTGATGCATGCCTGTAATCTCAGTACTTGGGAGGCAGAGATAAGAAATTTGTAGGTTCAAGGCCAGCCTCATCAACTTAGCAAGACCCTGTTTCAAAATAAAACAATATATAGGGCAGGGGCTCAAACACAGAGGGACAGCATTCCTGGATTCAATCCCCAGTACCACACACAAGAAAAAAAAATAAGAAAGAAACACACACACACACACACACACACACACACACACACACTTGCCTTAAAGGAGTTCAGAATGGTAGGGAAGAAAAAAACAAAACAAAGAAACAAAACTATGACATGGTGTAATAAGAACAGACGAATGTATAATGTCTAGTAGCAGCTTAGGAAACCTTCAGTTAATGCTAAAGAATGAATAGTATAAAGAGAAAAGTGGGAGAAACACTGGATCAAAGAGAAACATTGATTTATGCCAAGAATGCCTACCTTTTTGAGGAGACTTGCCATTTTAAATTTCTCCTGAATCTTGAATTCATAGAGATGTGAGGTACAGGTACCATTTTGGCAGGATGGATGACAGACATGATTGGTTTTCTGACCCAAGCAGAACACTGAGATTAAAAGAGGTCACATTGATTTAACATTGGGAGTTCACTTATTCTATTTGAAGAAATACCCCTTAATTGGAGATGATGTCTAGTTTGACATTTGCAAAATGATAGTGATGAGAGGTTGTTGTTTTAATCTCTTTATTTGGCAGAGATATACTTAGGGGTATAGCAGGTGCCATAGGAAAATCATGGGAAATATAAAAATAAGTAACTTGAATAATGAAGATATATAAAGAAAAATCCAGTCTATAAATTTATATCTCAAGAATATGAACAGAATATAAATGTCAAACAATTCTGTGGCATAGATGTGTCCTTCCTTTTGAGATGAAGATATCATGTTAGTTTGGAAGAACTCAGCATACCTTTGATTTGAATGAAACGTCTAAATACTTCTTCAGGCTGAGCTAATCATCTTTTAAACATTTTAAACTAGCCTCTGTGTCTTGCAGCTGTAAAAATGGTAACACAAAAATATTAGTAGTGACAACAGTAATAAATTTGTTCTCTATATTTAAGAATAGATTCAGTTCTAATGGGCCTTCCAATAAAGAGAAGGGTAGATAAGACAGGTTAGAGCTGGGCATGTGTCCATGACCCCCAAATTCTAGAGTCAAAATAAGTCTTATCAAACATAAACTGAGCACTGGGAAATATAGGTAAGAAGTCTCCGCCTGTAAAGGTTTATAGTCTGGTGAATAGTAAGACATGTGGAAATTATTATATGATATAGGACACGGTAAGATAGAAGTTCAAATAACATTCTATGAGAATCCAGAAAAAAAATGCCTAACCTGCTTTGGGTGGTCACTGAAAATTTCCAAAGGACATATCACTCACATAGTAATTTTCCAAGTCAAATTAGAGGCCAAAGTTTGGGATGTGGATGAAGATGAGGAAGAGTTTTCGGAGTAGAAAGCTACCCACAGAGAGCCTGGTACCTTCAGAGAATAGATGGTTCACTGTGGCTGGAATATAGTGTTCCTGGGGAGAAATGTTAGAGGATGTTCTGGTAAGATAGGCAGGTGCTAGATTACAGGTGGATTTTTACATCTCAGTAACACATTTGGGGTTATCTCATAGGTGAGCATTTTAGAAAAATTCTCTAACATTGATGTGGAGTGTTTGGAAGCCTAAGGTGACTCAAGGTAGGAGGCCATAGCATTGTGTAGGTGGGGAGTCATGGGGTCTTTTTTTTTTAAATAGAACCTAGGATTTCATGCATGCTGGGCAAGCACTCTACCACTGAACTGCATCCCCAGCACTATGAGGTCTTAAAATGAGGCAGTGATAGTTGTAACCTAGAGAAAGGAGAAGGAGGGGACTTGGAATGTGTGGGGTGGTGGTTGGTGATGGGAATGAAGAAGAGAGTCTTGAATTATTATCTGAATTCTCTCATTGGCATTTATAAGGATGTCAGTCACCAATGCAGAGGATTCAAGATGGGTAAGCATGAGTAGCTTTCTTTGAAATATGTTTCTTTCTCTGAATAAAGACCAGTACAAGGATCTTGGATACTACATTTGACACATGCTTCACAATGACCCCATCTCTGACTTTGCACTCTTTCTCCCACTGGCAATGCCCTTTCCCCCACTGGCAATGCCCTCTCCCCCATGCTTCTGCAAATTCAAGAGCTACAGAAAATCTTGCATTCTTTACCAGCCCAAAGTAATCTGTTCAGTGGTTCACCCATATTGCTCTTTTATTCTAGAAGCAGGCTGGTTTTCTGACAGAAATGTTGGCACCTGCGTGTGTAGGTTTAACTTTGACCTAATTACTCTCTGATCCCATCTTTCATCTGTAAAATGGGACTGTTAGTACACTCATTGCAGGCTTTCTTGAGTATTGAGTGAAGGCAATTTGAACAGTACATAATAAGCTCTTCAAAAATATGGCTATTGTTGTCATTCCTCTTCTGGTACTTCCTGAACTATGTTGTAAGTTTGTACATTTACTTATATGAATGTCTTTCCCCTTGACCAGACTTTCAACTCTTTGAGGGTAGGAATCTGTTTTTTTTTCAGGATCAAGTATAATGCCTTCTATAGCAAATATTTATTGGTTCATTGACCTATTCTGTACTGTTGGCTTTGACCTTAGAGTTTTTTGTTTAGAGCAAGCAATGCATTTCAACCTATTTTCCCTTCAGGCTTGAGGCATCAGCCTAGTATTCTAAACAATTTTAGACTTTACAGTTGATGGTTAAGACATGTTGTCATTCCTATTTATGGTGTTGGGGATACTGAATATTTGGTTGGGAATGTAACCACCAATTATTTCATTTTTCTGGTGGGAAATGTAATCTTTATGACTTGGTTTCCAGGAATGGTGAAAATTGAGGGCTATTTGTGCTTTTCCAAAGAACATTAGTATACATTATCTTGCATCTCATAATTTCTTAGTTTTTCTCTGTCTATTCCCTGACTTTAAGCCAAGAAAAAGACTTACTATCCAATTGTCCACTCACACAATAATCGTGCGGTCTAATAATTCTAGGCCATATTTTCTGAATTTAATGGTAAGTATGTCTGAGTCAAAGTCTTTTGTAGTTATGCTAGTCAATAGCAAATAAAATTTGTCATCTTAGTATAATTGTGTCATGTCTGTTTATAAATATAAAGAGCTCCACATACATGACTTTTCCAGAGCTTTTCACTGAGTGTCCAAACTACTTTCAGTTTAACTATATTTATCAGGAATTATCTGAAATAATGACTACCTTTTTTCTTTATTAAACATAATTTCTCAAACATATCCCTTTTTGTAGGTAATTTATCAATTCACAACTTAATTAAATAAACTCTAAAGCACATGCTAGATGTCAAGGACCCAATCCTAATCATTTGAATTCTAATTCTCGTGCATTGCTGTTATTGTGCTGGGGTGGCTTTGGGGATATTGAGGAATACAGAACTGCTTATGTGGGCACTAGCTGTCTCTTCACTGCTTTGCCCTTTTAGGTTTTCAGCTATACTTCCTCCCGCCCCCCAGCCATAGCAAACTCAGAAGAGCATGGGAACATATCAATACCGCAAACTGGTATATGATTCTTGCTAAGTTGAGAACTCAGTGGATCTGTCCAGCTGCAGCTAGCTCCTCTTGATTTAAGGGACCTTCATTTTTTAAATTGTTTATTGGTGCATTGTTGTCATACATCTTAGTGGAGTACAAGATGGTAGAGGCAGGCATGCACACATCACTCATTTAGCCCTTCCCCAATTCCAGCCCCATTCCCCCCTCCCTCCTTCTCATGTTTGGCTTAGTGATTGACTGATATGTTTGTGAATGTATCATGTGCATTAGGGAATTTCCCTCTCCCCAACCCCGGCCCCTTCAGTTAGGTTGCATGAGGAAGGGATCTTTATTTTCATGATCTCTCCTGCAAAAAGCAGCTGCTCCTGACATAAGCCTCTGAAGGTGAGCCAAGGCCATGGTCGTGGGTATCCTGTGTCAGCCACCATTTCCTGAGACTATCAACTTGCCTCCAGAAACTTTTCTTTTTACCTTCTAGTGCTGCCACAATCACCTATAGGTTGGAAATATTTTCTGTTTATTCTTGATAGAAATATATGTAAAGAGAGGTAAATAGATCCTAGCCTTGGGACTGTTTTTAAACTACACGAGCTTTGGGCTGTTCATTGTATAGTCTCTTTTTTGATGACATAGTTCTGTTGCTTGATCCTTGACTATTTAGGGGGAAACAGTTGAGGTTACCAACTAAATGAATTATAGATAAATGTGTTATTGCAATCTCTGGAACTGCTACTGAAGTAATTTTTGCCAGTATTTTTCTAGGAATATGCATCAAGTTTTTATGCTTTCATTTTAAGGACATTTTTCTAAACATTATTTAACACACTTGGCAATTTCATGTTTCTTCTCTTCTCTGGTAGTTGTAAGAAACAGTAATCAGTGACACTGATGTGTGTGTGTGTGTGTGTGCGTGTGTGTGTGTGCGTGTGTGTGTGCGTGTGTGTGTGTGCGTGTGTGTGTGTGTGTGCGTGTGTGTGTTACTGGGGATTGAAACCAGGGACTTTCTACTTCCAAGTTACATCTCCAGCCCTTTTTCTTTTTTGTTTTGAAGTAGGGTCTCACTAGGTTGCTGAGAGTCTCACTACCTTGCTGAGGCTGGCTTCAAACCTGCAATCTTCCTGTCTCAGCCTCCAGAGTACTGGGATAACAGGTGTGTGCCACCATATCCAGCTTTGACAGAGTAAATTTAAATGTTCTAAAGTATAGCACATTAGGGCATGTAGATTACACCCATCTTTGTGTGTGTGGTGGGGGTACTGGAGATGGAACCTGGAGGGCCTTCTACCTCTGAGTTATACCCCAGCCTGATTTTATTCTCTTATTTTTTAAACAGGGTCTAAGTTGCAGAGGACCTAAGTCGCTGAGGCTGGCTGCAAACCTGCGATCCTCCTGTCTCAGCTTCCCAAGTACTGGGATCATAAGTGTGAGCCACACCAGGTAATTACATCCATCTTAGTAAAATGTGCTTCTTAAATTCCCTTTCTCCTTCTTTTTGCTTACTTATTCTTTTTCCATCAGCACTGAGGCTCATTAGACCCACCTGCTCTTCCCTTTTGTCTTTTCCCGGGATCTAGTTAGCTGGTCTGACATTCTAAGTGCTCCCTGTGGGAACTTACCTTCTAGGAGAAAGGACTAAATGTACATAAGTTCCATGACAAAACACAGTATGTGTTCAAGTGCAACAAACAAAATAAAAATATGTCAGACCTTCACGAAGGAGAGATGATCCTGGTTGAGTGGTCCTAACGTGATTACTGTCCTAGAGTGCACATTTCTGAAACACAGTCAGGAAGCATCAGAATGAGGATAGACAAGGCTGGAGAGGTGGGGTGAGGCCAGAGCACAGAGGCCTGACAGATCAGACTAAGGACCCAATGCCAACAGCAGCTCCACTCCATTCTTTGACTGAGTCTCACACTATGCGGGATACAGCCAGCTCAGGAACCCCTGAGTTAACTAGATTAGATGGGGGAAAAAGACAGTCTGGCTGAGGTGTGGATGAAGCAGTAGGTTCCCTCGCTTTCTACCAGTCAGCTCCTGAGCTACAGGGCAGAGCAGCCTGTGCGGAGGCAGGTCAGTCCATCAAGACCAGATGAGCAGGAGGAAGAAGGCAGATAGTGTGTGAGCCTAGAAGAGAGATTTAGGTGGGCTGATGCTTGGTTCAGAAAGTGTAGAAGCCAGGCATCTTGGTATACCTTAGGTTCCCCTACCATGTTTGCTGTCAATTTTGCTTCCAGCCTGTCCTTCTTTCCATTATGTTTCCTCTTCTTGCTTCTCTTCTTTTCCGTTTACTGTTTTGCTCTGTGCTCTTTCCTTTGGCTTCCCTCTGCCCAGCATGAAAGGCCTCAGTTCTACTGTCTCATCTCCTTTTGGCCAGCTCTTCCCAGGGTACTTCTCTCTTCTCTTGTGGACCTTGGAGTGGGGGGAGCATTCTTTGCTGTCAGGTGGATGTGATATGTAGTTCCAGGGACCCCTTCCAAGCTATAACTTCTCTCCCTGATCCCACTTTAAAGTTTATACTGAAGCTGGGTGTGGTGGCACATGCTTTTAAACCCTAGGCTTGGGAGAGTGAGACAGGAGGATCTTAAGTATAAGGGCAGTCTCAGCAACATAACGAGACTCTTAGCAACCTAAGAGTCTGTTTCAAAACAAATAAATAAGTAAATAAGTAAATAAATAAAAAGCAATGGGGGTAACTTGGAGGTAGAATGTAGAATGTCTCTGGGTTCAATCCCCAGTACCACAAAACAAAAGAAAGAGAGAAAGAAAGAAAGAAGAAAGAGAGAAAGTAAGGAAGAAAGAAAGAAATCTCTACTGACAGTCTCAGCCTCAGTCCTGACTTTAGTAACCATTATTAGCTTTCAGTCCTGGTTAATATCCATGATATGTTCTTAGGTCATGTTGACTGGTTTCTAGAGTTCTTGCTAGCTGAGCCATTCTTGCCATTCTGCTCTTAAATGCAACCAAAGACAGTACAGCATGACCAGCCCTAAAGCTGTGGTTGTCCACAGGGTGATTTTGTTCCCTAAGGACATGTAGCAAGCTTTGGAGACATTTTGGGTCAGTACAACTGGGTTGGGAGGAGAGAGGCTGGCATCTAATAGGTAGACATCAAAGATTCCATGCAAAGTCTTATAATACACAAGATAGCTTCCACCCCAGAAGAATTGTTCAACCCAAGATATCAGTATTACTGAGATTAAGAAAAATATATCCCCAAAGATATTTGCCTTGGAGCTTGTCACACAAGCCAATATATAAAAATAAATGGATGGATTAAAACCAAATTGGATTGCAGTCAGGCAAAGCATTGGGGGGAATATTGAGATGGCAAATTGTGAATATGTCTGCTTTAGAAACAAACAAAAAGCCGGGCGTGGTGGCGCACACTTGTAATCCCCACGCTTGGGAGGCGGAGACAGGAGGATCGAGTGGGTTCTAAGCCAGCCTCGCTGGCTTAAGAGACCCTGTTTCAAATAAAATAAAAAATAGGTCTGGGTGTGTAGCCTGGAGGTAGAAGGGTTCCATCCCCAATACCACCAAAAATAAATAAATAATACATACATACATACATACATATAAAATACTTTGCTTGCCAGGTGCAGTGGCACATGCCTATAGTCCCAGTACTTGGGAGGCTGAGACAGGAAGTTTGCAGGTTCAAGGACAGTGAGCAGTAATTTAGTGAAGCTCTGATTCAAAATAAAAAATGAAAAAAGGGCTGAGGGTGTGGCTCAGAGGTTGATTTCCCCACCCACACAATCCCCAGTACTGAAAAAAAAAAGAAAAAAAGAAAAGAAACAAATGGACAGGTGTGCTATTGAGTACTCATTTAATCATTTTCACTTGTAAGAATTATATTCATTAGATCACCCCAGCTCTCCTGGTAACTTTGAGAATTTGGTATTGGAGATAGTTTGAGTGTAGAGAAACGGAAACATGGAGAATAATATGACTCCTCTGAGGACCCAGCCAAATGCAGACTTAGAGATTTTTATCTGAAAGCAAAAAGCAAAACAAAAACCTAAATACCCAAATGAAAAAACAAAACCCCAAACAAAAATCTACCCCCCCCCCCCCCCCCCCGTCGGAAAACAAAACTCAGGAAGGCTATCACAGAGCTCAACTGGAACTCTAATGGCAGAAAATAAGGGCAGGAACCAAAGCAGCTGTCACAAAGAAAGGACTCTCCCAGTTCTCTATTTGGTATTTAAAAATAGGAGAGAAAGCGGCATAGCTTGAATCTGAGATAATGCTTGCCGCTTTGTGAATGCTCTTACAGTGCATCGCCTTCGAAACAAATTGGCCCTCGCCTACAAAGGTTTCTTTTTGTAGTCTCGCAAACCCATTTTTAATGGCTTGTGTGGCATCAGTTGTGCCCCTGAGCTGTAATGAAGCGCTCTGCAAGTCACCACACGCGAGTCAGAAATGAATCTCACCGAGAGGAAAGCGCTGGCACGCTAATAGGTTTTAATCCAAGGTAAGCAAACCTATTGAGCCACTACCATGTGCTTCAGAAAAATCTAAATGTCATGAAATTTTCAGCAGTTTTCTCTTGCCTGCAAATCAGTTTGGGTCCAGAGACAGCTGAGGAGGGATCAGAAGGGAAAAATCTCAAATGCGCATAACTGCCCAGGAGCACACCTTGAGGAGTTTGCAAGCACCATCCAGGCAAAACAAAGAAATAATTGATGGAGCCAGGTGAGGGGAACTGGTGGCGGTGCTGGGCAGGCATCTGAGAAGCTTGTAAGTGCAGCAGACATCTTGAAGTATATTTGATCCTATCTTCAATATCTGGAGTGAAGAAGGGGGTGTTGAAATCAGAGGGTCTCTGTTACATGGATTTTCCCCTTAGGTTTTCATTGAAGTGGAAAAGCAGTGTATGCATATTCTACTTTACTGCACTGATCCTAGCCAATTTACTGAGATGGAATTGCTAAACACTCCTTGTTAAACTTCTTTTTACATAATACCTTGGCAGCTTTGGATAGATGCTGGTTTAACCATTCAGAAAATAACAGTCTCTGGATACTAAAGCAAAACAAATTGATTGCTTTTCAACTGGTGAGACTTTCAGCATATGTGGACATTGGATGCACATTTTAGATTTTTCTCCTTTGGATGGTGGGTGACAATGAAATATAGAGAAAGACTCAGGGCTTTGCCCTTAGGGCCTTGGGAGCCAAGGCTGTTGGTCCCAAGTATAAGCTTCTTGTCAATGTATTAATTACTGCAGTAATTATGGGCATGCTCCTAAAATTGCACTTCTCTCTTATAAAGTACAAAATGTATCTTGAGTCACTTAAGATAAGTTATGGAAATGCTGAAGCTCTGCAAAGGCAATTTTAAAATGTAGATGCATTTTCAAATCTGCATTGAGGCGTCTTTGCAAAAGTTACTATGAACAAGGCATGATTCCAAGGACTTTATGCTTTTTTATGTGTGTGCTACTGGGGATGAAACCCCGGGGGCATTCTACCTTCAAACTACACCTCCAATCCCTTTTTAATTTTTCATTTTAAAATAGGGTCTCGCTAAGTTGCTGAGGCTGATGTGGGGCCTGTGATCCTCCTGTCACAGCCTCCCTTCAAGCATGTACCACCATGCTGGCTGACTATGACTTTAATGCTCATAAAACATGAAGTTAGTTCTGTTATTACATCCATTTTATATTTATTTATTTTTAAATGCTTTTATTGGTGCACTGCTGAATGGTTAAACCAGCATCTATCCAAAGCTGCCAAGGTATTATGTAAAAAGAAGTTTAACAAGGAGTGTTTAGCAATTCCATCTCAGTAAATTGGCTAGGATCAGTGCAGTAAAGTAGAAGTGACACAAACATACATGCACACATCACTTGGTATGGCACCAATTTTAAACGAGGACATGGAAACCCCAGGAAGATTAAGTAATTTGTCTTTGGGGACTCCAGAGACAAACTTCTTTGGTGGGGAATCTTTAGGGGAGAATCCTCATCACTCTGTTTCTTTGATTTTCATGGCAAGTAACATAGATATACCCCATACTGAACTACAGTACTCTTAGAGCTCTTTTGTTGCATTTTCTTATTATGTATGCCTATGAAGAATTTGTAGCTTCTCACAGGAGAAGACCAATGGGTTGGAAAAATGTTGGTCTCATTCAAATGGAATCCCCATGTTTTTTTTTTTAATAAATGCCCCCTCCCCGAGTTTAGCAGTCTTCATATAACAGGAATATTGGTCCTATCAATATTTTTGAAAATTAAAGCTTCAGATGAGTCTTAGAGCTTAGCCAGACATCCTACTACCTTGGGACATGGGAGAGAGTGAGGAAAGAGTAAAAAACAACTTTGAATAATTCTTTCTAAAAATATGCCAGTTTATACACTTGGGAATAATCAGTAGTTCCAATGACAGATCTCCATCTTGCAGCTTTAGAAAGCAGAAGAAATAGAAGAAGAAAGATAGGATTCAGAAGGCCTAGGATAATTTTTCCCACACTTTAAGATGCCTATGTGTTTCCCAGAGATCTTGTTAAAATGCAAATTGTTTTCTGTAGGTGTGGTGTGTGGTTGGAAATTCTGTATTTTTAAGAATCTCTAGGGATTTCAGATGTTTCTGGCCCATGGTCCATCTTTTGCAAGCAAGGATCTAGACTAGCAGCATCACCATGGCCTGGAAACTTGTTAGAAATGCAGGTTTTTGGGTTCTACTCCAAGAGTAGTAAATCAAAATCTAAATTTTAATGAAATGTCAAGATGATTTGTAGGCATTTTAACTGAGAAACACCACTATAAAGTATTCCTCAAATCTCAGAGATGCACACAAATCATTAAACACACCTGCACATGAACTGGCTCTGGTGGAAACAAAGACATTCACAATGAAAAATTCTTATTAGAAGTTAGTTCTGTTCAGATCTTTCAAACATCTATTTTCTTTGTGATCACTTCAATAGCTAAAAACGTCCTTGGGGTACCCATTCAACGCTCATTTGCAAAAGTTTGTAGAGTCTTTTCATTTTAGAGGAGCTATTCAACTCCAGTTGTTCCTTATTTAGGATCTGGCTATAACCCAAGTGCTTGAATATTAGAAAGAGGACAATAGTCTTTCCCACCAACATATCTATCTCCGAATGACAGAGCTCTAAGTTCTGGGTTACCTACAGAATGCGGTGTGTGCTGTCAGCCTAGACTGAGGATGACCATCACCTTGCTTCATCCAGAGATTCCACAGGGCCAGCATCCAACTCTGGACCTTCCTGCATCAGTACCTGCAATCTTCCAGAAGTTAAAGGCATATGTGTCTGACCTTTTCTCTCATCATGACTGGCTGCGGGCTGCTACCTCAGCTGGTAGCAAGGTGGGACAGACTTTTAATGGTGAATCCAGGTTAGCTGAGGTACCAGGATATAGGGAAGAGGGGACCCAGAACCCATCTCAGGAAGGAGGCAGGAGGCAGGATAACATTATGACTTCAAGGCCCCCAAGCGTGCTTCATTGTCTCATTGAACTTCACCTATAAAACACAAATTTTAAGATAAAATCATTATCAAAATTTTGATACAGTGACTACAGAGTACAGGAGTCTTTTGAGCATGGAACCTGGGTAAACTACACTGGTTACATGCTCATGAAGCCAGTCTTGACTCTGAAAGTTGCCTGAAATCTTTGTATTTTGGAAATTTATTCAGATTTGCTTCTTCTGGCTTTATCTGAAAAACTAAATGATGTTTGTGCTCATCAGATAGCTGAATGCAGTGGTTCTCCAAGCCCTGGCCTGGACCATCATCATCATCATCATCAACTTGGTAGATAGCTCCTGATAGCTATCTGGAGATGTTGAGTGGGTTCAGGTATTGAAATGAATTAGAGCATTGAGAAGGAAAACAAAGGCCCTTTGACATGGTGTCTTTGCATTGGGCTCTTAGCAGTTCAAAACCTAGCTCTTCCTCTATCCACTGGTGAGACCTCAGGAGAATTATTTACTTTCTCTGATCCCAGCAAAAATAGTATCTTTGGCCATAAAATAGAGATTATAATAGTGATATCTACTTCATTGCACTCTTATGAGATTTGACTGAGCTAATAAGTGGAAGTCCTTATCATAGTGCCTGGATCATAGCCAGTATTTAACAACTGGCAGCTATTATGCAGGGACTAAAATTGTTTCATACTGGGATAATTACATAATGCAGTTATATATTTGTGAATTTGATTGGTACCAATGATTATTTGATATAAATGAAAACATCCTATGTCCATACAGGTCAGTGGGCCTTGTTTCCTTCTTAGAAGGTTTCCAAGAATTCTATCTGCCTTTGGGAGGATTAACTTTTCTTCTTTCCTAAAGGACTAGAAATTCAGTTCTTCCCTAGCATTAGATTTGCTTTTGTGCTGAGCATACATGATTAGAATTTCATAGGCTTTCTTCCTTTTAGCACCCATATACTTTCTGAGTCAATGATTTGCAAAGTAAAAAGGATTCCCTTCAGTAAATATTTGCTAGGAAGATCTATCTTGCCCTGCTTCCTGAGTGGGGGCAAAGACTCCCTTTAAGCCTGGTGCTGAAAAGGATGGTGGAGTATTGATTTGCTGCCTGCTACGTGCTCCATCATCACGGCAGTTATAGGAAGAATGGAATTAGCCCTGTTCAGAGATGTGGGCCTTTCTTTGTGTTTGGGTCTGAAAACCAACTCCAGGCAACTCATATTCTTCTTATTGAATAATAAATGAAGATCAAGGTCTGTTCGGCTCTAAATACAAGCCAACTTGGGTGTGAGCTAAATATCAAGGCCAACAGGCTTTTTCTTGCAAGCACCTACTGCTTTTTTAGTTAGTTAAAAACCAACCAAACAAAAGAAACAAAATAAATAACCCAAACCCCAAATGATTTAACAGTAAAAGAATAGTCTCTTTCGGGACTCTGGGTCCCAGGCGGTATTCATCTGGATGCCTTTAGTGTTGCAGAACTTTAATGCTAAGGGCTGAAAACACGCACATCCCAGCTCTCCCTGGTATCGATTTCCCTCACACTGATTTAGTGTGGGGCCTCTTGGCATTTCTCTACTACTGCTAGCAGCTGAGCTTGGGCCCCAAAGGGCTTTATTTAATGAAAACTTGGGGCTTATACTGTGAGAAAGCTGCCCCAGGAATTGAAGTTGTAGACATCCCGATGGAGAAAACATCAAGACAAGAATCATGTGCAGGATCTGTCCAGGGGATGAGATGGTGAGATGAAGCTTCCACCAAAAGCATTTGTTTTTGAAGAGAAGAGGGAGCAGTAACCTTCAAATGACTGTCGAGAGTTAACAGAAACTCTTATTACTGAAAGATAAAGTGCTTACATGAAATACACACAGAAGTCACACTGGGAGAGGGAATTAGAAGTGGGGGAGACACACATTCGAATTTTGGAGAAGTCTTTTTGGCTACGTAGTAGAGCCTAGTTGCATACAACCAAGGCCTTTGGGGACAGTTAAATGGGAGCATGTTTTAAAAATAAACTTTTGTTTAAGAAAAATTTTAGATTCCCAGAAAAACTGTGAAGACAATTCTCATATACCCTAGACCTGTTTCCTTTCTTAGTAACATGTGATTGTGGCACATATGTTCCAACTAATAAACAAATATTGACAAATTAGTATAAGCTAAAAGCTATGTGTTACTTAGATTTTCCTTAGTTTTTACCTAATGTTTTCTTTTCTTCCATATTACATTTAGGTTTCCATCCATATTACATATAGATGTCATGTCTCCCTGAGCTCCTCTGGGCTGTGACAATTCCTCGCACTTTCCTTGCTTTTGATGACCTTTGAATAGTACTGGTCAGGTATTTAGCCAAATGTCCCTTACCTGGTGATGGAGGCTTTGTCTCATGCTTTTCACCAGATTAAATTGGCGTTCGATGTTTCTGTGAAGAAGACTGTATAGGTAAAGGGCCATTTCTGTCACGTCATTTCCAGGGCGCATACTGTCTACATGACTTATAACTGATGGAACAGAAGCACTTTAAGTGGAAGACTTTTATTGGATTGAAGCAGATATAGAGAGGTGAGAATTAAGAGTAACTTCCTCCCCCAAACCCCCGAAGTGTAGGGTAGTTTAGTCCAAAGAAACTTTTATTTTCAGTAAAAGGGACATATTAACAGATCATCAGTATTAATGTATCACATCAATATATATTGGATAGTGATTTTTTTTCAGTACTGGGGATGGAACCCAGAGGCATTCTACCTCTGCGCTACACCCCAGCTCTATTTTTTATTCTTTATTTTGAAACAGGGTATCACTGACTTGCAAAGGGTAGTTGAGGCTGTCCAAGAGCCACGTTCCTCCTGTCTCAGCCTCTCAAATGCTGGGATTACAAACGTATACAACCATGTCTGGCTCTGGATGGTGATTTTAACAAGAAAAAATCTTTTTTTTTTTTTTTTTTTGTGGTACTGGGGATGGAACCCAGGGGCATACTACCTCTGAGCTGCACCCCCAGCCCTATTTTTTATTCTTTATTTTGAAACAGGGTCTCACTGAGTTGCAAAGGGTCTCACTAAGTAAGAGGCTGGCCGCGAACTGCAATCCTCCTGTCTCAGCCTCCCAAATGCAGGTATTACAAGTGTGCGACACCGTACCCAGCTTGTTAGTTTTATGTCTCACAAAATAAGACATGGTTACAAACAACAGCACCAACAATTCAAGGAGGAATAAACTTAAACATATTTAACCATATATGGTTTCAGTTGCAAACTGAAAGAGTTCCAGTTCCACAACTGGTTTTCTTTGAGATGACCTGCAAAAAGAACTGGGCATGGTGGCACATGCCTATAATTCCAGTATTTGGGAGACAGGAAGATTACAGGTTTACATCCAGGCTCAGAAACTTAGTGAGTCCCTCAGGAACTTAGTGAGACCCTGTTTTAAAGTAAAAACAGGGCCGGGCGTGGTGGCGCACGCTTGTAATCCCCGCGCTTGGGAGGCGGAGACAGGAGGATCGCGCAGGTTCGAAGCCAGCCGCGCGCACTGGCTTAGGAGACCCTGTTTCTAAATAAAAATATAAAAATAGGTCTGGGAGTGTAGCCCAGAGGTAGAAGGGCTTCCAGGAACCCCAGTACCACCAAAATAAATAAATAAATAAATAAATAAAGTAAAAACAGAAAGCCAGATGTGGTGGCACACGCTTGTAATCCCAGCCTTTGGGAGGCTGAGACCAGAGGATCGCGGTTTGCGGACAGCTTCAGCTACTTAGTGAGGTCCTCTGCAACTTAGTGGGACCCTGTTTCAAAATAAAGAATAAAAGTCAGGGCAGGGGATATAGCTCGGAGGTCGAACGCCCCTGAGTTCCATTCCTAGACCCGCCAAAAAAAATAAAAAAATAAAAAAAGACAATAGGGCTAGGGGTGTAGCTCAGAGGTAGAATGCCCCAGAGTTCAATCCCTGATAACACACACACACACACACACACACACACACACACACACACACACAAACAAACTGGACCTTGTATCCTCTGTGCAAGGAGATCTTAAAACCCAAAGTCTGTGCCGGGCGTGGTGGCGCACGCTTGTAATCCCCGCGCTTGGGAGGTGGAGACAGGAGGATCGCACAGGTTCAAAGCCAGCCGTGCTGGCTTAAGAGACCCTGTTTCCAAATAAAAATATAAAATAGGTCTGGGAGTGTAGCCCAGAGGTAGAAGGGCTTCCAGGAACCCCAGTACCACCAAAAAGAAAAAAAAAAAACCCAAAGTCTGGAAATGAGACTCTACTGATACAGAAATGAATTCTAAATAAGAGAGGTTTAGGAGTTTTCCAAATGGATTGTGGTTATTTCATGGTATAGATCTTTAGGAACTAGCTGGGCAGTAGTCTGACTTGCTGTGGCTCACCTGTTCATCAGGGTATTGGCTTCTACAGGAAATTTAAAAAATATCCATATAAAATCAAGATGATGACACATTTTTCCATTATGTATCAGTGTCAAGGATTTTGTGTGTAGTTTTCATGAGCATTGCACATTCAAGTCTTCATGTCTCAGAAATCATGTTTCTGGTTACTTTAGCAAGACTAGATAGATGATGGTTACCACACTGAGGATCTGAAGTCTCCAGCAGAGCATGCTGGTGGAATAAAGATGAACAGGAAGAGGTGCATGTCAGTGTCATGCATTCCTGACAATGACAGTGGGCACTGTTCTGGGTTGCCAAAGGACTAGATAGACATCTTCTGTTGGAAGGATTGGAAGAAGAGCCAGAAAGGCCACATATTAGGACCTGTCAAGGACAGTCCTGGAGGCTAGAAGTCTGAGACCTGGGGGGTTGGCAGGGCTGGTTTCTCCTAAGTCTTCTCTTTGGCATGTAGACACTATCGTTTTACTGTGTCTTTAGATGTTCTTCTCTCTGTGTCTGTCTTAATTGCCTCTTCTTACAGGGATGTCAGTCACATTGGATTAAGAGCCCACCTTAATGATCCCACTCAACCTTAATTACCTTTCAAGGCCCTATCTCCAAATGTAGTCACATTCTGAGGACCTGGGGCTAAGAATTCGATATGTAAATTTGGAGGGACACTCTTCAGCCCATAATGGGAAGACTGGATCATTTGGTAAAATGGGAGCATCCTTCCCTCCAGACCTGGGTTTACAGGACTCTGGGATGACTGACATTTGATGCAGACTTTCGGCTGGCTATTTGAGGGAATTATAACAAGGAAAAAAATGCGAGCAGGAGCACTTCACATGGGGGGAAAACGTGCTGTGTAACGTGGCTTTGTTGGGAGCCGGTTTCCAGACGTCACCTGTGGTGTTTGCACAGCTGCTCTGTCTTTGTCCTCATCGGCAGTCCAAAGGCTGATTTCCTGGTGAATTTTCACCTAATTTCCTATTCGTCTGCCTTGTAAGGGATAGTTTCATTCCTGACTTAAAAAATACATCAGCCAGAATGCCAATTTATGAATGTAGAACGAGAAATATAATCATCGTGTGGACTATATGCCCCAGGTCCTTGACCAGCATGTGCCCTCCCTGCAGGCAAATCCCAGCAGGAAGCTGCTTTATCATCAGAGGGCAGCTGGGTGAGCATGGGCTCAGGCCAGGAGGGCAGGGATGAGATTTCGCATTCCTCTGCTTTTTATTCTTTGGGCCAAGGAGCACTGAGCAGCTAGACTAGCCGTGTGCGCTGGCAGCCTGGGCCCTTGCTATTTCCAGACTTGCAGTGCTCCCTCTGTGAGACTCCCCACCCAGCAGGATCCACTGCACCTTCCCCTCCCCGAAAAGCTTTTCTTCATTTCCTCGGGTGCAAGAGGTCCCTCTGTGTCCTCTAGCACTTCATGCTAAGTAAGTATTTGGCATCCTGTCCTGTGTTGTGTTTATTTACTTGCCAATCTTTGACACCAAACTCTGAGAAACTTGAGTGAAGGGACTTTTTGTATTTATTGTGTACAGTATTAATGGCTAGTTTTTGAAAATGATTGATTAATGGAAATGATAACTATGATATTTACATTATGGTTGGAATATATATTTATATATATACACACATACATACATATTTATATATGTTCTTTTTTGTGTCTCAATACACTTCCCAATAAGTTGTTTGTAAAGCATAATCTTATACTACACCAATAGCTACAGTAATAGCTATGGGGTAGGCAGGTAGCAACCTGTATCACAAGAAAATATGCTTAGAGTTTGAGACACTTGTCAAGTCTCTATTAAAGGCACTTTCTACCAAATGTATTTAAATTCAAGATTGTCGTCTCTCCTGCTTTCTCTGCATATATACCCATGGGTCTGTACCCAGTGCCTGAGCCTTCCTCCTGTAGCTTTAGTTTACCTCTCTCCCTTCCTTCAGTAACCCACAGCTTTCTGAATGTGTAGTGTTCTCCTTCAGAAGAGACCTTTCTCATCTTGTCATCCTGGGGAGAATCCTGTTCTTTCCTTACACACTTCCTTAACAATTTCCAGGTCAAATTCCCATTCCCTCAGATATTTAGTCTTAAGAAGAAGACAATACGATTAAATTTAATTTATACTAAGATGTTAATAACTTCACAGGGATATTTTAATTTTTAAGAGTGACTTCCCAGAGGAAAGATGGGGAAGTGGGGTGGGATGTGAAAAAATACACAAAGAACTCGTGTGTGTGTGTGTGTGTGTGTGTGTGCACGCGCACTTATGTTAATGGGGATTGAACCCTGGGACATTCTACCTCAGAGCTATACCACCAGCCCTATTTTAGTTAATATTTTGAAACAGGGTCTTTCTAAGTTGCTAAGGGCCTCTCTAAGTTGCTGAGGCTATTCTTGAATCTGTGGTCCTGCTATCTCAGCCTCCCAAGTACTGGGATTACAGGGATGTGCCACCATCATGCCCAGTGCATGTATGTTTTTAATGCATGGAACTTCACTGTGATGTATAATTGCAATGCACCAATAAGTTTGTACACACACACACACACACACACACACACACACACACACACACACAGACACGCGCGCGCGCGCGCGCAGAATCCAATAATTCAATCCCTCAGCTCTAGAAAGCTGGCTACATCTTAACATATTGGCATTTGTCTTTGTCTTTCTCCCCCCCACATTTAATTGTGTTATCTCTATATGGTAAAAATTTTCTCAACTTTTTGTAGCTACTTTTAAAGAACATTTTTAAAAGAAAAGGTCTAGACCCTGCAGTCCAGATGCCACCATGAGTGAGTTTTTCAGCTGAGACATGACTAGTCATTACAACCTTTGGGGAGATACATCCCTATGTGGATGAGTCATTAGCTTCTGGGCCCAGAGAACCAATCTGAAGGACCTTTTCATATCTTATAATTAAATACATTCTGCAGCTTGCAGATAAACATGCTGATCTGACAGTGAGTTAAGGAGGTTTATCAGCATCTGTACACCTGCAGTGTGAACACTAAAGACATGACTTCATTAAAACTCATTGTGCTTTCGAGAACAATGATGGATGGTCGTAAGTGTAAAAAAGAAAGACATTACTACTAGACGACAGCTTTAAGCTCATCTTTGAAGGGATGAACTCATTCTATCCAACGCATCCAGCTGTGCAAACAGCAGTGCCAAGTGAGCTGCAGTTAGCTGTGCTAATACATAGAATTAGAGCAGAGGCTGGGCCACATATAAATGATGCAGACGCTTTCTATACTCGAATGCTCTGAATGGTGCACAGAGGGGGAATGAGAGCCCCAGAAGTGACAGAAGATATTTTGCCAACTGTCATAAAAGGAGATTGCGTCTTCAGGGCCTTCTAGGAATGTTTCTTTTACTGGTGACTTTTTGCCTTTTGAGGCCAATGTTTGGTAGGATGAGAAACATCAGTCTCTCAAAAAATCCCACAGGGAAATAACAAGGGCTTCCAGAGTTACCATTGTTTTCTCATAAGATCTCAAAATGAGAAAACTGTGTGTGTGTGTGTGTGTGTGTGTGTGTGTGTGTGTGTGTGTGTATTTGGACAGAATATGTGGTATTGGTGGGCATTTGCAGAGAGACTAAGGATTTGGGCAACAGGAACCCAGGGAATGGGCTAGAAGATCATGTCAAGGAGGTTCTAGAAAGCAGGTTAAAGGGAGCAGAACTCACGTTCTAGAAGTCTTGGCATTAAAGGAATGGGCTTGGGAGCAAGATAAATCTTGACGCTGTGCTGACTACTTCTTGGAATGTGTTGGTGGTAGCAAATTCTTTGGCTGATCCTGTTCTTGGTGAGAACTGCAGGTGGTCTGAATAAAGCTGGGTGAACCTCTTCCAACAAGTCCTGAACATCTGGAGGACCATTCCCAACCCTCATGGCACTGCCATAAATATTGAAAAATGGAAGATTTCATAACACTTTCTTATTTCCCTAAGACATTATATATATATATATATGTGTGTGTGTGTGTGTGTATGTGTGTTATATTGTTATGTATATAGTTCTATATATAGTTCTATTATATATAATATATATTATCTCCCTCTCCCTCTCTCTCTATATCTATCTATCTATCTATCTATCTATCTATCTATCTATATGGAGAGAGAGAGAGAGAGAGAGAGAGAGAGAGAGAGAGAGAGAGAGAGAGAGTGTGTGTGTGTGTGTGTGTGAGGGATTTTTTCTACTACTCTTAGCTGAATATTGTAAGGTCCATGTTCCAGGACCTTAACCAATTAAGTCTCTTTGAGAGACGGCCTAAAACATCACTCTTCCACATTTGACTTATGCAGTCAAAAAGCCTTTAATACAATATACCTAAGCGATCTTGAGAGTACTTCTGAAAAATTCACTGCAGTCTATAATTACACTTTTCCTTATCTTAGTCATGTTTCACAAAACTTATACCATCTCTTTGCCCTTTTGGCAGAATGTAGGGCAAGACCTGAAGCAATCTATTTTTAAAGAAAGCTTACTTTGGTGAGATGTGAGCATGAGACAGACTGAGATGAGGTAAAAGATACAATTTTATGTTATAAATAATTGTATTGGTGTTTTTAGAAATAGGCAAATTATTTTGAGTTAACAACATGTTTATATATTTGGTATTCATAAATATACTGTAAACTCCTTTAAAAAAGATACATGTGTAATTTTGAGTATAAAAATCATTCTGAAAAGCAATCCATCTGAAATTTGAGAATATAAAAGATTCAAGGTTGTTTTTTTCACTTTAATGTAATTTAGAGTGAAGTTAGGGAAAAAAAAAACCTTAATTCTTTTTTGTAAGTACTAGGGATTGATCCCAGGGGCATTCTATCTCTGAATTATACCCCGGTCCTATGTTTTATTCTTTATTTTGAAACAGGGTCTCACTGAGTTGCAAAGGGAGGAAAAAAACATAATTCTTAAGCTAATTGTATGTTTTCCAGTTTACCAAAAAGTTGGAAAGGGCTTCTTACTTTAAGTCCTTTCCTGAGATTATTTTTATAACTATCCATCTGTTTGGTTTCTGAAACAAAACAAAACTATTTGCTTCTTTTATATTCCCTATCAACCTACCACAATACTCAACCCAGGAAGTGTTCACATCCAGTCACTGAATTGATAAATATAAATGCAGAATACCTGTAGCTAGCACAATACTTACATATGCTCATGAGTTTCTCTAAATCATATCCCATTTAGTCAAGTCCCTTGGCAATACATCCAGGCTTGTCTAGTTCATGCATCGCAAATGCAATAGTTCAGGATTTATTGGCATGTTGGTCAATACGTCACTGAAGTTAATCTTCATTTAATGAATCATCAGCGAGGGAGATACACAGATGACAAGTGTTCAATTTTCAGAAATCTCTTGCCCAATCTGTCTCTCTTCCTTCTGTCTTCCTAATTATTGATTTAATATATGAACCCCTCCTCCCAATCCGTCAGTCTGCACCCTTGAGATTCTAGGCTTTTAGAGATGTTCTCATTAGAGTCAATAATTCACCATGGCATATTATATAGTGCCCTGATTATCTATAAAGCTCTTCTTTCATGTTGTACATCCTGGGGTGCTCAAATAATTAATTTGACTAGCTACAAAGAACAATACCTTCTATTGTGAATGGTTTAAAAAAAAGTCCTATCCATAGGGGGAAAAAATGTACAGACATGGCTGCAGACAAGAGCTGTAGGGGGTTCTCAAGAGAATTTTAACATTGGCATCAGGTAGTGATGTTCTTGGACCTATACAAAATATAAAATAAAGTGTAATTGTGACTTGGAATTAGTCAATTATCAGTTGATATTAATATTTTCTTTGGGGAATTTTCTTTTAATTGTGAAGAAGAGAATTCTTAAAAATAGTTTATTTGATGTCATTTAAAACCCTCGCTTGAAGGCCAGGCGTGGTGGCGCACGCTTGGAATCCCCCCGTGCTTGGGAGGCAGAGGCAGGAGGATCACGTAGGTTCAAAGCCAGCCGCGCTGGCCTAAGAGACCCTGTTTCCAAAAAATAAAAAATAAATAAGTCTGGGAGTGTAGCCCGGAGGTAGAAGGGCTTCCAGGAACCCCAGTACCACCAAAAATAAATAAAAATAAAACCCTTGCTTGAAGGCTAGGTGTAGTGGTGTATGCCTATAGTCTCGGCTACTCTTGAAGCTCAGGAAGAGAAATCACAAGTTCAAGGACAGCCTGGGCAACTTAGCAAGAACCCTGTCTTAAAATAAAATTTGAAAAGTGCTGGGAATATAGCTCAGTGGCATAGCACTTGTGTATCATGTGTGAGGCCCTGGGTTCAATCCTCAGCACCACAAACAAAAACGAAACCAACAAACTTTTGCTTGAAATAAAGCTTTCCAAAGACAGAATACTAAGACCCAGGAGAAAAGCTCAGCATCTGTTTCTCATGCTGATTCAGAACTGTGCAGGTTTTAGAGATTTGTATGAAAGTTAAAGACTTTTAATTAATTCATATTAACGAAGGCCATTTGTATCCCAATTTGGCTATTTAGGAAAGAGAATAATGATATGGACATTAACGTTTTAATTATTTCTAAGTAAAAATACAGGCTCCAATTTAATTTGTGGCAAATGAGTAACAATGCAGAAAAATAGAAAAGCATCTCTCAAGCTTTCGTGATATAGTTAAGAGTCAAGGGTCTTGGATTCAAATTCCAGTGCTGCCAATAACTAACTAGGTGGCCTTGAGTACGTTGCTTAAGTTAACCAGCCTTACTTTCTTCAGTCCTGTACAATATAGATTAGCTTCTTCCAGCTCTACTATTCTATGTCTCCATGATCATTGCTTAAATCGCCAATGAAAGAATCAATTGGAACAGAAAAGTTCCATAATGATATTTTTCTTGAATAAATTCTAGGCAGAAGATAATTATGGGAGCCAAAAAATTGATGAACTATTGTCAAGATATGCATATTCCCTTTGGATGGGACTGTTCCCAGGTTGAACTTTTTGTATTATTAGAAAATAGCTTAGGAAACCAAAGCCAGAATGTATATCTGTTCATTCTTAGGCTATAGTATGAAAATTTCCATTGGAAAGTTGGAAGCAGTAAATTAAACAAAACACAATGACAAAAAAACAGACCTTGAATCACAGTAGTCACAGATTTTTGCCATATGTACCAGTGGGAGAACAAAAGATATTGCCCCAGAGCCCCGAGGTGGCAGAGGACACTGTACCTGACCACCTGCAGACAGGTCTACCTGGTGCCAGGCCCTTGGATGCATCTTGAATAACAGAAAAGGGCTAAAAGCCTGAGTTTTCTTTCCTGGAGAAACTAAGTGGCACCTCCACCAGATTGGACGTTTATTTTTCTTTCCTGGTACCCAGCAGGCAATAAAGACTCGTTTAGTTACAGACAAAATGAAGGAGATTGCATTTCTAAAATTTTGCACCTCCAAGTTGTAGTATGCATTACATCTGAGTCTTTGTTATAACATGATTCCCTGCTGTGGCCCCGTAGATAGTATAAAGACTGTATTTTAGAAACTGAAACAGTCCCCAAATTTAATAGTGGAGTCTTAAGTGAAGAAACACAGTTTTTCTCCCACATTTTATCACATTTGTCACGAAAAGTCCTTTGTCTCCAGGCACATCAATCTGGGCTCTGTTCCTAAGAACCCAATTGGTACAACTTTCTGGAGTTAATAAAATTGTGTTCCCACTGGTTTCCATTGCTGTTTTGTGCACAATTCCCCACTGAGTATTTGATGAATTTCTACTCCTCGGGGGCACCGATTTTTGTGTGTGCATGCTGAGGATGTGCACATCTTGTCACAGGGAGGAAGATGATTTCCTCTGATAACATTCCCCTGGCACCTGTGGAACTTATCACAGCCCTTTCTTTGGCTGTTTCTGTTATGTTGGCATGGGTCCAGAGCACTGGGAAAGAAAAGGTTGTGCTTTTACAGAGAACATTTTATTCCCTCTTGAGAAAAGTGAACATGACTCCATGTCGGGAAGGGAAGTTCTTCATACAGATAAAGAGAATGAACATCCGCCTACCTCTGTTAATAGTTAAAACATATTTAATGGTCCCTCTGTATTTTTTTTATTGTTTTCTTGAAGAGGTTAAAATTATTTTAGAAAATGTGATTTCTGGAAACTAGCTCAAGCCCAGTTTTTTGGTGAAGAGGAACAGTGGTTTCATTTCCACGGAGACCTATGGGGTGAGGAAGGATATCATGGTGAGGGCCCGTAGGGTGCAGGTTGGTGGGGGGGGGGGAGGTTTCTGAAAGAAAGGTTCAAGAGTTGGATACAAGCTGAACTTTCCCCATGTTGAGCTGAGAGAGAGAGAGAGAGAGAGAGAGAGAGAGAGAGAGAGAGAGAGAGAGAGAGAGATGGCAAGTATTAAAGACTGATTGGGTGAGGCATCTAATTTACCATAGGTTTCAATCCACTGGATGGAAACCTTGCTATTAAGTAGTCACCAAAACTACATTCTGATGTGGAAGGGTACTGGGAAGGGGCAGATCCAACTTTCAGTTTACTTTTGTCATATTTATTATCACTCATTTAAAAATCTTAACTCTTAGCTGGGCATGGTGGCGCACGCTTGTAATCCCAGCACTTGGGAGGCTGAGTCAGGAGGATTGCACAGGTTGGAAACCAGCCTCAGCTACTTGTGAGGTTCTCAGCAACATAGTGAGACTCTGTTTCCAAATAAAATATACAATAGGTCTGGGAGTGTTAGCCCAGAGGTAGAAGGCCCCTGGGTTTCATCCCAGTACCACACACACAAAAAATATTAACTTCTTTAAAGTAATATTTCTGGATTATAGGGAAGTTATTTCATTTTCTAAATTAATTTTTACTGGTGCATTATAATTATACATGATAGTCAGTTTTATAGTGATATATTCTTACATGCACATGATATTATTTGTTTTTTTCCCTTAACCCAAAGCCCCCTTTTCCTTCCTCCTCCCTCTCTGTATATGATAGTAAAATTCATAGTGATATATTACTATATGGATATAACCTGGGATCCTCCTGTCTCAGCCTCCCAAGAACTGGGATTATAGGTGTGTGAAACCATGGCTGGTTACATAGCACATTTTATTTTATTTTTTAAAAATAACTTCTTGTTGTTCATAGCTCTGGGTCTGTGGTTTGTAACATTGCAGATGCTTATTAAATATATTTTGAATAGACCAATGTTCTGTCTAAAGATAAAGACTCAGTGATCATAGTTCAACAGTTCATACGTGCTCTAGGAAAACCTCCAGCTCCCAGACAAGAGGAGATAACATATTTTGCCTTAACTTCTGTGTAATGAAGGCACAGATTTATTGATAAGGCAGAGAAAAAAAATTGCTCAGTATTTTCTCCAGACTCTAGTTTCCTGTTAGTCCAGAATGAAGAATGCTTCATATTGCAGAGAATACTTGTTCTCCAATATCCGCCCTCTACATTTTTTAGTAATTTAACTCTCATGTTTTTTGTTTTTGTTTTTGTTTGTTTGTCCCTTTGTAGGCCCCAGGCAACCCAAAATCCATACTACAGTTCCTAACCTCCCTAACAAATAGATGTGGTCTATGACTCAGTTCTGGCTGATGAAAGTAAATAGAAGTGCAATTTTTGGATAGTGTCCTTAAATGGGAGGGGGAAGCCTTTCTTCCCTTCTTTCATCTTGCTGTCTGGAATGTGGATGGAAAGGCTGGAGTGCCAACAGCTATCATGGAACACTTTTTTTTTTTTAAATAAAAGCAATGCATGTAGAATAAGGTAGAAGCAGCTTGACATCCTGACATCATGGATTTTCCAATCATCACTGGCCCACCTACCTGTTGACTTCTATGTGAGAGAGAAATAGAAAGCTATTTTATTTAATTTTAAGTTTTAAATTTTATTTTATTTAATTCTAGTTAGAATTTACCTTAACTGATAACATCCTCTGAGCCAGCAGTCTGCATTTTGTTATCAGCCATGATTCTATTGTATAAAATAAGACATACTTGCTTTACACACCAGATAAGTTCCTGAGCCTTTTTTGGTCAGTTTGAAGATATTTTAAATACAATTATAGGGTTTATATTTTTAAAAAGCCAAATGGAAAATTCTTTTATAAGGGATTTACATTTTTTGTTATAAAAATATTCTATGTGCCAAATCCTGGGAGGGAGGGGTAGGAAACATGAGGGAGAGGGAGAGGAAGAGAGAAAAGGCGAGGGAGGGAGGGGGAGGGAGAGAAAGAGAGAGAGAGAGAGAGAGAGAGAGAGAGAGAGAGAGAGAGAGAGAGAGAGAGAGAGAGGCAGACAGACAGACATTAGTGGAGCTGCTGGAATCTGACTATAATTTGGTTAGTAGTTTTGTAGCAATCTTCCTTTCTTCCTTTTGATAATTGTACCATGGTTATGTAAAATGTTAACATTAAAGTCAGCTAGTTAAAGGGTATATAGAAACTCAGTACAATCTTTTTTAATTGTGGTAAGATCAACATAACATACAATTTACCATTTAAACAGTTTTAAATGTACAATTCTGTGGCATTAAGTACATTCACATTGTTCTTCAGCCTTTAACACCACCCATTCTAGGATTTTTCTTCTTCCCAAACTGAAACTCTGTACCCATTAAACACTAACTCCACCCTTCCTCCCACTCCCCCAGCCCTTGACAACCGCCATTTTTATTTGTGTACCTACAGATTTGACTGCTCTAGGCCTTGGGTATAAACAGAATTATACAATTTTTTCCTTTTGTTACTGGCTTATTTCACTTAACATAATGTCTTTATAATTTATCCACACTGTGACACATGTCAGGATTTTTTTCTGTTTAAGGCTGAATAATTTTCTATGGCATGCATATATCATATTTTGATAACACATTTATTGCCCATGTGAGTTTTATTGTATTTATTTACAGTGCTGGAAGTTGAATCCAGAAATGCACACATGCTAGGCAAGCACTTTTGCACTAAGCTATATTCCCTAGCCCTGTCCCTGTGAATTTTGAAGGATACAAATATGCTGACTGAAGATATTCACATCTTTATCTCTGAAACCTAGGAGTGCTACTTTGTATAGCAAGGAAGATTTTTGCAGATGCCATTCATTTAAGGATCTTGAGGTGGGGAGCTTATCTTAGGCTTACTGGATGGGCCCTAAATGCAAGCAGGTGAATTCTTTTAAGAGGAAGGCAGAGGCAATGTGACCAGGGAGAGATAGATTAGAGTGATGTGTACATGAGCCAAGGAATGCAAGGAGACAGGGGACCAGGAATGAATTCTCCTCAGAGCATCTAGAAGGAGTGCAGCAATGTGGACAGACTAATAATGATTTCTGGCTCCTGCCATCCAAATCTGTGAAAGAATAAATATCTGTTAAGTCACCATATTTATGACAATTTGTTATAGCAGGCACAGGAAACCAATATACCATATGAAAATTATCTGATGTTTTGTGGATATAATGCCAATGTTCATCTGATGAGGATTAATTTATATTGACATATTATGCAAATGACTTAATTTTTCTTTGTCTTTAATTTTTTTTTTTTTTTGCAGCACTGGAGATGGAGCCCAGGAGCATTCTACCTCCAAACTGCACCCCTGCCCTATTTTTAATTCTGTATTTTGAAACAGGGTCTCACTGAGTTGCAAAGGGCCTCACTAAGTAGCTGAGGCTGTCCACGAACCGCGATCCTCCTGTCTCAGCCTCCCGAATGCTGGGATTACAAGCGTGCACCACCACACCCGAAATAAGAAAAATTTTATTGGTGTATTATAATTATACACAATATAGAGATTCACAGTGATACTTTCATCTATGCACATTACATTGTTTGGTCTGTTTCCTTCCCAAACCTCCTCTTGGCCACTCCCCTCCCAATACTCTACTGTTTTTTCTTTATCTGTCTTATTTAGAGTCTTGTTAATTTACACTACTTAGAATATCTGAATTTGTTGTAATAATCTTATTTTTCCTCACTGGAAAAATGATACCTATTGCAAAAAAACTTAGAAAATATGGAAAAGCATGAAGAATTAAATAGGACCTACAATTCCAGCACCCAGTTCTGATGTCATGTATAAATAGTTCTATCAAGTCTTCCTCATCGATTTACAAATTACACTCACATCCCAATATTATTTTGCATATAGTTCAGTTAGTATAGAACATGCATTTATTTGTAAAATGATACTTATATATAAAGTTACTATCTATGAATTATTATGGAATATGGTAAGTTGGATCAGCTGAATTCTGGATACTATGACCAAATGAACATGATGGAGAAAAAGGTTGATAAGTCATTGTTTTCTCTTTACAAATTTTAATTTTTATATATTTATTTGTGACAGAATTGTGATTTCATTGTACATAATTGCACATTTTAATTTTTTATTACTCTATACTTTTACATAATAGAATCCTTTTCTTAGATTATTAATAATTTCTTTCAGACATGGTTTTAAATAACAATATAATTGCATTCTTTATCTTAGCTATTTCTCACTTTCCAGTTTTTTAATTTAGGTGATTTCCTGTTTTTCACTTTACTAATAAGCCCTCTTGAGAACATCTTTGCACATAATCTTGGATCCATTTTGAGTTATTTGTGAATTTTTCATTATATGAACTTTATCTATTTATCTCTTGAGGATTTGTGGTTTTTTTTTTTTACTTTTCCTTTTTTTTTTGTCATGCTGAGGATGGAACCCAGGGCTTTTGACATGCTAGGTAAGCATTCCATCACTGTATTAAAAAAACAAAATTATATAATAAAGATGCAAATATTTTAAGGTAACAAAACAGAAGCCAAGCATGGTGGCTCAAGTTTGTAATCCCAGCATTCAGGAGGCTGAGATTGGAGGATTGCAGATTGAGGACAGCCTCAGTTATGTAGTGAGGCCCTTTGTAACTCAGTGAGACCCTGTTTCAAAAATAAAAAGACTAAAAAATAGGGCTGGGGGTATAGCTCGAGGGTACAATGCCCTTGGGTTCCATCCCCAGTACCACACACACACATACCCACACACACACAAAAAAAAACAACAGTTTTTTTTATCATTTGTGCTTACAAAATTATGTATCTACTTATACACTATCCTGAACCAAAATGGCATTATATTGTAACAAATTCTGAAAATTAATTTTGGTTTCATGTGTGCAAGACAACCCTTATTAGTAAATGAATTGAATTTTTTACTTGGAAATAACACAGAAACATTAAGTAGTTGATAATGTTGAATATTACAAGTTTAGTATTTTAGAAAATTTGCATGTAGATCACTCCCCTTCTTAGCCAATATCAATTTCTTTTTTTCAAGGGAAATATTTAAGGAAAATTAGAAAAGAGAGCCATTCCATGCTGGAACTAGTAATTCTGAAATCTTAATATTATGGGTTTTTAAAATGATTCTATTTTCAGTTGAAGAGAGAAGTCTAAAAGGAGAGAAAAAGAAGCATAACATTCTTTGCTCTTGAGCTCTTTGAACTGACATATCTATTGAAAATAATATTTTAAAGATGCATGTATGAGGAATAAATAAAACAAGGGGTTTGCAGAGTGGAATGAGATTTTTCAAAGGCAGTGAAATGTTCAAGAGTTCAGGCAACTGTTAGCTATTTTCCCAAATGGAGGCCAAGCAGAATAATTGTGGAACTAATAATCTACATGTGAGGGCAGAAGGGAACAGGAATTAATCAGATGCTTTGTTGGAAAGCAGATTGCAACTGCAGCTGCAAACAAGTGTGTCTGGGATGGACAGTAACTCCAGCTGCTGGAAGACAACTAAATGAAGACTCTTAATTTCATCATGGTAACTTTTGGTTTTGTTTGCATACTCAGGATTTAATTGTGCATACTGCTTCAATAATCTCTTGTTGAAATAGTTTGCATCATTTTTTCTTCTTTTCTCAAAGTAAAAATCTAGAAAGAGCACCCCCCCCCCATTCTTTGAACTTCAGTCCCAGATTAGTCACTGGAATAGTATCTAGATTTAAGTATGCCATTTTAGGACTTCAAAAATAAACTACAAACAATTTTGAATATAGTAATAGAGTTGGAAAATGTACAATAAACAATTTGGTAAACTTAATGACACTAGTTAAATTAAAAAAAAAAAACATGTGGAAAAATGTATTCAATGCCAGAAATTTTTAGCAGAAGACTTTTAGGACACCAGAGTGGTTAGTCACCTAAAATAATGTTAACACAGGACAGCTAGAAGCATACAAATAAACTAAATGTTTTCAATAAACCCTTAAATAACACAGATATTTGGAATTTCCAAAATATGTTGGGATGGTTTCCAAGAAATATGTATGCCTTCATGTCTCTTAACAATTTGAATGAAAATATTATTTAAGACAAATTTCAGAAATATAAAGTCACTTAAAATGGCTAAGAGTATGCTATTTTTAAAACTGAAAGCATCTTGAGTAAATATAGATATAAATCGATCATCTCTTAATCAACACACATTTGTTGGGCACTTAATAAAATATATTCAATCATGCTATGTGATGCTGAATACTTAACATAAGAAACATCTACTAGTGTAGGAAGTGGGGCTTCATTCAGATAATTAAAAATAATATGGAAAGTACAACTCATTATTTTTTCATTTTATAATGCTGAGGTTACAGGCAAAACAAAACCCAATGATATATACATATATATCCATGTTTACAGCAGCACAATTCACAATAGCCAAATTATAGATCCAGCCTAGGTGTTCATCCACAGATGAGTGAATTACAAAACTATGGTGTATATGTACACACAATGGAATTTACTCAGCCATAAAGAACAAAATTATGTCACTTGCAGGAAAATGGATGGAACTAGAGAATATTATGCTAAGGGATATTAGCCAGTCTTAGAAAGTAAAGGGACATTATGTTTTCACTCATGTGGAAACTAGAGAGGAATTGGAGAACAAAAAGGACTTCAGATAAATGAGGGGAGAAACTTGTAGAATAGTAGAAGGACATTTGGGCAGAAGATGGGGAGGTGAAAGGGGAGACTTAATGAAAGAAAACAAATAATGCTATGTTCATATATGAAATTATCAAAAATAATTTTAATATTATGTTCAGAGAGGGCGAGGGATTGGGGTGGGATGGAGAAGAAAACACACCAGGTACATTTTGCATGTATGTTTTTATGGTTCTACTCATTAAGATATAGAATTACAATGAACCAATAAAAAAGAAAATTAAAAATCCCTGAACTTGATTTTGCCACTCATGGAGCTTAAAGTATGAGAAAATGAGAGAGAGAGAGAGAGAGAGAGAGAGAGAGAGAGAGAGAGAGAGAGAGAGAGAGAGATAGGTATTGATTGATTGTCAGGGGCATGCCTGTAATCCCAGTACTTGGGAGGCTGAGACAAGAAGATCATAGGTTTGAAAAGAGTTTCAGCAACATAGCAAGACCCTCAACAACCTAGAGAGACTCTATTTCAAAATTTAAAAAAGGGTTGGGGATGTAGTTCAGAAATAGACTGCCCTGGAGTCAATCTCCAGTACCAAAAAATAAAAATAAAAAAGTAAAAAAATAAAAAACAATGGCAATAACTTCTGTGAATGAACATGGCTGGTGCTGAGATAAGGAAGATTTCAATGAGAATGGGATCATGAAAAGCCTGTCTGAGAAAAAATTCAGCTGAAGTCTGATGTATGGGGAAGTATTAGACAAAGGGTAAAGGAGTGATGTGGGCAGGGAAAAGCTTGTCCTGGAAGCTGTGGGCCAGAAGTAAGCTGCCTGGCTTAGTAACCTGAGCTGGCCAGTGTGGCCAGAGCTTGGTGAGAGAGGATGAGCTAATGGGGAGTTGGGGGGGTGTGCGGCAGGAGAGGTGGGCAGAGCTGAGTACACAGGGCTGGGGCCACACTGTCTTCAGTACTGGGTTGTCTATGAAGAAGTTTCTATTGAGGACTGAGATGGTGTATAACTTTGAGAAGACCCTCTGGGGGACACGTGTTCCAGGAGGACGGGCCCCATGAACAAGGGTGGAGGGTGAAGTATGCAGATGTGTGTGTGTGGGAGGGTGGGAAGGTGGTGATTTTGTTGAATTCTAAGCCCTAAGGCAGGAAGTGCTGTGACATGGTTTGGGAGATCTCAGTGGTTCTTGGGGAACATGTCAGGAGCTCACTGCATGCCATGGGAAGGTATTGAATAGTTTTAAACAGGAGAGGTACTTTGTCTGATGTGTAATTTACAGAGCAAATTGTAACCATGGTTTTTTTTCCCCACAAAATGAGGAAAGATGTTTTATTTATCAAGAAATATTCAATAAAGGGTATGGATGCAAAAGCAGTCTTAAAAAATCAGAATCTTTCTTGTATGCCAACCAACTATAAATCCACTGAAAAATAAATCCAAAAAACACTTCCACTCAGAATAGCCCATAAAAAATATATAGGAATAAACCTAACCAAGGAGGTAAAAGACCTCTACAAAGAAAATTATAAAACATTAAAAAAAGAAATCAAAGAATACTGTAGGAGATAGAAAGATCTTCCATGTTCATTGATAGGCAGAATAGATATCATTAAAATGGCCATAGTTCTAAAAGTGATCTATAGATTAAATGCAAAAGCCATTAAATTACCAAGGTCACTCCTCACAGATATAGAAAAATCAGTCTTTAAATTCATTTGAAACAATAAAAAACCAGAATAGCCAAAGTACTTTTCAGCAATAAGAACCATGCAGAAGGCATCACAACACCCAACTTCAAATTATACTACAAGGCCATAGTAACAAAAACAGCATGATATTTGCATAAAAACAGACACATAGACCAAAGGAGTAGAATAGAAAACTCAGAAATAGATCCACACACTTACAGCCAATTAATTTTTTACAAAAGGGCCAAACACATATGCTGGAAAAAAGATAGCCTCTTCAAAAAATGGTGTTAGCAAAACTGGTTAACCATATACATAAAAAAGGAACTAAACTAAACCCTACCTGCTCATCTTGCATAAGAGCCAACTCAAGATAAATCAAAGATAAGGAAATCAGACCACAGACCTTGGGGCTCCTTGAAGAGGGCATAAATACAACACTTCAACACATAGGCACAGGCAAAGACTTTCTCAGCAAGACCCCAAAGGCACAAGAAATTAAAATGAGGATCAATACATGGGAGTACATTAACCTGAAGAGCCTCTGTACAGCAAAGGAAGCTATTAAGAACCTCAACAGAGAGCTGACAGAATGGGAGAAGATTTTTGCCAACTGTTCCTCTGATAGAGAACTAATATCTAGAATATACAGAGAACTCAAGAAACTCACTGCTAAGAAAACAAATAACCCAATCAAAAATGGGCCACTGAACTAAATAGACACTTCATGAAAGAAGAAATTCAAATGGCCAATAAATGCATGAAAAAATGCTCAACATCATTAGCAATCAGAGAGATGCAAATCAAAACTACCCTGAGATTTCACTTAACTTCAGCTAGAATGACAATCATTCAAAACACAAACAACAACAAATGCTGGTGAGGATGTAGAGAAGTGGGAACTCTAATACATTGTTGGTGGGATTGCAAATTAGTGCAACCACTTTGGAAAACAGTATGGAGATCCTCAGAAGAATGGTGCCTACCACATGACCCAGCAATACCACTTCTGGGTATCTACCCAAAATAATAGAAACCAAACTGCCAAACTAATGCATCCATATCTATGTTCATAGCTGCACAAATCACCATTGCCAAACTATGGAACCAGCCAAGATGTCCATCAACAGATGAATGCATTACAAAACTATGGGATATGTACACAATGGAATTCTACTCAGCCATAAAGAAAAATACAATTATGTCATTTACAGGGAAATGGATGGAACTGGAAGACATTATGCTAAGTGAGATTAGTCAGTCAAAAAATAAGAAATCAGATGTTCTCCCTAATATGCGGAAGCTAGGGAGAAAATGGGTCATAAGAGGAACTCTAGATAAAGAAGGAGATACTATAGATGAGCAAATAAGGTGACTTAACTGAGGGGATGGGAGAGGGGAAAAGGAAAATTCTCTAATTCACATGATGTTCTTTAACAAATATATCAATGTCAATCACTAGGCCAAACATAAGAAAGAGGGAAGGGGGAGAGAATGGGGTGGGAATTGGGGAGGCGCTAATTGGGTGATGTGTGCATGTATGCCTCTACCATCTTGTACCCCATTAAGATAGATGTATGACTACAATTCACCAGTTAAAAAAATTTAGAAAATGAAACTTCAAGTAAAAGTTTGCGAAGAGCATTGTATCCCTAGAAAGCTAAGTAAGAGAGTCCTTCCAATAAATGCAGGCTCATTCTTTGTTTTTTCTTTCCTTACTGCAATTGGTTTTTTATAGTTTTATTGGTGCATTATAATTGTACATCATAGTGAGGTCCAAAGAGATACAAACATACTTGCACACAACTCTTGGTATATTTCCTTCCAAATCCTACCCTGCTTCTGCCCAGTCCCTATACATGTTAGAAAGATTGGTAGTGATGTCTTCATATATGGACAAAGCATTATTTAAACTGTTGCTTCCTCAAGCCTCCTTTTCTCCCTCCCCCACTCCTTTTCCACTATCTTTTGGGTCCTTCTCCTCATTCATCTAAAGTCCTTTTTGTTTCCTGTTTTCTCTCCAGCTTTCATGTATTTCAAGAAAAAACATTCAACTCTTGACTTTCTGAGATTGGGGTTGCAGTATACTAGGCTCAAACTGGGGTAATGACACTAAAAGTGGCTTGGAGCAGAAGATATGTCGACATAAAGTGTAAACTTGGTAGATTTTATACTCAAGCGATGTAAACCTAAAAGTGGCAGACTTTGATGGATGGTGAGACACAGAGGTGATGAAAGAAAGGAGTCTAGGTTGAACAGAGGTTTCTAGGTGTAGTGGCTGGATGGAGATCATAGTCCTGGGGTATTTGTGTGAGGGGTGGGGAGTATGATGAGTTCAGCATCCTTGTGCCCAGCCCAGTAGAGGAACCATGTTTGACACAAAAAGTGACAGAAACAACCAGATAGTCATGAAGTGTCTAATTTATGCTAGGTGTTCTTTCAAATACTTTACTCATTGAATCCTCAGAACAGCACTGTGGGTAGCAGTGTCAAATCTCATTAATAGGTGAAGCAACAGGTGCCTAGAAACTTTCTTTATGTCAAACGTTACTATTCTTATATTAATGTACAAGGAAAGTACCCAAGCTTATCAAAGAGCTCATGGTGTTAAGATGTTCGCTCATGCTCTAACAGCATTATACGCCGAGTTATATGGTTATAACAGTAGGTGATGATGACACTCAGAAGGGTAAAGAGGAATGGATGGAATGTTTGGAAAGTCTTGCAGCAAGAATGATTCCCCGACCTCAGGAGCACTGTAGATGGCTGAAGCACGGTCTCTGATTTACTTGTGGGAGCTGTACAGGGTCTAACCTCCTTCAGATGTATAATGTCACATCAGGACGAGCAAACAAAACCAGAAAGCTCGTTCTTGGTCCTTCTGACTTGTACACCTTCTAGGCAAATAAATAATTGTAGATTGTCTTTTGAGAGAAAAAATATCTCATTTCTTTAGTGTGATTAATCTTATTCTTTTAACAGTTTCAACTGTTCTCAGGAATGTAACACCTCCTGGAATAGAAACTGATCAGAGAATGGCTGCATAGAAAAAAATCACAGAGGAGTTGAGCAGTGCAGTTCCCTGGATTTGAAGAGTTCACAAGTAATGTCAAGGCTTAGCAGGAATTTATAAATACTCACCCAAGGCTGCAAACCACAGGAACGTTTCTGCACAGCTGCTCTTCTGTTGGTGTTGGATTCAAAATCGAGGGCAAGAGATTGCCTGCCCAATCTGCATGTATGCCAAATCTCTTCAGCAGAGCCATTGCCACCAACTCTGGCTTGAAGACCTTGACTGCCAGAGACCTCACTGAAGGGTCTCTGGAACCACAGAGACACTTGGCATCCAAACTGTGGGTTCTAACAACTACATTTCATTTTATACATAATTGATAGCGTATCAGTTCTGAAATGATGGGTTGTACCAATAAGAATGCCAGTGATCCTGTGTTTTACATACACAGAGTCTAATTTAGGCAAAATTCTCTTCTAAGCTTTTAATCCTGACCTTCTTAGATAAGTCTATTTCCACCCTACACATCCTGTAGAGATAAATAAAATTAAAGGTTAAAATGGAAGACAAGATGTTTTCAGGTATTAAGCCAGCCTTATTGCTTCCAGGTGTTAGGTTGAAATAGGTAAATTTGCTCTTTTCATAGTTAAAAAAAATTCAGAAAGCAACAGTTTCATCTGGTTCAACCTAGCAATAGGAAGTCACTGCCAACAAGTGGCAGCCAGCGCTTTCTTTACCCGTGTCAGGGGAAGCTCTTTTTCAACTTCCTTTGGCAGCCCCTCCTATTGTCTTGGAATTCATTCTTTGAGGAAATTCTTACTATTGACCTAAATCCCTCTTGAATTAATTAAAGCCATTTTGCTTCTCCCGCCCAAAATGAACATTGAAAAGGACAGCTTGTCATTGCCTATTTGAACTCTCTCAATCACCTGCAGACAGTAGTGAGTGTCCAGTCAGGCTCCACAAGGACCTGCTGCCCCCAGCCCCAGTGTCTGGCTGCTGTCAGCCAGGGGAGACCAGGTACTAGAACTCCAGTGGGCACTTAGTCTTCCCAGGACTTAGCTTCTTCATTGGCAAAAGGCAGATTTGGAATAAAATTGGATACTGTTAATGCTCTGAAGATCTTTCTTTCTTAGGGGACTTTTGAAAAGAGGCATAGTGTGTGTGTGTGTGTGAGAGAGAGAGAGAGAGAGAGGGAGAGAGAGAGAGGGGGGGGGGAGGGAGGGAGAGAGAGAGAGGGGGGGGGGAGGGTACTGATTCTGCTCTATTTTACTCGCATATAACACTTATCACTATTATTTTTGGTCCTGGGGATTGAACCCAGGGACATTCTACCTCAAAGCTACATCCCTCATTCTACTTACAACATTTTTAAAACAGAGTCTCTCTAAATTGCTGAGTATCTCACGAAGTCACAGATCCACAGATCCTCCTCTCTCAGCTACCCAGGTATTGGATTACTGGGATGTGCCACTGCACCAGCTTAATTTTTTTTTTAAAGATATAGCTCCAAGGAAAGTCATCATCATCCCAGTAACACCCCCCACCCCAAGCCCAGGGCCTCCTGCACAGTGCCATCAGAGAAGACCTTCAAACAGCACACCACCTTCAAACAAAGAGTCAAAGATGTACGGCTCATCCGAGAGCAGCATCCCACCAAGATCCCAGTGCTGCCCATCCTGGAGAAAACCAAGTTCCTCATACCTGACCATGTCAACATGAGTGAGCTCATCAAGATAACTAAAGGCGCTTGCAGCTCAACACTAACCAAGCCTTCTTCCTCTTGGTGAATGGGCACAGCATGGTGAGTGTGTCCACACCCATCGCAGAGGTGTAGGAGAGTGAGAAGGATGAAGACTAGTTCCTGTACACCATGTGCACCTCCCAGGAGACCTTCAGCACCGAGCACTAGGTGTGGGACTAGAACTGTGTGTCTCAAGTTTTTTAAGCCCTCACCAAGGAGAAAAAACGAATGTCACCAACCAGACTGATGGTTCCTCTAGTCAAGGTCCTCAGAACAGCCATGCCACCCAGCAGCCCTTGGAGGCGTCTTATATTTCACACAGAACCTGAGCTCCATGCGAGCATGCAGTTTTGGAAAGCTACAGTATTTAACCTCAGCATCTTGTCTTCTCATTTGAGAAGTTTACCAATAAAATACCTTTTTTTGTGGTGCTGGGGATGAAACTCAGGGGCATTCTACCTCCAAGAAACACCCCCAGCCCTATTTTTTTATTATTTATTTTGAAACAGGGTCTCACTGAGTTGCAAAATGCCTTACTAAGTAGCTGAGGCTGTTCTTGAACCAGGATCCTCCTGTCTCAGCCTCCTAAATGCTGGGATTACAAGCGCGTGCCACCACTCCTGGTTTAGAAATCTCTTAATAGGACTAGAAAGACATTTCCTTATTATGATCTATGTGTGTGTGTGTGTGTGTGTGTGTGTGTGTATTTTATCTCAAACAACAAGCCTCTCATATGATTCACAAGAAGCTACCAGAAGTCATCCCAATAACATGGACAGGCAAAAATGTACAGTTTTACTCTTACTATGGAACATAGGTCTGCAAGTACTAGTCATGGTTCTGAAGAAAAATAATAAGGTTGGGGACTTGAGGAGCCAGGCAGCAGGTCTTATTATTAAGCAATTAGAATTAAGAAAATATATAGACGTTATAACAGAAAAGAGAATATAGAATATAAAAATCTGAAAAAGATGACAAAAGTGATATTGCAGGTCACAGGTAAAGAGTGGATTACTCAAAAATAGTATAAGGTAGGGTTGCCAGATAAAATATAGAATTTGCTGTCCAATTTGATTTTTACATAAGCAACAAATAATTTTTAGTATAACACTATTCAAAATATTGCATGGGACATATCTATATTAAAATAGTCCTCGTTTGTCATCTGTCATTTGGATTAAACTTGGCATCTTGGCTCATTTTTTTTTTTTTTTGCTAAATTTGGCAATTCTAGTTCCAGGTCAATATGTTACTCCTGTGGACAAAAGTAAAAATGGGTGCTTACCTCATTCTTTGCACAAAAATAAATACTAAATGAATCCTGGCCATCAATGGAAAATGGAAAACCTTAAAATATAAGGGAAAAATTTTATGACCTCAGAATAGGGAGGAATTTCCTAAATAAGACTCAGAACTATAAACTATTTTTGGAGGAGGACATTTATAAATTTAACCACCTCAAAATAACATACTTATTTTTCTCAAAAATGGTATAAAAAATAAGAACTGTAAACTGAATGATTTTTTGTAACACTTTGTGTTATTCAACTTTCTGCTACTATAACAAAATAATTGAGATGATCAACTTAAAAAGAGAAAAGGTTTACTTGGCTCACAGTTCTGGGGTGTTCACTTCATGGTCAGTTGGTCCTCTAGCCTTAGGGCCTATTGAGAGGCAATAAATTATGGTGGGAGATTTTGGCTCAGGAAGCTCCTTTAACTACATAGGCTAGAATGACAGAGAATAAGAGACTGTGTCCCCTTCAAGGTCATATCCTCAGTGACCTAAGAGATTTTGTAAAAAAGTAAGAACCCAATGAATATGGGTAATGATTTCTGGTAGTGATAGATTCCTATTTTCCCAGGAGTGTTCCTAACAAAGAATACATGTACATGAAGAATACTGAAGATTTGTCTGAACCAGTCACACCTGTCTCCATCCAGACCCAATGGAGAAGGTGCAGACACACTTAGTGGGCTCCCAAGTAGCAACTCTGCCACTTTTTCCTGAAGGTGGAGCTTTGGAAGAGCTGGAATCTTTGTTTATAGGTGGAACATTGTGACCCTCATTCATTCTTATTCATCCTCTCCCCCCCTCCTCCTCCCTCCCTCCCTCCCTCTCTTATTCCAGCAAGCTTGACCTTATTTGTTGATCTTCTTGATCTTTCCGTGGGCCCTCTCCCACTGGCACACAAGTGCTTTCCCTTTCCATCTACCTGAGTTCCTTTTCTCTAGGGCTGCTGAGCAAGGCGCTCCATCCTACTGCTATGCCAGGTTTTAGTGTTGGGGTTTTGTTCTGGGTTGCTGGTGAGGGCAGAGGAGTGTAGTGGGACAGGATGAAGGGAACTGATGGCTTATGATGTAGGCAGGGTGTTTTCTTCTTTAATGCTAGGCGGGTTCACACTGATGAGCCTCAAAAGGGAGACCCCCAGTGGGTCCAAATTAGCTCACCAGAGGCCTGAATATTATATAGGGCCAAAGCTTTATCTAATAATAAAATACAGTTTTTCCTTACTTTGCTTTTCTTGGGACCTTAAAACAGAATTGAATCTGCTAAAGCTGAATTCAACTGTTTTCCACCAATATCTCACCCAATTTTATAGTGTTTTTATGTTCCTGAACAGGAAGTTGAGAGTTGTAAAACTCTTCAGATTAAAACAAAATTTAATGACATTTCAATAACTACATCAACCAGTTATTCCTTTATCTTGAAAACCTGTCCAAATTGTCTATATTGAAAAATCAATATAAAAGAATGTCTAGAAAGTACAGAGAAAATAAGATTAACAAGGGAATTGAAATAGTTACCAATACATACTTCAAATTTACAGTAACTAAAGCTATGGAAATCAATGAGTGTAATAAAAGGTCCAGAAACTGCACATATGTATGGATATTTAATATATGGTAACAGGGCACTTAAAATTAATAAGAGATTTAGACAACAAATATCACAAATAAAATAATTTGGGGCTGGGCATGGTAGAGCATGCCTGTAATACCAGTATTGAGAGGCTGAGATAGGAGGATTGCAGGATTTAGACCAGCTTCAGCAAGTTAGTGAGCCTCTCAGCAACCTAGCACGACTGTTTCACAGCAGCAGCAGCAGCAGCAGCAGCAGCAGCAGCAGCAGCAGCAGCAGCAGCAGCAGCAGCAGCAGAAAACCAAACCAAACCAAACCAATAAATTAATCAAAAGGCTGGGAGTGTATATTGGAGGTAGAATGCCCCTGGGTTCAATCCCCAGTAACACACACACACACACACACACACACACACACACACACACAGTAGGTTAGAAAGATAACTAGAACCATAATAAAAAATAAATTTCAAGTCGTTTAATGATTTAAATATGCAAACCTTACAAGTTGCACAAGGAAAAGAGAGAATATATTTACAGCCTTAAAGCAAGGATGATTGTCCTTAGCATGTTGCTGAGGACTGACTATATGAAAGGAAAGACAGATAGTTTTGACTTAACACAAATTAAAAATGTTTGAATGAAAAAAGGCACAAAATAGAGGTAGAGGCCAAGAGATAAATTAGGAAATACATTTATAAAAGATGCTAAAAAATGCCTGTAATATAACAAGGAGATTACAACAAAAAGAAAAACCCAAAAGAAAAAAAGGCAAAATATTTTTCAGGCAGATCGCAGTTCAGGATAGAGGGGGAAGATAAGACCACTAGTACATTTATAAACTAAAACATCCCCCAAATGTTTCTTATGAACTCTTCACTCTCCACTGAGTGAGCCTCATGAGGGAAGAAATGAATTATTCCTTTCATCTGTTTGACAGATGCCTCTTATTGACGTTGAAGGTCTTCAGACATAGTCAACGCATTGTCATGATTTTATAACCTTGATACTGAAGATTTACCAGTCTCTCCTCCCTAGGCTCCAGGTCTGTTATTACCAAATATCTTATGAACATTTTTGCTTTGGATATCTTGGCATCACTTAGAATACACAAAATTCAATTCATTGCTGACAGACTACTTGATACGAGTTTTCTGTAAGCAAAATTAGGGTTCCCTGTTGTATTTGTTGTTCATTGCTGCTTAAAAAATTACCACATTTATCAGCTGAAAACCCAGCTGCTGTGGGTTAGGGTTTGGATACAGCTCAGCAAGGTGCCCCTGCTTCAAGGTGGTCCACCGCTAGGCTATAACCGCTGGACAGGAGCTCAAGTCTCATTTGAAGGCTTGCCCAGAGGACAGCACAGAATTGCTTCCAGGTTCACTCACAAGGTTGTTTATAATACTCGGATCCTCACCATGTGTTCCTCTCTACAGGGCAGCTTCCAAGGTTGCAGCCAGCTTTCTTCGGAACAAATGAGTGAGGGAAAAGAAAAGGCGCTGAAGGTGGAAACCTTAGTGTTTGTGCAATGTAACGTCAGAACTTATAACTAACTTATAACTAACTCATCACTGTTGATGTATTACGGTGGTTAGAAGTGAGTCTCTGGGTCTGGCTGACACTTAAGAGAAGGGGGTGACACAAGGCATAGAGACCGGGAGGTAGGGCCCCTGGAGACTGGCTTCAAGGGTGGCTGCCTCATGATCTACACTATGATGTGAGGCTATAATGCACCAATAAAAACATATAAAAATAAAGGAATAAATAACCCAGTTTGCACTGAACACCAACGGGAATTATGAGTAATACTGAGAAGTTGTGATAGTATTTACTATGGTGTGGGAACTGTACTTGATGCTTCCATCTTAAATTGTCAATGGGAATTTCAAGAATCATGGGCTTGAGATTTGAGCAAATTATTAGCAGATGGTGGCCTTGCAGCTTCTCCATGGCTTGGACTTTTAGAATAGCTTCACTTTCCCAAGATCATAGACTTCATGCTACCAAACACTGGATAACTATATGTTGAGTAACTACAAAATTAAACCCACTCTGTTCTTAGATGTGGCCTGGCTGATTGCAACAAGTGTCATACTCCTCTCCCAGCCTGGCTGCATGGCTCACAGCTTGCCGCCTTTCTTCGCAGTGCTCCAGGTCTCCAGACTTTCTTGCAACCTTGGCTTCACCTTCACAGCTTCACATATTGCCCCATTCGGGCCTGCTTGCAGGGATTCTGACCTTGCCATGTGTCGCCTGACTTCCTAGACCTTCCTTTGAAATCTGGGGGAAGCTTCCACAACTTCTTTTGCTCTAGCAAAGCTGGCATTACATGAGACCCAGAAGGACTGCCAATAGAAATGGTGGTCACTCTCTCTTTAATCATTGCCGCTGGGTCCCCCTCCGTCTTGATCATGGCAGAGCCAGTTTCCATCATGAGTGGTGTGGGCCTGCCTCCATCAAGGTCACAGCAGGGAAGGAATCTGAGTGCAAATCACTGCCCTTGTTTCCTTGGATTTGAAACCAAATCCTTGGTTTCAACTTGGATTTGAACTGCTCTAGCTCTTGTTTCTATGCAAAACATCTGATCTTCCTTTAGCCATCTTGCTTTCTTTTTCTGGGCCCCAGTTTTACACATGCCTTTCTGGCCAATCTGCAAATCCATAGTCTCTCCGTTGGAGTTTCTGCTCCCAAAATGTGGTGTACAATTCACTGAACGCAGACCTCAATATTCATAATGCCATTTGGATATTTTGCTGTTTTGAGATTTCCTCTGCAGTTCAATAAGCCCATCATCTTTTACTTCAGCTTCACACAAAGCTTCAGGACCTGGGCAAAATGCCAATAAATTCTTTGCTAAAGTGTAACACACAGCCTCTATTCCATTTTCCTATGAAGTACATTTTGCTTTCCAAAATCTCCTACACACAGTCTTTATGGCCCACCTTTCTAGCTACATTCTAGACCTTCCAGTTTCCTCTCATTAAACAGTTTCAAAGACTTGCAGATCACATGATCAGATTTAGGTATAGCTGTGACCCCACTTCTCTGGCACCAGTTTGTCTTAGAATTTTTACAGCTATAATCCAAAGAACTCATCATACGACTTAGAGGAAGAAAGATTTATTTGCTCATGGTTTTTGGAGACTTTGGGATGCAGCCAATGTGAGGCTAAGGACTGTGGGTTTCAAGGCATAGTGGAGGGAAGCTGGGGGCGGGGCGGGGGAGAGAGAAGGAGAGGGAGAGAGGGAGAGAGAGAGGGAGAGAGAGACTGCGCTTCTCACATTATGGAGGTCAGGAGCAAAAGACAACAAGCCAGCAAGGAGAGTCAAAGACACAAACACAATTCCTAGGGTTACACCCCCAGGGACCCATCTCCTTTACCCACACCCCAGCAGCAGCCCAGGCAAAAACTAGGTAAATCAGTTACAATGGAATTTATCTATATCTGAGATTACAACCCTCATAACTATATCAGCCTTAAGCTCTTGAGGGGTGACTCTATATCTGACCATAACACCATAGAACCATGTAGAATCTTATGGGTTGCCTATCTGAGAACTAAGGAGTTTAGCCTTCTGCTTTAGACCGGTGTCCCCTCTTTATACTGTAGAGCACCTGCCAGCAGATTCCACCCAGGGAAGCAAATGAAAAACAGGGCCAATGCATATCTGCCTTCAGCTTTTCCTTTGACTTATCTCAGCTCTTCCCTGCCAGTCTGTAGGTCAAATGTTGGAGAAGGGACTCGAGGACACATGTGTCCCACCCCTCTCACCTTCCCTGAAGTTCCTCTTCACGCCTCTCTGCCCTCCCTCCACCGTCAGTTGTTCTCTGCTCTCTCCCTTGGACTGGATGGTAGGGGCTTTGGTTTTCTGTTCCCTTTCACTCTGAATATTATTTTCCTCATGCTGTATGTCTCTCTTTCACAACCTCAGCATAATAGCTGAGCCCTAAGCCTTCTGGAGATGGGAAGAAGACCAGTTTGAGCCCAAGAGTAGTTAAATCAGTCAAGATTTTGAAAATGTCATACATGAACCAAATGTATTTTCACATAATTTTCTAAAGTGCCCTAGGAACAGAAATGTCACTTCGAATACTTTTTGGAGAAGGAAAGATAAGAATTTGTGTCCAAAATAGGATTAAATGAACTTTTAAACATCTTTTTTAGTATTCTTAGATGTGTGGTGGTTTATATAAAAATTGTTTCTCCTGGTCAGTAGTATTTTGTAGCCTCTCCCCTGCATGAGGTCACAGCTTGCCCAAAGAATCAAAACCTTTCTTTTCAGTTTAGAAAACTAGATATTCAGCTTATCTAAATGGGCTGTCTCTATCCCCTACAGATATAATTATAATAAGATCTCATTCTCTGCTCTTCCTAAGTTGAAACTAAAATTGCAGGTCAAATATATTTCTACTTCTGTCTCATTCTTTGTTCCTAGGATTTTTTTCTATGAAAAGAATTCTGGGGCATGGATGAGATGCACAGGATGGTTCACAATTTAGGCTGTGATCTTCTCTATTGGATCTTGTTTTCTCTGATTCTTAGTTAATGAATTTCATATAAATATGTCTATCTAAGTTTGGCTGAAATCCTCCATTCAAAAATAGGCTAATTTTATAGTTCAGCATCTACTAAAAATTTTGGACATTTTTTGCTTCTCAAAACATTTAAATATATGTTAAATGAATAATAGTGTTCTCTAGTTAAAATAAGCCCAGCACCAGCTATCACTGATTTAAATGAGGCAATAGTCATATATTATCTAAAATCTGGTATGCTAAAAAGTGTTCCAGTTTGCTATCACGAGAAAAGGGTTGCAGTACAGCCCATTATTATATATGTCTCTTTGAGCAGCTCATTTTATTTTTCTGGGCTCCCAATTCCTATAAGATACTGGAATTATGTTAACTTATCTCCTATGGCTTTTACTTTGATAAAAATCTGTGATTCAAGTATCTAGAGGAGGAAAGTGATCACATATTCTGAAAACAAAACAAAACAGACAAGGAACATTTCCACCAGCTACCCCCACTTTTAACTATGCCCTTATATGTTTCCTGCCAAACCAACGAGGGATATAGACTGTCTGGCAGAGTCACCAGGACAAAGGATTAAAGGAAGAAAAAAGAATCCAGATGTTTCCATTTGGGGTAATTGAATTTTCAGACACATCTAATTCGGATGAACTGTAGCCACGAACAATTGAGCCAAGGACATAAAAGTGAATCTTATAATTCAGCTGGGTTTTCATGACACCACTCCCCGTTCAGCACTCTAATCGATATTATACCCTCACATGCCTATGATGACATGGTGGGAGTGGAGGGGAAGGACGCCCTTAATCAAAAGGCAAATTAAACCCCTCATCCCCCCGGGGGTTTCACAGTAGATTTATTGCATGCCTGCTGAGGACTATTTTCAGTGGAATGAGAAAGGGGTACCAAAAATAAGAATAACCGTACTACAACAAGTTATTGATCCAGTTGAAGAAAACGTGCACAATTTGCAGTGATGCTTGCCTGTAATCCCAGTACTTGAGAGACTGAGACAGGAGGACCGCAGGTCTGCAGCCAGCCTCAGCAATTTGTTGAGGCCCTCCACAACTTAGTGAGAGCCTGTTTCAAAACAAAACAAAACAAAAAAAATTAAAATGGGGTTGGGGATGTAGCTCAGAGGTAGAATGACCCTGGGTTTATTTCTGCACCCCCAGTACTGAAAAAAAAAAGGAAGAAGTAAGGAAAAAAAAAAGCTTGATAACCTGGCTGAGTGTTTCAACTTCCGTTCTAGGCTGGCAAATCACCGCTCTATCCATTTCCTTACATAAGCCTTTATTAGTTATTGTTTGTTGAATGCATACTGGTTTGAAGGAGAAAATGCAATACTTTTAGGGAGTTGGTTGTGGGCATGAACAAACAGGACTTGAGTGTGAGTGACATTCTTAGGTGTGTCACCAGGTGTGATGCCAGATAAACTGTAGAAATAATGAGTTGGAAGTCACAAAAAGAATGAGGACATGAGGATGTTGAAGGGGGTAAGGCATTAGGGAAAGACGGGTTCAAGTTAAGTTTTGAGGGATTAAGTGGAAATTGCCATTTATAGAATGGCACCTGATGTCTCCCATTTTCATCCCCCAGTTAGCAAATGACAAGATATTAAATACAGAAACCAAGAAATTGAGACAGTAACAACTGTAAAGCCTTGTAACTTGTTGGCTCACACAAAGTGTTATAAGCTCTACCATGTAAAAAGCTTCACAAATCATTAAGAGAAAGATAAATCCCTGTGTAGAAAAATGGATCAAGGACATGAAAAGGCAATAAGGAAACAAAAAATCTATGAATGGCACTATATATTCGAAAAATTATTTACTTAATATGAAAAAAGTGAAAGAAACCTGGAAAACTGGTAGGAGTAGGCAGAGGGATATTGGTAGGAGATGGTATACTGGAATGCCACTTTTTTGGGGGGTCAGTTTTTCTGTAGGTATCAATAAGTATATATTCTTTGGCTTAGAAATATCACTTTAAGAAATTTATCTGAAGTATTTAATCATAATTGTTCAAAGATGTAAGTACATGTAGGTTGTTCAATACAGAGCCATTTATATTCAAGTGAAAAATTAGAACCTACTAGCATTACATGAATAAGATATTTGTTCAATAAATTTTAGTGCAAAAGTATGTAAGGTAGTGGATATATTGATTAGTTTGTTATTTTAATATTTCACATTATGCCACTTGGATTGTATACAATCTTTGTCAATTATACCTCAAAAAAGTTTAAAAATTTTGACACATTCTCACAGAGAATATTAATGTGTTACAATCTTCATTAGGGTATTTTAAAGAAAAACCAGGCTGAAAATAGCATATATAAGACTCTTTCTCTCTGTATACACACACACACGCACGCATGCACACACACACACACACACACACAGCATAACTTGTTTGGATGTTTGCCCATATACTAAAAATAATTATCTGTAAGTGGTAGTTTTAGTGGTAGTATTAGTAGTTTTCAGGGGCTTAAGTTTACTTTCCTTTTTACAATATTATATTCATATTATATTTTTATATTTATATTACATTTAACTTATATTGTTTGAATTTTACTCAGTGAACATATTTTATAATAGATTATATCATAAAACAAAAGTACTTTGAGGAAAAAATCTCTTGCTGATTTGATAAACCATATTTATATTATAGGCATAAAAACACATTTTCAAGGTTGTTGCTTATAGAAATACTCAATTATGCAACATTTTATAATTAAGGCATAAATTCTCAGAAATTCTAGTCTCTATGTTTGTCTTGATCTAGGGATTTATTTTTGAATATCTAAAAGTGTGGATGTTCAAGCCATTTCATCCAGTGTTATTTCTCTAATTGAATTTTTTTAAAAAAATTCATTGCAGTGAATTTGAGATTATGTTTCTTGATTGCTGCTCGGAGCCCATCTGATCTATGTAGTTTTATGTCCGTGAGGCCGTGTGTTATACTCATTGATCCAGGAATAGAATTAGTATTCTTTTGTTGAAGCTAAGGAACCTACAAATGTCAGGAGGGCATGTCTAGATGGAAAGCCAGCCCACCTCCTCTCTTCAGTCCAGACTTCTTAGTAAGGCAGAGCATTTCAGCAGAAAAGAATTATGGATTTTTCTCCAGGGTAAAAATAAATGTACAAAGTCATTCTGCTTCAGTCATGTAGCTTGGTCAAAATAATTTGGGCTTAAAATTTTCTAAGGCAGTTATAAATATGCTTACCTTGACCAAACCACCATAGATCTCTGTGAAAAATATGCATGTAAAAAGATGGCTCACAATAAACAATGATAATTCTGCCTTTATCCTCCTCAATACACCACATTGTTGGGTAACTGAATATGGAAATAGGCTGTATAATATACTTATTTATAAAATAGAAGAAAAATGTAAAAATAATAACTGTATTCTATAAAAATGAATCTAATACTCATTTTTTGAAAGGCAATGAATGTGTGTAAAAGTCAGTAATCTGCTAAACTCACTGCTAATTTAAGATAGTAAAACATTTGCATTAAAAAGTTTTTGTCTAGCCGGGCTTGCTGGCGCATGCTTGTAATCCCTGTGCTTGGGAGGTGGAGACAGGAGGATTGCGCAGGTTTGAAGCCAGCTGCACTGGCTTAAGAGACCCTGTTTCCAAAATTAAAAAATAAAATATTTCCGGGAGTGTAGCTCGGAGGTAGAAGGGCTTCCAGGAACCCCAGTACCACCACCACAAAAAAAAAAAAAAGTTTTCTCTGATTTTTGTAGATGCAGTTACAGTATAGTAAGGCCAAGTAAGTTGTGCAAAAAGGATAAGTCAAATAAGACAAAATTAGACTATTTAAAAATCAGGATCCTTCTCTCCACCCCCTTCCAAATTCAGGACTTAAGTCACATGGAAAAATATTAGAAAAATCACAAATGACAAAGAATTTTAGTAAAATCACATGTGCATGTGCACATCTATGTGCAAACACCTGATAGCCAAGTTCTACCTACATTAAACCTGCCGAAAAGGGATCTACGGGTGGTAAAACCTGAGCATGTGTGTTTTTTTGCTTTTATTGGTGCGTTATAGTCTCACATCATAATGTAAACCATGTTGACAATGACATACATGCACACGGCTCTTGGTGTCCCCCCTCCCCAGCCTCTCCATTTTCCTCCCTCTCAAGACAGAGTACCCAGATTGACATTGGTATATATCCACGTGTTTATAGCAGCACAATTCACAATAGCCAAATTTTGGAACCAACCTAGGTATCCATCAACAGATGAATGGATTACAAAACTATGGGAAATACACACAATAGAATTCTACTCGGCAGTAAAGCAAAATGAAATGTCATTTGCAAGAAAATGGAAGGACCTGGATAACGTTATGTTAAGTGAGATTAGTCAATCACAGTGAGTGAAAGGTCATATGTTTTCTTTAATATGCTCAGGAAAGGGAGTGATTGGAATACAAAAGAGACTCCAGAAGATGAGGAGAAACCTCAGGGGAGCCAGGAAGGAGACATAAGGGTAAGGGGGAAAGAAGACTGAGGTTCATTAATGGAGATAACTACCGTAGACTATGTGTATACATGTGAAGAGTATGTGTACTTTTAAAGCACCAAGGCAGCTCTGATTGGCAGCCAGGTTGAGAGCCATTACCGTAAGGAGAGAGCCGTCAGGCTCCACTTGGTGATTCTGATACATAAAAAGCGAGTCCTCCATTATGGAACCTTGAAGCCAATAAGCAGCTGGAATAGTACTGGGGTTAGAACTAACTGTATCTTGGAGCAAACTGCTCACCAAACCTCCAAGGTTGAGACTAGTCATTTTATTGTTTTATAAAGCAAAAAGGTTTTCCTGAAAAAAGCCTTGCTATTTTTTTCTTTATTACAAATGTACTACATGTTTACTGTAGACATTTTGAAAGTAAATCATGAAAGAGCACAAAGGAGATAAAACTAACCTGTAATTCTGTCAGCCAGATATCACTGCAACAATGTCTAAGCCCCTTCAGACTTTTGAATATATACGTGGAACTATATTAGAATGCATTTTTATTACATGTGTTCTAAAGTTAGCAGTATAGCAGGGGATTTTCTCTTATTAATATTCATCTACAAAATCATGTTCAAGGGCTAGAGAAAATATTGTTTCATGATTAATTTTATTTCTTTTCTCATTTTGAAAATTTTGGCTTTTATAATTCATGACTCAAGCAATCCTGTGGTGATCCTCCATTGGCTACATATTTTTTTATGCACATGTCAAATACTTCCTTATAAGTCTTAGGTGTGGGGTGGCCGGGTTGAAAATGAATGTTTATAAATCATTTCGTACGTATTGCTCAACTATCTTTTGAAAAGGATACACTAATTTTATATTTTGACCAGAGTTCACAAACCTTACCAGTATTTGAATATTGTATGATCTTTGTTAGTCTGATTGATGACAGTGTAGCTCAACTTCATTTGAATTTTCTTGAAATAACTTATAAAGATATTTATTATTTTCTATATGGTTCCTGGTCATTTATATTTCTTGAGAGAACTGCCTAGTCATGTCCTATATTCATTTTTCAATTTTCCTTTTCCTTTGTGATACAAACTGTCTTTTTCTCATATATAGGGCACATTTTTCCTTTTTTATATTTTCTTACTTTAAAAGTTACCTTATAATGTTTTAGGATATACAAAAGTTGATAACTCCTTTTTGGGAATCCACAATTCAAATATGTCCTAAGAACAGACTTGGAAAGATCACCATTCCTTTGGCAAGAATGAGGACGCCCATCCTATCCTGGACCATTTCAAGCTCCAATCAGAATGGTGGCTCTTGCTTAGCAGTGTCTGGCTTAGCAAAACTAGACACCTCGATATGAATTGAATTCAATGTTTTATATATCAAGGGAGCTCAGATTTCAAGCTTTGTCTCTAGTTACACACTGTGTTCTGTTAAAGAAATTTTAGGTGTAGGGGAATAGAGAATGAGAGAGAAATTCTGCAACTATTTATTGAAGAGGTATGATGTAAAAGTCACCAATCAGGTGTCAGTTTGCCTATATATAAGCATAGCTGTGTCAACAGGCCACTCTATAAATCATAGGTTTAGAAACTTTATTGATATAAGTACATGCCTTTGCTTTGTGAACAATGAGTATAAAATAAGAATTTGTGTTGATATGGAACTTTACAAAAAACACATTCACACAGTAATGTGTGTGTGTGTGTGTGGGGGGGTGCTGGAGATTGAACCCAGAGGCATTCTACCTCTGAGCTATATTCCCAGGCTGATTTTATTTTTTATTTGGAAATAAGGTTTCCCTAAGTTGCTGAGAGCCTGGCTAAGTTACTGAGACTGACTTCAAACCTGTGATCCTCTCTCAGCTTCCCAAGTACTGGGATTACAGGTGTGCACCACCATGCCTGACTTCATTATTATTTTTTTTTAATCTTCAACAGATGAAGTGATAAAAGCAGCGATCACTATCACAGGTAAACCTGTAAGGAAAATGGGGTTTGGAGAATCTTCAGTGGGTGATTAGTGTGAAGGAAACGAAACACGGGATGATTCACTGCAAATCCGGTGCTTAGTGAAGGGACTGGTATTTTTTAAAAAGCCCTCGGACATTAGAAAAAAGCAAAAGAGCCAAAGTAAAGCCAAAAGAAATAAGCCAGAGAATTCCTCCAAATTTAAGTAAAGCATGGGTGTGGCTGAGTTAGAATGTAGCTGCATATTTAATGAAATGCTTTGTTTTCTTTATTTTCTATATTTTAGAGTCTATTTGTTTGCAATGTTTTATTATTGTTGCATTAGAACTTCTTTTTATGTGGTTGAGGAGATGTTTCCTTTCATAATCTCCATGTTGAAACATCTTTCTGTGTACTGAAGGTCTACATACACATGTATGTATAATTTATTTTTGAGTTAGGCTTTTTACTCAAGTATTTCCTGATCTAAATGTGGATTCTATAATTTATATCTCATGCATGTTAAGCAATTTGATAAACACAGAAATCTGGAGTTACAGTTTTGCTTCCCTCTACTGTGGGGCATCATGAGAGGTATATGCTCAGGATACCACCCATCTCTCTTTCCAGACCACTGGCTTTTATATGAAATCATTTGCATTTGGCAGAGAAACTCAAAATGTTGGCCAAGAAGTGGGAAAATAACTTATTCAGCTATTGATGGACATGTAGGCTTGTATTCTACTCAACAATAAAGAAGAACAAAATTATGTCATTTGCAGGAAAATCGATGGATCTAGGGAACATTATGCTAAGTGAGATTGTCCAGTCATTGAAAGGGAAAGGTCATATGTTTTCTCTCAAATGTGGAAGATACAAAAGAATTGTGATGCAAAGGAGACCTTAGATATAGGAGGAGAAACCCCAATAGAGTGATGGAGGGGGTCTAGGGAAGGATGGTGGTTGTGGGGAGGGAGAATTAATTAAGGAAACACTTCCATCGATGCTATGTACATATAATAAATTATCAATGCCAATATCAATATTATGTATGGAGGAATAAAAGGGAATGGGGGAGGGGTAATGCTGTGTGCGTGGATGTGCCCCTATTACTCTGAATTTCACTATGATGTGAGGCTACAATCCACCAATATAAGTATATTTTAAAAAGAATCCCATAATAAAAAGTCAGTTGGCTACAAAAAAAAAGTGGGGAAAAAAGAAGTTAAATATATAGAAACTGAAAGTGGTACTTGGAAAGAAGGGGAAAATAAAGAAGATAAAGTTGGATACTGAGTATACCTCCAGCTTTGGAACAATAGAGGGTGAGTGCTCCTATAATAGAGAGGATAAGTTAGGAGGTGAAAGAGTCAAACACAATATACATGTCTTAATTTGGTGTCCATAGACTGGGGGCCTACTGAAGAGTGTGATATTGACATTTCAACACAGAGACCAAGCTGGCTTTTTGGAGGGATGACTAAGCTTAAATAGGACTCATATCTGACATATAGAGGTGAAAGAGTACTCTGCTGAAAAGAACCCCATTAATAAGAACAACAACAACAAAAATCAGACGTGATAGCAGCACTGGACAAGACTATGAGTGGTTGGAAGGTATACAGTTACAGAAATCCTGCCCGAGAGTTTAACCAGGTGAAGAGTGAAAGATAAGGAAGAAAAGGGGGTTGTTGTTGGAAGGCCATTGCATCCAGCTTGAATTAGTGTGTGGCACAGATGATTTTCTTAACACAGAAAAAAAAATGCAGAGGGACAAAATTCAGTAAAATAGAGAAAGGAAAATATTTGCCTATGGCCCGCCAATCAATTAATTTAATAATATGCATCATTTTATTTATTTTTGTTTTAAGACATTGCTCTCACTAAGTTTCCCAGGCTGGCCTCAAACTTTCAATCTTCCTGCATCAGCTTCCAGAGTAGCTGGGATTACAGATATGTGCTGTTATACCTGATTCTTTTTATTTTAACCCCACTCACAACATTCCCATATAAAAATTATTTATTATATCAACTCTTATTGTCTAGATGTGTTTAGAAAACACACAGCCACATTGACTGGACTTGATTAAAATCCATAACCACAAATAAAGAAGAACTAGTCTATCCTCCCTGTCAAGACTCTTCCTTTTTCTAGAAATCATGAAATGTGAGTCTTCCAACTTTGTTCTTCATTTTGAATGTTGTTTTGGGTATTCTGAAACCTTTTATTTCAATATTAATTTTAGGAGCACACACCAGCTGAGATTTTGATAGGCATTACATAAATTTATGAATCAGTTTGGGAGTATTGCCATCTTAATGACATAAGTCTTTTGATCCATGAACATGTGATGTTCTTCCCACATATTTTTTGTTTTGTTTTTTTCATTTCTTCTAGGAACTCTTTGGAGTTTTCAGAGTATAAGCTTTCAACTCCTTTTGTTAAATTTATTCTTGAGTATTTTATTCTTTTTATGTTGTTGTTGTTGTTGTTGTTGTTATAATATTTTTTTTGGTGGTACTGGGGTTCCTGGAAGCCCTTCTACCTCTGGGCTACACTCCCAGACCTATTTTATATTTTTGAAACAGGGTCTCTTAAGCCAGCGTGGCTGGCTTTGAACCTGTGTGATCCTCCTGTCTCTGCCTCCCAAGCGCGGGGATTACAAACGTGCGCCACCACGCCCAGCTTTTTATATTATTTTATGGAATTATTTCTTTAATTTTATTTTTGAATTTTCACTGCAAGCAGGGTAATATAGAATTGATTTTTATATATTGATATTGTATTCTGCCACCATATGCAACTCATTTATTAGTTCTCACAGCATTTTTAGTGGATTTCCTAGGATTTTTTTCATACTTAAGGTTATGTCATAATACAGACAGTTTTTCTTTTTGCTTTTCAATCTGGATTTCCTAAATTTCATTTTCCCCCCTAATTGTTCTGCAAAGAACCGTCAGTACAGGGTTGAATAGAAATGGTAAGAACATATAGTCTTGTTCTATATGCTGTTTTTTTTAAAATATAAAGTCCCAGCTCTCTGTCTTTCAGGTGATCCAACCACACCTTGGTGAGATGCGCATTTGAGTCAGATACAATAATATTCTAGAGGACGAACTCTTGCCCTTATAGTTGGCCTTGGCAATCAGAATCCTCAGAACCAATAGTTGGATATGGCATCTTTAAAAGATCAAAGCTCAGGCTCTAGTCACAAAGTACAGGCTATAACAAATGCTAAATTAATTATATCCTTCTCACAAAAGGCTGGATACTATAGAACATTTAAACCAATGAATATATCTTTAGTTTCACCAATTCAACAAACTTCCACTAAGTTTACTAATCAAAACACATTTGTAACATTTATTATAGTTAACCAAAGATTTGAAGTTGGTCAGAAATAATAATTGAGCTGGGTGTGGTGGTGCATGCATGATGGTGGTAAGAACTTGTTTCAAATTAAAAAATAAGATAGATAAAATAGGGGTGTAGCTCAAGGGTAGAATGTCCCTGGTTTAATCTTCAGTATCACATACACATACACAAAAAAGTAACAATAATTGAAACATTTGTAGTAGTGACATTAAGAGGGTGAGTTTTCTGATATTAATGTTATTAAGTCACCCTTGAAGGGTTGATAACTAATTGTCCATAGCATGTAGCTTAAAGTATGCCATCGATATCACCATGCATGTGCATAAGTAAAAAATCTAGGTGCTAGCCTTGACTTCCCATCTTCTACAATTAATTATCAAATACTCTTATTATGTCTCTAACTCATAACCTAAAGCCATCTACATCTCTTCTTCATATAACCACCTTAGTCCAAACCATCATATTTATATCAATTTAGAAAAAAGAAATGATAGCCGGGCGTGGTGGCGCACGCTTGTAATCTCCGCGCTTGGGAGGTAGAGACAGGAGGATCACGCAGGTTCGAAGCCAGCCACGCGAGTGCTGGCTTAGGAGACCCTGTTTCCAAATAAAAATGTAAAAATAGGTCTGGGAGTGTAGCCTGGAGGTAGAAGGGCTTCCAGGAACCCCAGTACCACCAAAAAAAAAAAAAAAAAAGAAAAAAAAAAAGAAAAAGAAAAAGAAAAGAAAGAAATGATGTGGCAAAGAGTTTATGCCAGCTCCTGTGGTCACCACTTTTACCTCTTTTCTCAATGTCTGAACTGGCCTTGAAAGAAATGTTTTGGGGTTTTTGTGCCATCTCTTTCTCCACCTGACTGCATTTTCTCAGAAAGGCAGCAAAGGAATCTTTTTTAAATTTTTATTTATTTATTTCTGAGGTACTGGGGATAGAACCCAGGGGTATTCTATCTCTGAGCTACACCCTCAGCCCTACTTTTTATTCTTTTTTAAAATTTTATTCATTTATTTATTTATTGGTGGTACTGGGGATGGAACCCAAGGGTCTTCTACCTCCAGGCTACACTCCCAGACCTATTTTATATTTTTATTTGGAAACAGGGTCTCGTAAGCCAGCTGAGGCTGGCTTCGAACCTGCGCAATCCTCCTGTCTCAGCCTCCCAAGTGCGGGGATTACAAGCGTGTGCCACCACGCCCGGCTATTCTCTTTAATTTTGAAACAGGATGTCACTAAGTTGCAGAGAGCCTCACTAAGTATCTGAGGCTGTCTGCGAACCACAATCCTCTTGTCTAGGACTCCCAAATGCTGGGATTACAAACCTGTGCCAACAGGCCTGGCTGCAGAGGAATCTTTTACATATGTGAATTAGCTGGGCATGGGAGCACAGGCTTGTAATCCCAGTACTTGGGAGGTAGAGACAGGAGGATCACAAGTTAAAAGCCAATGTGAGTAACTTAGTAAGGCCTGTAGCAACTTAGTGAGACTCTGTTTTTAAATAAAAAATAAAATACGGCTGAGGGTATAGGTATAGGGTTCAGGTAGAATGCCTCTGGGTTCAATCCTTAGGATGGCAAATTAACAAACAAGTAAATATGTAAATTAGATTACATCACTTCCTTTGTTGAAACCAACCAATAATTGGGATCACAATGGAATGCATTTCAAGTTCCTGACTCCAGCCATGAAGACTCCATGGTCTGGCTCCCGATTTCTTCTTTGACCTCATTTCAAGTAACCTTCACTCTGCCCACAAGGTTCCGGTCATGCTAGCCAACTTTTTGGTTTTTGAAAATAACAAACTCATTCCTGCCTGGGGGCTTCTGCATTGGCTGGCTGCTGGCTGCACTGGTCAGACAGCTCTTCTCCTGACCTTAGAACGTCTGCCTGTTTCTTGTCATTCAGATATCAGTCCAAATGTCAGCTTCTCCGAGGAACCTTTCCAATTACATTCTAACTTTGATACACCCTTCCATGCTCTACCACATCTGTCTATTTTAATTGTCTGCATTATACATGTAGAGGTGAATGTCTCATCTCCTAACTAGACTAGAAGCCCTGTTACCGTGGAAATTGTACTTTTGTTGTGCACCATGTATCTGGTGGAAAGCCATATTTGGTACCTAGAAGGGCTCAATTAATGTTTGTTGAATGAATAATTGGAAATTTCATAATAAAGCTTATATTGTGATAAAAATATTTTCCTGCTTGGTTAGAATTTTTATAGTATTTAAGTAAATGATTTATAATATGAATCTCAAAGCTTCTTTTAGGGGCAGGAATTAATTGTGTGCTATTTGTTGTAACAAAACATAATCAAGATCTAATTTTTAAAACATTGGATACATTATTTGTTTAATTTTCAGATTGAGAAGTGATTTATATCCTAATTGCACTGGGTAGTCCTGGAACGTATCTGTTTAACTTTCCTATAGTGTCTGATCCATCAATTAACCACCCTCAGCACAAGCAGCTCTTGGCCAGGATTCTAACAGAAACAGAGTCCCTTGTGATCCTCCAGTAAGGAAACTCATCAGTATTCCTGATTTAAAAAAAGACAAAAATTTACATTGCCTTAGACAAGAAGTCTCAGGTGCTATAGTCTTTAATGCTTATTTTCTTTTAGTATTACTTTCTTTCTTAAAAAGGAAAACGTGCCTCCGGTTGCAGTTAGAGAGAGGTGGGGGACTGGGGTGGAGCAGAGCCAGAGAACACCAGACTATTGCCCCTGTGTGAAGTGCCCTTTGAATCATAATAACTGGAGGCTTTAACTGGCCCTGTGTTTCTTTCTTTTTCCTCCCTGCTCCATTACTACGTACTTTAGGGCCCTGAGTTATGAGTCTGCCATGATTCCCGCAGAGATTTATCAGTTCAGAGACTTGAATCAAAGCAGTGGTATGTTGTAAATGTTCAACAAACACATCTCCAGAAAAAGAGCCCTGATTTGTGGTGTTTACTGGTTTCTATGGGGCAAATAGTCCCGTGATGGTTGATCTCAAGCTATCAAGGAGACACTGCTGGATGTGAATTTAAGGAAAGATGCTGACAACTGACTCTCAGAAGCTAATATGAGCTGGTCTGGCATACCACTGGATATCAAAGATACAAACTCTCAGCTTCAAGTTCAGGAAGTTTGAACCAGGTACAAGACAGAGAAGATTTAACAGTCAATACTCTGAGGCTGAAGCAATTTCATACCTCATCCCAAGACATAAAACAAATAACAACATAAAAACAAAACCAAAGAAACACACAAAACATGCAAAAATACAAACGACAGCAATAACCAAAAATAAAATAAAACCTTCACTGATAAAGAGAAGGAAGAAGAAAGTGATATGTTTTAGCAGCAGGTTTATGTTTACACAGAGTGAGAGTGGCTAGGGAGAGAAGACTGAGAGGTGGAGATACTAGAGCACAGGAAAGCTGTGTCCCTCCCATGACTCCATTCTCCGGAATCCTAGCTGTCCAAGACATTTGCACATTCTTGGGGGCAGGGGCAAAGGGATCAGTGGACACATAAACTCAGGGAACAGCAACCTAAACCCACCATAATATATACAGGGTTATCAACACAGTAAAAGTTGTAGGAGGTTTCCCCAGTAAATATGATATCACTTAATTTTAACACTTGCATAAACAACTACATCTGTGCAGGGGAAATTTTTGGTTTTGGACCCTCCTCTTAATCTCCTGGTACAACGTCCTTTAATACTCATTTAGGAAGTGCTGTCCCAAAAGACAACCCATCAGTCCCTCAGTCTGGGTGTAGGGATCTAAGAACCAGGTTAGCACTGACTTTCTCTGCCCCTTTCGCAAGTGATGAGCAGCAAATCACTAGGTTGTCATGGTATTGAACTAAATGGGAACCCCCTAGAGCCTATTTCAGATATAAAAAAGAAAGGTCTCTTGAGACTTAATCCTTATTCTTAAGCAACAAGAGCTTGCTGCAGCCCAGTCAAGAATTAAGTACAAGCAATAATGATAACAGTTAAGATTTACTGGATATTTACTATTCTAGGTGCTGCAGTTTATTATTTTCCTTTTGCTCAATCTATGAAGTAGATACTCAATGTAGATATATGGAATTGATTCCTATGCCAAAAAGATAGAGAAGGTATATCTGTGATGGTTAATGTTATATGCCAACTTGACTAAGCTATGGTACCCAGTTGTCTGGACAAACATTAGTCTTGATGTTGCTGTAAATATATCATTTTAGATGAGATTAACATTTAAATAGGTAGACTCTGAGTAAAGTAAATTATCCCCCATAACATGGATGGGCCTCAACCAAACAATTAAGAGCAAAGATTGAGATTTCCCAAAGAAGAAGAAAATCTCTTCAAGACTGCTCCAGTTTCTAGCCGGCTGCTCTATTAAATTAGGACTCATGACTGCAGAGTCAACTCTTGCCTGAATGTCTACCCTGCTGGGCCTGCCTTACAGATTTTACATCATAGCGCCTATGATCATATGTAACGATTCCTTAGAGTAAATTCCTCTCTCTCTCTCTCTCTCTCTCTCTCTCTCTCTCTCTCTCTCTCTCTCTCTCTCTCTCTCTCTCTGCTTTTGTGTGTGAATTTATTTTCTTGTTGATGATTCTGTTTCATTGAAGAGCCCTGATGAACACAATACCTGTCATTCTGTTTGGCCTTCTAGATATACCCTCTGCTTTCCTCCGTCCTGTCTGTGACCTTGAGTGTACATCATTTGACTTCCTTACTCTCCATCTTCCAGCTGGGTTAGGCCAATGGGAGGTGGTAGCAGAAGGTGAGAAGAAGTCAGGGGCGGGGTAGTAGGGCTAAGGTGCTGATTCTCCTGGCTCTCTGCAGGCAGTGGCCTCTCCTACAAGCTGTAGCTATGGCTACAGTGGCAGCTGCAGGCTCAGATCTCAGGGGTTCCTATAGCCACTTTCATTGTTTGATTTTCAGCCCAAGTTGGTTGAGGCTCTCCACTGTTACTGGCACTTTCCCTCCTATATGTACCTTGTGTATTTTGCCATTTTTTCACTTTTCCCTTAATCCTACCCAGAGCTCTGGAAATCATCTCTAATTTCTTTCTTTGGATGTTGTTTTTTGCCAGAACTCTGGGTAATTCAATACCCTTGTTATTTTTATTTATATATTAGGATACTGAGGACTAGAGAAATTTGGTGACTTCTCTAAAGCTGAGGTTTAAGCCAAGGTTTCTGACTCCAGTGGTGATAGTCACAGCTTGTATATTACATACTAATTACTTTTTCTGAACCATATGTTACATCTCTAATATTGAGGTAAGTTTCTCCTATCCCTAAATTCTTTAGTGCTTTTAACATAAATAGGTGTTGGATTTTGTCAGATGTTTCTTCTGCACCTATTGAGATGACCATGTGGTTTTGTTGTTGGTTCTGTTTGTGTGATGAGTTACATTTATTGACATATTAATTAGCATTAATTAACATTTATATTCTAAAAGCCTTGTCAATACAACTTAGAGGAAGAAAGATTTATTTGCTCAGTTTCCTTAGGCATTTTGGGGTTCAGTTCATATGAAGCTGGAGACTATAGATCTCAGGGCATGGCCCTGGAAAGTGAAGAAAGGGAGACCATGTGGGCTGAGCCCCTCACTTCACGTAGGCTGGAAGCAAGAGAGAGAGCAAGAGTGAGATGAGGGGAACCATATATGATCCCCAAGGCCACAGACCCAGGGACTCACCTTTTCTAGTCACATGATACTGGCCAGACAAGTTTATTAAAATGGATTTATCCACTGCTGAGATTACAACCAAGCCCACTTCCAATATTGCACCTTTTTTTTCTGCGAGGGCTTGGGGGACACTCCAAATCCAAATTATTACACTCTCTCCTTGGTCCCCTAGACCTCATGGCCTCATAATGCAACATACATTTATTTAGTCCTTCTCCAAGAGTTCTCAAAGGCTTAACAGTTCCAGAATCACTCAAAAGTCCCAAATTTCAAAGTCTCCTCTGAGACTTAAAGTGAATTCCTATGAGATCATGTGAAAGAAAATGAAGATCAAAATAAAAAGCAGGTTACATGCATCCAGTATACAATGGCAAAGAGTAAACATTTGCATTCCAAAGGTAGGAATAGGATCATAGTAAAAAAAAGAACAGGGAAAAAACAATATCAAATCTGATGGACAAGCATTTAATCTTGGGGTCTTGTTTCTGGTATTTGGGGCACATGGTGGCAAGATGAGTTCTCCAAATGATTTTAGCAGCCCTATCCCTGTGGCCTGGTTGATTGCAAGGGTCAGTGTACTTGCTCTTCCTGCCTGGTTCTATGGCTCACAGCTTGCCGTCTTATTTCACAGTTATTTCATGTTTCTGGTGTTCCTAAATCTCAGGGGATTTTCTTGCAACCTTGACTTTACCCTCACAGCTTCACAAAGTGCCCCATTTGGGCCTGCTTGCAGGAATTCTGACCCTGCCACACGTTGCTTAGCTTCCCAAGCCTTCCTTTGAAATCTGATGGGAAGCCTCCATGATCTCCTTTTTGCAGCAAAGCCAGATTTATGTGAGTGCCAAGAGTGGCCACTAGCAGAAAAGGTAGTCACAACCTCTTTAATCACAGCTGCTGGACCCTTTTCAATCACAGCCACAGGGCTCACTCCATCCAAAACGCCATTGGGTCCAACTCCATCTGGGCTGCCATTGGTACCGATTCCATCTGCCACATCATCATGGCCATTGCTAGGCCGACCCCATGATGAGTGGTGCTGAGCCTGCCTCCAGCTAGGCCACATTCCTTCCTTTGGTCCTATGCAAAATATCTGACCTCCCTTCAGCCATCTTATTTTCTTTTACAGAAACATTTCTCTGGGCCTTGGCTTTACACAAACCTTTCTGGCCAAACTTCAAATCTATCATCTCTCTGCTTTACTTTCTGCATCTAAAATTCAGTATACAGTTCACTGAATGTGGACATCAATATCTATAATGCAATTTGTATATTTTGCTGTTTTGAGATTTCTTCTGCTGGTTTACTAATCAGTCCATCATCTTTAAATATGACCTCACACAAAGCTTCAGGACATGGGCAAAATGGCAATAAGTTCTTTGTCAAAGTGTAACACACATGGTCCCTACTCCATTTTCCTATGGAGTCCTCTTTGTCCTCCAAAATCTCCTGAGCACAGTCTCTACCATCTGCCTTTCTAGTCATATTCTGGCCCTTTCAATTTTCCTCTCATAAAACAGTTCCAAAGACCCACAATCCACATGATTGGATTTAAATATAGCTGTGACCCCACTCCTGGTACCATTTTCTGTAATAGTCAGAATTTTCACAGCTATAATCTAAAAGGCTTGACCAACTTAGAGAAAGGAAGATTTATTTGCTCATAGTTTTCTTAGGCATTTGGAAGTTTGTGTGAAGCCAAGGATTAGGAATCTCAGGACATGGTGGAAAGAAGCTGAAAGAAGGGGAGCACAAGGCTTTGCTCTTCATATCATGAAGGCGGAAAGCAAGAGCAAACAGAGAGGGGAGAGAGAGAAAAAGAGAGAGAAAGAGAGATAGAGGAACCATATATAACTCCCAAGACCACAGCTCTAGGGACCCATCTTCTCTAGACACACTCTACTAGCCTGGGTCACCACCCAGATAAATCTATGACAAGGGATTTATCCACTGCTGAAATGACAACCAAGCCCCTCTTCCAATATTGCCACTCCATTTCTGTGAGGGGTGGGAGATACCTTAAATCCAAACCATTGACCTACATTACAATTGACCTATACATATATCAAACTAACCTTGCATATCTGAAATGAAACTTGATCATGGTGCACAATCTTCTTGATGTGAGTTTTAATGCAAATTGCTAGTATTTTGCATATATGTTTATCAAATATATTGGTTTGTAATTTTCTTTCTTTTTTTGTGGTACTGGTTATAGAATCCAGGAGCTTTCTACCTCTGGGCTACACTTCTAGACCTATTTTTAAATATTTTATTTGGAAACAGGGTCACACTAAGTTGCTGACAGCCTAAGTAGCTGAGGATGGCTTCAAACCTGTGCAATCCTACTGTCTCAGCCTCTCAAGTACTGGGATTAGAATTGTGTGCCACCAGGCCTGGCTAGTTATTAATTTTTTATGTTGAAGATTCTTTATTCTGTTTTGGTATCAAGATGATACTGGCTTTGTAAGATGAATTTGGGAGTATTCCACCTCTTCCTACTTCCTGAAAGGATTTGAGGAGCACTGGTCTTAGTGCTTCTTTAAAGATCTTATAGAATTCAGTTCTTGTAATGGTTAATTTTATATATCAACTTAACTGGGCACAGGATGCCCAGATTTCTGATTAAACATTATTTATGGGTGTTTCTGGAAGAAAGTAGCACTTCAATTGGTAGACTGAATATAAGCATATCATCCTCCCCAGTGTTGGCATGTATCATCCAATCCATTGAGAGCCTAAGTAGAACAAAAAGATGAATGAAGTTTGGATTTGTGCATCTCCTCTCTCTCTTTCTGCCTTACTACTTGACCTGGGACATCCATCTTCTTTCTTTCTTTCTTTCTTTCTTTTTTTTTTTCCGGTACTGGGGATGGAACCCAGGGGCATTCTACCTCCTAGCTACACTCCCACCCCTATTTTTAATTATATATTTTGAAACAGGGTCTCACTGAGTTGCAAAGGGCCTCAGTAAGTAGCTGAGGCTGTACACAAACCATAATACTCCTGTCTCAGCCTCCCAAATGCTGGGATTACAAGCATGCACCACCACACCAAGCTATCCATCTTCTCTTGATTTCTGTGCTCCTAGTTCTCAGACTTAAAAGCTTGGATTGAAATCTATACCATCACTCTCTAGCTCTCAGGTCTTTTAATGGCACTGCCAGCTTTCCTGGATCTTTCAGTTGGCAGAATCACATGAGCCCTCTTCTCAGGGTCCATAATCACATGAACCAATACCTTCTGGTAAATATTTCTCTCTGTATATGCCATTAGTTCAGTTTCTCTGGAGAACAACACTGATTAATATAACTTCTCATAGAATTCTAGTGAGCTTTCAATAAATATTTGCCATTTTATTATTTGCCACAAAAAGGGATTTAATAAAGATAGAAATGTCTACCTCACAGGTTGCTGTAGGTTACCTATGTGAACAATGCTAGCAGAGGCCCTGGTACACAATAGACACTCAACATATAGCATAAAACTGTCATCACGTCTGTTATCTTTTTAATGCTATGCTCTCCTGAAACATGCTCTTGGATTCTATGTGAGCAGAATTCTGAGTTAAGAGGCAGATGGGAGTTGAGAGACACTTTCCATATGCCATCTCATGTAAATGTCATAAAAGAACTAAGGCAAGTGATTCCAGTTTTATAGATCAGGCAGTAGAGAGCCAAGCAGTTAAATAATTTATTTAAGGCCACTACTATATTTGGCAACAAGGAATTCCAATTAGATAGGTGTGATTTCATATTTATTTGAGCCAAAGAAAACTTGTTAATAGAATTAATACTCAGCTGGTCATTACTAATATAAGAGATCTAATTGATAGGATATGTAAGTATTTCCTATTAGTAGTAAATGGCTGCTACCTCCAGTCTCTTGCATTTATCCTGTCCACTTAATCTCTCTTTCTTTCAGTTCCAAAGACAGGGCCTGTTCTCATGATTCTGTGCCTACATCTTACTAGAATATCACTCTTAGAATCAAATCCAGTAAAAGAAGTGGATTATCACATCTCAGAGAAGTAAAGAATAAGCTATGTGTAAGCCATACAGAAGTCCAAGGAGGAAATTGACTTGAGTGTTTTTAGAGCATCACAGGCAATCCTCATCATTTCTGTTTTTCTGTACCCTTGTTGATTCCCTTGGAAGGATGATTTTCAGAGGGAGGAGTGGGATGGTCTGTCCCCATAGACCAGAAAGCCTAGACTTGTTTCTGAACCATACTCACTTGGACCTTGATCATACCTCTATCCTATGCCCCAAGTCCACCAATAACTTGATAGAACAAAGGGGTGCATTTCATTTGAAGTGGTAAGGCGGGAGGCCAACTTCTTTTGGTGCTACCAGGTTTCAAACCAGTCACTTGGGTCTCCAAACATCTGAATAAGCTAGACTTGTGTGTCTCCAAGAGAACAAGGGCTGCTCCAAATGTCTGTGTTGCTGTGCTGACAGCAGCAGCCATCCATCTTCACCTGTAGTGTCACCCCTCTCTCTGGTTGCTGTCCATCTCTGAAGGAGGCTGGGCTGTCAGGCCTCCTAGTGGCTGAAGGGGACTTTGGTGTGGAAGAAAATCTAAATAACATGTGGTAGTTGACATGATCTGAATATGTGTGTTCCTTCACCAAATTCATATGTTGAAACCTAATTACCAATGTGACAAAATTAGAAAGTGGGGTTTGGGGGAAGTGATTAGGTCATAAAAGCAAAGCCTTCATGAATGAGGTTAGAGCTCTTTAGAAGAGGCCCTGGACAGCTAGCTGACTTTCCCTTCTCTATCATGTGTGGGTGCAATGTGAAGAGACCATCTATGAACCACAAAACTGGGCCTCACTACACAAGTCTGCTGGCACTTTGATCATGACTTCTCAGCCCCCAGCACTATGATAACTTGCTGTTGTTTATGAGCTACCTCATTCATGGCATTTGTTATAGCAGCCTGAATGCACTAAGATGATAGTGGATTAAGAAATCCCAAGCCAGGACTGATGGGATAGAGAGCTGGCTCTTGAGGGAGGAGGGGGCTAAGATAAAATTCATCATTGGGGGATTTTATGCTGAAGGCAATTTCACTCTGGTCTCCTTGCAGACATCTCTGCTGAGCCTCAGGCTCAATCCCTGCTGTGAGGATTGCCAAGGTCATTCCTTGCCCTTTATAAATCTCCTTTCTGTCTTTCAAAATGGACTTGCCCTGGATTAACAGTGATATGCTGGAGAGCTTCTTATCTCCGCCTGGAATAATGCTTCCATAATAATATTACCCCTGAACTTTAATCTAAAGAGGATAGGAGAATTAAGAATAATACACACACACACACACACACACTCACACACACACACACACACACACACACACACAGAAAACCTTCATAATCAAAAGAGATAGTTATGAGGCTGAAGAAATGACAAGTAGATACTGGGATGAAAATGGTGGCATTTAATCAGGGATTAGGCAGAAGGTAAGTGAGGCAATTTCAGAGTGACAAGGACCAACCCAGTCTAATGAACACTTTGTTAAGGCTTAAAGACACTCCAGGGCCATTTAAAAAACATTCTCCCCTCTGCCTTTAATTTTTTTGGTCCAGGTTTAGAGGCGAAAGTAAAATGATTAAAAGTAAAATGCTAGCTTGTTGACTTTTTCTCAAATGGAAGATGGCTATAAGTTTCATGAGACGTTCTCTAGCCTCGTAAAAGTCTCTAAAGAACAGGATTGGCTATCTGATTTTCAGGGTTCAGTGCAAAGTAAAAATGTGGAGTTCTCTGTTTAGACTAATAAAATGTCAAGAAGACAGGAGAGCAAGAAAGTAAATGTGGAACCTGTTTGACCTTGTGTGATGAGATAGGTCATATACCCATGAAGCTGGTCCTGGCTTAGGAGTCTCTAGAGGTTCATTTTACTCTCATTTTCTAACTCAGTAATGTTCATTCTTCCATTTCCAAAATATTAGGAATGTGGTAGTGGTGGTATAGCTATAAAATATTAGGCATGTAAGTTAATTTTTAATTACTTAAAAAGTTCAAACATTTAAAAAATTCCATTGATTTTATTGGTCCTGCCACCATATGATCCAGCCACACCACTCCTCAGTATCTTTTAAAAAAATTAAAGTTAGATTACTGTAGTGACACAGGCATACCCATGTTTATAGCAGCACAATTCACAATAGCCAAATTATGGAATCAACCTACTTATCTGTCAATAAATGAATAGAGAATAAAAATGTGACATGTACATACAATGGAATTTTACTCAGCCATGAAGGAAAACAAAATTATGTAATTTGCAAGAAACTGGATGGAACAAGAAAAGAGTTTATGCTAAGTGTGATCAGTCAGTTTCATAAAATCAAGGGTTATATATTTTCTCTCATTTGCAGAAGCTAGAGAGAAAATGGGAAACAAAAGTTGAGTCAAACGACCAGAAAAATTAGTAGAATAGTAGAAGCGGGTTGGGAAAAGGGAGTGGGGGAAGGAGAAAAAACAAGGATTGAGGAATAGAACAGTTAAATGAGTTTATGTCCACAAATGAAGGTATCACTAACAATCTCACTAACGTGCACAGGAATAAAGGTATGGGGAGGGGGCATGGGGGAGTTGCAGAGGGAAATACACTAAGTGATGTGTGCATGTATATTTGTATTTATTTGAATCTCACTCTGATGTATATTGACAACACACCAATAAAAGTATATACAAAATCTTAGCAGGAGAGACTGTTGCCCAGGACTCCACACTTGGGTGGGCTCTGTTCTGGCCCTTTAATAGATCAGTTCAAACCTCAGGGGACCAAGAGACATGTCCACCCAGAAAAATGCCCAAGTGGCTTTCTCAGCATCCCTTACTCAAATAGCCTTGATATGCTCCAGAGATGGGCAGGTAGTTTCCTTGCATTCTATATGACCTAAGGTTAGGCCCAGAGGCAGCTGCTTGGAGTAGAGACAGAGGGTCCTTGCCTGTTTGCTTGAGGCTATTTGCTATGTCAGAGGAGATGGAGGGAGGAAAAGCTAGGGATGGACTTGAGGTTTCCCCACACTGCCACAGTTTACACAGAAATTCTAAGGATGCTAAATCATAACCTGGACATCTAAGGAATTCTAAACCATAACTGACTTTTGAGGGCATTATACAAGTGAATTTGTTATGGGAGGTCAAATATTTTATTTAACAGTTTGTTATCTTGATTCAGAGCTTCATAGACTTATGGCTTTTTAGATTTATACTATGTGGGCTTCTATTTATATTCTTGCTTTTTAGGAATAAATTGTTGATTACATATGTACTATCTTAAAAGATTTCTTAATTCAGTAAGGGTATTTAGTTTTTACCACAACACTATATTCTACTACAATTTGTTTACATACCATATGAGAAATAATTTTATCTTCAATATTGAAATTTTTATATAAGCCTATAATACCAATACCAATAAAATAAAGTCATATATTTTACATTGACAAAAATGAATATCCAAAAGATACAGTTTGATTACATGAATTGAATTAGAAAAAAACACATTTTTCTTAGAACTAACTGGTTTTATTTTTGAGGTATCTAGGGCACAGAAAAAAAAGCCCTCTTTACTTAACTGTACCTTACTTAACCATACAGTTCTGCTAACAGAGCCAACAGACAGTTACCACTTCTCTTTTTCTATGTCCATAAGGAAACTTGGACTCCAAAGTGGATTAATGTAATGTGGAAGAATAACCACTTGAAGCAAATGAAATGCCATGCTCAGCTGAGTGATATGAAACATACCTTCTGCAGGTGCACATGTTTAACAGTCATTTTTGGACACAATCTTAAAGTAACTTCAAACTTATGGGATAGATGATGATGCTTCTTTATATTTGTGTCTTTTGGGTTTCCTGTGGTCAATGGAATCACTCCACCTTCATGAAAGATGACAAACTGTTGATAAATATTCCTTGCAAAGGACCACATTTATCATCAACCTCACTGTGAAATTAAAATTTGGAACTCAGTTCTTCACCAAATATATGCTTTTGATTTTATGAGCTCTCTGTAGTTGAAAGAGCTTATTGCAAAAATAAAGCAGCATTACTAAAAACAATAGCTAAATATACTAATAATATAAATAATAATTATTATTAAATACACACACACACTCCCTCATTATGATGGTTCAACTTGTGATTTTTTTTTTCACTGTATGATGGAAAAGCAATACCCATTCAGTAGAAACCATTCTTGGAATTTTAAATTTTGATCTTTTCCTAAGCTAGTGATAAGGAATACTCTCCCACAGTGCTGGCAGTAGCAGAGACCCAGGGCTCCTAGTCAATCACACAATCAGGAGGAAATGCAGCCAATACTTTACAGTATGTTGTGTTGCTCAGTTGTGATGTTCCTAGGTTAGTGTATTAAGTGCATTTTCACCTTGAGATATTTTCAGTGTACAGTGGGTTTATTGGGGCATAACCCCATTATAAGTAGATGAGCATCTGTACCAACAGTACAGTAAGTAAACAAAACCACACAGTGAGACCATTCAGGCTCTACTCTATGAGGTCTTTGACAGATGAATCAACCTCCAGTTTTCAGTCTTGTTTCCAAAGTACCCAATGAAGACTCACATTTCTACTGACCATGCAAACTATGGTTCAGTGGCTTCATGCATTTTGAAGAATGTCATATGGGCCATAGCACAATTGGCTGGCCCACCAGTGGCTAGCAGGGGCAATGGTTTTGAGATCTTCTCTCACTACCACACAAACTTTAAGAAATTAGCTTCAGATTTCTCTCTCATCCGAGTGTGCTGTGTTTATCAGTAAGTGCCATTTATGTTGTCTTTGAAAGGAAGGTAGGTGCTTATTCTTCAGAGTCTGGAAAAAACAGGGAAATAAGAGATAGGTTGCTGCTGGGCATCTTTTAGATTTAATCATGTTAAAGTAAAAAAATATTCATTGCATACATATCTCTCATGTTACTAGACAAGACCATAGCAGGAGCTGAAAATAAAAAATAGAGAATTAGTCAATGCAACTATTAATAACTTCATTAAAAAAGTTAAAAATTTGGGACAAATGTGAGACCTGTTAGGACACTGGGGTAGCAGGTATAAACTAGAGTTTCCCTACTTTTAATCAGAGTTATAGAAAATTTTAAAAAATTAGGCCGGGCGTGGTGGTGCACACTTGTAATCTCAGCATTAAGGAGGTGAAGACTGGAGGCTCGCGGTTTGTGGACTGCCTCAGCTACTTAGTGAGGCCCTTTGCAACTCAGTGAGACCCTGTTTCAAAAAAAAAATTTTTTTTTAAATTACTTTCTTTGCCTTTGGGAATGAAAATTGAAATTTTGCTATCTGGCATATGAGTGTACCTGACTTTTCCAAAAGGAAAGTTTCCTAGGTTTGAATTCAATGTAGCCAATGACAATATATGAACCCAGAATGCCCTCTTGACCCTGTGACCAAATAACCATCAGCCAATTCCTTTTGCCATTGAAAATAATTTGAAAACTCACTTTTTCACTAAGCTGTCTTGGTCATTTAGTTATAAGGATAGCACTAAGCAGGACAGGGGACTCAAGACCTGGCAGTTGGTAAGTAATCAGTAAACAGTTTAATAAAAGAAACCAGTATTGGAGGTCTTACTGAAAGCCACTAACCTCCTCAGGGATGTTTTCCTTATAATACCAGTGATCTCAGATCAGCTGTTAAGGCTGTGTGTTTATGACCCAATGGCTATTTAAAAGAATTTACATAATCAAAAAGCAATAATGGTAGCTTCTTGAAGGTCATCATAAAATGGCCCTACATTGTTCAAAATGTCAATAAACAATTTTCCCATTAAGGCATGAGAATCCCAAGATCTTGCAGGAAGCTTCACACACACACACACACACACACACACACACACACAGAGAGAGAGAGAGAGAGAGAGAGAGAGAGAGAGAGAGAGAGAGGAGAGAGAGAGAGAGAGAGAGAGAGAGAGAGAGAGAGAAAGAGAAAGAGAGAAAGAAAGAGAAAGGGAAAGAAAAGGAATCACTTAGAATTGCTGAGTGAATCACTGGATGAAGACCTGACTATCACATTCTACTGTTCCTGGAATGCTGACTACAGATTTTGCCTCTGCTTGACATGTCAAGCTAAGCAGCTAAATGCTGATATTCGATAGTATTTGATGTCCTAATTAGATGCTCATTCAATAGAAGTCACGGATGAATTTTGCAAAGACTTGCAGAAATTGAAATTCTAGTTGCTAATGTCGCTCTGAACTTGCTGCTTTGGTTCCAGGCTTTAAGTCGATTTTTTTCTAGGCTTTTAATTAAATGGGTGATGGGAGCGTGAGGGAACAGGGGCTAACTGTAGGATCTGAATGTTTTTCTGTAATTGCTCGCTATGGCTTGCTTCAAGCATGCTTTCTTTTTCCTTCCATTTTTTTTTCCAGCATGGAGGAGAGCTGATGTCACCTGTCCCATGAATGTCAGAGGGACCAGATAGTTGCATTTTCCCTAAGGATCTGGATGTCTGTACTAGGCATGAGAAGAATGTTTTAGTCCCGAAGTGGCAAAATGGCTTTATATGTTCTGAAATTTAGTTGTTTAAATTCTCTGACAGGATAAAATAACTCACCTTGCTAGGAAAATGACAAGAATGCGAGAAGAAAGGTGTTATTGGAGGCTTTATCAAAGATTGTTCTGTGGAACACAAGTAACAGAAGCTACTCTGTAAAGGAAAGGTTCTATGGCAAGACTTCCACATCATACTTTCCTCTTGAGGTTCTTGACATACCTTAATCTAGTAGAGAATCTGGTCCTGTGATCAAGAAAACATTTAGATTTATTTATTTATATTTTAATTTTCTTGTATTTATATGTATATTATAAATATACTTTAACTGCTGCACTGTAGCTTCACATCATAATGTAGTTCACAGTAATGGTGACATACAAGAATACAGCACTTGGTGGGCTTTCCCCAGCTCCTTCCCCACTCTGCGCCTTCCCCATACAGGATATTAAAATTGTCATTGAAATTGCCACTTATGTGCATAGTATCAACAAAAATATTTTCTTCATCCCTTCTCCCTCTCCCTCCCCTAGACTACCTCCATTGCACCACTGGGATTTCTCCTCCATGATCTGAATTCTCTCTTGTACTCTGATCACTCCCTAGCTTCCTCTTATGAGAGAAAACACATGAGCCTTCATTTTCTGTGACTGGCTACCTTCACTTAACATAATGTTCTCCAGGTCCTTCCATTTTCCTGGAAATGTCATAATTTATTCTTCTTTATTGCTGAGTAGAATTCAATTGTGTGGGTATCCCATAATTTTGTAAACCATTCATCTGTTAATGGACATCTAGGTTGGTTCCATAATTTAGCTGTTGTGAATTGTATTGCTATAAACATGGATATGCATGGAGATGATAGTTTTCTAAAGCTATTTATCACAAAATCTCTATTCTGGGTACTTCATATAGAAACACTATACTAGTTTAATATCATTCCTTTAAGTCTTTATGTTGCATTAATTGGGTTAATGACTTGATTTCCACAGTCTAAAACATTATTTCCTATTTGGCTTATTTGTGCTAATCTAGACTGTTATTTCCAGTTATTTTCTGCCAATTGGCTATCACTCCCTCCAAATGCTCTTAGTGTCACATAATCTTAGATTCAATGACTCTTACTCTTCCCACAGAACCCAGGAGCTTCTGTGGAGAGTTCATGTCTTACCATCACCTTATTCTTGATTTTTGTAGCTGTGTTATCTTCAATTCTATATCAGATCCATTACAATTTAGCTGGCATTTAGCCAGTTTCAATGTTTCCAATTTCCATTCTTAACCACAAAATGTTAATTTGCTCTCAAATAGAAGCAGCACAATAAACACTCATTTGTTTTTATCTGTATTTGTTATTCCAAAAAATTGAAAACCATTCAGATTACAGATATAATCTCTAGACAGATCTGATTCACATTTTATTGTCTGAATAGGAGATTTGCTGCACTTTTCTTCTCTGCACTGGAGGTCTCAGTACCTACTGAACAATTGGAATTCAGGCCAGCAGTCTCAGTGGGTCACCTTTCTGCCCTAACAAAGAGTGAAAAATCTGGATTTATTCAATTTACTCAGTGGTGAGGGCCTTAAACACACCAGACATCAGGGTATTATGACAAGAACAATAGAGGCAGGCCCCTGCTCTCAGAAAACATGCACTCCACTGGAGGGTTTGCCAGAGTGACTTATAGTTTACAATATAATTTTTTGTTTGTTTTTAAGTGCTCTTAAACAGGTTTTATGGTTTCAGTTAGAGGCTAGGCAAGTTCCTCTTTTTGAGTAGCTAATGAAGTCCACGCCCTCCAAGACTTCTCTTACCAGGTGCTCACATTCTGGGCCTCTCTCTGTGCACCAGCCCTAATCACCTCAGGGTGGATACTAGACAACTAAGAATAGCCCAGTGCCTGAGGCCAGGGAAATTATTTGCATTAATCTAGTCACAGGAAGTTTAGGAAACTCTGTAATGCTGACTATACATAAACTGCCCCCTACAACTCTAGCTTCCTGTTACTCTGTGCCCAGGTGCACCCCAGCGTGGACCTAGGTGAAAGTTATCTGCTTTGGAGCTGCAAGTAACAAAAAGTTTTGTAGTTTATCTATCCAAGTTGGTACGCCATGTCCCAGCAACAAAAGAACCTTTAAATCTTAGAACGCATAGCTGCATGTAGAGTTTTGGTTTCCCTCTCTCATCCTCATCATAAAAATTTTGAGAGACTTAAAATACAGGACTTATTTCTGGTGAAGAGAAGGAATACCTTTTTTTTTTTTTTAAGAAACAACTCACTTTTTTATGTTTTTTTGCGGGTCTGGGGATGGAACCCAGGGTCATTCAACCGCCAAGCTACATCCCCTGCTCTATTTTTTATTCTTTATTTTGAAACCGGGTCTCACTGAGTTGCAGAAGGCCTCACTAAGTAGCTGAGGCTGTCCGCGAACTGCGATCCTTCAATCTCAGCCTCCAGAATGCTGGGATTACAAGCGTGTACCACCACGCTCAGCTTTTTTTTTTTTTTTTTTTTTTTTTTTTTCAGTACTGGGGCATTCTAGCTCCAAGCTACATTCCCAGACCTATTTTTTATTCTTTATTTTGAAACAGGGTCTTACTGGGTTGCAAAGGGCCTCACTAAGTAGCTGAGGCTGTCCACGAACCACGATCCTCCTGTCTCAGCCTCCCAGATGCTGGCATCACAAGCATGCACCATCATGCCTGGAGGAACAACTCACTTTTAAAAATATATACTTTTATTGGTGCATTGTAATTTTACATCATAATAAGGTATGGAGTATTAAGCACATACATGCACACAACACTTTTGTTTTCCTGTGGACCCCACTCTACTCCACTCCCCTTCTTCATACATGTCATTGAGATTGGTACTGATAATTATGTATATAGCATTCTTTGAATTGTTGCCTTCATCATATACCCTATTCACCCCTTTGCTAAACCTCCTTCATCACTCCACTGGAGGTTCTCCTTTATTCGAAATCAGAATATTATAGTTACTAGCCTTTCCATGTGTCTTTTTTCTTTTTTCTTGCTGTACTGGGGATGGAACCCAGGGGGATTCTACCTCCAAGCTACATTCCCAGCCCTATTTTTTTATTCTTTATTTTGAAACAGGATCTCACTGATTAACAAAGGGCCTCACTAAGTAGCTGAGGCTGTCCTCAAACTGACATCCTCTTGTGTCAGCCTCCCAAATGCTGGGATTACAAGTGTGCACCAGCACACCAGGCTCTTTTCCATGTTTCTAGCAAGACAATTCACAATAGAAAAATTATAGAACCAGCCTAGGTATCCATCAACAGATGAACGGATTATAAAACTCTAGAATACCTACACAAAGGAATTTTATCCAGCTATAAAGAACAAAATTGTATCATTTGTAGAAAAGTTGATAAAAAATATTATGCCACGTGAGATTAGCTAGTCTCAGAAATTGAATAGTTGTATGTTTGCTCTCATATTTGGAAGCCAGAGAAAAATTGAGTAACAAAAGTAGCTACTTTTAAAAAAAAATTAACTTGAGTAACTTAATTTCCCCACCAAGAGTTTTAGCAAGGTAATATGGTCCATATATTCATTTATCCATTGCATAGTTGATGAGAATTTGCTGTGGCCCTCATATTATAATGCTTTAGGAGGTATGCAAGAAACAAGAAATGTGTACCCTTCTCTTGAAAAGCATATAAATCAATTAGAAGATGTGGCATGTACCTAAAATTATTAGAGAGGCAAAATTAAGGATATAATAATGTTAAAAAATCCACAAAGCAAAACCAAAGAACAACAGCAACAAAAAACAATCATATACAGAAATATTGAAGAATAAGAGAAATAAAAAAATTGCTTTAGTTAGCAATTTTTAATAATAGCTAACTAAAATAATTTTTAAACTTTACTATTTTTCTGGAGAAATGGCTGTATTGTTGCTCTTTGATTCACTGTATTCTACCCAGCTCTGAAATCCCTTTCTCTGAAACACACAGGGCCTAGCTGTTTCTAGCTTTGGTCCGAGAAGCTCTCAGATACCTTGGAGTCATGCAGCTTTTGAGCTGAAGCGAGTAATGAGGTTCTCTCAAGGGAAGGATTTTGGAAGAATGTGTTGGCAGTTCAGATCAGATGAAACTATTTATTTTAAAACCTGGGTGTGTTTTCAAAAGGAAAATGGTTTCAGCCCCAATCCATTTGCAACACCAACCTTCCTAGTTGGGGAATTGAATGTTCAGCTAATTTGTTTTTGATGGGTGAGCTCCTGAGTGTTTTAAATGATGGCTGACAGGCCTGAATGCCAGGCTTCTCCGGAAGACGTTGGTATTGATCTATGATCTTCAAGAGAACTGACACTTTTCCTGGAGGAGAAGCAGGAAGCAGTAGTTGACCAAGCCTCTGCCCTTTCTGTAGACCCTCTCTCCAGTGAATTTCAATCATTCTTCCCACCAGTACTTCCTTATTAAATATCTTCGTTGTGTTAGCTTAACTTTTAAACTTTACTATTTTGCTGGAGAAATAGAAATGGCTGTATTTTACTCAGCTCGGAAACCCCTTTCTCTGAAACACACACACACATAGGATTGCAGCAACTTCTGGGAGGAATGCCAAGCATGCCAACAGAGAGACTAGGCAAGGATTCGGTACATGGCAGGTTACAAGCAGCACCATGAAAGAGGTCTAAAAGTTCTAAAGTATAGAGCAAGGAAAGAGTCACTCCAAACTGGGTGGATGAGGGAGAGCTTTACGGAGAAAGTAACACTTGAGCTGGGAATTGGAGAACAAGTTCAATTGGCAACCTTCAGATTATGGGCCAAATCCATCCCATTCACCAATTTTGATAAATTAAGTTGTAGCCAGGCCCATCCACAAATGTGTTGTCCATCATCCTTGAGTGTTTTCATACAACAAGAGAAGAGTAATAATTATATAAAAGAGCCTGTATGGCTCTCAAAGCCTAAAAAATTCTTTATCTGGATCTTTACAGAAAAAGTTTATGACCCCAGGTTAAAGTCATTTGCTTGAGGAATGTGATAAATGGCCTTCATAGAGATCAAAATATATGATTTCATTTGGCAGGTGCTATGGTTCAAATGTGATCCCCCCAAAAAAATTCAAGGTTGGAAACTCAATTCCCAAATCCATATGTGGAAGGAATTTGGAGGTGGAGCCTTTGGGGGGTCATTAGGGTTAGATGAAGTCATGAGGATAGGGCCCCCAGGTGGCTTTATAGGAAAGAGGAAGAGAAGCCGGAGCTCACACATTGTTCTTTCTCTGTTATGATATGGCAAGGAGGCTCCCACCACACGCTGCCTTTTGATCTTAGCCTCCAAAACTGTGGGCTGCATAAACTTTAGTTTGTCATTTTCCCCACTCTGTGGTGTTTTGTTACTGCAACAGAAAATGGACTAAGACACCAGGGATTTTGGAAACAACGGACTTTGACTCTGGGCACTGTTTGAGTGATGCAGAAGTGAACTTCAGAACAGTGAGTGTGGCAGATGGACTGCAGAAGAGAGGTGTCATAGGCAAGAAAAATAAAACCAGAAATTCCTATTGTCACCTAAGTGAAAAGTAATGAGTCTGGATTAGGAACACAGCTGTGATTCAGGAAAGAGGGGGCAAAGGCATTGTAATAAAGCGTGGAAAGTGTGATGCGTAGAAGAAAGAGAGTTGAGGATGGCTCTGGGGTCTTGAGCCTGAAACCTAGAAGAATGTCAATGAAACTGTCTCTGAAAATATACCCTCCAAACAGGATCTGTGGGGGTACTCTTCCCACTCTATCCCAGTTAGAAAGAGGGGCAAAGTATGGGCTGGGGGTGTAACTTGGAGGTAGAATGCCTCTGAGTTCAATCCTGAGCACAAAAAAAAAAAAAAAAAAAAGAGCCAGGAACAGGAAAACATGGTCTCATGGGAAGAAGCAAAATCAAGGATTTTGAGCCAAGTGTGGTGGCGCATGCTTGTAATTCCAATGCTTGGGAGGCTGAGACAGTAGGATCATAGGTTTGTGGCCAGCCTCAGCAACTTAGTGAGGCCCTCTGCAACTTAATGAGACCCTATTTCAAAATAAATAATAAAAATAGAACTGGGGGTGTAGCTCAGAGAGAGAGAATACCCCTAGGTTCAATCTCCAATACTGTAAAAAAAAAAAAAAAAAAAGAAAGAGGGACAAACTTGTCTTCAGAGCATCAAGTGTTGGAAGAAGAGGTAGTTAGAAGCTTCATTAAGGAAGGAGCAAGGTCCAAAACTTTGCTTATGAAAGAATATGTCAATAGATGGAAAGTCAGGTTACAATGTCTTTACTGCAAGAGATGGAGGGGTGTCTTTATACTTTAGATCCATTGGAAAAGATGCTAGATAAAATACAAAAATCTCAGTTAAACTTGAATTTCAGGTCACCAAGGAAAATATATTTTGTATAACTATGTCTCCAATATTGCAAGGGTATGTTTACATGAAAAATTCTTGCTATTGATTCAAGATTCAAACTTAATTTGGAATCAATTTCAGGTCAACAATGAATAATTTTCTTTTATTGTGTGTGTTGGGGGGTGTACTGGGATTAAACCCAGGGACATATTACCTCTGATCTAAGTCCCTGGCCCTTTTTATTTTGAAAGGTATCTTGTTAAGTTGCTGAGGCTTGTCTTGAACCTGTGATTCTCCTGTCTCAGCTTTCCAAGCCCCAAGGACTGGTATTACAGGTGTATATCACTGCACCTGACAACAATGAATAATTTTAAGACATAAATATGTCTCAAGTATGGGAGATATTTGTACTAAAATTGTATCTATTATTTATCTAAAATTCAAATTTAACTAGGCTTTTATTTTGTTTGTTTAGCCTTTTGCTAACTCTGACAATCCTATTCATAAGGTAAACAACCATAACTTTGGCACCTGCATTGCTTTCCCACATAGGCATAGAATTCTCTAGCCCTGCTGGAGGCCCCAGCTGAGTGGACCAGTCATCAGACCTGTGTATGGGACCTTGTTCCTGAGTGCAGACAGAAGATGGCCCCAGGAGGATGGTAGAGTAAAGTTTCTATCGATAGAAAATTGATCATCTAGCTGATGGGTTTGAATGAAATAAAGAGAGTCTGGGGTAGAAAGGAGGGGTGAGTTCAGAATAGATGCAGATTCTAATTCTGGAAGGAATTTCCTAAGTAGAGATCAAAGCAACAAAACTGCTGGTAGATACAGGTTCCAGCTTCTATCACACTGCCTTCTGACTCCTTGCTATTTTGGCTCAGTAAATGGGTGGACATTATCCACCCCAGTTATCTCACAGGACTGTAGCCGTTCTTTTGATGTGTCAAATGGGCTACCCCATTGTTTAGTCAAGCAGCAGTCTAGATGTTGCTATGAGTTTATTTCATTAGATGTGAATAGCATGTGAATCAGTAGACTTTGAATAAAGCACATCACTCTTTGTAATGAGATTGGGTCTCATCCAGTCAGTTAAAGGTCTTAGGAGAAAAAAATTGAGGTTCTCAAAAAAGGAAGAAATTCTGCCTCTAGACTACATTTGGACTAAAGACTGCTACGTTCACTTTGTCTAGAGTTTTCCCAGCTCTACTAGCCTGTCCTGCAGATGTTGGACTTGTCAGCCTCTCTCTCTCTCTCTCTCTCTCTCTCTCTCTCTCTCTCTCTCTCTCTCTCTCTCTGCTGTTCCAGCGATCTTGAGTGGCATGACTATCATCCCCTCCCCACTCCAATTCCATTTAAGCAGTGCCCTGTGGACACTGCTCAGTTTTGGCAGCACCAGATTCATCTTCCCAACCTCAGGGCTGAGTGACACACTAAGACTCAATTTCCTGATCGCCTGCACCGGTCAAGGGAGAGGAAGGCAAGACCTGCTTCCTTTGAGACATACACTAGAGTATGTTGCTCCTTAGAGCTAGATGGGTACAGCCTCGGTCTTGGAATCTGAAGGACTGAAGCTGTGGCCTTTGAACTTAGACATGCCCCAAACACAGCAGCCCAAGCTCACCCTGCACAGAGTGTGCTGTTAAACACTGTGTGTTCTACCACTCGGCGTGCCTGCCTCTCTTCCTCTTCACCCAGCCCCCTCACTGGAGAGATGGTGCAAACAAAGACTCATGGGTTTATATGAAAATGCTTTGGTGGACGGTGTGTCTGTCTGCTTTCCTCCCGGCTCCCTAGCAACAGCTAAATCATCCTTTTAAAAATCTTTTCATGGAAATTCTTGCTTTTCTGTGCGGGTCCCTGTCTCTGTTTTCTGTCTCTCGGTATCTTTCCCCCTGCCTGTCTGTGTCTCTCCATTTCTCTGTTCCTCTCCCACCCTCCCCCACTCTCAGCCTCTGTCTCTCTCTGCGTGTTTCTTTCTCTCCGGTGTGATTTCCCACATTAGCCACCGTCCATTTCTTTGATTCTTTCTTGGCGACGAGAGCTACGGCACCATTATGCAGCAAGCAGCCCTGCTTCCCTGCTACCTTAAAATAATAATGTTTCATGGTGACAAATGGATATAGTTAACAATGAAAGGAAAATGCTTAGCAGGCAGGGGTGCGACCGTGTCAGATTTCTCTGCCTGGCAAACACAGAGAGCGGCCCGAGACTGTCTAAAGAAAGGACTACGCACGTGGGCTGGCTGGCGGCCTTTGCCAGGTGGACACCTCCACCGTTTTATTCTTAATTTAGCTTCTAGGAGTCTTTGACTTAAGTTCCCAAAGGTAAACAGTAGTCATTCCTCATTTGCTAAGTGTTTGCATCGTCCTAGGAAACTTAAAAAGTAACGGCAGATTTCAAAGTCTGGTTTTGCATCTGCTATTTTTTCTAGGGGAGAAAATAAAAACAGAAAACAATCTGAATTGCTATTGGGATACAATCCTCTCTGTGCCCTAGCAGCTGAAGTATCTAGATTGTGTTGGAAAAAGCCCAATTAAAGTTAAAAGGAAAATGGAAGAGGGAAAGAAAGAGGAGAGAAAGGAAGGAAGAAAGGAAGGGCGCTTTTAAGCTCTCCCTTCACTCCTTACTACTAAGAGGGAAAAGAAATTAACATTGAGGAACTCTTCTAACCAAAGGCCGTCTGCACACATGTGTGCACGTCTGTTTTGCACACTACTTGTGTGCCCTGCCCCTGGGTGCAGATGGCTGCCCCAGGAACAGCCCACGTGGGCTGTGGATGTCTGAAAGTCGGCTAGCTCGTGCACATGGAAAGAAGAAAACAAGAGAGTGAATTAGAAACCACACAAACCTAAATCAAAAGCAAGTGTTCCACACGAGGGAAGCAGGCGGGCCTTCTTTGTGCCTTTCTTTCTTTGCCGCCCAGACTGATCTTTGAAATAAAATAAGGAAGCGTGGCAAACTAACTGAAACATAGGTAGAAATAATATATTTGGGTTTCAGAAAGAAAGGGAAAAAAATAACCTGGCATAGCTTAAAAGACACCCATTTCATAACAACACATGTGCAAAGAATTACAATAATTGCAGTGCACACATCGGTAACAGACAGAGTGAACAATGAATATTAAAAACACATTCCTAGAGCAGGCCCCGTGGCTTGGCAGCCGCGCACAGCGTGGAGACCTGTGAGGGAGTCAAAGGAAGCCTCTGGCTTCCAGAGCTGTCAGGGCTTGGCAGGAGTGGAGGTGGGACCCTTTGGTGTGTAAGCAGAGAGGAGGGAGGCAGGTGGTAGGGACTTTGTGGTCACTGTGACTTCTGTTTCCCTGGCAGAGCCGAGGATTGCTTCAGGAGGGCTCCAGGAGGGAGTCTGCCTCGGCCCTTTTGGGGCTCCAGTTCAGAGCTGAATCAGAGCCAGGACGAGAAGGAGGAGGAATGGGGCTAGAAAAACAAACACCAGAGAACAAACAGACAGAAGGTAACGTTGGGAACACCCAGCCGGAGTCCTGGATGAAAATTCTAAGTCCTCTCTCTCAAGGCTGGCCTCCAGCGCGAGCTAGCACTGGGGACTTTGCTGCTACAGATGCATAAACTGGGAAAGTGTTTATCTTCTGTGGGCGAAACATGTTGGTCTGCCTTTTCCATTTCAATCTTCACTATGCCAAGGGGGGATGAATTCTCCTGGCGGTGTGCTCCAGAACCTTCAAAGGCACATTAACCAAACATTGCAGGTACATAATGATCTTTTCACAGTGAATCCTATTCATTGTCAGCAAAGACAAAGGCTCTTAAGTACAGCTTTGGCTTTGAACGTTCAGATTTTGCCTCTCCTCGTTGGCAAGGAAGGGACTCTTGAATCCTTGCAGCTTTGGCAGCCAGAGGGGTCAGAGGACGGGAAGCTTTAGCAGAGCATTTGTTCCCATGCATCGCTTTCTGTATATCAGCCCCCAGCACTGAGTTATTAAGCTGTTTCCATGAACATCCATGGGGAAGGGGAGGTAAAATTCAACCATAAACTTGAATGGAAAAAATCTTCATTTTTGCTCATCTCTGAGCAGCATTTCTCAATTACAAATGTAGGAACCAAACCACATTCATACTAGTAATCCTATGGCTTTGTCACCAGTGGGAATTAGGGTATTTTGATGTCAGTTCCTTAGTCTCTGGTATTTTTGACTATTTATTTATACTCATTGCTACTTCAGAATTATGGTAATTATTACACCTGCTGCATTGTGAATTAATGAAGAAGTAAATATAATGACATACTTCGATAACTGTATTTTAATATAATTGGTTTTCTTTACCTATGAGGTACTATATTTTTCCCTGAAATTTATTTAGAGCTGAATATGGTGGTGCACACCTATAATCCCAGTAGCTGGAATGCTGAGACAAGAAGATCTCAGGTTCAAGGTCAGCCCAAGCAAGACCCTTAGCAACTTAGCGAGATCCTGTTTCAAAAAAATAAATAAAATAAAAATGGGCTAGGAGTAGAGCCCAGAGATAGAATGCACCCACAGTACAACACCCCACAAAACAGAACAAAAAATAGACATAAAAATTATTTTGAAAAGTAATATGCAGAACCATGGCGGTACCACTGGAAGATTCCATGGCACACATAGTATTTACCAGACCTGAATGGGAATCCAGATTCTAGAGCAGCCATGGGGTGCTGGGCCCTCTACACACACAGAGAGTTCCCCAGTGAGAGAGGGGAAAACAGACATGTGTCCCCAGACACAATGCTGAGGACTTAGCAGAGGAACTTCTTACCTGTCCACTCCTTAGAGATGGTCAGCAAATGTTACCATTTGCCTGGATGAACATTCACATTTTCTCCTCCATGATTTGAAGATTTAGTTTCAGTAAAAGGAAAATAAAATGACCCCTTCAACAACTCCAGTTTCTCCAGCTGCTAGGAGTGAGTGTCACTAAATCATGGTTGTTAAGAGTGGAGAAGAGCTGGTGATGGCTATTTTTGCCAGTTTCTGCACCCAGTGGAAGAACAGAAGTTTGAAAAATAGAATGGGAAGAGAATCAGACAGGATGGGGGTCAAGGATTCAGTGATGAGAACTGACCCATAGATGTTAGGGAGGTGAGTTAGAAAGTCCTTTCCTTTCCTCTTGTTCTCAGAGTAAAAAAAAAAGGATTAGTTCATAGTTGGAAGTAATGACTCATTGTAATTAAAAGAAACTGAAATCCTGCTGAATCTTGTACTAATGCAGAACTGAATACTTATGGAACAGATACTAAGCCTACTATACTCTCTAAAACAGAAACTTTAGCATCTGTCTTACAAGGCACAAAGACACCAGCCTGAAAGAAAATATGCAAACTACTAGCAGTCTTCCTAGACACCTTTAAAAAATGTAGAAAAGAAATATTGAGTGTTGATACCAGAATTTCTAATATAGTCATATGAGAAAATTGGAGAGATAGAAGAGAAAGATAGAAATAGAGATAAAGATAGAAAAAAGTGTTTGGAAAGATCTAGATCAATAATGTATTGACCACTACATTATTTTTATACATTTATTTATCTCATTTGATGCTTTTAACATCTCTAAGAGGTATCATTAGTCTTTCAGGTGAGGACAGTGAAACTCAGAGAATTAAAGAACTTGGCCCAGGTGACAGACCTAGTCAGTGGGATATAAACTCAGGTTTGTTTGTTCCCAAAGCCACTATCTCATGACTTCAAATGGTTCCAATTAGAAACAAACAAACAAACAAACAAACATTAGTTGGATCATTAAAATCATTAAAGTAGTTACAGGAGTTGAAGGATCAAATTTCAAGTTAGGAACATAAATGACAATGTGGTAACAGGAGGTGGTGCAGACCTTGGGAGTACTTGGGAGCAATACCAGTACTTGGGAGTCTACGACAAGAGGATAGCAGGTTCGAAGCCAGCCTCGGCAACTTAGTGAGATTGTCAGGAACTTAGTGAGATTCTGCTTCCAAATAAAAACAATTAAAAAATGAGGGTGGAGATGTATCTCAGAGGTAGAATCCCAATAGGTTCAATCCCCAGCAACACACACACACACACACACACACACACACACACACACACACACACAATTATATCAAACAAAATTGTTTCTTAGATGTGTGCAGAAAGCAAATGGGCTCATTCTTCATTATAATCATTAAATAAATCACTCTGGATGGAAGAACTCCTTGATGATCACTTATTTGCCTGCACAGTTCTTCCTGTACCAACTGTTAGACTATGAAGTTGTCATCTCTGTTCCCTGTTCATAGGAAATGGGGGAACCCACCTGAGCATGGGAATGATCAAAGTTCACTGTGTTCAAAGCACGTTTCTGCACCAATTGACATCTCTTACGTCTTGTGTCTGCAGGGTGCTCAGGGTTAGAACTAAGATCATTATAGCTGCTATCAAAACTTACAAAAAAGGTAACAAGAGAAAATCCCAAGGTCATGACAGGATATCCAGGAGGGGCACACTGGTCTTCATTGTCCACCATGATGAGAGAGTGGACATGCTTTAGGTCCTTCTAAAATTATTTCTCCCCATTACATCAAGTCAAGATATTATAGTGTACAAACTATCAGATGATCTTTGGGATCATCTGCAAGGTCTTATCCAGCCCTAACTTTCAATGATTCCAGGAGGTTCACAATTGCTAAGACAGAGAAGCCTTCAGGCATTTCTTCATAATATCTCGTAGCTGTCAGAATGCAAAGGGCTCTTGACTTATATTTGGTTATGTGAGACTACCCCTGAGCCTTTCATGCTGCAGGAGTTATTCATTCAGTATGAATAACTGGGACACTTTATAGGATTTCAAAGACAAAGTAAATAACCTACCATCAGAAAATTCAATTTGTCCATGAGGTGGAGAAAGGCATCCTGCCATTAAGCAGTCAGATGGAAAACATGCAAACCACAGTTTGTAGAAGAGAAAAAGAACATTAAGAGCCCTTGCCCAGACGCACAGGCAAGTGCAGGAAACATACATACTCAGCAGAGCCGGCATGTCTCACAAATGTGGGAAGCAGGAGTCTCAGTAGCAATTGAAATGCCAAGCCAAATAGCCAGAAATATCACTCTTGGGCCAATCCTTCTAATGGAGAGCCTAGAGGAGCCCAGGGAGTTCACTCACGCACAGATGGGTTTGCAAAAGAAGATTCCCGTCAAGTAAAAAATGCTCTCTGGATCAGGTATAGCTCTTGTGGCAAATATCAGTGACAGGCAAAGAGGATGGAAGGTGCAGTTTGACAAGCTCCTTCTCCATCAGGCAAAAAAAAAAAATCCTCTTTGGAGAGAGAAGAGAGAGCTTGTGACATGTAAGGATGAATTATTATGGCAAAGGATCTTAAAAAAGTGCTGTGAATATGGTGGTAACATTGTGTGTGTGTGTGTGTGTGTGTGTGTGTGTGTGTGTGTGTGTGTGTTTTGGCTTATTTATTTATTTAGTACTAGGGATTGGACTCAATCGCATACTACTTCTGGGCTACATCCCCAGTCCTTTTTACTTTTTAGAAATGGGGTCTGGCTAAGTTGCTGAGTGTCTCACTAAATTACTGAGACTCGCAATCCTCCTGTCTCAGTCTCCCAAGAACTGGTATTACAGGTGTGCACCACTGTGCCTGGATAACAATTATATTTGAATTAAAAATTATCTGTGTCCAAAAATAATTATTTCTTAGTGCAAAATCACGTTGCTTTTTACCACTTGGTTTTTCTTTTCCACATCAAAGAAAATGTAGTATATACAATCAGACCCTATAATGTTCATATTATTTTGGCATGGTTCATATTATTTTGCATGACTAGGCAGCTCACTTGTCACTTTTGTGCAAATTTGAAATGGATCGTCCCTTTTCCCTAGTGGATGCAACCTTACACCAGAACATACACTTTGGTAAGCAGAATATGGGCTGGATTGCAGTCACATTCTCACCATTAGCTGGAAGAGCTTGCAGAGTCCCAGGTATATTTCCTCCTCCTCCTCCTCCTCCTCCTCCTCCTCCTCCTCCTCCTCCTCCTCCTCCTCCTCCTCCTCGGGGTACTGGAGATTGAACCCAGGGACATTTTACTTCTGAGCTACACCCCCAGCTATTTTTATTTTTTATTTATTTTTATTGTTTTTATTTTTTGGTGGTACTGGGGTTCCTGGAAACCCTTCTACCTCCGGGCTACACTCCCAGACCCATTTTATACTTTTTTATTTGGAAACAGAGTCTCTTAAGCCAGCGAGGCTGGCTTCGAACCTGCACGATCCTCCTGTCTTCGCCTCCCAAGCACAGGGATTACAAGCGTGCGCCACCCCACCCAGCTTTATTTTTTATTTTAAAAGAGGGTCCCACTAAGTTGATGAGATTCTCACTACTTGCTGAGGCTGTCCTCAAAGCTGCAATCCTTTGGTGCCCTGCCTCAGCTTCCCAAAGTAGGATTATAGGTGTGGGTCCCTGTGCCTGGCAGATCCGTGTCTTCTGCCACTGGAGGGTGGGTCTTGCTGGGCATTAGGTTCCACTGCCCACCAAGGGGTATGGCAGATGCTGTCGGTGCCTGGCAGTATCCATTCAGCTCCTGCAGAGGTTACCTGTAGCTTCAGTGTTCAGATTTTTGGGTAAGACAAGTCTTTGTACCTCAACCTTCTATCCCTCTCTGCCTGATAATTTTTTATGGTTTTAGAAATGCACTGATGAAGACATGGCTTGAAGTCCAGCAATGATCCTTAACCAAAGAAGGGTAGTAAACCTCCCATTCTCCTTGCCTGTAGGTGGGTCAGTACTGAGGTGTCTTTACAGTACCATAAAGCCCTCTACAGAATCGAGCACCCATTGCCAGAGTGGCCATCTGCTCATTAACACACCCTCTCTTGATTTCTTTCCCTCCCCTGCTTTACTTCTTCTTAGGGATCAAATGGTTGGGCCTTGAAAATTCACAGTCTTCAATTGGCGTTAGGGGTGGAGTCTGTGGAAGAGAATAAGGGTTTGGAATGGGATTGATGTTCTGATAAAAAGGAACTCCAGAGAACTCTTTCACCATCTTTATGCCATGTAAGGATACAATAACAAGTCATAGTCTGCAACTCAGAAGCCTTGAACCCCACCATGCTGACTCCCTGACCCTGGAGGTCGAGGCTCCAAGACTTCCTTGTTTCTAAAAGGTATGGGGGAACATTCTAAATTCAACCCACAACAATCTCCAAATATAGGAACTCAACTCAAGCATCCTGGGAGTTCTCAATTTATATATGCGGAGCTTGGTGGTAGGCACTGCTTGGTGGAAGATTGAGATAAAAGGGAACAAAAAAGGAAATTGTCCTTAAGGAACTTGCAACCTAGTAAAAAATATGAGACATTTGACACAGGCAAAAAAAAGCTACCGACTATACTGTAAGCATTTTAAGGACATGATTGTATTTTCTATACATGTATGTGGCCTGCAAGTCAGTGCTTTTGGATAGAATAGGAGCCCATAGATGTGGTGTTTGAATTATCCCAGGAAGAATCTTATTCTCTAACAAAGTTTTTTTGGAAAAGCAGAAAAGGCAGAAACCCATTCTGTGAGGAAAGGTTTCTTGGAGAAGGTGCCTTGGGACCTGATCTGTGATTCCACAGTAAAATAGACCCAAGTAAAATGGGCTCTGTGAAATGTCCCTTTGCTTCTCAGTAGAGATTTTGTCTCCAGTTTGGAAGTATGTCTTTTGTTCCTTCTCTTTTTGGAATCCCATAGGTATATATTCAATTCTGACTTTAAGTTTTTTTTTAAATGGTTTACTTTGAAAACATCCCAAGTCACAGCCTTCCCGTTTCCTGCCATCAATGAAGAGGTTTTATTTCACTGCTCTTACTGCAGCTGAGGGACCCATGTTAGTTTATTCTTCATGATTGTTCAGAGACATGCTTACAAACAGAAGGATCCATTTGAAGATGGGAAACAAAAACCAATGGGGAAATGCACCCTTTTCAGGAGAGCCGAGCCACCCCGGGAGAAAGCAGGAGGCTGCCAAGTCCATTTGTGTTTTAACTTGTAATCCTTCTTGCTCTCTGCTTGTAGTCACCTAACTCTTTCACACCCTATCTTGATTTTCCTCTGTCAGGAATCATAACAATGCCCTGGGGGTGATCCATGTATGTCAGGAACAGCACCCATTCATGTGGGGGACCTTTACATAGGGGAATCATTTGACAGGCAACGTTCTCCAGTGATCCAGCAGGATGGGGACCTGCTGGGTTGAGGACCTCAGCTTTTTGTTAATTGGTGAACCATACAAAATTACCATTTTTGTGGGTCAGCAAATGGTTGATTAGTAGCGATTTTACATGGTACAAATGAGTAGTTTTGTAGGACAACGAAGCCATCCCTTAGGAAAATAAAATTAATCAATCTTGAAGCTTTTTATTTCCTCTTCCTTCTCCTCTTCTCTGTAATTCTGGCATTGGAATCTGTTCTGATAGTAGATATGCTGCATGCATACTCTTAGTCCACAGAGGTCACCACAGAGAGAATAGATTCATATCTCAGTCCTTGAACAGAGATAGGCTAGAAACACCAGACTGCATATTCTTAGATCAACCTCATGACCACACCTCCGTGGACCCCACTCCATGGGGCTGCCAGAAAACATTTCCAAGTTTCTGCCCCTCTAGAGTCAGCGAACTTCTCTGTCTCTCACACTTACCTTTAGGCATGGGAAAATATCTTATTTTGGTCTTTCCCCAAGCTTTTCCAAAGCGACTCTGCTTCTACCTAGAAACTCTTTTCCTTTCCTCTATTTCTCCTATGAACTTAGCTGTGTTTTAAAAGCTTGGGCTTTTGAAAAAGCAACACCAGAAATCCTAGATTTCTGATTATAATATAAACTTCCTTTGGGGCAAAGTAAAGCGGAACCTACTACAAAGGGGCAGGCATAGTGGGAGAAAGAAGTAGAGGAAAAAATGAATTAGCATTGCAAACTATTTAGGCACAAGAAGATATATGGTTATATATAACCATATATATATATATATATATATATATATATATATATATATATATATATATATATATGGTTTAGTTACAAGAAGGATACATGGTTAAGTGGTGAGGGTTAGAAATGTACAAGAATGTCCTTACCTCAGTAATTTTGCCCGAGTTGGGCTTTAATTCTTCTGACGTTTTAGAGTATATTAAGACAATAGAATTTTTGAGAGCCAGGTGTAATTCTAGTACTTGAGAGGCTGAGATAGGATTGCAGGTTCAAGGACAACCTCAGCAATATAGCAAGACTCACAGTAACCTAGCAAGACCCCATATCAAAACAAAGGGCTGGGGGTGTAGCTTAGAGGTAGCATGCCTCCATTCTACCTCCATGTGCCTCCAGTACCACACACACACACACACACACACACACACACTGACATCCTCTGCCTCCAGAACCTCCTCCTCAGGGAAAGTGAATTAACACAACCCACATTTCTTGAAAGATAGGCTGCTGTTGGTTTATAAGATGGATCTGCATTGAGTTTTACCTTGTATGAACTGGTTTATTACAAATAATCCTAATAAAAGCACAGGAATCATTTTCAGACACGGGATCAGAGTGGGACAGGCCAAAGGAACTTCCTTTCTGAGCCCTAAGGTTAAAATTCCTTCTCCCTTGCATTTCTTCCTTTTTCTTTTTTTCTTTTTCTCTTAAAATCATTCAAAATTTTTGTTTCAAGCCAGCTCCAGGCTCCTGGCCACCCATTCACATGTGGGTGGCACTGTTTTTTTGTTTTGTTTAAATTTATTTATTTATTTTGCTTGGCTCTCTGTTTGCCTGGTTACCCAGGTGATTGATTTGGCTATTTTAAAAGCCATCTTTCGGAAGCCTTACTCTTTCTACGCACCACTGACAGTGAATATTTCCAGCCTGAGTCAGAGAGCCACTGTCTTTGTGGAGGTCTCCATGTGCCGCCTAGACTCCAGTGGTGTCTGGAGATGCTGCCAAGGAAGCTGCCGGAGAACATTTGCCATTTGGAAGAACGCATCCCATTCAGAAGTGGTGTTTTCAGCCAGGCCTTCTGACAGGCCTCACAAAGGCGCGCTTGGGGAGACCTACGGAAGGAAGGCGGAGAGCGACAAAGACAGAAGGCCTGGCCAACACACCCGGCCTCGGGGTGTTCTGTCACATTGGGCTGTTTGCTGACAACTTGGAAAGATAGACACAGGGCCACACAAGGAGGATATGTGTCAATGAGGACAAAAGCTTTGTGCCAGATAAGAAATGAGATATAATACGGGAGATGGACTAGCGTGTCCTGTGGCCTTAGGAAGTAGTAACATCTTTGTGGATAAATCTTCACTTGGGGATGAGTCTGAATGCCAAGGGAAAGAAGAGGGAAAAAAGAAAAGAAAAGAAAGAAACAACTCCAAACCTGCTGTTTCCTGAGTTGAGACATGTTTTTTCATTAGTTCTTCAGTGTGTAAGAAGAGGAGGTGAGGAGATTCCTGGCTCGTGAGGGGAAAGCTTCGGAGAAAAAAGGCAGGACAGGCTTGGGCTTGCTGGTGGGGCTGAGACCTGAGCAGGTGAAACCTAAACAGTTGTGGGGGAGAGAGGCTTTTAAATGGTCTCAGAAAGGTGTGGAATGTGCCCAGCCCCTCTCCTCTCTCTCTGACTATTTAATCTCTGTGTATGAAAGAAGGATCCAACTTCTCTTCCACTCTGGGCAAAAAGTGGCAAGTCTGAAAGACCGCAGCGCACGGCACCTACACCTCGTGAGCATGGCCTTGAAAGGTGCTGAAACACCAGAGGAAACACTTTTATTGCCGATGAATCTGTTCCACAACTATTCAATCGTCAACCTTGAGATCATTGATTTAGCAAGTTTTTCCAGTTACAGAAAAAAAAAAAAAGGTTACTTGAGAGGAATTTTTCTCCCCAAAGCTTTGAAAGAAATATTTTTTGCAGCCTTAGGTGTTGTGGGTCCAGTTTCAAACCTTCATCTTACTTACCGTCCAGAGATAGCAGAACGTCCCTGCCTGTCAAAGACCATCCCAGGTAGGGCATGATTCTCAGCACTGCTTCACAGCAGGTGGACTGACTGGAAGGGCTTCAAGACCTCATCTCTGGACCTGAGAAAGGACAAGGAGACTGGAGCCCCATGGTCCCGAGCAGAACACAGATCTCTGCTTCTGTCCTTGTTCATCTCCTCCCAGCTTGCCTTTACATTAGAGTTCTGGACAAAGGCTGACAGAGACATTCCCAGGAAAGGTCAGCCGCAGTTGCTGACAAGACATTGGGGATGCAGCTGCTTACTGTGGAAAGCTGTGACCTGTGAAGAAAGGAAATGAGTAATTGCGAAAGAGATGTTTTTATATGCTACATAAAACCAGAGACTTTTTAAAAGTTTCTTTCTTTTAGTGCAAAAATGACAACTAGGGATAGACTTCAAAGCCCCCATCGATGGATGAGAGGTATATGTCTCAGAAATGGCCACTGACAGGTCAGCCCCTCCCTGTTTATGGCCAGGCCTTTTCTCATCGGTCCCCAGCCCTTGTACCTTTGGTTGGCACAGTGGGAAGAGTCACGGTGCCCCCTTTTTCATTGGTTCCTTATAATCACACATCTTGATGCAGTTCGGGGTGATAGAGACACGCATATATGCACACAGCACTCGTGAGCCCTCCCCCTGTCCCTCTCCACCTTGTACTCAGCACGGTGACTAGCTTTGATAAGTGTGTGTATGTACCACATGTCTGTCCATTGAGGGGCTTCCCTCTTCAAGTCTTCCTCCCTCTTCCCATCTCCTCAGGTCCCTTCCTTCACTCCACCAAAGTGTCTCACTTGTCTGGAGTCCCTCTGCGTCCCAGTCTCTTCTGTATACACACGTCACTGCACATGCTCCATCACAAAGCGCTTCAGTGGCCTTGGAAAACGCGCTTATCCTGTCCGGAACCCCAGGGATCGTGGCAGTGAACGGGTGCTCACACTTTCCCAATTCCAAGGATTGATGCCAGCGAGGGTCAGGGAGAGGGGTCAGAGCAAGGGTCTTCCAAGGAGAACTGAAGGGAGTTACAGGCAAGTGTGAGTCCTACAGAAACCCAGCGGCAAGACCCGGTGCTCCGTAGAACACGGCTTTCTACAGAGAGGATTCAGCTAACTGCAAAATGTAGAGAGATGAGGGATGGCACTTTTAAGAACTGTTGAAAGCATCTGTGCATTTCTAGTTTTGGGAAGCTCCCCAAAGAGGATTTCTTCCCTCTTTCTGGAGGAGGTACCGTGTTTCCCCCACATTCTGCTCTTTTTGTTCATAAAAGAATCCCCAGACCCTCTTTACCCATTACACCACGCCCTGATGGGCAGCGAGGGTTTGACTTTCCAGCTCTTTTCAGTCTTCCCCAAGTTGAGATTTTATAGTCAATTTTATCACATCTATGTCATTAGGACCATGTGAGATAAACTGCTTATTTTCCATTGAGAACTGGAAAAATTTTGTAAATCCCAAGCCCTCTATTTCTCAGATTTCAGACTCTGCAGATCAATTTCATTACCCCAAAGGACCAAGCTGGACTTGATCACAGTACTTGGGAACCAAGACAGGTGGGTTGCAGGTTCAAGGCCAGCTTCAGCAACTTAGTGAGACCCTCAGCAACCTAAGGAGACACTGTTTAAAGACAAAGAAATAAAAAGGGCTAGAAGTTTAGTTCAGAGGCAAAACACCCCTGGGTTCAATTCTTGGCACCACCAGTAAGCAAATAAAAAAATTATAAAGTAAAACAAAGAGAGTGAAGAAAAAACAAAACTGCATTACCTTGAAATAATTTCGTGGTATGCTAATCCAAAGGGCGTGAAGTTGATTTCTACTTCCTCTCCTCCACCACTAAGACTTACATTCCTTTGCCCTTGAATCACATTTAGAGAAGGATTGGGGAGGGAGAATGAATGCCAGGGAAACATTTATTTTATAGTCGTTCAAATCTCTTCTTCAATTTTTATTACAAGCCTGGGAGCTCCCTAGGCAGGAAGAAATTTTGAATGAACTCAGCTTTTAGTGACCAGGAGTGGAGACATAAAAGGAGCTTTTCAGCCTCTCTGGTTACAGAGATAAGTACAAAGGGTAACTGGCATTAAGTCTGTGGTAATAGCTGCTATAAGTACTGACCACGATTTGAATCTCTCGATAACTGATTCTGGGGAGGCTGGAATATTTATCAAGCCATTAGGAGAGGCTGTTTCTTGCTGATAAGATGCCTACAACTGATGAGATTCACTTAAAGACCAAGATGAGGCTGGGCTGGATTTATAGCCAATTGCGGGGAGAGAGTGTGAGTGTGGGGGTTCTCCTTAAAAACGGCATGAGAGATTCATCAGCAAAATCATGCGATCTGTTGCCTGGGGCAAGCCTATGGCGCCTAAGGAAACTGAGTCAGTGAATGCTCTTACGTACAAGGAGAGTTGGATACAGCACCCCGACTTGGCCAGCAAGCCACAATTTTGCTGATGTGGAGGCTGAGGAAGTAGGGAGGTGGTCGGGATACATGAGATGGAAGAGCTATTAATCTGCAGATCTCACTTTCAGAAAAATCTCACACTGAATTATAAGGTTCCAGATAGCTGATTATCCTGAGCGGAACAAAAAAAAAAGAAATCACCCATTTTATACCATCCGAGGGCTCTTGTTTAGGTTATTACTATAGTAGAAGTTGTAGTATAGTCAATATTAAAGTTTTAACAACAGCAAAAAAAAAAAAAAAATCACCTGCGTTTTATTTCCCCTTTGTGAAGTTTTACATCTACGTGTAACCTCAGTGCCAGCTTTTGCATTTTTTTTCCATTTCTTTTTCTGTTTCTGTTTCCCCCCCACTTTCTATGTTTTGGCATGTATTTATTTATTTATTTATTTATTTATTTATTTAATCTTTTTTGTGATGGTAGGGAATGAACCCAGGGGTATTCTGCCTCAGAGCTACACCTCCAGTCCTATTGTTTTTTTTAATTTTGGAACAGGGCCTCCCTAAGTTGCTGACTGGGTGCAAACCTGTGATCCTCCTGTCTCCCACAGTATGGTATGGTTTGAGCTAGCACACTGGCTTTCTCTTGGCTTTGTAACTCGATGCAGTGGTGCACACCTGCAATCTCAGTACTTGGGAGGCTGAGCAGATTAGAAGACAGCTTCAGCAACAGAGTGAGACTCTCAACAACCTAGGGAGACCCTGTTTCAAAACAAAAAATAAAAAGGTCTGGAGGTACAGCTCAGAGATAAAATGCTCCCAGGTTGAATCTCCAGTACCACAAGGAAAAAATAAAAATAAAGGGAAGGGGATGTAGCTCAGAGTAGATTGTATTGGATTCAATCTTTAGTATGTGCGGTACCACAAATTAAATTAATACGCAGTACCACAAAATAAAATAAAATAAAAATGCTAATTTACTATCTCATACCTAAAATATGATTTTAGTTTGGTTTAAAAATTGGGACTTAGAAGGGAGTGGGGGTGCACACTTGTAATCTCAGTACTTGGGAGGCTGAGACTGGAGGATCACACAGGTTGGAAGCCAGCCTCAGCTACTTAGTGAGGCTCTCAGCAACTTAGCGAGATCCTGTTTCAAAAATAAAATGTAAAATAGGTCGGGGGTATAACCTGGAGGTAGAAGCCCTGGATTCTATCCCCAGGACCATGCACACAAAAAAATTGGCACTTGTGTTTATAGATTGATCCTATTTTAAAAAATAAGACCTAGGCCAAGAGGAGGTTATGTCAGGCGTGTGGGTAAACTCCCCTGCCAGCCTCTCTTCATATCCTTGAAGATCTTTAAGGATCACTCTTCTACCTTCTCCTTGCTTGTGTTTTCAAAATCTTATAGATCTGCTTTTAATTAGCAAAACAACTTTTCCATCTTTCTATGCTCAGGCATTCATTGCCCTACATTTGCTATAGGCTGCTTAAGAGAAATAAATTTATAGAGGATTGCCTGGAAGATAAGAAGGTATTTTGATTGGCTGTATATGCTAGATTTTTTTTTTATCTCCCGATCAAACCAGGCCATCAGAGAAATAGTTATTTGCATCTTACTGGTTTTTGTTCCCCTTGAAGAATCATTTTTACTGAATTTGTAAATTCAGATTTGGTGCTTTGGTGTCACGCCTTTGATCTGCTCCAAAGATTCCTTTAACAAATAGCTCTGCATAATTTACTGTTGTCGGACTGGCGATGGAAGACGTCATCTCCCACTCCTTTCCCTGTCCTATCCAAACCTCTACATTAAGATGAACTCAGTCCCCCTACCTGGGTAAAGTGTGTGCGTGGGTGTGAGGGGCGCCTGTGCAGCATTCGGCACTTTTTGATATCTGGCTTCCTCTGGCTTTGATCACGTAGCCCATAGCCATTCATGGCAACTGCCTGTTGTGGTGACTGGGACTTCCTCCATCCTCTGTCATGTTGCTTTTTTCACAGTTAAGTAAGAACACAGACTCTAGAACCACACAGCCTGGGTTCAAATTCTGTTCTGCCTCTTCTTTGAAGCTGTGTTTTGAGCAAGTTTTTAAACCTCTCTGTGCTTTAGTTTTCTCATCTCTAAAATAGAAACAATAATAATGCCCATTTCCTAGGGTTATGGTGAGTAGTAGAAAAGTATAATATTTAGAATAATACTTGATACAGAGTGCTGGGTGTGGTGGTGCATGCTTTTAATCCCAGTACTTGGGGGGTTGAGACAGGAGGATTGCAGGTTCATGGCCAGCCTCAGCTACTTAGTGAGGTCCTCTGAAACTCAGTGAGAAAATATTTCAAAGTAAAGAATAAAAAATAGGCCTGGAGGTATAGCTTGGACATAGAATGCCCCTATCTTTAATCTCCAGTACTGCAAAAAAAAAAAAAAATACTACTTGGTATAAAGTATAAACTCTCTTTGTTATCCTTATTATCCTGATTGCTCTCTTTTTTTAAAAAAATACCTTTTATTATACAAATTTTAAGAAGCTGCCTCAAATTATTTGGGGGAAGGAAGAAGATTCTAAAAATGTACATGCTGGGTGTGGTGGTACACACCTACAATCCCAGGAAGATTGCAGGTTTGAGGCTAGACTCAGCAACTTAATCTTAGCAACTGAGATCCTAAAAAAAAATTAAAAATAGTATTGATAGCTGGGTGTGGTGGCACCCACTTGTAATCCCTGCACTTGGGAGGCGGAGACAGGAGGATGGCGCTGGTTTGAAGCCAGCCTTGCTGGCTTAAGAGACCCTATTTCCAAATTTTTTAAAAAAATATAAAAATAGGTCTGAGAGTGTAGCCCAGAGGTAGAAGGGTTTCCAGGAACCCCAGTACCACCAAAAAAATAAAATAAAATAGTATTGAAAGTGTCGTGCAAAAGTTGAATGCCCTGGGTTCAATACCCAATCCCCACCCCTACCCCCACAAATAGAATTCTATAGTGTGAAAATTTAAATAGAAAATGGAGATGACTATTATTTATTTAAACACAACCAACATCCTAATTTTTACTTGAATTATCTGGATGCTTTGGGTAAAGAAGTTGTCTGCCTGGATTGTTTTGGCTGATTGGGGCCATTTCTCTACTCTGTGTGAGCAGTTTCTCTATTTCCATCTGAAATGTTGAGCTCAGAGGCGAAGCAGGGGAAGCCAGTTGCAGCTTCAGTGAATGTGGGGACTAAGTTGCTACCTGGAGCCCTTTCCTTCACATCTATTTACATAACCAAGGTTGCTGGCATCTTCCAAATGTCAGCAAGATGCATCATAAGCTGAGTTCAAATCCCAATTCTTGTCATCCTGCCACTCTCCCTGTAGCCTGTGAATAAAGGGCCAGCGACACTGGGTTGGAAACTTCTCTCTGTGCCCAGCCTGGGAGGCCTCTGCGATGGACCCCAGCCAGGTGGCTATGCCCCGGAAGAGAGCCCAGCCTCCTGAAGGGCAGGGCTTTGCTTCAGATGCAGCAGAAGCCAAAGAGAAAAATGGTCCTGTTCCAATGTGCCTTGTTCCTGCCCAGTTCAGTGTCTTCCAGAACAGAACACCAGGCGCTGGATTCCCAGCATGGGGCTCGCTTGAGAGCTTCGCCTTTACATCAGGGCCAGACAGATAAAATATTAAGCACCAGCGCACTCCCAACTCATTAGTGCTGAATTCACAGGTAATGAATTCAGCTCCAGGCTATTTGGAGCCTGTTGTTTTTATTTCCCACCCACAGCATACACTTTTCAGTAATGAACTCGTGCAAGTTGAGGGTACACATACCATGTCCTCAGAAAGCTTGGAATGTCTCTTCTGCCAGACACTCGAGCCCTGGGGCTCTAAACCCTTCCTCAGGAGCACAGAGGAAGAAAAGACAATCGCATAGCTGTCTAGCTTCACCAATGAGAAAATTCTATTTCTTAAGCTAAACCACAGATATAAAATAATTTGGAGGTTTTTATTAAAAAATCTATAAAATGGATTAAAAGTTAAGTGGTACATTTGCCCCCTTCTGTAATTATTTTAAATTTCTTCATTAGTTGACCCCAGTGTAGTGATACATATCTATAATTCCAGTACTTGGGAGGCTGAGACAGGAGGACTGTAGGTTATAGGGACAGCCTCAGCAAATCAGCAAGACCTCCAGCAACTTAGTGACACCCTATTTCAAAATAAATAAAAGAACTAAGGGTATATCTTGGAGGTAGAATGCCCCTGGGTTTAATCCTCAGTATACATACATACATACATACATACATACATACATACATACTCTTCCTTAGTTGACCAACATCATCTTTAATTCATACACTGATCCCAGGATGCTGGTGGCTTTGGTCTCATCATCTTTGCACTCCCAATAGAGAAGACAACTCTTTTTCCGCAGGGGGTCTTTTTTTGGTTTTTTTGGAACCAGGGATTGAACCCAGAGTGCTGCACCCGCAAAGAAGGAATTTTGGCCCTGAGCTACATCCTGGCCCCGAGAAGCCAACTCTTAAGGAAAGTGGATTTTCAGAAGTTTCTTGATAAGCAAATAAAGATAGATTAGAAGGTGGGCCTCAGCTGCTTGGCCTGGTGTTGAAGTTTCCAAATTTCCCTGGTAGTCTACCCTTAGTCTAACTCTGATTAAGTAGGGAATGGTGATCCCCAGTCTCCTCTCCCCCCCAAAAAAATAAGAGTAAGTGGGGAAATGGCAAAGTCATTTTGCACACAGTCTACCCAAATATTTTTAGCCAAAACAAGAAGCACATTTCTATTATAGGGAAGGTATGAGCTAGATGGATAAATTAAGTAGCCCAAAATGAGTTGCTGAGCTGCAGGACTTTGGAATGGAGTAAATTCCATTCATTAAACTGTCAAAGAAACTTTGTTTCATGTTTATCTGTGATCACAGGCATGTGCTGGAGGGGGGAGTGGGAGGAGATTGTAATATCAGACTTTTGCTGACTGCCCTTTGGAATATAAAAATCATACAGTTTAAATATAAGGTATTATTTGAAACTTGTTTCTCTATGCTGGACTCATGAAGTCAGCAACTAGTTATTTCCTGCCTGGCATTTATAAAGGCTCTATTGCTCTTTTAGTTCAATGCTCTGAATCATGGTGAGGGATTGTAGAGATCGTGCTTAGGAAATTATGTTCAAATATGCAAACAGTAAATTAATGTGGGGGTGAGATTGCCTATCTGATCTTTAAATACAGAAGAACACTGAACAAATAGAATAAGGGGTGAATATGGGGAGAGAAAAGAATTCTACTCTGATGTGCCTCGATGATTGATCCATTGGAGGACGAATACATTATGGGTAAATGTTGAGCAGTGGCTGTTGAATAAGTTGGTGAATAAATTTGTCTTCAGTGGCTATCAGGTATCAGGACTTTTTTCTGTTGTGACAAGAAACCCAACCCAAACTGCTTTAAGTCAAGAAGGAACTTACTTGCTAATGTAACTGAACACTGTAGGCATATCTGGTTTCAGGCAAGGCTTACTTAGCAGGGATACTGGGGCTAGTCTGTGCATCTGTAGACTCGGTTCTGCTGTCTGTTATGTGTTGGATTGAATCTTGAATTTCGTGGGTATTATGCAGTTATAACCACTGTATATTCTCATGATGCTTGCATTAAGATTCAGATGTTTCATTAAGAGTTTCGTGACATCTCATCATTTCTGATACTTTTTCCTAAACCAATTACTGAGATCAGCAGATCCTTAAATTCTGATCGGCTGGGTTTAGATTGTATTGCATTTACAGAGTTGGGCTTAGAGTCACTTCTGTCATTATTACTGTAGATTAAGAGCTATGCAGGTACTCAAAACAGAATGGAAAACTGGTAAAGAAGATAAGCAGAATGGGTGCTGGAAGGCCAAAACCCAGTATCTACTACAAATAGCCTAGTCATTCATGGTAGAAATAAAAGAAATAAAATACATTAATACAATTAAAAAATCATCTTTTTAAGTGCTGGGAATTAAACACAGGGCCCAGCGTAAGCTAGGCAAGCATTCTACCACTAAGCTACATCCCCAGCCCCACAAAAGTTTTGGTAGAACTGAAAATGGAATGGCACTTCAGTGAATGATAATTAGTCTTTCATGTTAGAGACATCCACATATCTTTTTGTATCAGGTACTGATTTAGTCTACTTTTCTGTTTCTGTGACCAAAATGGTTGATACAAACAACATAAAAGAGGAAAGTTTATTTGGCTCAGGGTTCCAGAGGCTTAGTCCGTAGTTGGCTGACTCCAAGACAGACATCATGGCAGCACAGTTTGGCAGAGGAAAGCTGAGCTCAACCTAATGGCAGCTCGAAGCAGAGAGAGGAGAAGCTACCTCCTCTAGCCATGCCCACCTGCCTATACTGCCACCCAGTAAATCCATTCAAATTATTAATTCTGTAGCCGATTTATTCACTGATAGGAGTAGAGTCCTGATTCACCTAGAAACATTTTTTCATTGCTAATACATGAACTTTTCCAGGGCACATTCTATAGAAAAACATATATATGCTTCATGTGGTACCTTGCTTAACCTTGGGAGGTGGCCAAGGGGAGGCTTCAGGGAGCTCTGAGGATGAGTGTTCTGACTGCAGACCCCAGTGAGTTCCACCTGCTGTGCTGCAACCCCATGGACGTGCCCTGGTCACAAACCCAGCTGAGTTACAACCCAAATAAGAGACTGACCTGCCCGTGAAGGCCCCATCAGAACCAGGAGATAACCAAAACACCCTGAATTTTCTTGTGACTACAGATCTGATATCACCCTTCTATACCTCCTCTTACCTACCCCTCATGAAAGTCTTCTATAAAAAAGGGTCCATGAACCCCAGTATGCATCGCTCATTCTGATATGGGCTGCATTAATGTGTATGTGTTGCTGTCCTAAATAAACTATTCCCTTTGTCTTGAAAATTCTTTTCCAACCTGGATTCCCTGCCATGACACTTCAGAGAACTATCCCAGCTAAATCAGTGACTTTGAGTTGTGGTGGGAGACCGAGCCTATCTCCAGAAGTTGTTACCAACTGGGTACAGGGCTACTACACTGAAAGCATCCCACCACCAGGGCTTCTGTACTGGTTCCTACATTTCCTGCCTTGAGCTGGGATGATTGTAGTGAAAAAATTTACAGGAGTTGAATTGTGTGTGTGTGTGTGTGTGGGGGGAGATTCATTAGTGTTTAGGCTGGAAGATTACTTACTTCTCACCCTTCAAAAGCATTTATGAGACTTGGACAAGTAAGAACAATGGAAGAATAATGAGGGCCACATAAATATGGTTGATGAACTCCAAACATCATGGCAGAAATCGAGCATTTGCAAACCAAGGGAGAAAAAACGTTCTAGATTAGTTTACCATTTTTTCTGAGTTTTGTGGTGACCAGAATGTAGCCAGTCTACCATATTCCAATATAGGATTTTGGCAATGTTGGAGCTTGCATTGCTTTTTCCTCTGCCTGGAATACACACCCCTGGCTTTTCTCAAGCATGGCACATGCTTATCAGAGGAAGCTTCCTCATTCCCTTACTTAGCTCCATTTACTTAACAATCTGTTTATTATCTTTCTAGAACTTTTTATTGTTTGAACTATTGTGATTATTTGTGATTGTTTACTTCTATTATCTCTGTCTCTCTACTAGTATAGTGATATTATTTATATTACTTATATCTTAGTCTCCAGCATCTAGGACAATGTCTGGTAAGGGATCAGCAAATGCTTGTTGAATAAATGGGACACATGAGGAACAGAGTGTGTTGATAACAAAATAGCCCAATCTACCAAATAAGAATAACAATCTAAATCATCACCACTTTTGGCAGGAGTTCTGGACTTTTTTTAAATGAGCAATGGACCTTTTTGGCAGTCTGATTATGCCTATAGACTTCTTCTAAGAATAATTTTCAATGCATCAATACTACTTTTTGATTTTATTTTCAATTAAAGTAAGTTATGTAGGAGCATAGTTTTCAAAAGATTTTAAAATGTGTGACACAGTAATATATGTGCATCTTTATTATATAGAAATGAGATCTAGTGATAGAACTAATGACTAATATAATTTTAAAGTAATGATAAGAGTAAACAATTTTTGAGATACTTGCAGCTGTTATAATGTTATATGAAAATATGTGTGATTTCTATTGTTAACAAAGTCACAGGTATACTAATACTACCATAGCCTGTTGTCTATTATCCCAATTGAAAAAAATGCTTTCATCAAAAGTCATTGAAAATGAAGATATAATGTTTTTCTCCAGCTAAGTACATGGACCTCTTAAATTTACCTACAGACCTTATAGGCATATTATTATCTAGGTTAAGGCCTTCACCATCCATGCATTTTGTGGGATTGAGAGTTAATATTAAATAGTTATGCCTAAATCTCATCTATAATTTTCTGGCTATAAGAATATATACATATATATGTGTAGTTCATACTTATGTACATATATATGTATATATATGTAGTTCATCTTATAGTGATATTTTAGTTCTTATTTAAATAAATGTTTTGCTGCTACAGAATACTAAGCCAAAGCACTTCACACAATGTACTGATAAGGAAAAATAATTTGACCTGGTGATCCCACCATATTGTTTTTACTATTCTAGTTCTATGATTGGATGAGTGAGGGAACAAAAATGTATAAGAACAGATGTTCTTACAGGGATAAACTGTTTAGCTCAGGTGGGTCAAGACCCTAAACATATGCAAGAAAGTTAGGATGTCAGACAATATATTTTTTAATTTGCTTACACATCATATCTTCCTTTTGCATGGGGAAATAATTGGTTTATTCTGAGTTTTCCCTTTTCCAGGAAATGATGAAATAAAAATCCTAGCAGCATTATTATATGATAAATTATTATATGATAATTATCAGATTATTTTTATAATAATTTAATTTGTTCCTTGTAGCTTGTACTATATTTCATGGGGGAAGGGCTGTTAGTTTAGAAAAATGTCAAGGGGGCAGGAACTGCGGATTGTGCTTTGCCCCTCTTATTCTTGATCAGAAAAGATATCATCCTATAAAGGAAGGTCACCAAAGAGAAGCAAGTACTCTGTGTAGATGGTCCCTTTGAGCTCACTGAGGACATTTGTGCACCTCAGGGGCATCATAAAACCATCTATGATGCTCCTCAAACTGGAAGATGAGGCTGTGGGAGTGAGTGCATCCATTTCAATGAGAATTTCAAAGAGATGTTTAAGAATTTACTTTCCACTATGACCCCAGGACAAGCTGTGATCCTCACACAAACTTTTTCTTGATGCTTCTAAGGTATCATTAAGAATTTAGAAACACGGCTATGACTAAAATTTTTCAAATGTTGTGAACTCTAGTTACTTTGAATCTGAGGGTCTCATTTTTAGAGTATTTTCAATAATATCTATATCATCAAGGGCAAGATTTTCTTGAATTCAGCTTGACAGGTGCATCTGTGAGTATGTGGCAGGTTTCATCACAATAATGAACAACCCCAAGTAAAGTTACCTTTTTCTGTGGTCCAGCATAGGGACTTCTGATGATTAAAGTCGCTTAGGGACTGAGGCTGATGGTCATTCCATCTTGACACATACTTACATCATTTTATATGAGGCATATGGGATTATACAGATCATAAACAGGCTCATAGCAACACACATCTCTTCTCACATCTTGCTGTCAAAGGAAGTAGCATCATCACACCAAAATTCAAAGGCCAGGAAAGGGCAAACCTACTATGTAACTAAGAAAAGAAGAGGTGGAAATATCTGTTAAAGGTCTTATGATTATCACAGTGTACTCTTTAGAACTCATATATAGTTGGTCCTTCAGATGTTGAAGTCCCACATCCATGAATCCAACCAAGCACAGATGGAAAATACTTGAAAAAGAATTGCATCTGAACTGTGCATGTACAGACTTTCTTCTTATTCCCCGAACAATAGAACAACTATTTATATTAAGTATTGTAAGTAACCTAGAAATGATTTAAAGTATATGGGAAGGTCCTAGTAAGTGATAGGCAAATACTAGGTCATTTTATTTAAGGGACTTGAACATTCAAGGATTTTGTTATCCACAGTGGGTCTTGGAACCAATTATCCAGAAATACCAAAGGAGAACAATATTGTCCACTCCCTGTTTCCAAGGAAGACAACCCTCAAATCATGCCCATTGATAGCATGAAGCTCAGAGGTCAGGATTTCTGGGTGGAAGTTCAGGAGTATCTATATCAGATCTAAATGTGGCTCTTTATTAAGCCAGAGATTTATGAATTAAAAGGTATGTTATATTCCCTCTATAGACCTGAGATATAGTGGTGAAATATGGATTTAAAAACTCAATATTAACATTCATTAAGGAGGAGTATGGGAAGCACCTTGGAAGTCTTCAATTCCTCTGGGCAGAAGCAGCAGGTGCTTCTTCCTTGGAGGAGTTGGGGTGGGGGGATTCTTCATTGGATTGAATTCAGCCTTTTGTTACACTTGGGGAGGCTCTTCCTTCCCCATTGTCTCCCTGGTCAAGTGGGATGTGAGCCCTGGAGATTATTCCTTCCTTGGGCACTAGCGTTTGCTTACTTAGCCTGTAGTCTAGCTTCTTTTGTTGTTAGCACGTGAGTATTTTTAAGCCACAACCACAGTTTGAACCAAGGTGGCGGTTCTATTGGCAGCACAAGTCTCTCCAACACATGTCCAAATTCTTATGTATTTGCTTTTAGTCAGCATCATATACCAAGAGCCCCGTACAATTTTTTTTCTAAACATGGTTCCTAGATATACTGTAATTGCTTTCTATCCTCCCTGTTCTCTCATCCTTTATCTGCTTGGTTCTGGGTTCTTTGGGTTTAACAAGCTTCAAAGGGAGAGACACATATTTAATATCCTTTCCTAATTGTTTTTGTACAATTGAAATATTTTACCAGAGGGACTCCAGAAAATGGAGGGGAAACCTCAGCAAAGCTAGACTGGAAAGGTAGGAGAGAAGGAAGAAGGCTGAGGTTGATTAATGGAGGAGCTACATTCTAATATGTGTAAAAGTATGAATGTAGCATGGTCAACCTGGACACTCATTGTTGGGCGAGGGGGAAGAGGGGAAGTGGAGTGGGGAGGGCACCAATCACTGTCTGAACGTATGCCATTTTCAATATGATCCACATAAAAAGAAAAAATGAAATATTTATTGAGTCTAGTTCTCAGTTAGAATCAGAGACACCTTAATCCATCCAGATTTTTGTTTGGTTGGGGTTTTTAGGGATGGTTCCTCTTCCTCAAGTTTATTTATTTATTTTAGCAATTGATTGGTGCAGTGCAATTGTACATCACAGTGAAGCGCCATGTGTTAAAAACATACATGCACATAGTTCTTTTTGTATTTCCCTACACATCCCATCTGCTCTTTTTTCCTGCCTCCCTCTACCAGTCAGTGAGATTGGTAATAATACAACCACATATTGCCTTAGTATTATTTGAACTGTTTTCTTCCCCAGCCCTCCCTTTTTCTCTCACTCTCATCCTTAACTCTTAAATCTTCTACTACTCTACTAATTAGTCTTTGCATTATTTAAAGTCCCGTATATTTTCTATTTTCTTTACATCTTCCACAAATGAAAGAAAACATACCACCCTTGACTTTCTGAGCCTGACTGACCTCACTTTAGCATAATATTGCCTAGTTCTGTCTATTTTCCCACTAATGACATAATTTTGTTCTTCTTTATGGCTGGATAAAAATTGATTTTGTGTATATATACCACATTTTCTTTATCCATTTATGTATTGACAGATTTCTGGCTTGGTTCCATAATTTGGCTACTGTTAATTTTGCTGTTATAAACATAGACATACACATATCACTACAGTATTCTGACTTCAGTTCTTTAAAAAGATGGTAAAGAATGTTAAATTTTATATGATTTACACATATTATTATGTGTCTGTCTTTGTTATAACTATATTAGTGGGTGTGAAGTGGTATCTCATTATATTTTGAATAATATTTCTCTAATAAGATTAATGCTTTCTCATGTTTTTATTGATCATTTATATATATTTTTGGCAATATGTCTAAGTAAGTACTTTGCCCTTTTTAAAATTGGGTTATTTATCTTTTTGTTGTTGAGTTTTAAGAGTTTTATATATTACAGATGTAAGTCTTTTGTAAGAAATATGGCTTACAAATATTTTTTACCATTCTGTGGGTAGTCTTTTCACCTTCTTGATGGTGTCCTTTAAGATACAAAATTAAGAGATTTTTCAAGAAGATGGCAGTGGCCGAGGTTGCATTGGCGACTGCAGCCACAGCAATAGCTGGCAATGGTAAAAAGAACAAGTATTCCTCTGAGAAACCTGGACATCAGAGTTTGGTTTAATATCTGATTGGGACAATATATAGAGACATTTATAGCCATGACTTCCTAACTAAAATATAAGAAAGAAGAGATGGACCAAGATCGTGGAGATGGCAGTGGCAGCGGCAGCCAGTATTCAGGAGAGGTAGATAAAACCAGTCCAACCTGCCTTGAACTATTGGAGAAATCTCTCCTGAAAAAGACTGCTCCTGCCCCACATGCTCAGGAATTCTGGACAACATACTATGTAAGAAAAATGCCCGGGAGGAGGGCATTGGTGGTGGCAATGGCCAGTATCGGGGAGAGGCAGGTAGATTCATTCTAATCCACCCTGAACTTTTGAGGAAATCTCCCCGAAAGTAGACTGCACCTGCCTCACATGCTCAGGAACTCTGGACAACATACTATGTAAGCAAAACGTTTGGGGTGCGTCTGATGGAGCCCTGCGTAGTCGGGTCGACCGGCACCACGTGTCCCGGGAGCCAAGGGCGCTCCTGGCCTTCGCTCCTCTGCACAGCGCTGGGGCTGGGTGCGTCGGAGCAGCAGAACCCGCTCTACATGTGAAACTGTAGGCCTCTGCTCTTGGCGGGGAGATAAAACACATTGCTACTAAGTATTTGGGTCCCCAACTCCTGCAAAAGACACGTACTGTTTTCTTTTCTCTTTTTTGGTGGTACTGGGGTTCCTGGAAGCCCTTCTACCTCCGGAATACACTCCCAGACCTATTTTTATACTTTTTTATTTGGAAACAGGGTCTCTTAAGTCAGCGCGGCTGGCTGTGAACCTGCGCGATCCTCTTGTCTCTGCCTCCCAAGCGCGGGGATTACAAGCATGCACCACCATGCCCGGCACTGTTTTCTTTTATTAAAAAACACTGACGAGGGAGGAAGATGGCAGCAGCTGCAGCTGCAACCATGACCGCAGTGGTGATGGTTAGTAGCAGCTGAATAGTATATGCATCCCCCCTGAGAAACCCTGGACAAGAGATTTTGATTTAATAGCTGAATGGACAACACACAGAAACATTTCCAGTCATCACATCCTATCTGAAATATAAGAGAGAGAGTGGAAAATGGCAGAATTAGAGGCAAGACTGCAGTGTGGCACCTGACACTGCAAGAAAAGTGATTTTTGGAGGGATATCCCAGAAGAGATCAGAAAGCAGACTCCTCCTGCCACATATGCACAGGAATACTTAACAACCACATACTCTAGGAGAGACCAAGAAGGCGGTGGCGGCCAGTATTCAGGAGAGGCAGACAAATCCAACCAAATCCACTTTTAATTTTTGAAGAAATCTCTCCAAAAGTAGACTTCCTGTTCCACATGCTCAGGAACTCTGAACAACATACTATGTAAGAAAAAGTTTTGCAAAATAGCAGTAGCAGAGGCAGCCAGTATTTGCGAGAGGTAGACAGATTCAATCCATTCCACCTTGAGGTTTTGAAAATACCTCCGCAAAAGTAGACTGTCTTGCCACACATGTGCAGGAATTCTGGACAACATACTATGTAAGAAAATGTCTGGGGTAAGTCAGAGGGAGCCCCGCCTGTATTGCTGGGCTGATTCACTGTGCTGGAGGTCCCAGGAGACCTCAACTCATGGCCGCTGCACTCCTCTGCAATGGGCTGGGGGTCAGGGTGTGCTTGGCACAGCAGATCCTGCTCTCCATGGTGAGGCTGTGAGCCTCCACTTTCAGTGGGGAGATAAAATCCATTGCTGCTAGGGAATTGGACTCTCTGCTTCTGCAAATGACACGTGCTCTTTTCTCCTACAAAAATATGCATATGTATATATATATATACACACACACACATATATATACATATTATATACATATATACATATATACATTATATACATACATTCCTTCATATATATATATATATATATATATATATATATATATATATATAGGAAAATAGGAACCTCTGTAAATGTCATGCCCACAGTGACAGTAACAGTAACCAGAGCCTGCAGGGCGGTGAGGCCGGGCCTGGAGCCTGCCACGAGTGAGGCAGGGTCTGGAGCCAGCAAGGTTGGATCCAGAGCCTATTGCATGGCAGGCCTGGAACTGGGACCTGCTTCACAGCAAAGGGCCAGAGGGTTTCTTCAACTGTGTGGCCAGGAAGTAATAGAAGCTGCCGCTGCCTCACCTAATCTCTCAGCAGATTTCCAAACCCAAGTGACCTCTATTTAAAAAAAAAAAAATTGGTGTGAGTGGATCATCCTGTCAAAGTTACTCACCTTCTGGATTTCAGTAAGTGGGAATAAGTATGGAGAAATAGAAGCTCTAATACATTGTTGGTGGGATTGTTAAATTGGTGCAACCACTTTGGAGAAAAGTATAGAAGATCCTCAGAAGAAGGAAAATGAACTTACCATAAGATCCAATAATACCACCTCTGGGTATCTACCAAAAGGAATGAAAAGCAAAATACCAAACAAATGCATGAACAACCATGTTCATAGCCACACAGTTTATTATTGCCAAACTGTGGAATCAGCCAAGATGTCCTTCAATGAATGAGTGGATTTCAAAACTATGGAATATGTACACAATTTTGCTCAGCCATAAGAGAGAACAAAATTATGGCATTTACAGTGAAATGTCACACACACAAAAAGAAATCAGATGTTTAAACAGGGTCTCTTAAGCCAGCATGGCTGGCTTTGAACGTGCGCAATCCTCCTGTCTCTGCCTCCCAAGCACGGGGATAATAAGCGTGTGCCACCATGCCCAGCTCAGATGCTTTTCTTAATGTGTAAAATATTAGGGAGCAATGGGTAACAGGAGGAACTCTAGATGAAGAAGGGACCCGATAGAGGAGCAATTAAGGTGACATATCTGAGGGGATTAGAGGGAGGATAAGGGAAACTATTTAAAGCACATGATGTACTTAAATATATCAAAGTCAATCAGGAAGCCAAGCATAGGTAGGTGGTAGGGAGAAGGAAGGGGTTAGAGATTGGGTAGGGGCTGATTGGGTGACGTGTGCATGTATATCTCCACAGGTTTTTTTCCCATTGAGATGTATGACTACAATGCACCAATAAAAATTTATTAAAAATACAAAATTAAAATTTATCTATTTTTTGCAGTACTGGGGATGGAACCCAGGGCTATCTCTGAGCTATACCCCCAGCCCTATTTTTATCCTTTATTTTGAAACAGGGTCTCAGTTACAAAGGACCTCCTCACTAAGTAGCTGAGCCCATCTGTGAACCTTGATCCTCCTGTCTCAGCTTCCCAAATGCTAGGATCAAAATAAAAATTTTTGATGCAGTCTAATTTACCCTTCTTTTCTTTCTGCTGCATTTCTGGTGTCATATACCATTTCTAATTGTATATTACTTATCCAGGTTTATCGCTATCTTACCAAGATTTACTCCTATGTTTTTTTCTAAGAGTTCTATAGCATTGGCTCTTAAATTTATGTCTATAATCTACTTTCATTTAATTGTTGTGTATGTTATGAGATATAGACCCAAGTTCACTATTTTGCATGTGGCTCTCCAGTGGTTCTAGATTCATTTTTTTGAAAAGGCTATTCCTTTCCTCATTGTAAGCCTTAGCATCTTTGTTAAAATATTTCTTTCCCTCCATCTTCTTTCTTTCTTTCTTTCTTTCTTTCTTTCTTTCTTTCTTTCTTTCTTTCTTTCTTTCTTTCTTTCTTCTTTCTTTTTTTTGGTGGTACTGGGGTTCCTGGAAACACTTCTACCTCCAAGCTACACTCCTAGACCTATTTTATATTTTTATTTGGAAACAGGGTCTCTTAAGCCAGCAAGGCTGACTTTGAACTTGCGTGATCCTCCTGTCTCTGCCTCCCAAGTGCAGGGATTACAAGCTTGCACCACCACGCCCGGTGTTCTTTCTTTTTTGAATGCAGTTCTTGTTAGTCATTCAGCAGTCCTATTTTCCTGTGCACATGTCCTTTTTGTCTTGACTGATCTTCTTAAGTAAGTTCCTTTCTTTTCATATGTTGCTTATTTGGACTCAGATCTAGTACCCTAAGTCAATCAGTTCCTTTAACAGGTTCCTTTAACATGTTTTCTTCACCCCACTGAGTGAGCAATGGAGAAAACAGCAGGCTTTCTCAAAGAATGCTCTACCTGGAGTAAGCCTACCAGCTCTCTGATCTTCTCATACTTTTCCTAGCATGATCTTAGAAAATCTGAATCCTGGAAGAGGCATCCAGACTCCAATGTTTGTTGTGACACTACTCACAGCAGCCAGGAAGTGGAAACAGCCTAAGCGTCCATCAGCTGATGGATGGATAAAGAAAATGGAGTCCATATATACAAAGCAATACTATTCAGCCATAAAAAGAATGAAATCCTGTCATTTGCAGGAAAATGGATGTAACTGGTGTTCTTTATGTTAAGTGAAATAATACAAGTTCTGTGTGATCTCACTAATATGCAGAATCTAAAAAGTTTATCTCATAGAAGTTGTGAGTAGAATGGTGATTACCAGAGACTAGAAAGAGCAGGAGGAAGAGATGGTGAGAGAGTGATCAGTGGGTACATGGTAAGAAGTCAGGAGAAATAAGTTTTGATGTTATACTGTCAGGAGAAGGAATAAAGAAATGAAGTTGGTATGAGTTTACATCTCTCCCTAAATAAGTCCCTACATATTCTAAGGAATGGTCTGAAGTGACAAAGTATAATTTAGTGATGATTGGGTGTGTAGTGATGAAAATTGACTAGTTTTATGAACACCAGGGCAATATTATGTTTGAAACAAATTTTAGTATGAAGCTGTATTTGGTTTTTTTTTTGGGGGGGTTGTGGTACTGGGGTTCCTGGAAACCCTTCTACCTCTGGGCTACACTCCCAGACCTATTTTTACATTTTTATTTGTCTTAAGAGTAAGCCAGCGAGGCTGGCTTCGAACCTGTGCGATCCTCCTGTCTCTGCCTCCGCCTCCCAAGTGCGGGGATTACAAGCGTGCACCACCATGCCTAGCCCAAGCTGTGTTTTGATACTGTTTTAGTCAGGGTTCTACAGAGAGACAAAGTGAAAAGAAGAGATAGATGGACAGAGAATTAGGTAGGCATACCTAGATATAGGAGAGGGATTTACTAGGGGAATTGTCTCATGTAATCAGGGTAGCTGAGAAGTTCTAAGACAGGCTAGAGAATCAGAGAAACCAACTGCATGAATCAGTCCAAGTCTGAAGGTCTCAGAAGCCACAGGGGCTCTCAGTCTGAGGACAAAGTCCTGAGAACTCAGGGGATTTCGGGTCTAAGTTCCTGGATGCAAACAAAAGCTGAAGAACTTGGCAGTGCTGATGCCCAAGGGTAGGAGAAAAAAAGTGTCTTGCTTCCAAAGAGGGGGACAGAGGAGAGAAATTCACTCTTCTTTCTTCTTTTTGTTTCATATAGGCTTTACCTAATTGATAGTGTCATCAATTCAAACTATAAACAATTGATTAGACCACATGGAGAATAAAATCTTGCACCTAGAAGATGATCACTCCAAAAACAAACACATAGTATGTCACTTAGAAAAAAAAAAAACTTGACAGCATGAATTGGACATTGAAGAAACATGGGCCCATTTAAAAAAAGCTAACCTAAGAATAATTGGCATAAAGGAGGGAATAGAAGGTGAATCCAAAGGGATCAACAATCTTTTCAAAGAAGTAATATCAGAAAAATTTCCAGAGCAAGAGGTCGATACACAGGTACAGGGAACTTATAGAACCCCATTAGACAAGATCAGAGAAAAGGTTCACCATGCCACATAATAGTCAAACTGACCAAAGTAGAAGCCACGGAGAGAATCTTAAAGGCAACAAAAACAAAAGACCAAGTAACCTTCAGAAGCAAATAAATTGGAACCACTCTGGACTTCCCAAGCCAAGTCATAAAAGCCAGAAGTGGCTGGAGTAGCATATTACAAACTCTGAAAGAAAACAACTTGCACCAAAAATTTCCTACCCAGCTAAACCATCTCTCAAATTAGATGGGAAAATAAAAATCTTTCATGACAAACAGAAGCTGAAGGAATTTATGTCTTCCAAACCAGCACTAGAGAAAATAATTAAAATCATTAACTGTAATGAAAAATTAAGTAATACAAGCCAGAACCAGAGAAACAAGAACTTCCACCCAGCAAACAACTAAGCAAAGAAGAACAAACACTACCTCAAACATAAGTTAAACCTCAATATGTTAGAAATTAAAAATCATGCCTCATTAATCACACTGAACATAAATAGCCTCAACTCACCAATAAAAACACAAATGGTGGCAAAATGAATTAAAAACCAGAATCCATCTATTTGCTGTCTGCAAGAAACACATCTTACAAGTAAAGATAGTCACAAACTTAAAATAAAGGGCAGAGCAAGGTAATCCATGTCAACAGTAGTTGAAAGAGGAGTAGCAATTATGACTTCAGACCCAAGCTTATTAGAAGAGACAAAGCAGGTCATTTTTTACTTATAAAAGGAACAATACAGCAAGAGAAAATAATGATAGTCAACACTTATGCCCCAAACATAGATGCAGCTACTTTTATAAAACAAACTCTTTGCAACATTAAGTCACACATAAGTCCCAATACAATAATACTGGGAGACTTCAACACCTCTCTCACACCGTTAGACTGATCTTTTAAACAAAAAAGTCAGTAAAGATGCCTCACACCTAAAGAACATCATCAAACAAATGGATCTATTAGACACATAGATATTCCCAACTTCAACAGAGTTCACATTTTTCTCAGCTGCTCATAGAACCTTCAAAAATAGATTACATCCTGGGCCACAAAATGAGCACTAGCAAATTCAAAAAAATGTGACATACTTCCATGTCTTTTCAAACCATAATTGAATGAAAGTATAAATCAACTATAAGAAGACCCAGAGAAACCACATAAACTTATAGAGACTGAGCACCACACTGCTGAATGAAGAATGGATCATAGAATAAATAAGTGGTGAAATCAAGAAATTTCTAGAAACAAATGAAAATAGAGATACAACATATCAAAACCTCTGGGACACTTTGAAGGCAGTATTAAGAGGAAAATTCATAGCACTGAGTACATACACAGGAAGAATATAAAATCACCAAATAAATAACTTAAAGACACACCCCAAAGCTCTTGAAAATTAGAAACAGTCTAACCCCACAGCCAGTAGAAGACAGGGAATTATTAAAATCACTAAATTATTTAAATTGGTATTTTAAATTATTAAAATTATTAAAATCAGGGAAGAAATCAATGAAGTAGAGAAGTAAAAAACAATGCAGAACATCAATAAAATCAAAAGCTAGTTTCTTGAAAAAATTCATTAGACAAACCACTAGACAACTTAAAAAAATCAACCTGAGTTACAAAGATAAGAGATGAAAAAGGAGATATTACCACTGACAGTGTAGAAATCCAGAGGATTATCAAAAACTACTTTGAAAAAATATACTCCAAAAAATGGAAAATCTGGAAGAATTTAACATCTTTCTAGATAAATACAATCTTCCTAAACTGAGTCAAGAAAATATAGAAAATTTAAACCAACCAATAAGAATTGAAGAGATTGAAATAGCATTAAAGAGCCTGCCATCAAAGATAATCCCACAACCAGATGGCTTCCCAAATGAATTTTATAAAATCTTTATAGAAGAATCAATCCCAATACTCCTCAATCTATTTCATGAAATAGAAAGAAACAGGTCTTTCCCAAGTACATTCTATGAAGCCAACATCACATTGATACCAAAACCAAATAAAGACAGATCAAGGAAGGAAAACTACAGGCCTATATCATTGATAAACTTGGATGCAAAACTGCTAAGCAAATTACTAGCAACACGAATTCAAAACCACATCAAGAAAATCATACACCATGACCAAGTAGGGTTCATCCCAGGGATTCAAGGCTCATTCAACATACAAAAATCAACCTATATAATCTATCACATAAACAGAACCAAAGAAAAAAAATCATAAAATCATTTTAATAGATGCTAAAAAAGCATTTGACAAAATTCAACATCCATTTGTGCTTATAGGACTGCAGAAAATTGAAATAGAAGGAACAACCTCAACATCATAAAGGCAATCTACAATATGCCCACAGCCAACATCACAACAAATGGGGGAAAGCTTCAAGAATTTCCCCTAAAAACAAGAGCAAGACAAGGATGTCCATTATTACCACTTCTTTTCAATATAGTACTTGAGATTTTAGCCAGAGCAATAAGTCAAATAAAAGAAATCAAATGATTATAAATAGGAAAAGAAGAACTCAAACTTTTACTATTTGCATATGATGTGATACTATACTTAGAAGACCCAACAAATTCAGCCAAAAGGCTTATAGAACTGACCAACAAATTCAGCAAAGTGTCTGGATACAAAATCAATCTTAAAAAATCAGAAGCTTTTCTGTATAACCAACCATAAATCCACTGGGAAAAAAAATCCAGAAAACACTTTTATTTAGGCTATCCCACACACACACACACAAAAAAAAATTAAGAATAAACTTAACCAAGAAGGCAAAGACCTCTACGAAGAAAATGATAAAACATTGAAAAAAGAAGTTGAAGAATATCTTAGAATATGGAAAGATCTTCTATGTTCATGGATAGACAGAATAAATATCATCAAAATGGCCATACTTCCAAAAGTGATTTACAGATTCAACACAATACTCATTAAATTACCAAGGTCATTCCTCACAGACATAGAAAATCAGTCCTTAAATTCATTTGGAACAACAAAAACCCAGAATAGCAAAAGTAGTCCTCAGCAACAAAAACCATGCAGGAGGAATCACAATACCTGACCTTAAGTATACTATGAGGCCATTGTAATAAAAAAAAAGCATTGCACTAGCACAAAAACAGATACATAGATGAATGGAGCAAAACAGAATACTCTGAAACAAATCGGCATACTTACAGCCAATTGATTTTTGACAAAGAGGCCAAAAACATACAATGGAAAAAAGATAGCCTGTTCAACAAATGGTGTTGGCAAAACTGGTTAACAATATGCCAAAAAAATGGAAATAAATCCCACTTTCTCACCCTGCACAAGAGTCAATTCAACATGGATCAAAGACTTGAAAATTAGATGAGAGACCTTGAGGCTCCTAGAAGAGGTCATAAATCCAACACTGCAACACATAGACACAGATAAAACTTTCTCAACAAGACCCCAAAGGCACAAGAAACTAAAAGGCAAATCAATATGTGGGATTGCATTAAGTTGGAAAACTTCTGGACAGCAAAGGAAACTATCAAGAACCTCAATCAAGAGTTAATAGAATGGGTGAAGATTTTTGCCAACTACTGTTCTGATAGAGGACTAATATCTAGAATATACAGAGGACTCTAGAAACACAACACTAAAGAAACAAATAACCCAATGAAAATGGGCAAGGGAATTAAATAGACACTTCACAAAAGAAGAAATTAAAATGGCCAATAAATGCATGTAAAAATGTTCGACATCATTAGAAGTCAGAGAGATGCAAATCAAAACTACCCTGAGATTTCACTTAACTCCAACTAGAATGGTATTAATTCAAAACACAAACAACAAGAAATGCTGGCAAGGATGTGGAGAAGTGGGGACTCTAATACATCGTTGGTAGGATTGCAAATTAGTAAAATGACTTTGGAAAACAGTATGGAGGATCCTCAGAATAATGGGAATGAACTTACCATATGATCCAGCAATACTACTTCTGTGTATCTACCCAAAAGAATGGAAACCAAATGACCAAACTAATACATGCTTATCTATGTTCATAGCTGTACAATTCATCATTTCCAAAATATGGAATCAGCTGAAATGTCCTTCAACAGATGAATGTATTATAAAACTCTGGAGTATGTACACAATGGAATTTTACTTAGCCTTAAAGAAAAACACAATTATGTCATTTACAGGGAAATGGATGGAACTGGAAGACATTATGCTAAGTGAGATTAGTCAGTCACAAAAATAAGAAATTGGATGTTCTCCCTAATATGTGGAAGCTAGGGAGAAACTGGGTCATTGGACAAACTCCAGACAAAGAAGGAGATATAGATGAGCAAATAAGGCGACCTAACTGAGGGGATGGGAGGGAGGAAGAGGGACATTCTCTAATGCACATGATGTTCTTTAACCAACATATCAATGTCAATCACTAAGCCAAACGTGAGAAGGAGGGATGGGGAGGGAATGGGGCAGGAATTGAGTAAGGGCTAATTGGGTGATGTGTGCATGTATGTCTCCACTATCTTGTACCCCACTAAGATGTATGACTACAATGCACCAATAAAAAAATTTTTTAAATGTATGAAAAAAGAGCATTTATTCTCACAATCTAGAAATTCATTGTTACTTCAGCAATTTTAAAGAATGCAACATGGCCTCAACAACATGGGCAAAGTGTTCTGAGAAAAATTACAATTGCTTCCTCTTGACTGAATTTCCACTTGTCACAAAGGCAGTGTGCTGTGGTTTGAATGTTTTTGTTCTCTCGGAAGTTCATGTTGAAACATAATCCCAGTGTGACAGTACTGGAGGATGTGGTCTTTCAGAGTTGATTGCATCATGTGGGGAAAGCTGATCAAATTTGAACCTGGAACTGAACTTGGTGGTCCATATCTGTGTTCATATCCCAGGAGTTTGTAGAAGACAGAGTTTAAGAGTGATGAACTAAGGCCGGGCATGGTGGTGCACACTTGTAATCCCCGCACTTGGGAGGCAGAGACAGGAGGATTGGGAAGGTTCGAAGTCAGCTGTGCTGGCTTAGTGACCCTATTTCCAAAAATAAAATAAGTCTGTGAGTGTAGCCCGGAGGTAGAAGGGCTTCCAGAAATCCCAGTACCACCAAAAAAAAAAAAAAAAGAGTGATGAACTAGGGCATTGGTGGTGCATGACTATAATCCTAGTACTTGGTTCATTCTCTAAAACCACACACACACACACACACACACACACACACACACACACACACACACACACCACACAGCAGCAGCAGCAGCAGCAGCAGCAGCAGCAGCAGCAGCAGCAGCAACAATAAACCAAGAAGTTTGGTAAAGAAATCTCTAGACACAAAGAATTAAAGGGTCTGCATGGCTTGTTTAACTCCTTAGAGTAAAATATGAGAAGAGAGAAATGATTTAAAGGCTGAATTTATAATTAAAAGGAAAGTAGAATGTAAGAATTTGGGAGAATCTCACCTTGCCATATAAAGAATTAAAAAGTATGTTTAGGGGTTGGGGATGTATCTGAGTGGTAGACAGTTTGCCTACAGGTGCAAGGCCCCTGAGTTTGCTCCCCATCAACACACACACACACACACACACACACACACACACACACACACGTTTAGGAGAGAAAACCAAAGGTGTGGCCAAGGGACCATTTGATTAAAAAGATTGTTATGGACACAAAATGCTAGGTATTATTCATCAAGACAACAAGAGAATGATCCTCCAAGGATTTCAGAGATCTTTGTGGCTTCAGAGTGTCAGGACTCTGAAAACTTGGTTTAAATTAGGGACTAGCCTCTGAGATGTCAGAGCTAACTGCTCAGGACCATGTTAGGTCTCTGTTCCCCATATTCTAGCATGGCATTCTTTGATGCCCCAGCCTTGGCTCTCAAATTAGCTCCAGAGGGTAGAAGCAATGAGCCTTGCTAGCATCCATGTGGGGATAGCTCTGCAGGCACACAGGATGCAACAGCATGGTTGCTGCCTTAGTATATAATGGGCAGTCTCAGAGGGCAGGTACAGTCTTGTTGTAGGGTTGAGGCTGCTGCAATGTTCTTCTATGCATGCAGTATTCAATGGAACTGTGGGGTTAGGGTTATGCTTAGTGGAGCCATCAGGGCAGGGACCCCTCTGAAGCTCCAGATCTGTAGTGTCACTAGCATGCAATATAATCCTGGGAGAACTATTATAGGTACCCAACTCAAAGCCATGATTGCTGACATGTGGGCTGAGTCTTGCAAAGCCTTGGAGGTGGGGTCACTTAGAGTCTTAGAGGACCACCCCACTCCAATGTGCCCAGAATATGGGACATGATTTAAAGATTTTATATAGACTTAAGAACTTATACTGTTTTCCATGTTGGGTTTAGGACTTATTTGGGACCTGCTATTTCTTTCTTTTTTCTCATTTCTCCCTTTGAGACTAGGAATATCTACCATATTCCTGTCTTACCTCTCCATTTTGCAAGTACATAAGTACTTGTAAATAACATTATGTGTTCTTAAGTCTGCACAATATATTTTATTTACTTTTTATTATTTGCAATACTGGGGATTGAACCCAGGTCCTCATGCATGCTTGGGAAAGTGCTCTGTCAATAAGCTACATATGAGTGAGGGAGGAAGATGGCGACCGAGTAAAGCAGCTTTTATCAACACTGCTGACACTCTATCTCCATAGTGGCAAAAATAACACCTTCAAAATGACCAATGTAGAAGCCAAAGAGAAAATAATAAAGGCAACAGAAATAAAAGGCCAAGTGACATTCAGAGGCAAATGAATTAGAATCACTCCAGACTTCCCAAACCAAGTTATGAAAGGCAAAAGGGCCTAGAGTAACACATTCCAGACTCTGAAAGAAAACAACTTCCAGCCAAAAATTTCCTACCCAGCAAAACTATCTTTCAAATTAGATGGGGAAATAAGAAGCTTCCATGACAAACAGAAGCTGAAGGAGTTTATGTCTTCAAAACCAACACTAGAGAAAATACTCAAAGATATTAACTCCAAAAGAGAAATAAGTAATACACACCAGAACCAGAGAAATAAGAACTTTCACCCAGCAGACAACTAAGCAAAAAAAGAACAGTCTTCAAACAGAAATAAAATCTTAACATGTTAGGAATTAAAAATCATCTCTCAATAATCACACTGAATGTAAATGGCCTCAATTCCCCAATAAAAAGACATAAAGTGGCAAAATGGATTAAAAAAACAGAACCCATCTATCTGCTGCTTGCAAGAAACACACCTTGCGAGTGAAGATAGAAACAAACTTAAGGTTTGTTTCATGGATTACCTTAAGCAGGAAGGTAATCCATGAAAATGGAACAGGAAGGCAAGCAGGACTAGCAACTATGGTATCAGACAAGTTAGACTTCAAGACTAAACTAATTAGAAGAGACAAAGAAGATCATTTTTTACTGGTAAAAGGAACAATCCAACAAGAGGAAATAACAATAATCAATATTTATGCACCAAACATAGGTGCAGCTACTTTCATAAAACAAACACTCTGTGACATTAAACTACACATAAATCCCAATATAATAATACTGGGAGACTTCAACATCCCTCTCACACCATTAGACAGATCATCTAGACAAAAGGTCAATAAAGATGCCTCAGAACTAAATAACACCATTAATCAAATGGACCTGTTGAACACATATAGAATATTTCACCCAACTACAGCAGAGTACACATTTTTCTCAGCTGCTCATGGACCCTTCTACAAAATAGATCACATCCTGGGACACAAAATGAGCACTAGAAAATTCAAAAAATGTGACATACTTCCCTTTGTCTTTTCAGACCATAATGGAATGAAATTAGAAATCAACTATAGAAAACCCAAAGAGCGGGGCATGGTGGTGCATGCTTGTAATCCCCGTGCTTGGGAAGCTGAGACAGGAGGATTGTACAGGTTCAACGCCAGCCTCAGCTACTTAATGAGGCTCTCAGCAACTTAGTGAGATCCTGTTTCCAAATAAAATATAAAATAGTTTTGGGAGTATAGCCCAGAGGTAAAAAACCTCTGGGTTCTACCCCCAGTACCAAAAATAAATAAATAAATAAATAAATAAATAAATAAATAAATTTAAAAACCCAAAGAAACCACATGAACATTTGGAGGCTGAATACCACACTTCTGAATGAATGGGTCATAGAAGACATAAGAGGTGAAATAAAAAAATTTCTAGAAACAAACGAAAATAAAGACAACATATCAAAACTTCTGGGACACTTTGAAGGCAGTATTAAGAGGAAAATTTATAGCACTGAGTGCTCACATAAGAAAAACAGAAAATCATTAAATAAATAACCTAATGACACACCTCAAAGCCCTGGAAAAACAGGAAAAATCTAATCCCAAAGCCAGTAGAAGACAGGAAATCATTAAAATCAGAGCAGAGATTAATAAAGTAGAAAATTAATAAACAATACAGAAAATCAACAAGACCAAAAGCTGATTTCTTGAAAAATTTAACAAGATCGACAAACCACTAGCCAACCTAACTAAAAAAAATGAATCAACACAAATTATGAACGTAAGAGATGAAAAAAGAAATATTACTACTGACAGTATGGAAATCCAGAGGATTATCAGAAACTACTTTGAAAAACTATACTCCAACAAAATGGAAAATCTGGAGGAAATTGACAACTTTCTAGATAAATACAACCTTCCTAAACTGAGTCAAGAAGATATAGAACACTTAAACCAACCAATAAGAATCAAAGATATTGAAGCAGCAATAAAGAACTTACCATCAAAGAAAAGCCCGGGAGCACATGGTTTCCCAAGTGAATTCAAGGAAGGAGAACTACAGGCCTATATCTTTGATGAATTTGGATGCAAAAATACTAAACAAAATACTAGCAACACACATTCAAAAACACATAAAGAAAAGCATACATCATGACCAGGTAGGGTTCATCCCAGGGATGCAAGGTTGGTTCAATATACAAAAATCAATCCATGTAATTCATCATATAAAGAGAACCAAAGACAAAAATCACATGATCATTTCAATAGATACTGAAAAAGAATTTGATAAAATCAAACATCCATTTGTGATAAAAAGAACTTTAGAGACTTGGAAGAGTCTCTAACATCATAAAGGCAATCTACAGTAAGCCCACAGCCAACACCATACTAAATGGGGGAAAACTTCAAGAATTACCCCTACAAACAGAAACAAGACAAGGATGTCCATTATCACCACTCTCTTCAATATAGTACTTGAGACTCTAGCCAGAGCAATAAGTCAAGTAAAAGAAATCAAAGGAGTACAAATAGGAAATGAAGAACTCAAACTTTCACTATTTGCAGATGACATGATACTATATTTAGAAAACCCAATAAACTCAACCAAAAGGCTTATAGAACTGATCAACAAATTCAGCAAAGTGTCTGGATACAAAATCAATCATAAAAAATCAGAAGCTTTTCTGTACACCAACCATAAACCCACTTAAAAAGAAATTCAGAAAACACTTCCACTCAAGATCACCCACACACACACACACACACACACACACACACACACACACACAAAATACTTAGAAATAAACTTAACCAAGGAGGTAAAAGATCTCTACAAAGAAAATTATAAAACAATGAAAAAAGAAATCAAATAAGATCTTAGAAGATGGAAAGATCTTCCATGTTCATGGATAGGCAGAATAAATATTATCAAAATGGCCATCCTTCCAAAAGTAATCTACAGATTCAACACAGTGCCCATAAAACTACCAAGATTATTCCTCACAGACATAGAAAAATAATTCCTTAAATTTATTTGGAATAACAAAGGCCCAGAATAGCCAAAGTAGTTCTCAGCAACAAAAGCCATGCAGGAAGAATCACAATACCAGAATTTAAACTATACTACAAAGCCACTGTAAAAGCACACACATACACACACACACACACACACACACACACACACAAAAACAAAAAAACAACAACAAGAAAACAAACAAACATGGTACCGGCACAAAAACAGATACATAGATCAATGGAGCAGAATAGAAGACCCAGAAACAAGCCCACACACTTTCAGCCAATTGATTTTTGACAAAGGGGCCAAAAACATACACTGGAAAAAGGATAGCCTCTTCAACAAATGGTGTTGGCAAAACTGCTTAGCCATATGGAGAAAACTGGAAATTAATCCCACTTTCGCACCCTGCACAAGAGTCAATTCAAGATGGATCAAAAACTTGGATATTAGACCAGAGAGCTTAAGGCTCCTTGAAGAGGGTGTAGGTCCAACACTGCAACACATAGGCACAGATAAACACTTTCTCAACAAGAACCCAAAGACACAACAAACCAAAAGGTGAATCAATGCATGGGATTACATGAAATTGAAGAGCTTCTGTTCAGCAAAGGAAACTGTCAAGAACCTCAATTGAGAGCCAAAAGAATGGACGAAGATTTTTGCCACCCTCCGATAGAGGTCTAATAGCTAGAATATATAGAGAACTCAAGAAACTCAACACTAAAAAAACAAATTGTCCAATCAAAAAATGGGCAAGCAAACTAGACACTTCACGAAAGAAGAAATTCAAATGGCCAATAAATGCATGAAAAATGCTCAACATCATTGGCAATCAGAGAGATGCAAATCAAAACTACCCTGAGATTTCACTCAACTCCTACTAGAATGGCAATCATTCAAAACACGAACAATAACAAATGCTGGCAAGGATGTGGAGAAGAGGGAACTCTAAAACATTGTTGGTGGGATTGCAAATTAGTGCACCCACTTTGGAAAACAGTATGGAGAATCCTCAGACAAATGGGAAGAAATCTACCATTTGATCCAGCAATACCACTTCTGGGTATCTACCCAAAAGAAAGGAAACTAAACAACCAAACTAATGCATGTGTATCTATGTTGATAGCTGCACAATTCACCATAGCCAAACTGTGGAACCAGTCAAGATGTCCATCAACAGATGAATAGATTACAAAACTGTGTGATATGTACACAATGGAATTTTACTCAGCCATAAAAAAAATACAATTGAGGTATTTTCAGGGAAATGGATGGATCTTGAGGACATTATGCTAAGTGAGATTAGTCAATCGCAAAAAGTAAGAAATCTGATGCTTTCCCTAATATTTGAAAGCTAGAGTGAATGGGGTCATAGGAGGAACTCCAGGTGAAGAAAGAGATCCTATAGAGGAGCAAATAAGACAACCTAACTCTGGGGATGGGAGGTGGGGAGAGGGAAACGCTTTAAAGCGCATGATGTACTTATTCATATCGAAGTCAACCACTAAACCAAGCATGGGAGGGAGGGATGGGGAGGGAGTGAGGTGGGGACTGGGTGGGGGCCGGCTGGGTGATATGTGCGTTTATACCTACACAAGTTTCTTACCCCATTATGATTTATAAATACAATGCACCAATAAAAAATAAAAATAAGCTACAGATCCAGTCATTTCAATTTTATATTGAGACAGAGTCTCACTAAATTGCCCAGGCTGGCCTCAGATTTGTGATCCTGCTGCCTCAGCTGTAATTACAGATATATGCCACTGTGCTATGCTAATCTTTTAAACTTTATTTTGTGTGTGTGATGTTGGGAATCAAACCTAGCACCTTGTATATGCTAGACAAGAGCTCTACCATTGAGCTATACTATCAGCCCTCTGGTAAGCTTTTAATAGTTTACAAAGTATACAACAGACCCTTAGGAAATATCATTTGAGATTGGCCTTGAAGGATAAATGAGAGTTCAACAGGCAGAGAAATTTGGGGTCAAAAAGCAACGGAGAGAGATTTGGAGGCATAGAATCCTAGGCCCAAGGAAACATAGAAACAAAGATGTGCAGGTAAATAGCGTAGAATATATCTCAAAAACAGAATAATAAAATTTGCTTGGAGCGTACATGTAAATGCAAGGAGGGCAAAGAGGGGAAATGTGGTAAAGTTAGATTATTTTCGCATTGACAGTGATCTTGGACATCAGTCAGAAGATTTTGTGCTCAAATGGGTCTTAACAGCAGACCACATGGAGATGATGGTTCTTGAGCAGAAGGATTGTATATCAGGCACATATTTGGAGAGGCTTTCTCATGGCATGATGCAGGATGGATTCCTCCGAGGAAGGAGACTTTAGTTGAGAAGTGACTGCAATAGCCTAAGGCCAATGGTAGGGGCGTGGTGGGGGTGATGACAGTGGGGATGGAAAGTACAGGAAGGTGTAAGGGATACAACACAAAGGAAAAGAGAGATGCAGGAATCCAGGCAGGTGGCTGAGTGATGTGGACATGTTTGGGACAGGTTGCATTTTGTTGTTAGTTACTCCACACCTCTTAAGTATATGGGCATAAGGATGGCCAGCAGGGGATTTATAGTTGAGATAGAGTCTGGGTCCAGTATCCAAGAAGGAACCTCAGAATGGTACCTGTAACCTGGGACATTCAGAATGTGACCAGGACATGAGGTTATGTGGCATCTATCAAGTATCCATGTTTAACACACCTATGGGGCATGTAGTCACAGAAACAAGAGCACCCAGAAGCTTTCAATTTTACCAGAAGGCATTCAGTTAACCATATAATCTATTCAAGAGTCACTTAAGTATAACCCGAGTTACTTCCCTTTGGCAAAAAGTAGTCACCTCTTAATTTTCACACGTCGATCATCTTTTTTTTTTACCACCTCATCTTCCAGTCAAAATAACTCCCCCAAAAAGCAAGGCGACAGAGTACTAACTACCATAAAGTCACAAGTCTCACAGGTGACTGGAGTTTTCTTCATTAGTGACCCAGTGACAGCTGCCTAATCTGCTTAGGCAGCTCTGCATGCACAGGTGAGTTAAATGTGACAGTGCCAAAGGAAGGGTTATAGTGTTCAACATCCGGTCACTCTTTTCACTGGAAATTCTGTGAATGTGGACAAGCCTAAAGCCACAGACACAGTGTGACCGTCCTCCTCGGCTGCGGCTTCCTGCTCCCTCCTCCAGGCATTAGACATCACTTGCCGTGCCTTCTTAGTCTTGTCCTGGGGACATTGTAGCTCTTCGACTGTGGACAGGAAAGTCCCAGTGTGTGAGTGTGTGAAGCTCTGTATTTGGGCGTGCTGGGGCTATGAGCTGCTGTTTTGTGTATTTACCAGCACTATGAGGAGAGCAGCAGCCCCTCACAGCTCCTCCAAGGCAATCTAGAATTCTAGTTGCTTACAGACCTGAATTGTGCATCTAATCAGCAGCTTCCAAACAAATGCATAAGAACAGGATCTTAGCCTGTGTCCCTGGCCACTTCCATAACCTAAAACAGGAGGAGCTAAAGCCGCCCCACCCCTTTTTTGAAAAAGCTCTTTGCACAAAGGATTAAAGATTTGATGATCAGTAAGAAAACCATGTCCACACTTTACCATTCCTCAAGGGTACAATGGAATGCAGTCCCCAAATAAAGAATTCAGAAGTGACCTGCAATTTGAGTGTAGTAAGCCAGGCACACATGTCCCTTGTAGCAAACGACAGATTCTGCTTTGGGAGATGTAAATTCACCATACACAAGCACTTCATGGGCAAAGAAGCAGAATAAGTAGCTTAGGGAGGGACAAAGTAAGGAGCAGAGAGGGAAAAAGGGAAAAGTTGGGGATAAGAGAGGCAGACATGCAGAGGAAAACTGATAACAGATAGAAAGAGAGGGGGGACCTCTCACTTCATCATTTTGGGATCTAATACTTTGTAAATCTTTATTTCATCTCAGCCTTTGTATTCTAAAAGATTTCATTTTAGTCTCATAAAAATGACCTCCTTTTTTGTTTTAGCTAACTCAAGTCAGTTTCAGTTGTTTACAGTTTAAAGATCTTAACAATTTTGAGTGTTTCTTATAATGGACCGAGCTAATTTCCTCTAAAATGTAATTATAGTAACCTTTTTCCAATTCTCAGAAAAATGTAAGTTAATGAATAATCTCCTTGATTTTATGTTTTTCTCCCATAAATTACTTCTCAAGCCATTGGAAATTGTAACCACTTGCCTGGTTGTGAATACTAGCAGATGACAAAATGAACAAGCTGAGAAATGTTAATAGGGAACGGAGAAGCAGCCCCTTGTGTTTAGCTCGCAACTTGTTTTGCTAGACATGTGGTAATCATTTTGTATTGTGCATATGTATTTATACACATGTATATTTATATGTAGACATAAACACATATATCTATATAATAGTCATCATTTTCTTCTGGTCAATGCTAGATTATGTAGTAGAGTTAAACAAACCAAAAGACATTTTTGGCACCTGAAAAAGTTGGGGAGCTCCTGCCTTAGCCTGACTCAGATCTCCTCTGTTTTCTTCATTCTCACCTTTCTCAGGCACTGCAGAGCCATATGGGCTCCTGTCTGTCTCTCCCATGTTTTGTCCCAGGCCAGCCCACTCTCTAGCTTTTCACAATGGAGGCATCCTCATATGCCCTGCTAGCACCTCACAGACGTAGAGTGTCGGCTGTCTGCAGAACAGAGCACTGGCATCTCCATGCTTTGTTGACTGGGGAGAGAAGCCATACCTCACAACAGTGGGAGGCCAAACCTTCAGAACCATAGCGTGGATTCCTGAGAAGTTTGCTCAGCCTTGGGTTATTCCCCATGAGGAACACCCACCCATTAGATTGCTTCTTTGTCTGGCTTAGAGATTGCAGTGTTTTTTTATTTTATTTTATTTTATTTTATTTTATTTTATTTTATTTTATTTTATTTTATTATTTTTGGTGGTACTGGGGTTCCTGGAAGCCCTTCTACCTCCAGGCTACACTCCCAGACCTATTTTTACATTTTTAGTTGGAAACAGGGTCTCCTAAGCCAGCGCGCGTGGCTGGCTTCAAACCTGCGCGATCCTCCTGTCTCTGCCTCCCAAGCGCGGGCATTACAAGCGTGCGCCACCACGCCCGGCGATTGCAGTGTTTTAAAAGAAGGTCTGTGGATAGGGTTAGCATGTCTTATATTAAATATAACAAAGCTTTTCACATCAATTAAATCTTGGGCTGACTTGTTACATGATTTTCAAAACTTGTTTATTGAACTTCCCATGAACGGTGCTCTGATAACAAAAGACAATTTTTATGTTTGTAGAATTCTAGACCCAATTGATGATTTTATTTTTATACCTAATGTGTTAATAAAGAGGTAAGTAATTATTTGTGAATCTCCCTTTTCACAAAAATCTCTGTTCAGCACACAGATAACTAGCAAATTCATGATTAATAAGGCTTAGTTTTTCATAAATATGAGAATCTGACAGTTATAACTCTATTTTCTAAGTTTCAAAAGAACCAGCTTTCTCTCAGGAAGGTCATTCATTCATTCATTCATTCTAATTTGGCATTTAAAATGCTATCGTTTATTGGATCTTTCTCATAGTTCTTGTGGTTTAGAAAATCACATTGCTCCAAATGGTGTGCCTCCCTCTCATTTGGTATTTTCGACTATCTTTAAAATTATCTTCTTCAAATTGTATTTAAAAGCTATCTTCATCCACGTTCTCTCTACCTTAATGTATTCAAGAAGCATGTTTATCTCGAGTTGCTATGTAAGACAAACAGGAAATATTTTTCGAAGTCTTTCTACTCAATACTAATTTCTAGATAAAATTTTACAGTAGATATTATTATTTCATTTTGTGGGTTTTATTTTTCTCTGACTCCTCATCCTTTTACTTCTGCTTCTCTCTCCCTGTGGCTCCCTTTGTCTAAGGGTTCTCAGTGGTGATGAGAAGATGAGGAACAAGGATAGAGTTTGTGGGGACCACCTTCAGATATGTTGATTAGGTGGATCTGGGATGAGAGCTAACCTTATGTATGTTTATGTTTCTTTAGTTTTTCATCAATGATTTCATCTATTTAAAAGATGTGCTGCACTGACATGGATTTTCTTGCTTTTAGTCAAGATTTAGTTAAAAAAAAAAGCTACATGTGGTGGTGCACACCCATAATCTCAGCTATTTGAGAGGCTAAAGTGGAAGAGTTGCAGTTTGAGACCAACCTGGGCAATTTAGTGAGGCTCTGTCTCAAAACAAAATAAGAAGATGCTGAGCTGAGTGGGTAGGCAGGTGGGAGTACAGCCAAGGCTGACACTGAACATGTATATTTTCAAAAAGCTCCTCTGGTGAGTCTCAGATGCTCTCCTGGTTTGGAATTGCTGCCTTAGTGGCTGCCTCTGTCCTTAATATACCCACCCTTATTCTTTTTCCTTTCAATTTCTATAATTACAACTCAGAACTATCCATTCACAGGCCTTAAGTCATTTGCATTGGATATCTCCAAGTTTCAATTCACTTTATATGCTGCATTCATGTTAATTTTCTTTTTTTTTTTTTTTATAAAAAACCTGGTTTGATCATGATGAAAAAAAGTTTTCAAAACTCAGAAATATAAGTATGATACATGGTAGTGGAAATCACTTATAAGATCTAAACAGATCAAATCAGAGGAATGGAAACCACTATGCTATTTACAATTTACTAAGTTACGGCAGGTGCTTCATTCTAGAAGCAGTAGAAGAGGATGAGGAGTCTACCAGGAATTGTCGGGGCAAGTCAGTGATTAGTGCCACCAGTAAGCTGCTACAGTCCTAAACTGGAGGGCATATAGGAAAGACAGTGTTACCAAAGCTCAGGGACCAGGGTCACCTAGGGCTTGCTGGGAAGGATGCCAGGGGAGTGAAGTAGCTCATGCTGAGAGATACCCTGGCTTTCCTTTCTACCCACTCTTCAGTTTTATTGGTCAAATAGAGATGGTGAAGTTAACCCCACTGTGATAGAGACTAGATCAAAGGCAAGAACAAAGAAACAAATGAACAAACAAACAACCAGAGCCTGAGGGTACATAAGCATTGCCACTATCCACAGATTGCTGTAAGACTGATGTTTTCCCAATGATCTGATTACTTGGTGATCACATTAATAATCTGTTTTTGAATCCATGTTGACCAATGGCTTCACAAAGCCAGATTCCTAAACCCTCTAAAATTTGACATCTCCCAATTTTTGTAATTGACTCAAGTATGCACCATGCTTAGTTTATGACATCCTTCTTTTAAAAATGCTTCTCCAACCCTACCTCACTCACTCTACATTTCTTTTAGACTCACTTTTAAGTCCCACCTACCACATTAAGTCTTTTCTAAACACCAGAGCTCGCTATGACTACTTCTCTTACTGAAATATATTTATTGCTTGCTCCACTTACTTGGCACATTAAAAAACTACTTTACTGCTGGAGTTAGTAGTGCACACCTGTAATCTCAGTATTTGGGAATGAAGACAAGAGGATCACAGGTTTCAGAACAGCCTCAGCAACATAGCAAAACTTTCAGCAACCTACCAAGACTCTCTTTCCAAGCAAAAAATAAAATAAAAAAGGGCTGAGGGTGTAGTTTGGAGGTTGAATGCCCCTAGGTTTAATCCCCGTAACACACACACACACACACACACACACACACACACACACACACACACACCCTACTGAGCTATTTTACCACATTACTCGAATTGGCAGGAATTTTTCCTTTTTTCCTCAGATAGATTTTAAAGCCCTTAAGGGCAGGAAATATTCACATCTCTAGCACACAGTACAGTGTCTAAACCATAGTGAATATTTATTGTGAGATAGTTATGTGTTCATATTTTCTAAAATTCATTGGCTGTATGCTCAACATCTTTTTTTATCATATGTAAGAAATATCTTAACAAAGAAAAGACAATTAAGAAAAACTCTTCCCTGAAGATTTTGATATACTCCCAGATTAGGGAGAATATTTTACAGAGTTTTCCATTTGAAATAGTCTTACAAATGATGAAGCAGTTAGGTGATTTTAAATTAACACATATTTATTATGTTTCTCCATGGAGTAGGCTGTCCAGTTCATAGAAGCAAAGCATAAAGGGACTTGTTCCAAGTCACATTACTAACCAATTAACTATGAGATGGGAACCGTATTTCTACCTTCCAAGTTTAAATTATTCAATATTCAAGGAAAAGACAGTACAGCACACCAAATGGGTGTACAGGGGATGAGGATGCTAGAGTTTACTGTCTTGCAGGATGTAATCCTAGACCTTCATGAGGGTTGCCAGGAGCAATCTAGGAGCAGGCGGATTTTTTACGATGCTAAAAATGGCCTGTGCTGAGCACGCAGAGACAGGGAATGTGATCTCAGCAGGAAGTGTCTCTGGGCTCCAGCCCTCCTCTCAGTCCTGTAACTTTACCCAAGTATTTCCCTTAGACTTTCAAGTCTTTTCTTTTAGGGATGGGCTTTGCAAGTTTAACCTCTGAAGCACCATGTCTGTGTTAGCATTTTCCAATTTGAGGCATTTTTGGTGGGCATCTCAGCACACTTTGAATTCACTGGAGGCAGGAAGCGCAGCTCACAAGTCCAGCACAATAACAGCGGGGCTGAATGTTTGTGGAGTAATTCTAGGCATTTACCAGCGCAGGAGAAACCGTCCTGTTTCCATCAGCAACAGCTTGCAGTGTTGTGTAAGCACTTTGACGCAGCTTCGCGGGCTGCAGAATTGAATCTGTAACCGCAAAAGAAGCTGATTCTCGGGACCCTTTTGTAATTTCAGAAAGGTTTTGGGAAGTCTCTAAATTGAATTTAACTGGTGAGCACAGGCTGAACTTAAGGCCCTCATCTGTTTTAAGTCAACCCTCCCTCACATACTCTGTAAACTCACACAGAGTCTGAATCCTAAGCACTCTGGCTGCGGACATATGCTCTGTGTGGAAGGACAGGCAATCCAAGGGGCTGAGATTCCTGCCTGCATCACCACATTCTTTTTGTCTGAATACACTCAGCTGAAAACCACTGAGTGGTTGTAGGATGCCCTGCACATAGCACTGAGGTCCCACCAGGCCACGAAGGTGGGTGGAAAGAGCACTGTCCCACGGGGAGTATCAACGCCATTACACGATAAGGAGCACAAGAAGGTAAGAAGAAAAACATACCTCACAACACCGATGGGTCCCCAATTTCCTATACCACTCCTCTGTATCTTTCCAAAAGAATTAAAGTCGGAATACTATGGCGATACAAATCAATGTATATAGCAGTATAAGTCATAAAAGCCAAATTATAGAATCAACCCAGGTGTCTGTCAACAGACAAATGGATAAAGAAAAAGTGTTATATACATACACACAATAGAATTTTACTGAGGCATAAAGGACAACAAAATTATGACATTTGAAGGAAAATGGATGAAACTGAAGAATATTATGTTAAGTGAGATCAGCCAGTCTCAGAAAGTCAAGGGTTTTATGTTTTCCCTCATATGCAAAAGCTAGACATAAAATGGGAAACCTAAAGGATTTCAGATAAAGGAGGAGAGAGACCAGTAGAATAGCAGAAAGGTATTGAGGGAGGGAGGTGGAGAGGGGGAAAAGAAAGCTTAAGGAAGGAAACAGTTCAAATAATGCTCTGTCCATATATGAAGGTATCACTACCAACCTCACTAATTTATATGGGAGGGGGGAGAGGGGAAAGTGGGGAGAGATCTGGATGGAATCGCACCAAGGGCTGTGGGCAGGTATGTTTGTATTCCTTTGAATCTCACTATGATGTATAATTACAATGCACTAATAAAAGTTAAAAATTAAAAAAAAAAACAAAATGGGAACTGGGCCCTTAAAAAAAAGGTATAATTGGGATCTACCTTAAATCCATACCCCAAGGTAACTAATATTTTTATTTATGTCCCGGGACTGGCTGTGTCACTTATCTCCTTGGGACTAAAGGAGCCTCTCTGAATGCAAGGAAGGTACATTTGCTAATCACGATGACTGTTGTAACAAACGTTAACTATCTGGGAGATGTTTGAGATGAGAAGGAGGAGTTTTTTGCTGACATCACAGTCTAGAGAGGGGAAGGAGGGCAGGGGTGGTGGTGGTGTGTGTTCTTTTCTACACAGTTATTCAGGACTCAGGGTCCTTCCACAGTGTGACTCTGCTGAGGTTTAGGTTTGTCCTTGTCTGTTGGAGGCTGATAAGTGGGGAAACTTAGGAGGATCACACAGGGGTCTTAGGGGCCGGGTCTACCAGTCCTTTAGCATCCTCCTGCCCACATTTCATTGGCCAGAACTCAGTCACTTGGCTTCAACCAACCTCAGCCGGTCTGGGAAATGTGGTCTAGTCTTATGTCTAGAATAAAAAAGAAGGGAGGCTTTATAAGCACATAGCACTGACTTGTACTGACAGAGGGAAAATGGTTCTGGTCCCTTTTAATCTTCCCAAGCAACGTTGGTATGGCTTCTGAGTATGTTACCATGAACCACAGTTTGCTCATCCTTATGTCGTTTTCATAACCAATGCTGATTCCTTAACCTACAATCTGGCAACTGGCATTGGTTGTATAAATTTTTCCACAGAACTGATTTCCTTCTGCAGTACTAAAAGCATACATATTCTGAGGGCATCCTACGTCTCTAGCTGATCAGGAGTCAGGACTCAGGGTTCCATAACAGGACTGTTAAATTGTTTTATTTCTTTATTAACACTACACCACTAAGTAGAATTATTATTCAGTACATCCCATTGTAATTAAAATTGAAGATCGAAAACACTAGTCATAAAATAATGCCTCCAAATAGCTGTTTCCCTAGGCAGAGGGCGACAGTTCCAAAACTAAGTTAGAAGCATCTGTTGGATGTGAGACCCCAACAGGTGCATGTGATAGGGGCAGGGAGGAGGAGAGAGTCTAGACTGGGAATTCTGAGCAGGGAAGGAAGATGCAGCTGGAAGCTCCTTATAGTTTGAGTAGCTTGAGTGTGCTCAAGTCTTCTGAAAAGCTGGAAATACTGAGAACGGTTTCAGGAGCAGGTTTTTAGACACTATTTTAGATCTTAATGCAGGGACTATAGGTATTGCCAACTGGGCTGACTTTTCTTGGTCTCGATACAATGTCTGGGTTGAGGACTACTGAATTCTCCCGCCCAATCCCTGCCTGGGTTCTCCTGGCTGTTCAGGGATCTCAAATCAAAAGGCACTGGTTTCTACCACACCTCAGTCAAACCATCCCCAAAATTTCTTGGAGTTTCCTTATCAAAGACCTGACATAAAAGCTGGAGGATTAAAGAGTAGTTATTCTGGTGCTAGCTGGAAATCCAGGCTGCCACAGCTGTCATTCCCAAGAAAGTCATGAGTTCCTTTCCTAATGAGCTGGAGCTCTGTTCCAAGGGCACTTTCAGCTCTCAGTGCTTGGCGTGTTGTGCTGTGTCACTAACTGAGTAGCTGTGAGGAGTCCTGGCCTGCAGGTTCCCATGTGGTTAATTGCAGCAGCATGTGGCAGAAGTTCTTGCTGAATAGTAATCCAATGCCACTTATGTGATGGTGTCAGGTGCATAAAATGCTTGAGTGTAGTTGTTGTTTTTCATATGGAATAAATTACTTCATTCAGAGTTTGGAAACTTGCCAAATATTGAGAGCAGAGAAAAGTTCTCTCTTTGCCATAAAAGCCCTTAGGACTTCTTGCAAATAAAAGCCCCTTTACTACAGGCCTGTGTGAGAAACAGCTCCTGTGTCTTGGGTTCTGACCTTATGTAGACAGGAAGAAAAAGAAGGGTGGAAAGAAAGGTGCCTGGAAATCTCATTCATAGGGGTGGTGAGGTTAGAGGTGGGATTGAGAGAAGAGAGCAAGGAGAAGGTAAGAAACTGCAAGAGCAGAAGGAGAGAGGTGCATAGGAGACTCTGGGAATAAAAGACATGGTGTGTTTCAATCACTTGAAGGTAATTCAAGAAATGACGACTAGGTGGGTGTGCACCTCTAGATCCAGCTACTTGGGAGGCTGAGACAGGAGGATCGCTTGATCCCAGAGATTTGGGACCAGCTTGGGCAATATAGTGAGGCTAACAAACAAGCAAACAAACCCCAGAAATCACCCCATAACTATAAGTCCTAATCAGACGAGAAGCTTCTTAATAGATGCCTTAGGATAGCATGTATATATTTTTAATAATATATTATCATTACCAGTGACAAAGTCATGTAACTAACCTCTTTTTAGTCTGTTTCCTCACATGCAAAATGAGGACACTAATAGTATGTATTTAGTAGAAGTATTGTGAGGTTTATAAGAGGTGATACTTATAAAACAACACAGAACCTGCCACTGAGTGAAAGAGCAATATAGTTTAGGTTGATGATGAGGATGGTGATGAAGATGATGAAGACATCAGAGAGAATGCCACCAGACTCAGCCCAATGAAATGCATTTAAATGAAGCAATTTCTACACAGATTTAAAATTACCAGCAATTTTCCAAGCCCGTGGAAAAGCTATAGGGTAGCTTCCTTTTATTTGCAGATTTTCCCACCTACCTTCCATTCTAAAATCCTTGAACTCATGAACAAAAGAAAAAATAAAATCTAGGATAAATGGCAGCACCTGCATTTTGGGGATATACAGCTACAGTGTTAGAGGGGAATGTAAGAAACCATCTTTTATAAAGACTTGTTTTTAAACATCTATGACAGGTGTCTATTCTATTCTTAAGGACTTCTCAAAAGCAGTGTTCAGAGTAAAATTATCTGGATGTTTAACTTAAACACCATTTCAATCTGGTTCTGATCTTCCTGGCAATGCACAACATCTGGAGTTCTATAAAATAACCCATGACCCATGAGGTTGGAAGATAGGAATAACATCCATCCTACAACCCAGCAGTGCTAAACCAAGCTTAGCCACAGTTTCCTAAAGGTGAGCCTAAGGTGGTATGTCATCTGCCTTCAATCAGGGATGTTTGCGGGGAAATGAGAAGCAGGACATGCCACAATGCAGTACAGCTGTCTGAAGAACCTCCAGGGACAAGAAGGGAAAGGCCATAATGCAAAGCAGGCAGAGTTCAAGGTGACTCCTGTGGCTGCTCTGGATAGGGCCATTCTGACATCAAAATAGCTGTAAAAGAGTGAATGTCCCACAGTAGAAGTTCAGTCTGGAGAGTCTCTTTGGTCTCATTTGGAGTTTGATTCACCGTAAAGCTGAATGTGAATGTAGACATGCAAGGCCTACTGTTGCTTCTGCCAGGTCCTTCGCAGCCCTCTTTCCAAGTATGTAACACTTCTTTGGGTCTTCACTGGACTCTGCTGGATCCTCACCTCTCAAGTCAAGGAGAACTAATGTAAACCTCAGGCTATAATTAGAGTCTGATTTAGGATGCATGCAGCTCAAGGATCTTTCTCCAGGTGGTAAATACCAATATTATATTTCTGATTATCCATTCTCTACCTCCTGCAAACAAACAAAGCCAGAGTACCTCTTTCCTGACTCATGCATGGTATATTCCAACATGTGAATGTTTTCCATTTAATTGGTCTCGAATCTCTTCTCCATGTTTTAGTTACATACTTTGTTTGAGGTCTTTAAGCATATAACTTGCACCAGGGAAACAGAGATCATGTGTCTTTTATCTTTATTTCTCCCTTGCCTTAAACACTGCTAACATCCTAGGTGAATGACAAATGTTTCATAAGCAAATGAATGAAAAAAGGCATAAAAAGAAAAAAGCATTCGTCTTTTTGCTTATATTGATTTTCATATCCTAAACCAAGCACTTTAATTCACCAGTCTGCTTACACACAGCTGGATGCAATACCCTTGGTTTTCCTGGTACCATCTGCTAGCTAAGTCATTCCCTAAAGGCCAAAAACACAGAACAAAAGGGGCATTGGGGAAAGAGAGAAGGAGGTGTGGAAACTGGACAGGAAGAGGTGTTTAAGGGAAATGGTGTACATTAGCAGATGTCACAGAGATTTATTTCTTTTTCTATGGGGATTTACTCTAGCGACCAACTGCTTTCAGGACTTTTTTTTTTTTTTCCCAAAAAAGCACTTGGAGCATTCATCATTTGCTATGGGGCTGCTTTGTGGTCAAAACTTTCCTTCTAAAAAGATTTTGAATTTTGGTTTTAGACTTGAGATATTAAAAGGAGTAATACTTTGAAGCTTTAGAGGGAGAAAGAGTGTAAAGCCTGGGATGGAGGAGGGAGTTGTCAAAATAAATTCTCTAGGTACCTTTCTCAAAAGCATTCTTTCCCCCACTCCCTACTCCCAGAGCAACCACATCAAGAAAGCATAAAGAGCAGAGGCCTCAGGCCCTCTATGTGGTGGGGAAATGCAAGAGTTCAGAGATCTTGGCTTGGTGTTTTAGGCTACATTTTGGAGCGAGTGCCCAGACAACAGGTCCTGTGTGCTCCTGAGGGAGTGTTCTCAGGGTTAAGGCTTTGAGGATCACCAGCTAGCAGGGAAACCCATGTACAAGCCATGCACTGAGGAGACGCAATAAATCCTCACTGATTAGTTCCAGATCACTTCTGCCTTCCCAGTCAGAGATGTAAATCTTCCTTAAAATTGTTTTTTTTTTTTAATGATGGGAGGTTATTGGAAGAGTTTAAAAGGTGTAAGTCTTTTACATATTTTCTTGTTGTATTTTACAGTGAATTATGCCATAAAGAGGCTTTTGTGATACTGCTGTTTGAATCAGTTGGTGATTAGTTTTACCTTTAAACTGGTTGAGAAATAAGAAACAGAAACAGAGGTCATCAGGAAGACTAATTTTTTCATTTAGCACAATTAAAATCAACAGATTAAATCAGGTGTGGTGGCACATGCATGTAATTCCAGGACTTGAGAGCCTGAGAAAGTAGGGTTGCAAGTTCAAGGACAGCCTCAGTAACATGGTGAGACTCCCAGCAACCTAGCAAAACCCTGCTTCAAAATAAAAATAAAATAAGGGGTGGTGGTGCATTCAGAGGTAGAATGCCCCTGGGTTCAATCCCTAATAACACACACACACACACACACACACACACACACACACCTTCAATGGATTAGTAAACAGGTGTTATGAATATTTGTCAGGTAATGACAACAATTTGAATGCTAGCTGCTGTAATAGCTCCCACAATTTCAATGGCTTTTGCAAGAAATATTTGTTTTTGCTCATGTAGTTAAAAATCCATTGTGGCTATTTCTGGTTAATAGAGCAGAGGGGTGGAAGGCATAGTTGTTCCACTGTTATTTAGGGATCAAGGCTCAGTGGCTTTGGCACCTTCCACATAGGCCTTCTAAGGATGCCTTGGAAACCAACATGAGCGTATGGATGAGGGAAAGGAGGGTGGAGAAGCACGTCCTCTGACGCATGACACTTCTGCTCAGATCCTGCTGGTGCGTTTGCACAGGGCCCCGCCCAATTGGGTATGGAGTTGGAAATGTAGTCACTGTCCAGGAAGCCGCCTCCTGGCCAAACTTTCCATTCTGGAAGAGGGAACTTGAGCCCCCTGGGAAATATTAGGCAATGGCACTATGAGAAGACTCAGGAAATGTGTTGAAATAGAGGAAGCAACCAAGTCAAATTCATAAAGTCATTTTTGAGTTCTGGTTCTGCCACCCACTAGCCGATGATTTAGTCTCTTTGATGAACGGTTTCTTCATCTACAAAGTCAGATTCATAATAACAGCTTACAGGATGCCAGTGAAAACTAAATATAATGCTAAATGTGAGTTTCTTTGTAAACAAGGAAAAGGTGAGCTGGCTATAAACAAGAAAAGAGTGCTGCTATGGGTCAGCAGAGATTCACTACGTATTTTTAAAGGCTTGCTCTTCAAGTTGTCAACAAATTCATGACTGAAGAAAAATAGATGTTTCTGAAGTTTACATTATATTTCTGAAGTTTACATTTCTTAATTGTTGCCTGAGAGAAAGGAGAGTGCATTTTTAAAAGTGCGATCTGGCAATTTGGGGTAGGAGTAATGGAAAGAAAGCCTGGTTTCTAACTCCGGCTCTGACATTGGCCAGCTGACTAACCACAATCTGGTCACTTCATCTCTCTGGGCTCTAATTTCCTCAGCGGCAAAAAGGAGAGTGGTTAGCTAAATGGTCCTTTCCCGATCATGAATGAGATATCATGAGGAGGAAACTCATCTAAAATGACTCATCCACATTATCGGATTACAATCACGACGAGGTCAGTAGAGAAATAACGCCCAACTGATATAAACTTAGGGGAACATATTTTCACAATTTGAGGGGAAATGATTCATTTTATAACCTTCCCAGGGAATGGCTTAATTACTACATTTGGATGGATCAAGTGTTTAAAAAAATATGTTGTGTCATTGGCCCCCAAATTTTCTCTCTAGGCTTGTTTTTGCATTTTTCTTCCTGAGCTAATATAGGAGTAAATAGTATATAAACTATGGACAGGACCAAGTAGGCATTTCAGTGGCAAGGAAGCATAGAACGTTGGCAAAAACAAACAAACAAATAAATTAAAACCCTGCATAAGTTTGATGTAAAGATTTGGAAAGAAAGATTTAGGCCAGACAGGCATGTGATTAAATTCATTTCTTGGTTAAGAAACAAACATTCACATATGTTTAATTTTTTCTGTAGACAGTGACATGCATGCAAAACTTTGGATTCAAAGGTTAAGTAATGACCAAGGCTGCTCCCTGGACCTAGTGGACACTGGCTAAATAGTTTATTAGGACAGCAAAATACAACAGCAATTAGCAATTATGAATGATACTTTATTTTCTGCTTTTCTAAACTGTTATCTATAAACATCTGATTATTTAAAACATGTTAGTTATTAAATATATAACTATTATTTATAAATCAGAAGCATGGTCATGATTTAGTATCATAGCCTCTCTGAGCTTCAGTTTCTTGGTCTGTAAATGGAGATAATACTTTCTTTTGGATTTGTTGTGCAAACATCATTAAACATAGTATAGAAAGTGCCTGGCACAGGCTCTGGGACATCCAAAGTCAATAAATAGCAGATATTAACTACTTATATAATTAATGGTGACCTATCTTGCATTTTCTGTGCTGAGTCATGAAGATTACAAAATCATTAAGAAATGGTCTTTATTTTATATACAGATCAGTTGGAGAGACAGAGCAGGCCGATACCAATATAAACTGGCATTTGCAAGGATTAAACCACTGTTAGTAATGATGTTTAGAAACAGCCTATGGGACTGGCAGGTGTTTCATAATGTACGTATCATATTTAAGTAACAGATATTATCCAAATTTGAACTTATGAATGGCTCTTTTATTTGTAAAATATTTTGTTGGTGTTTTATAATATATACTATGGTAGTAATGAGGGACCAGTCAAACTGTCCTGTTTTGCAGAGTGAGAACTGAGATGAGAAAGGTGATATGTTTGTAAGTTGTGCATGAGGGGCTTTGTAGAGGGAAGATCAGAAATCAGATGTGTTGATACTTATGCTGGTGTTCATCTCTTTATGTCTCTCCAGGGTTCAAGAGAATAAGATTCACTTGAGAACTGAATCTTGTTCTGTCTCTTAAAATTCAACACGTTTATTCTAAAAAGACTGGCGGCTCAAATGAATATTGGAAACCATCTCTACCTTTCATCTCCTTGAAATCTTGCCAAAAAAGGCCTCTAGCATGCTCAACTCCAGCTTGCCTTTTCTAAAGCTCCTTCCTCCCTGGATGATGGTAGTCATGGAATCATCGCTTGTTAACACACAGATGACTCCAGAAATGCCTGCACTTCAAAGTGAATCTTTTATGCACCTGAGTGTTTAACTGTGTCAATGTGCTCTCATTATCAGATTTAATTGAATAATTCAACAAGGAAATGTGCCCAGTGCACACATTGTACAGATTTCTTTGCCAAAGTTATCTCAGTTTACAGAAGAGAGCAATTCTCTGGTGCCCTGAGTTATTTAGAAAGGCCATCACAGATGTCAACATAACATGGAAGTAGATACCTATGGTAAAATGAAAATACCAAAATCATTTAAGTGCATTGTTTCACCACATTGCTAGGATTCTACCTTTGTGCTGCAGTTGTGTAAGTGAACAGCTGGTCGTGGGGAATTGTGCTTATTCTTCCACTGAACAGTATGTTATTTTTGGCCACCATAAGGTCTGTCAAGAGTAACTATGCTCCAAGGTGAAGTAGAAGGCTTTGCATGTGTGAGCACCTTGCCAGGTTCCTGACCTGCTGGTAGAATACAACTGAAATCTGACCTAGCTGGGGGAATGCAAGTTGTTACGATTTGAATGTATATATTGGAACTTAAACCCTAAGGTGATGGTATTAAGGGGTAGAACCTTTGGGGAAGTGATCAAATCATGTGGTCTATGCCCTTGTGAATGAGTTAATGCCCTTATGAAATAAATTTCAGAGAGCTTCCCAGCCATTACATCTCTTCTGCCACACAGACACAATATTTTTCTCCTTTATGCTCCTTCTGACATGTGAGGATAAAAAAAAAAAAAGAGCTATCTTGAATCAGAGACTGAGTTTTCAGCAGACATTGAATTTTCTGGTGACTTGAACTTGGACTTTTCAGTCTCTAGAACTGTGAGAAATAAATTTCCATTGTTTATAAAATACCTAGTCTTAGGTGTTTTATTCTTACAACAGAAATGAACAAAGTCATAGTTATATTTACATTTCATCCACCCAAAAGTGATTATAAAAACTATATAGCACAAGTGTTTTTTTTTCTTTGCTAATTCATAGACTTAATTAAGCTGTACAATCAGATATATAATTTTAGTTAAACTAGTAGGAACCATGTAAATGATAGATCATACAAGAGTAATTCACTACAGGACTCTTATATCAGCCAGCCTTTTGTCACAGTAATGCTGTGTAACAAACAATCCCCCAAAGGTGACTTAAATAAACAACCTTTTATTTCTTGTTCACAGGTCTATAGATTGGGTGCAGTTCAGTTGGACTTCACTGGTCTAAATCTGACTGGGATTGGCACATATGTAGCTCATTCTAGGACTCGTATTGAAGAAGCTGTGGTTCTTTACAATATTATCTCTTTGTTGCAGACTGTAAGAAGGCAAACCAAACTATGCATATACACTTAAAGCCTCTGGTTGAATTTAGTTCACATTATGTCCTCTAACATTCCATTGACCAAAGCAAGTCACCTGACCAAATCTCAAGTCAGTGACTTTGGAAAGTATCTCTGCTAAAAGTATGTCTGAGTGAGAAGGAACTTCAAGCCAAAATTCATCAGAAGACACAAAGAGGGTCACTTATTACTGATGAAGAGAGCAAATCCAAGAGGAAGATATAATGATAGTAAACATTTATGCCCCAAGTGTTGGTGCATCCATTTATATACATAAAACAAACATTACTTAACATTAAAACACGGATATACCCAAATACAGTAATACTGGGAGGCTCCAACCTAATTCTCACTATTAGCTAGGTCATCCAGACAAAAATTAGTAATGAATTTTCACACATAAATTATATTATAAATCAAATGGACCTAATAGACATTTATAAAATATTTTCTCCAACAACAGCTAAATTCACATTTTTTCAAAATAGGCTATATTCTAGATCACAAGGAAAATATTAGCAGATTTTAAAAAATTGATATAATTCCTTGCATCTTTTTTTGCATCTTGTGGAGTTGATATAATACCATAATGGGCAGAAAGTAGAAATCAATAGCAAGAAGATCCATAAATTCATAGAGATTGAACAATATTCTTTTGAATGAAGACTAGGACATAAAAGAAAGCAGAGGACACATTAAAATTTTTTTGAATCAAATAAAAATAGAAGCACAATTTATCAAAATCTCTGGCACACTGTGAAGGCAGTTATAAGAGGACACTTTTTAGCACTGAGTACTCACATAAAACAAAACAAAATAAAAAACAAGAAAAAGAACTGTTCCAAATAAACAATTTAATGATGCATCTCAGGGCCCTAGAAAACAGGAACAAACTAGCTTCAAAGCCAGGAAAGGTAGGAAATGACTAAAATCAGAGCAGAAATAAATAAAATAGAGATTAATAATAAAAAGTCCACAAAATATCAATAAAACAAAAGTTGTTTCTTGAGAAGACAAACAAGATTGATAAACCTGAAGCCAGTCTAAACAAAAGAGAGAAATGTTCCAAATTAACAAGAGGTGTAAAAAGAGATGACACCATGGACAGTTTTAAAGATACTATAGCCGGGCGTGGTGGCGCACACTTGTAATCCCCGCACTTGGGAGGCGGAGACAGGAGGATCGCGCAGGTTCGAAGCCAGCCGTGCTGGCGTAAGAGACCCTGTTTCAAATATATAAAATAGGTCTGGGAGTGTAGCCCAGAGGTAGAAGGGCTTCCAGGAACCCCAGTACCACCAAAAAAAATAAATAAATAAAAAAAAGATACTATATTGTTACGTGTCACGTACACTACTATATTTCCTTTATCTCTGTAATCTAATCTTAGAGTAACAGATTCAACACAAGGAAAAATATACTAGATACTATATTCCTTTATGAATGTTCAACTGATATTGAACAGAATACTTTTGTACCCCAAATATTATTTTTCTATATTCTAGTGTTTTTCTACTTGTGTCTCCTAAAAATGAAAACCTGTATCATGTATGTACACTAAGAGGAGTGAATCTTATTAGTGAGCAAATCACAGAGAGGTGTCAATCTGTAGGTGATAAAATACCAGTGTGGAGAAGGCTCTCTGGTTTTGCTACTGGTCTTGTTGACTGACACTACACCAGCATAGAGAGAAAGGCCTGTGCTTTGGTCTGATTCTGGTTTGAGCTGAATTCTGCTCCTAGTGTCTATTTGGATTCCGAAAACACTGCAGGGAATCATTAGAAACTAAATTTGCAAAAATTTATTGGGTCTACATATATATATATATTTACATTTTTATATATGGGTATATTTGAGGAAATGTTTCCTCAGATGAAAAAAGATGAAGACAAGTAAAATTTTGAGGTTGAATAGCTCTTTGTCCAAAAGTGTAAGTCACAAGTATCCATTGGCATTCTGAGGAAGTCAAGATCATTTGGGACTAGATTTTCAGGGCTTCATCTATGGGATGAGGTCAGAAATTTCTCTCTAGGTAGCTCTGGAAACACTACAGGGTTTTGAATTTTTTTCTCCTTGAATTCTATATGCAATGTCATGTTACTATTTAACATGAAATAGGTCTAAATTATAGTTATCACATATTAGAAATTTCTATTTGTGGCCCAACAGAAAAGCATAATTCGTATACAAATAATAGGGAAGAAGTCAGGCATGATGATGCATGCCTCTGATCCCAGCATATGGTAGGCTGAGACAGGAAGATCGCAGTTTGGAGGACAGCCTCGGCAAGGTAGTGAGTTTGTCAGAAACCTAATGAAAACCTGTTTCAAAAAATTATAAAAAATAAAGTCGGGCGTGGTGGTGCACGCTTGTAATCCCAGCATTCAGGAGGCTGAGACCAGAGGATCACAATTCGCGAACAGCCTCAGCTACTTAGTGAGGCCCTCCGCAACTTAGTGAGACCCTGTTTCAAAATAATAAAAAAATAATAATAAATAGGGCAGGGGGAGTAGCTTGGAGGTCAAATGCCTCTGGGTTCCATCTCCATACCCGAAAAAAACATCCCCCCACACACACATACACACACACATATATATATATATATATATGACTGGGCATGTATCTCAGAGGTAGAATGTCTCTGGATCCAATCTCCGGTATGATAAAAAATATAGTAAAGGGAGAAGTTCATTGCTTAGCTAAATGTTGAAGAAAATTAGAAAAGGCAGCATAGTGGCTAAGGATCATAGAGAAAAATGAAGTCTTATTTGCTGAGGACAAATCTAGTGAGAAATAGGACATGGGGGTGTAGATATGTCTAAGGTCATATGGAACAGAATTTGTCTAAGGATTTTATGGTGTTTTGCACAGATATTTGTCCTCACAGTGTGTGTGTGTGTGTGTGTGTGTGTGTGTGTGTGTGTGTGTGCACGCACGCGCATGCGCACACACAAGTTTATTGGGAATTTTTTTTACTTACCCCGTAAGTATTATCTTATACTGCAGAAAATAATCAATCATCAGGATCCCTCTTCACTGATCTGTGTTGGAGTAGAAGAGTTCTCAAGCTTAATGCTTTCATAAAGAAGATATGTATTTAGTTCTAAGGCCAGAAATATAAAAAAGAGGCCTCTCTTTGCTTTCCCATTGCCATTTAAGTACATATTCTCTGATTTGGTTTACATTTTATGACTTGAGTTTTTCTTTATCACATTTACAGATGACTTGAGATGATAAAATTTTCTTTATAGCAGAATAAAGACAAGGCTCTAGAGAGCAAACTTATTTGGATGTTTCATTCCCAGAACATTTTAATCCTTGAAGCTAATCTAATGCAACTGGATTGCCAACAATGTAAAAACAAAGCAAGCACTGCTGGGAGCCTCAAGGAGCCTCAGATTGTCAAAGAGAGGAAATTCCTTTCTTTTCCCCTGAGCATCAATCATCCTGAAATGGATACTCCAAGTACTGGTAGCAGTGAAATAATCATCCACCTGAAATAGTGCTTCTTAGTGCTAGGGTCTGTTTACTTTCTCCTCGAGGCCTAAGTTATCTAACTATAAATCACATCAAAGAGAAATCAGAGCAGTAGCTAAATATACGGTTGGAAAATTCTTCAAAACCCTACATTAGGTAATAACATAGTTAAAATTTGTCTGTTTTGTGCATGTAATACTTTTTTTGGTTTAAAACAATCTCTATTACCTTTTCTTTGTCTGCTTTCTTTATTGTAAAATAGTAACAGAAGAAATAATTATATCTAAAATCATAAGTCCAATTACATTATCATAATAGCACCTATTTATTTTTCATTAAATTTCACTTACAATGTACTCAAGTAGTACAGATAAGCAGATAAGCAAAAAGAAATAAAGTAAACATAATATCAAAAATAATCATCCAAAGATAATCATGATAAAGTTTTGCTTTGTATATGTTGAGATGCTTTTCTTTTTGTGTGAAGGGAGATTTGTGATGTATTCTACAGGAATCATCTTGTGCTCACAAACATTTTGCAGTTGGCCCTTTTCAAACTTGATAGAGTATGAATAATTTTCCTTATTAATACATATGCATTAGTTCTAATGGTTTCATTTTATTCATTAGAATCTTTGGAAACGTTTTCATTATTGTTTATCTCAAAGTATTTTCTGATTTTCCATGCAATTTTTTCTTTGACCCATTGATTGTTAAGAGTGGGTTTATTTCTATTGACTTGTGAATTTCCATTTGGTCTGAGAAGATATCTTGTATCACTTTAATATTTTAAAAATGGTTGAGACTCATTTTGTGGCCTAACATACAGTTGATCCTGGTGAATGTTGCATGTACAATTGCAAAGAATATGTTAGTGGAACATTCAGTAGGTGTCTAGGAGGTACACATGGGTTTTAGTGTTTTTCTAGTCTGATTTTCCGATTGACCTTCTGACTGCTATTTTACCTGTTGTTGAAAGTGATGTGTTAAAATCTCTATTGGGAATTTTAGAACTGCCTATTTTTCTGCCAATATTCCCTCTCTGGAGCCTTGTTATCATTCTTATGTAAAGAAAGTTTTATCATCTCAAAGTCGTCTCTTAAGTTTGATGAAAAACTCAAGTCATAAAATGTAAACCTTAATTTTAGAATTGCCTATTTCTTCTTTCAATTCTGTCTATATTTTTCTTCATATATCTTGGGACTTTGTTGCTTGGGGTATATATATTTTAATATATTTTAATTATTGTATCTCCTTGCTGTTTTTATTCTTTTGCTTTTTTATAATGTCCTTTGTCTCTTTTAATAATCTTTGATATAAAGTTTATTTTAACTATTGTTAGTATGGCACATCAATCTTTAATTTGGTTATTACATGAGCAGGATGTATATTTTTTGCATCATTTCATTTGCAACCAATTTTTGTCTTCAGATGTGAAATGAGTCTCTGGTGGACAGAATGTAATTAAATATTTTTAATCTCCTTTTCCCAACAAGAAGAAAATTTTCAAAAATTAAAATCTCCTCTTTCAACCAGACTTTTAATTGAAGAATTTATTCTATTTACATATAAAGTAAGTTATGACAAGAAAGGATTTATTTTCACTATTTTGCTATTGTCTTCTGTATTTTATATGTCTTTTCTACTCCTCCACTACTGCTTACTTTTATGTTTAGTTGATATTTTTTCTAATGTACTGTTCTGTTTCACTCTTCATTTCCTTTTCTGTCATTTGTGGGAAAACAAATAAAACTAGAGAATACAATGATCTCAGGTGAGATCAGCCAGTCAGGAGTGGTAGGATTTCTTCATACATGGAAGCTAGAGAAAAAATAAAAAACAAAAGGAGCTTCAGATAAATGAGGATAGAGATGAGCAGAATAGTGAAAGGAGATTGAGAGAGGGAGGTGGGGAGGGGAAAATGGAGGATTTAGAAAGAAAGAGTTCAAGTAACATTATGTTATATGTTATGTTACTTCCAATCTCATTGACATATACAAGGAGGAAGGAGGAGGCATCAGGGTGAGATGTGAAGGGAATATACCAAGCAATGTGTGCATGTATGAATATATTACTATGCTGCATAATTACAATGTGCCAATAAAAGTATAAACAATTTTTTAAAAAGTGCTGGTTACAATTATATTTTACATTTACAACAACCTAAGGAGAGGTTACAATTAAATTTTATATTTATAATAACATAGTCTGAATTACTATGACTTAGTTTCAATCATATGAAAAACTCTGCTCCTATATATCTGTCCTTTCCTCTTTTTCTTATTATTGCCACAAATCATATCTTTATAAATTATGTATTCATGAACATAGCTTTATAATGATTGTTCTGTACATTTTCCTATCAAATTAGTTAGAAAAACATAATTACTCACCAAAAGTAAAATAATACTGACATTTGGAATTACATATTTATTTATTTTTCAGAAATTCTTTATTTCTTTGTGTGGCTTCAAGTTATTTTCTAGTGGCCTTATATTTCAGCTTGAAAAACTCCCTTAAAAATATTTTTAGGGTAAGTTTATTAGTGATAAACTATTTTTTTATTTAGATATAGCTTAATTTATTCTTAATTTTTTTTCTTTTTGTGGGTCTGGGGATGGAACCCAGGGGCATTTGACCTCTGAGCTATACCTCCTGCTGTGTTTTTTATTCTTTATTTTGAAACAGGGTCTCACTGAGTTGCAGAAGACCTCACTAAGTAGCTGAGGCTGTCCATGGACCACGATCCTCCAGTCTCAGCCTCCCAAATGCTAGGATTATAAGACTGTGCCACTACACCCGGCTGTTCTTAATTTTTGAAGGATAGTTTTGCCAGCTATAGAACTAATAGAATTTTAAAAATATTTTAAACATATCATTCCATTGCCTTCTGGCCTTCATGGTTTCTGATGAAATGTCAGTTGTTAATCTTGAGTATCTTTTACACAACAAATTGCTTATCTCTGGCTGTTTTCATGATCTCTTCTTTGTCTTTGTCTTATGATAATGTGATTAAAATATATCTCATTGAGGAGCCTGAGTTTACACTATTTGGAGTTTGTTGAACTGCTTGGATGTATAGATCTATGTCTTTCATCAAATTTCAGTAATTTTTAGTCATTATTCTTTTAAATATTGTTTCTGCTCATTCCTTGACTCTGTGAATATACTCATAGGTACATATGTTGGTTAGCTCAGTGGTGCCTCATGGGACTGTAAGCTTCCATTTAATTTTTTTCCTTGGCCCATTTTTTTTCCTGCTATTCAGACTGGATACTTTTTGCAGATCTATTTTCAAATTTACTGGTTCTTTCTTCTGCTTTCTCAAATCTGATTGCTATTGCACCAGAGGGGGTAGATTCGGCAAAGGCAATGAAACTGCTACAAAGGTCTCCTACCATGTTTCAGTTACCCATTTTTTGATTGAGCATTAACTTGGCTGCTGTGAATCTTTGATAATCTTCCAGAGTTTTGACAAAGTTGATTCTGATGGGCTTTGCCAGATTTTTTGAGGGGTTCTTTTGAAAGATAAGACTTTAGAGTTTCCTACTTCACCAATATGTTATGTTTTTTCTTTTGAGATGTATTGTATCACATGGTGAATATAAAAAAAATTGTATTATACTTTTCAAAATCACTAAAAAAGTAAATTTCAGATGTCTTCACTATAAAGATAAGAAGTATTTGAGGGAGCATATCTGTTAATTACCTTTATTTAGTTATTCTATATGGAATTAATAAATTATAACATCATTTTGTATCTCACAAATATATAAAATAAAATTTTTCAATTTAAAATTGAAAAATAAGAATTGAAAAATAAAAACAAAATGTCATTTTTTGTTATATCTTGTTTCAACCTAAATTTGTTAAATGAATATCACATGTATAGATATTTATTGCCTTCTAAATTTGGAGGCCATTATAAATAACACTATGGTAGACATCTATTATAGCCAGAGTTTATGTCAACTATTTCTTCAGGATAATTCCTAGATAAAGAATGCTGCATCTTGGAAATAAAAAGATATAGAGTTTTAGGTGACAGTAACTTTGGCAAAGAAAAAAATCTCAGAACCCTGATAACTAGTATATCAAGAATCAAATTGTAAGCCTGTTAAGGCTTAGTGATGAAATATTTGAGTGAATTAGACATATTTATTCAATTGCAACTTGTTCTTCTAAAGTAACCAGTTTCCAAACCTGAGTTGATGTGCCTGAGTCAGGTCTTTAGTGTTCCAGTTACCTATGTGGGCTGAAGTTGTACACTCACCCCAAAAGACCCTACAGTGAATTAAAGTCAACAAAGGAATAGAAGTTAATTCCTTTGACTTGGAGGCTATATCCATAAATTCCAAACGGTTTCTAATCTAAGGCTGATTCCAAGCCATCCAGAGGCAAATGGCCAAAATACATTTTTAAGGTGAGCTGTTTGTAAACAATTACTACTCTGTATAATTTGTGCTTGATTAAAACCTGTAGTAGTTCTGTAGCAGATACCAATAAATTCAATAAATCTCTCTCCTAGCAACCACCCCTTCAGAGTCCTCTTACTTTCACTTTTCATTAGTTATGACAAGCTCCATATCTATAAAGTGAAAAAACCTATTTTCAGTCTCATATTATCCTGTAGTTATAACTGTAATTATCCTATAGTAGTTCATTGTAGTAGCTGCAGTCTATCTCTTTTTATTATATTAAAGTTATTTATATTTTACTCTTTCTCTTTTGTCCCTGCCTGACAAAAAAACAACACAATTTGGATTCAAAGATTCATTTTTATGGGTGACTGTGCTTGAATATTGGTACTCAGGACCCATTGGCTTCTTTTATTTTCATACTTCTTTTTTCTTTTTTTTTGGTGGTACAGGGGTTCCCGGAAGCCCTTCTACCTCCGGGCTACACTCCCAGACCTATTTTTTATACTATTTTATTTGGAAACAGGGTCTCTTAAGCCAGCGCAGCTGGCTTCGAACCTGCGTGATCCTCCTGTCTCCGCCTCCCAAGTGCGGGGATTACAAGTGTGAGCCACCACGCCCGGCTTATTTTCATATTTTAACATGATATAGCTTAACTTTAATTTCACCAAGAGAGTGAATATTTGTAAATAGAATATTTGGGACTAACTTGGAAGAAAATATATTCTTTTCTTCTAAGTGTTGGGTAGGCGCTGAGATTTTACATACCACTTCTTTTTGTTGTTGACTTTCCAAATCTCAATTTATTTTATTTTTTGGTGGTACTAGTTTTTATTTTATTTTATTTTATTTTTAATTTTTAATTTTTGGTGGTACTGGGGTTCCTGGAAGCCCTTCTACTTCTGGGCTACACTCCCAGACCTATTTTTACATTTTTATTTGGAAACAGGGTCTCCTAAGCCAGCCCACACGGCTGGCTTCGAACCTGTGTGATCCTCCTGTCTCTGCCTCCCAAGCGCGGGGATTACAAGCTGTGCCACCACGCCCGGCTTTATTTTAAAAAAATTTATTGGTGCAATGTATTCATACATCATAATGGGGTAAAACACTTGTGTAGACATATATGCACTCATCACCCAGCCAGTCCCAACCCCGCTCCCTCCCCATCCCTCCCTCCTATGCTTGGCTTAGTGGTTGACTAAGATATGAGTAAGTACATCGTGTGCTTTACAGAGTTTCCTTCTCCCCCCTCCTATCCCCACAGTTAGGTTGTCTTATTTGCTCCTCTATAGGATTTCCTTTTTCATCTAGAGTTTCTCCTATGACCCATTTCTCCTTAGCTTTTGCATATTAGGGAAAGAATCCGATTTCTTATTTTTTGCAATTGACTAATCTCAGTCAAAATTTTTTGAAACCAATTGAAATTCTCAACATGGGTAGAGAACATATGGCCAGGAAAACATTACTGGAGGGACATTTTGAGCTGTTAATGACATAGAAACTTTTTTGCAAACCTTCAAAAGTTCTTTACCTCAGTATATGGTGTGGTTCTGTTCAACTTCAAAATGCTGTGAACCTCAGTATTTCAAGACCAACTTTTAAATTCCAGAGAAAGGGTAAGGTACAGTTATAGGTTGGGTTTTTTGTTTGTTTTGCTTTGTTTTTTTTTTTGTTTTTGTTTTTTTGTTTTGGTGGTACTGGGGTTCCTAGAAACCCTTCTTCCTCTGGGCTATACTCCCAGACCTATTTTTTAAAATATATTTTTATTTGGAAACAGGGTCTCTTAAGCCAGCAAGGCTGGCTTTGAACCTATGCAATCTTCCTGTTTCTGCCTCCCAAGCGCGGGGATTACAAGCATGCACCACCATGCCTCTCATTTTGCTTTGTTTTTAGACATGAGCTAAATCCTGAATTTTCTTCTCTACTCCCTTAAAGTGGATGAATGTGAAGATAGAAAATGACTACCAAATCTCCTTAAGATCTGACTAATTCATTGCATTCTTCCCTCCACTTCTAACTAGCACTTGGCCATTAGCATCAAGCTCAAATTATTTTTCAAGGTCACTCTGAATGAGAATGTGTAGTTATGTCTCCAAAGGAGAAGGAAGGCATCATTTACCAAGCAGCGAACGCTCTATTCCTATTTATTCATCTATTCATTATTTATGAAGTACCCTATATACATCAGGAACTGGGCCACATGGTGATGGAGGTGTGTATTATTTTCAAAGACTAAATGTTGTATCACAATTTCAGGGCCAGCATGCTCTTTCTGCCCGAAATCATGGAAACATCCGTGGCTCTAGCTAACCTCACAAACTATTACAAATGAATTCAAAGAAAATTAAAAAAAAACACACACAAAGCTTTTGTATTCATCCAATTTGGTCCTGCCTAACTGTTAAAACTTGTCTTCATTTTTCTCTTTTCATCCAGTTATTTGGGAAAGAGATACTTCAGCTTTAGTCTGCAATTGGGAAGCTAAGTAGCTTACATGTGCTGATTGAGAAAGAAAGCGCCTATTTTTATGTAAAGATCTCTCTCCTATTGGGTTAGGTGTTCCAGCAAGTAATCACTCCAAAAAATGTACACTTACTGATAATTATCCCAGAAAACTATTAAGAAAGGTTTACAGTTTCTTCCTTTGATTCTCCTATTTCTGGCAGGAGTACCAAAATTTTCAAGGAGGGCTCATAGAATCCCAGCTCAAACAGAAAAGGAAGCATTAACAGTCCTCCCAGGAAAGGATATTCTTGCTGATCCAGGAAAAACCAAATTCTGGCTCTCTGCATTTGTACCAAAACTTTATAGAGATATTTGAAATCAAGTTTCCAAAACCTTTGGGTGGCTCCTTCATCTTCAATAATAACATTAAGAGTTACTGAGTGCTTTAGCCAAAAGTGGTAGGATGAAGTTGCCACAATTTGGTCCAGCATTTTTGGAAGGGATAAAATGTCAAGCAAGAAAAATTGTCGGTTATGAAGTTGCAGTGCGTTTTTTCTCCACAAATAAAGCCCAGTGTGACATTTTACATAAGCTGAATTTCAGAAGACAAGGAAATGACATCTTTTATCTCTAACTAGGTTCTGGAATTAATTTGCTCTTTTTCACTTGCATCAATATATTTGTCCTCCAGTGGCATATGTTTCATCAGCCCAGCCATGTGGAAAACTCAGACACAAAGAACTGTTTGTTTCTTGCAAGAGCAATGTGAATAGGGTATTAATGTAATTTTGATGCCAAATAAAGTACTTTGTTATAGCAGAGAACATACTAATGAAGAGACTTAGAGAGGGACTAAATTTGTTGGTCTTTGGATATTTTCCATAGTAGACTGGTAGAGTTGGCTCAACCATTTCAAATATCTGGGTATACTGTGTGAATATATTTTATCACTCCTCCCCTTTCTAAAGGGGATAACATAATAATTTCCTATTATAAAGATTTTGGAGAGGATTTTGTCATGCAGACCTGGTCCAATGGGATAACAATAATGTCATGCAGTGGAGAGATTCTCTCCACAATGAAGTTTAGCAACCTTTGGGAGGCAGGATAAGGCTTTTGAATAATTTATGGCAACACTAAGGAGACTGTATGCTTAAACATGGGGATTTACATGACAATTAATTTTGTATGGAGATAGAATGGAACAATAAAGATGGTTACAATATTTTAACATAAATGAGTTAGGTTACAAGAGCTATTCCATACATATTTCAAGATTTTAGGATAATCACGATGGTAAAATGACAAGATCAATGGATGAGAATCCAGGGGATGGGATTCTAATGTCAATTTTTAACAGCTGAACCACCTGTAAGGAGTGATGATGGTGCAGATAATAATGCTTGTGAAATTATTTCATATGGCAGTTGTGAGCATTCAATATACTAAATGATAAAGTTCCTTGAAAATTAGAAATTACCCACCAGTTATTATTGCAGAACAAGTTTAACAACTGAAATCCATAGCTGGGTAGATCTTACTTGATCTAAAAAAGAAAAAAGGAAAAGTATACTTCCAGCCGGGCGTGGTGGCGCATGCTTGTAATCCCTGCACTTGGGAGGCTAAGACAGGAGGATCGCACAGGTTCGAAGCCAGCCTCAGCTACTGAGTGAGGCTCTCAGAAACTTAGTGAGACCCTGTTTCCAAATAAAATAAAAATAGGTCTTGGGGTATAGCCCAGAGGTAGAAAACCTCTGGGTTCCACCCCCAGTACCACACAAAAAAGTATACTTCCACAAATCACTAAAATATGTAATTTGGCATGTAAGTAGTATCACTTAGTAAGTCTAAAATACTTCTGTTGTATCTTGAGTTTCCATACAAATCGTTAGCTTTAAGGAATACTTTAACATAGTTTATGACCTCACAACTTCAGTGTGATTTGCTGACAAGGATGAGTGAGAGTTATTAAGAGAAGCCTCAAAATGTAAAGAAAGGAGCAACTTGTGATTTCCTCTGAATTCTCTTTGTGAACTCGGTTACAGGACAATGTGATGGGAGTATTTTAGTAAATGGGAGTATTTTAGTAAACGAGTCACTGTCAAGCTGCCTTATAAGAGCTGACTGGCCATTGTCCTATGACACTTCACAGACTGAATCAGATCCAGGGCTAAAACCTAAATGGAAGGATACTCAAGTTGAATAAGTTAAGCAGGATCACATTGTAAAAATGCAACCTTATGACTTTCTATGAGGACATTTCAATTCCAAGACTTTATGGATCAAGGTAGAGTAATCATCAATTAGACAACAATGGATTCATCAAAATGGTGCCAAGTTAGAATCTGGTATATCTACTTTATTAGCTTAATTATCAATTCATTATTTGTCACTTCTAAGTATCTTATTAGGTTACATTTGTGTTCAAAAATAGTGTGCTGTGTAATATGATGAAATATTATTTTACTATGAATTTTCTTAAAAAAATTATGGTTAGTCAAAGATCAACTTCTGCTTACCTTCTGCTGACTTATCCTAAGTCCTCAAAGTGGAGTTGAAAGCTCTTCCCATAATGTGCTTAACATCATAATATTGGTATGCACCATAATTTTTTATTCCTCCAAAATTTAATTACACATTTTCCTCTTCCCTTTCAATTTAGAAGAATTAGGTGAGCACCATGAGAAAAATTATTTTGATAGGATGTTAGTTCAATAAGAAGGCCATTGAACTAACAAAATTTCACTACTCAACTATGGCCAGGTTGTTTTTTTGCAGATGTAAGGTATTTCTTTCTTTCTTTTTTTTTTTTTTTTTTTAGGTGGTGGTACTGGGGTTCCTGGAAGCCCTTCTACCTCTGGGCTACACTCCCAGACCTATTTTATATTTTTATTTGGAAACAGGGTCTCCTAAGCCAGCGCGCGCGCTGCTGGCTTCGAACCTGCGCAATCCTCCTGTCTCCGCCTCCCAAGCACGGGGATTACAGGCGTGCGCCACCACACCTGGCAAGGTATTTCTAATTAACTTAACTTCCTCATCAATGGCAGTGGGAGGCTATAAAAATAAAGTACAATAATAAAAATTAAATTTTAATTGAAAGAAAAGAAAAATAATGAATCATCTATCTGTTGAAGTTGGAAAAGTTTATTCTGCTGCATTTTTAAAAATTTTCCTTAAATGGTTAGGTGGAGACAATAGATGGAAAGATAATTATGAGTCAGGATTCAGGGTTCTATTTTTACTTCCTTGTTCTTGCATCTAGTTGTATTTTTTCATCAACCAAATACTGAGATTTTGAGTGCATTGTTGGGTAAATGTTTATTATAGACTTAAGATTCTTGGATTTGGGGTGCTATAAAGGAAAAGAATATTATTGTTATTACTCATGAGAAATAGTTTTAGTGATGACTTTGGCTGGGGCTGACTGCCTTTATGTTGGCTAGCAAAAAAAAGTCAACACAAAATCATCAAGCACATTTTTTTTTTGCACTAGGCACTAACAACCTAAGAGCTACTAGCCTTTAAATTAAAGAATACAGCCGGGCGTGGTGGCGCACGCTTGTAATCCCCGCGCTTGGGAGGCAGAGACAGGAGGATCGCGCAGGTTCGAAGCCGGCCGCGCGCGCTGGCTTAAGAGACCCTGTTTCTAAATAAAAAATATAAAAATAGGTCTGGGAGTGTAGCCCAGAGGTAGAAGGGCTTCCAGGAACCCCAGTACCACCAAAAAAAAAAATAAAATAAAAAAATAAATTAAAGAATACTTCCTTTAAAACTGACAATTCGATATGAACAGCATTCTCTTGAAAATAATACAAAAACTGTACTCTTGCTTACATTCTTGGTAAGAGGCTGGGTACTAGAAGACACCCAATAGATACTTGTTGATTGATTTTTTTCTCATATCTGGTTATCTTTATTCTTTGTCCAACCCACCTGAAGTAGAGTAGATTATGCAAAAGTCTCTTAAAATTAAATTTTATTTCTCTGCTCTGAGATGCACTTTTTCTTTCCAGAGAAATGCACAGAGAATGGCCATACTTCAGCCAACTACATGTTTCAAAGCACTTCCACAGAGATGAAAGTTTGAGAGTGTGTCATTATTGATCAAATTCCTGTCACCCAAATTTCCAATGAAAATGCCTTTAGCCTCAGTAATAGGAAAGCTCTATTAAACAGTATAAAATAGTTAAAGACTTCCCAGACAAAGTACATCAGGGCTCTGCCTCTACCTCTCTGGCATCCCCATTGGTTTTGCAATGCTTACAAGCTCCTATGGAGATCAGGATGGCTTCAGCAGTTCTGAGCATCACAACCAGGTATCTCTATCCATAGAAAGGAGAGGGGCCATAACTTCCTTTGGAAAATCAAGGAAATAATTTCCAGAAACTTCAGTCCCACTGACCAGACCTTGCTTCATGAATCATTTAGTACAATCAGGTCCCTTTCCTTTTGTAAACCGTGCACTGGCAAAGAAGTAGGATTAGCAGGACGGTTAGACTAATTGATTAGGAAAAAAATGATGCTGGGAGAATACCATTGCAATTGCAATACCTTTCACTGGGGAATATTTGGTTCAAGTTTCCATAACAAAAATCAGCATGTATATAAATTCCATAATTTGACAATCCAGAATACATTCTAATTTGAATCGCATCTTGAAATTGAGATTTAAAAAAATATAATCCAGTTATTTAAAACATCCATTACTATGATGATTTCTTCTTAAGAATCTGTGCCTTGTGAATTCTAAAGGATGAAACTAAAGGGCCTAACAAAAATCCAGCAAAGGGTCTATAACTTTAAATATCTTCATTACAAGTTCTGGGGTTTCTCAACTAATCTTGCTTAATCATCTTGAATGCTTGCACAAAAAGGAAGATGAGAAGGTCAGGAAAAAAATGATCATCCCCATTTAACCCCCTGTACCAAAAGCATCTTGAGTCATTCCAATTAGTTAAACTGGAATAATAAGGAGAGTCCTGGACAGGACCTGGGGAACACCCAGATTTGCTATATGCAGATGTGGTTGTTCATGATAAAAAAAAAAACAAAACAAAACTTTTCTTTATGAGCTTCTATGTTTAGGTAACAGGAGGGTCTGTGATGGGGTCATTAATGATCATTTAACTGTAAGAAACTATGATGTCAGTGTTCTTTAATTCTGCTGCATTTCCTGGATTTCTGAAGGAAATACTAATAAGGATAGTCCAAGAGGGGGAACAACCCCAGCTAAACAGGACTGAGCTGATGAACTCTGGAACAACTGAGCAATTATTAACCCTCCCTAAATGATCCCGTGACTGAAAGCGTTGCAATTTATAAGGTCCCAAAGAAACACTGGGCCTGGATCTTAAATATCCTTATTAATATGTTGGAGAGAAACAAAGGAGAAAGGAAAATATTTTATGTGACAGCATAAACTGAGTATTATAGAAAACACTATGGTTTTCAACTATCTTCAGTTTATGGGGCATTACTATTAGCCCATGTGATCTTCCCCACCACCTAAAGATGTGGAAAGAAAACATGTCACAGGTCCTCATTTTCTGGGAAAGAAGTATCAGACTCAGTGAACCCAGAGGTAGAAAATAAAACCAGTAGAGCTAGGGACAGAACTCAATCTTTTTAATGGTGAAATAGTCTTAAGGGGATTCTACCTATTTTTAAGCTTGAAATTTTTAAATTTTTATTGGTGCATTGTAGTCATATTTCCTAATGGAGTACAAGATGGTAGAGGCATACATGCACACATCATTCAATTAGCCCTTACCCAATTCCCACCCCATTCCCTCCTTTCTCCCTCCTTCTCATGTCAGAAAAATAAAAAGAAAGAAAAAAGAAGAAAAAAATAAGAAATCAGATGCTTTTCCTAATATGTGGAAACTAGAGAGAAAATGGGTCATAGGAGGAACTCTAGACAAAGAAGGAGATACTGTAGATGAGCAAATAAAGTGATCTAAGGGAGGGGGACTAGAAGGGGACGTTCCCTAATGACATACATTCACAAACATATCAAGGTCAATCACTAAGCTAAACATGAAATGCTTATAATTTTAAGAAACTTTTAACATCTAGCAAATGTCAGATAACTTGTAACAAAGTTTTGATGGGTTTATATTATCACTTTATTCATTTGGTAGATATTATTGAGTACCTACCATGTGTCATGCATTCCTAATGATGTCTTTATACTGAAGGAGGTTTATTCATGCCTCTTGTATATTACCTCTGGTTTGAAAAAATGTTCTGGTTGGCTGAGATAGTTTGATCTTGAGCTTAAATCTTCTCTTTTTGTCTATGGTGAAGTGATTATTCTCACCTCTCCGTTCAGTGTCTTAACAGGAAATGGATTGACTGGCGCGTTAACAGGTAGGCTTTTGCCTCATTCTATATTTAATGCCTTCTTGGCTATGTACCTGGTGGAAATTTTTCTCCAAACTACCTGAGCCTCAAGATATAGAAACAGTTTATGTTATTTGGAGGTCTTTTGAGTTGCTGCATCTACATAGCTGAAAAATTTCTGGGGCAGATTTCCACTGTTTTCCCCAGTTACTTTAAACACCATTACTCCTAATCTACTAACCTGTAGTCAGTTTGGCTAAGCAAATTCGTCAGTTTGTTCCATAGTTATGAATGTATGCTCATGGCGGGCACTTAAAAGGAACTTTTAGAATGGCGATTTATTTAATCCCCAGCGTCCAAGAAAAGAAATGTCCTGGTAGGATGGAAACAAGTCCTGGCAGGTAGCAGTAAAACCAGTGTTTTCTTCTGTAGACCTTGATGATACTTGTAATTACTGTCATCTACATCAAAATGATTGAAGTAAAATTGTGTCTGTCCAGATGCTCAGCATACACTTCCTCACAGTAAATTAAAGTCAACATTAAACATCTGAAATGCCTGTAATTTGAACCACAGCTGCAAGAAAAGTCATTCAGTTGTGAATTTGTTAGACCATATGTTATCGTACCAAGTGTAGGTTTTCCTTTCCAAGATCCCTATTGCTTTCACTGGGATAAATTTTTTTTAATGCCATTGGCTTGCTCTCCTAGCTACTCCATGACTAAGATGTAGCAGATTGAATAGCTTTGGCAAATAACAGCTTTTAAAAATAGAATCAATCCCATGCTTCAAGTTTAATTTGCTGAAAGAATATACTACTTATCATAATCATCTTTCCTCTTCCCTCCCCCACTCCAACACCACACACACACACACACACACACACACACACACACACACACGCATGCGCGCGCACGCGCGTGCACGTGCACATGCACACACACATGCATGCATACACCATCAATAAATGGCCAACCTGAGCAGAGCATGGTGGCACATGCCTGTAATCTCAGTATTGCAAATTCGAGGACAGTCCTAGAAATTTAGTGAGACCCTGTTTCAAGATTTAAAAATGAAATAGGGGTGAGGATGAAGTTCAGAGGTAGAATACCCTAGGTTCAATCACCTGTACCACACACACATATGAAAGGAAGAAAGAAGAGAGAAAGAAATAAGAGAAAAAGAAAGAAGAAAAGAAAGAAAGAAAAGGCAAGGTTTTAGGATAATTATAAAACCAATATTTATTTTTAATTTTTATCCATACATTGTAATTATAAATAAAAGATTCAAGCTGGGTGTGGTGGCACACCCTTGTAATCTCAGTACTTGAGAAGCTGAAACAGGAAGATCAGAGGTTTGAAGCCAGCCTTAGTACCTTAGTGAGACCCTGTTTTCAAATAAAAAATAAAATCGGGCTGGGGGTGTAACTTGGAGGTAGAGTGCCTTTGGATTCCGTCCTCAGTTTCAAAAATCAACCAATCAGTCAATCAATCAACCAGTCAATAAATAAATGATTCATTGTGATATATTCCTACATGTACATAACATAATTTGGTTAACTCTCCCCAGTTCCATCTCTTTTCCTTCCTCCCTCCCATCCTTTAATGTAAAGACACTATTCAAATTAGTTGCCATTTCTTCCCATGAATGGAGCTCTTTGCCTAGTAAGAATGTTTAGCTATGATCTGGTTTTTCTCATGTGTCCAAGCTTCTTTCCCAAGGGTAAATAGATAAATGGTGGTCAAGCAGGACCACATCCTAAGGATGGGGGAGACTGGGCACCTAGATGGTGCATAAAAGGAGTGACCACTCTGAATTACCAAACTGGTAAAATTTCACTTTCAAATGCCTTCAAAATATTAAAGGAAACTTCTGAGTTCCCATAGTGATCCACTGAGACTAGTAACAAAATTTCTTCTGTAGCTTCCTCAATAATTCAAACATTAAAAAATTTTAAATTTAAAGTATGTTTTGATTATTTTTATCTTGGAAAGTAGATTATATAAAGCAGATAATATATGTTTTATATCTCTCTAGTAAAAGATAATGGTGACATAACTTACCCTATTCTAGAATTCTAGAATTCTTATTCTATTCTATAAAATAAGTAATATTCTATTGTATGAATATACCAACATTTGTTTATCCATTTATCTGTTTGTGGATATTTAAGTTGTTTTTAGTTTGGGATTATTGTGAATAAAACTGGAGTGAATATTTATGTAAAAGTCTTTCTGGAGACAGAGTTTTCTATTTTGGGCAAATGCTCAAGAGTAGAGTTGCTGGTTATATTGTAAGTTTTATTTAATTATATAAGAACATTTCACATTGTTTTCTAATGTGGTTGTTCAGTTTTACACTCTAGTTGTACATTCTCACCAACACTTGGCATATCAATTTTTTAAATTTTAGTTATCAAAATGGTTATGAACTAATATCTAATTTGGGCTATAATTGGCATTTAGAGAAATGATGACTAGTGTATTTTGTATTTTTTTGCACGGAGTATTGAACTCAGGGGCACTCTACCTCCAAATAGTTCTGTTTTATTTTATTTTATTTTTCATTTTTTGTGGTACTAGGGGGTGGAACCCAGGGACTTTCTACCTCCAGGCTACACTCCCAGACGTACTTTATAATTTATTTGGAAACAGGATCACTAAGTTCCTGAGAGTCTCACTAAGTAGCTGAGACTGGCTTCAAACCTGTGTGATCCTCCTGTCTCAGCCTCCCAAGTGCTGAGATTACAAGTGTGCACCACCATGCCCCGCGTTCTGTTTTATTTTGAAACATATTCTCACTAAATTGCTGATATTGGTCTTGAACCTGTGATTCTCCTGTCTCAGCCTCCCTAGTACTGGTATTACAGGAGTGTGCCAATGACTAATGATTTTGAGTAACATTTCATGTGCTTATTGGCATTCTGAGTTTATAAGATTACCATCATTGAAAGAAATCACGTCACTAGTTGTAAGTTTTTACGTTTTAAATATTAATATAGCCAGGCGTGGTGGCGCACGCTTGTAATCCCCGCGCTTGGGAGGTGGAGACAAAAGGATTGCTCAGGTTCAAAGCCAGCCGCGCTGGCTTAAGAGACCCTGTTTCCAAATAAACATATAAAAAAAATAGGTCTGGGATTGTAGCCCAGAGGTAGAAGGGCTTCCAGGAACCCCAGTAGCACCAAAAATATATATATAAATTTACTTATAAATATATATATATATGAATTTACTTATGAATTTAATTTTATATAAATAGAGCTATTCAAATATTTAATCTTTTTTTGAGTTAGCGTGGGTGAAATGTCTTTTTCAAGGAATTTCACCATTTTCTTTAAGTCGGTGATATTCCCCTGTTAGTTTTCCTCAGCATCTGTAGTTACACTTCTCTATCATTTTCAATATTGAAAGTATATTTTCTTTTTTCCTTTCCTTCTCTATTTCACTCTCCTTGGGATGAGGTCTTTTAATAAATATTTTATTCTCTTATTTTATTTTATTTTATTTTATTTTATTTTATTTTATTTTGCAGTACTGGGAATTGAACCCAGGGACATTCTTTCTCTGAGCTATACTCTCAGCCCTGTTTTTTATTTTTTATTTTGAAACAGGGTCTCATTAATTTGCATAGGGTCTCACTAAGTAGCTGAGGCTGGTTCTGAACCTGTGCTCCTCCTGTCTCAGCCTCCCAAGTATTAGGATTACAAATGTGTGAAATGTGTGTCACCACACCTGGCTTGCCATCATCATCATCATCATCATCATTATTATTATTATTATTATTATTATTATTATTATATCCTTCCCTTTACTCACCTTTTTCTAGTTTAATAAAGTTGAAATTTAGATCATTGATTCTTAAAGCATTATACTTTACTAAGCATAAAAGCTCCAGCTTACCTTATAAACACTGCTTTAACTGTCCCATCAGTTTTGATATTTTCTGTTTTCATTAAATTTCAATTTTTGCCTTTTATTTTAGTTTTTTTTTGACTCATGACTTGTTTAAAAGTGTTTACTTTTATTTCATTTTCTTTTTTTTGTGGTACTGGGGATTGAACCCTGGGGTATTATACCTCTGAGTTATACTCCCACCCCTGTTTTATTTTTTATTTTGAAACAAGATTTTACTAAGCTGCAGATGGCCTCCCTAAGTAGCTGAGGCTTGTTGCCAACCTATGATCCTCCTGTCTCATCCTCCCAAGTATTGGAATTACAAGAGTGCCCCATCAAGCCCAGCTTATTTTCATTTTTTTTATAGTACTGGGGTTGGAACCCAGGGGCTTTCTACCTCCGGGCTATACCCCCAGATCTATTTTATACTTTACTTGGAAACAGGGTCTCACTAAGTTGCTGAGAGCCTCACTAAGGAGCTGAGGCTGGCTTCAAACCTGCACGATCCTCCTGTCTCAGCCTCCCAAGTGCTGAGATTATAAGCATGTGCCACCATGCCTGGTTTATTTTCATTTTCTTGATAGCTTATTTTTAGTTATACCTAATGTAATTACTATGTGGTCAGAGAATGTGCTTGATTGAAATTTACTGAAATTCACTTTCTAGCCCATTATGTATACTAGTGATTATTTCTTGTGTGCTTGAAAGAATGTGTTCTTTGATAGTTATTTGATCAGTGTTTTTGGTAGTTATTTGATATGGTGTTATATAAATTTGCTTGGTATTTTGTTCAGATCTTCTATACATTTTTGCATTAATTTTTTCGATACAGAAGTTGAATCCAGCACTCTGCCATTGAGCTACATCCTCAGCCCATTTTATTTTTATGTAAGGTCTCATTAAGCTGCTGAGGCTGGCCTTGATTTGTGGTTCTCTTTGATTAGCCTCCAAAGTACCTGGGATTATAGGCATAAGCATTGTGTCCAGACAGATTTTTTTATATTCTGATTTTTGTTTCTGTAATTTCCAACCGATAAGTGCTCAGATTTCCAACTATGATGATAATTGTGCTGTCTATTTTATGTCTATTCTGTCTATTTTTATTATACTATTTGAAGCCATCTTATTAGATGAAAGAATATTTAGATATTTTAGGATGCGGTAAAGTCATTTTATTATGAAATAGCACCTCTATCTCTTATAAAGCCCAATTTCTCAGAGTATGTTAATATTGTCACATGAATTTTCTTATGTTTACTATTTGCATGGTATATTTTTTTCCCAGACTTTTACCTTAAACCTTTTGTGTGTCTGTGTGCATTTCTTATACGTTACCTTCTGTTTGATCTTGTTTTTATCCATACCAACAAATTGCTTTTTATTTGTATTTCTGATTACATTTGATGTAATTTTTTTTTGTGTGTGTGGTACTGGGGTTCCTGGAAGCCCTTCTACCTTTGGGCTACACTCCCAGACCTATTTTATATTTTTATTTGGAAACAGGGTCTCTTAAGCCATCAGGCTGGCTTCGAACCTGCGTGATCCTCCCGTCTCCACTTCCCAAGCACGGGGATCGCAAGCGTGCACCACCATGCCTGGCGTACATTTGATGTAATTTTTATGTGGCTGGGTTTAAGTTTACTATCTTGCTGTTGGCTTTTCATCTCTCCCTTAGTATTTTAAAATTTTATTTATTTATTTATTTATTTATTTATTTATTTATTTATTTATTTTGGTGTTTGTTCTATGGTTCATTTTCTGTGTTCTTTTGAGTTAACCAAACATTTTTAGTGTTCCATTTTACTTCTACTTGTGTCTTGGCAAAATTTCTATTTATTATTGTTAAGTTTTTACGTAGTTCCTTTATGGCTAATGAAGTATGTCCATAATTTCTCAACAGAATGCAATTTCATTTACTCACCTTATTAATATTCTATTGCTATCACAGCACATTTTCTCAAATTAAAAAGCCCAAACAATACAAATTTATTATATTACAGTTCTTTAGGCCAGTATTTGGATTAGGGTCTCATTTAGTAATACTTGTTCTTTTCTTGTGTGTGTGGCACTGGGGATTGAACTCAGGGACATTCTGTCTCTGAGCTACATCCCAAACCCTATTTTCTTTTCTTTTTCTATTTCTTTTTTTTCCCCCAGTATGGGGGATGGAAGCCAGGGTGTTCTACCTCTGAGCTACACCCCCAGCCCTATTTTTATTCTTTATTTTGAAACAGGGTCTCATTGGTTTGCAAAGGGCCTCACTAAGTAGTAGCTGAGGCTGGCTGCGAAAGGCAATCCTCCTGTCTCAGCCCTCTCAAATACTGGGGTTATAAGCATGCGCCACCACACCTGGCCCCAAGTCCTATTTTATTTTTATTTTCAAACAAGGTCTTACTAGGTTGATGAAAGTCTCATTACTTGTTGGGTCTGTCCTCAAATCTGCCATTTTCTTGTCTCAGCCTCCCAAGTACTGGTATTACAAGCTGGCTGTGGTAGTGTACACTTGTAATGAACACTTGTGATCCCTGTACTTAGGAGGCTGAGACAGGAGGATCACAGGTTTGCAGCCAGCCTCAGCTACTTAGTGAGGCCCTCTTTAAAGTTTAATGTAGTGATATTCTGTTTCAAAAATAAAAAGGAAAAATAGAGCTGAGATGTAGCTCAGAGGTAGAATGTCCCTGGGTTTAATCTCCAGTACCACCGGGGGGGGGGGGGGAGATAGGACCATAAAGAACCTCTGCCAGCAGTTGGTATATTGTTTACTAACCACACCTCATAGGCAAAAAGGATAACAGAACATATATTTGCTAGAACCATGTAACAGAGGTTTTTCAGTGTCTTTGAAACCATCCGCTTCAATTCTCTCATTTTTCAAAAGAGATAATTGGGGCTCAAGGAGATTATAGCCACCCAGTTTAATATATGTATGTATATATATATATATTGTGTGTGTGTGTGTGGGTGGAACCCAGGGGCTTTCTACCTCCGGGCTATACTCCCAGACCTATTTTATACTTTATTTGGAAACAGGGTCTCACTAAGTTGCTGAGAGCCTCACTAAGTAGCTGAGGCTGGCTTCAAACCTGTGCCATCCTCCTGTCTCAGCCTCCCAAGCACGGGGATTACAAGTGTGTGCCACCATGCCCAGCTCGCCCAGTTTACTATATAATCAGAGGTTTTTCTTTGTGTGTGGGGGTGAGAGGGGGTATTAGGGATTGAACTCAGAGGGATTCTACCTTTCAGTTATACTACTAGCCCTTTTTTTTTAAATTTTGAAACAGGGCCTCACCAAGTTGCTGTGAGTTATGTTAACACAGTGTTATGTTAACACAATGATGCCTTGAACCTGCAGTCGTCCTGTCTCAGCCTCCCAAGTATTGGAATTACAAGTGTGAGTCATTGGAGGATTTTCTTAGGCAATATTAAGCATCATTTAAATCAGTGGATCTCTAACTTCTGTGAGAGAATCACCTGGTGAGTTTTAAAAATGAAACTCTTAAGGCTCTACCCCAACATTCAAATGAATCTGATTATACTAGAGGCTCTACTTTAGAAATATTAAACAGGTAAATATTTATCTAGCAACTCCCTTGCAATCCTTGCTAAATCTTGGATTAACCTGATCATAACTATAGGGCTCCACTGCCATATTATCAGCAAAACACAGGAAGTCTGGTTGGAAGCAACTTTCTCACTAGCGACAGGGTGGATATGCTCTCTGAAGAACGGGCTCAGCTACCCTCTCTCTAGCACTCTACCATATATTAGACTGGAGTCCATTGTGAGCAATCCTGAAAATAGGGAGTAAACATACATATTCCTTGGTTGGACATTAAATTATAGGCATGACTCAGATCAAAGAGAATAATTAAATTAATATTTATTATTAAATATGATTTTATTGGTGCATTATAGTCTCACATCATAATATAAAACATGGGGAGGAGGAAATGGGGTGGGAATTGGGTAAGGGCCAATTGGGTGATGTGTGTATTTATGCCTCTACTATCTTGTACTCCATTAAGATGTCTGACTACAATGTACAATTAAAAATTTTTAAATACATAAGAATAAAAAAATTTAAATTATTTTTATCTTAAAAAAGAATAAGTTAAGCTGGATGTGGTGGCGCACACTTGTAATCCCAGCATTCAGGAGGCTGAGACCTGGAGGATCGCGGTTCGCGGACAGACTCAGCTACTTAGTGAGGTCCTCTGCAACTCAGTGAGACCTGGTTTCAAAATAAAGAATAAAAAATAGGGTAGGGGGAGTAGCTCGGAGGTAGAATCCCCCTGGGTTCCATCCCCAGACCCTCAAAAAAAAAAAGAATAAAGAATAAGTTAGATTCATCAGAAGAATTAATAATTGCACCAAAACCCTAGTCTTGACATTCATTATTTCACTCTAAGATGATTTTAATTGGCTTTTAACTAACCTCTCTTAGTAGACACCTAGAAGGTAACCCTTGAAGTAACTCATAATAAGACTAAGTGGTCTGAAGCAATGCTATGCACCTCCTCTACCTCCTGATTCAACTGTCATGACTCTTCTACCTAAATCATGTAGCTCTCAGAAAGTACTGGCTTTCAAATATCTTATGTGCTGGTCTATATGTCTCCAAATTTATCATTCACTACTTTTCTAAGTGAATTCTTTACTTTAGAAAATTGATCTAGTATTTGCCCAATAAAATATGCCACACTTAAAAAATAATGTAACTCATGTTGTCAGTGACATACATGCACACAATACTTGGTGCTCCCCTCACCTCCCCATTCCTCCCCTTCCCAATATAGACTACTGACACTGTCGGTATATTTACATATGCAAACATAGTTGATGGTAATATTTTCATTGACGAACCTCAGTCTTCCTCCTCCCCTTCCCTGAGATGATAACTTTATATTCTATTTTCTCTGTTTAGTTTAGTATTCTGTGGGGTTAACTATGTTATCTATATTTTTTGGCAAAAGTAAATTATTTATGAAAGTACACTTGTCATATTTAGCATAATATATCTTTATAGAAGGTATTATTTCTTTTTCTTGACCTATTTTACTGGATAGACCTTCAGTAAAATGTTAGGAAAAAATAACAAGTTTATGTGCTTGTCTTATTTTCTTGTCTTATTTTCTTCACATTATTATGGTAACTATAGGTTATTTTAGTTTTTAGCCTATTGAATTAAGAAGAATTTTTCTGTTACAACCTTGATTTTTGCTTACTATTTAATTATCTTAATAACTTGTTGATTACCATGTAGGAAACAAGCCCATTGTATCTAAAAAAAAAATCAAATTTAATCACAGAGCAAATACTAAGTTACTTGTGGTCATTATTATTTTAGGCACTAGGATCCAAAGAAAAATAAGACACAAATCTGTCCCTATTACAGTCTACTAGTACAGACAAACATGTAAAGTAAAACTATGTTAACAGGATGATGTAGATTATATATAATCACACAGTAATCTCAGTACTTGTGAGTCTGAGACAGGAGGAGCACAGATTTGAAGCTAGCCTCAAAAATTTGGCAAGACCCTCAGTAACTTAGTGAGACCCTGTTTCAAAAGTAAAAAAATAAAATAGGGCTGTGGGTGTAGCTCAGAGATACAACATCTCTTGGTTTCATCCCCAGCATGAAAGAAAAAGAAAGAAAGAAAGAAAGAAAGAAAGAAAGAAAGAAAGAAAGAAAGAAAGAGGAAAAGGAAAAAATAAAGAAAAAATAAAAGAAGATGCCAGGATTGTTGAAAAAGATAACTGACTTTAGTAAGAAGAAATAAATGAATTCAGAGAAAATAAAATTTGAGCCAAATTTTACAGGCAGACAAGATGAGCAAAGGACATTCTAGGTAGAAGGCATAGCTCAGAGATCTATTTAAAAAGAGCATGAGATAAAATTGTTACCCTGATAGGAACACCAAAGTAAGGTGGTAGGACATGAGCTAGAAAGAAATGTTGGTGTATTCTATAAAGTAAATGATGAAGTTTGGCGAGGGTTTTTTATTGGATTCTGTGGATAATGGGGAGCCATTGAAGTATTTTACAAAGATCATTCTGCTAACAGTGTGACTGGTGAAATAGATGGTGAAGGATGCTAGTTGGAAAACTAGTTAGAAAGCTAGTGATGCAGATCTGAAATAGGGTAAACATATGTTCAAAAGGAAAGGATAATGCATAGTTGAGTTTTAGAAAGTAGAAACAATTGAATTGATTGCCTAATTGGGTGTAGGGAGCGAAAGAGAGGAGAAATAATGCTTCTTCCCTGGGTATGAGTGCTTGGTCACTTTGAAAAAGATACAGAGAATGAAGAAGGTTGAAGGTGCTATCATCAGTACTTGAATGCTGGGTCTGAGAAGGCCAGCGAATGGCATAGCTACAGGGGAGAGGGAAATGTTGACCTCACATCTCTGATTATGGCTTAGAATCAACCCTAGTCACTCTCTGATCCAGAAGATAGATAATTAAAATAAATCTAGGACTGATGCTAATGAGTTGAGATTTGTAGCAAGCTTTAGCTCTAATAGGACCATTAGACACCATGCTTTACCCCATTTAGTAGTCAGGGTCTTTAACCCATATGTGGCATGATTTTCTGAGGGTCCCAAGCCCACCCCCCATCACTCTTTTCTGGACCCTGCCCTTGACTTATTCAGACATCTGTTCTTTGACCCTGAGTTATTTTGACTTCTAACCCAGATATCCTGGCCTATGCTTAACTTTCACCTATCTATGTAATAATCCACTGAGGTATCATTCTCCTGTGAATATAACCAAACAGAAACCCAAATATAATTCTAAGAGACTTAGAAGACCTACATGGAAGCTGGGTGTGGTGGCACATGCCTGTACAGGAAGATCCCAGTACTCGGGAAGCTGAGGCAGGAGGATTTGAGGCCAACCTAAGCAATTTAGCAAGTCATTGTTTCAAAGTAAAAATAAAATAGGGGTGGGGTATAGCTCAGAGGTAGACTCCTTGGGCTCAATCACCAGTATCCCCCCAAAACACACACACACACACACACACAAAGAAGAGCTACATGGACGACTTCTGAAGGCAAGGTGAAATGGGGCTTAGAACATGAATCACACAGCATGGTATTCTAAGATTTCTCTTCATCCATCTGTCACTCCAAGACTTATATATCAGTATATCAACTGCCTAAAAGGCTTTTTCCTTCCTTTGTAATTTCCCTCTCAATACCTACTGCTGCACTCTACTCTTGGCTACTTTGGAATACATATACCAAGGCATGTGCATGCACGTGAGCGCACACACACACACACACACACACACACACACACAATCACTACTCATTTCCAAACCTCTTTCCCAGTGGAAAGATGGGAGGAAGTAGGTGAGTAGTGAGGTATGAATCTCTTTCAGTGAAGGATAGTAAGTAGATACAGATAAGACACCTGGCTAAAAACAGCTGGAAAAGGTAGAAATTTTGTATGAAAATAAGAAAACGTGGCAAGGTTTGAGATTGCAGAATAAACAAGTCTGCTGGGAATGTGGGTACTGAAAGTGTCACATGTCAAACAGCATAGCTATGATGCTAGGCTTTGTTGGACAGAAAGGTTCACAAAGCACACCAAGGAGGAACTCTTTACCCTGAACATCCTTTCTCACTTACAGTGAGCTGTGGGAGGGAATCTGGGAATTCCTTCTGGCTTGGTGAGTCATTTCAACCCTACCTAGACTCTTATCCCAAGAACTTCTTGTGTTGTTCATCTTCACCAGATCAAACAAAGCACCTGAACTCAAAAAAGGCATACACATTCCTTTTAGGAAAATTCAGGAAGTCCTCACTGATCACAGTCACTTGGGAACACAGATTTTTCTGTCTCTGTCTCCTACTACAAAAACATGTGTGGAAAGTTACAGGCACTGATCTTCAGAAGGAAGTAATAAGGTGTACCCTACATGGATTGTTCCTCTTTTCCAATGTTCATTCATTCCTGAATTTTCTCTCCTATTGTCTTTTAGTTCCTTTTCTAGACTTCTAGTCCAGTGCGTGTCCCAGCGCACCATGGCTCCTTACTGGAGTTTCTTCCCTTATGTTCTTCCTTGTGTCGTGAACTTAAGCCTTACAAGCTTTGCAGACCCCAGGGAGGAAAAGTGTGCTCTAGATTTATGAATGAAAGAATATAAAGTGTCTTGATTTATTTCCGCACCAGAAAGAGTTATAGCTGATTTCTGTTGGCCTTAGAAGCAGCTTATTCATCAAAGCAAGCATTCATTTCCATTCCTTCCCCCATACCCACCTCAAAGACCTCCCAGTACAGTCTCATATGAAAAAAGCATACTTCATGGGAAATTAAAATGATGACATTATCATACTAAGGAACTTTTAGACTTCTCCAGTGTGAAAGTCACAACTTGAGTGTGAATGGTCCATTCTTGTGGGAAAGCCTTCATCAGCCACAAATGGCTCGAATTTCAATTAGATGATTCTCTTATGAAGAAGATAGATATGCATGTATGTGTTGGCTCTCAAGTCCATTTTTGCAACAATAGCTGCAATCATTGATACATAATTCACTTTGCAAACCTAATTATATGTCACCCTTTCAGTGACCCAGCAAAGTCCACATTATTAGTCATTTCATGGATGGAGGATAGGAGGCTGAAAGAGTAAGCAATTGCCCAAGGTCTCATAGGTGAAAAGTGAAACTTATATGAGAGCCCAGATCTATCTATTTCTAAAAATACATTCCAGGATCTGATCATTTTATTGTGCATGAGATGGGTGGAGTTGGAACCAGAGGAAATATAATAGGATTCTGGAATTTTAAGCCAGATGCCCATTTGCTAAATAACTTGTAAGGGAAAGAACTTAAGCAGAACTAGACTGCCTGCCTGCCTGCCTGCCTTCCTTCCTTCCTTCCTTCCTTCCTTCCTTCCTTCCTTCCTTCCTTCCTTCCTTTTACTCTTTGTCTTTTCCAGTATGAAACTCCAACTGCAATCACATAAAAATAAAAAAGTATAGCATATAAAACTGCCCTGAACCAATGTCTGGGTAAAAAAATCTATGAAACTATTCTATTGTTTTATGGCCCCATTTAGAGTGAACATTATGTTTATAGCTTTTCCCCTGAATACACATTAAGGTAATATGGAACTTTTGGTAAAAATTATACCATGCATCTGTGCTGACAGCTTGTTTCCTGCACATAAGTCTCTATCTGCTACTTTCAGCTTTCAATATTTTCCCCAAAGAAGCTAGTTAGGACATTAAAAGGTCCAGAAAGAAACATGAAACAGATGGAACTAGATTTTTGTAGGAAGTGACAGTCATATTGAATTTAATAAAAAAAAACTAGCTAGAAGGAGGCTAGAGAAGAAAATCTATGAAGATACACAAAAGAGCCTGGCTTGAGACAAAATCTCAAGACTGTATAGCCATCTAACTTATAATTATAGGTTGTCCTGTAAGCTGGGTTTTTGTTAAGGTGGAGCAAAACATTTGGTCATCAGTTCTTCCTATCTTGTGGGGAAAATATTCTTGGCCACTAAGCAGCACTGACCTTTTGTAAGTTTAATATTTGTTACTTTTACTTCTTATCCTGATCAAATGAAGACCCTGGAGCTCTGACCTAGGGTAATGCCCCTCAGATACATGGCTGGGCAATGGGTATGGCTGTGGCATTGGAGCAAACAGAAAGCCATTTTGGAAGGATTGGATTGATAGCAGAGAGCAAGAGATGACTGAAGGCTCAACAAGAGGCAAGGCCACAGTGGAGATGGATGCTTCATGGTGTCTCACTTGGAGCCATGTTTGGCATTAAACGGATCCATTTTTGTGTCTAGTATCACCAAAAAGAAGGTTTTATGTGTGGGGTGTGAGTATAGGGGGAGAAGAAGGGTGAGACTGCAGTTAACACAGGAGGGTACTGGCAGCAGCATGCAACCTTGGACAATCTAGCCAATGAAAACGGTTCTGTTTCTTCAGCCCACTCCTTCAACCGCATCATTCCTTCTGTACTTAAATATCCCCTTTTCTATCCTGTTCAGTAACAAGAAAATAACCACTTAATGTTGTTGAAGAATGTTGTTTCTCTTTCATCGACCAGTCTTCCCTTTATTCTTCCCACAAAAAACTGTCAAAATTATGTTCATTTTGTTTCTTCATGGGACTCTTCTTGGGACTCAATTTGCTTTGGTCTCTTCAGTTTTTCTTCACTCGAACAAAATAGCTCTTGCTAGTTACCTGTGACCACCGTGTTTCTAAATCCAGCAGGCAATTTGCAGTTCTAGTCTTGTTGGATGCTCAAGGCATTAACTTCCACCCCTCCATCAGTGATCTTTGTCTTGAAATACACTCTTTTCCTTGGCATCCTTTGCCCCTTCGTTCTTCATGTTTTCCTTCTGCCTTTTTGGCTGCTCTTATTCCATCTCTTTGCCAGTTCTTGTCATCCCACTCTTAAATGTTAGAGTTGGTTAGAGGTAACTTCCAGGCCCTCTTTTCTTGCTTCATATTCTTGCCAAGCCATCTCCTCAATGCCGGTGGCCTGGTTATCAGTGCAGATGACAACCTCTCCCCTGAGTGCCACACTCATATCTAACTGCTTTGTTAACATCTTCTCTTGGAGGTAAGAACCTCAAAACTCAGTCCACTGCCTCACTTTTTTTATTTTTACTTGTTTACAGCAGGTTCTTGCAGGTAACCAGTATGCCCTTGCAATATATACTGTTTATAAGTACTTTCATTGGTGCCATGCAATTATACATCATAGTGAGATTCAAAGTGATACAGACTTACAAACACACACACACACACACACACACACACACACACACACACACACACACACATCATTTGGTGCATTTCCCTCCATATGCAGTTTGAACTTTGAAGGCCCACTCTCTGAGCTAAGCCAGCATGCCTAGTGTACCCCAAGTAAACATGCATGCCTTTAATAATGCTCAGGCCACCTCTCTTCTCTCCTGGTTTGACTTGTTACTAAATCAAAACTTCAAACACACATAACCATATTGCTGTTTTACATTATAAATTTGACTTCATTATCTCTTTCCTTTACATGAAGTTTCCATTGGTGTGATCTCTCAGTAAATGTATTACCACTTATTCAGTTGCTGAAAAGCTATACGGAAGTTTTTGGTTTTTTTTAATTTACTTTGTAATTCTGGGGGTTGAACACAAGACCTCAGTGCATGTCGGGGCAAGCTCTCTATTGCTGATCTACATCCCCAGCTCCTGGAGGTCCTTAACCCTTCCTCCTCCCATATACCACATTCTCCATTCATCAATAGGTTTTTATTATTTAAGTGCACCTTCTTTTCTTTCATTTACTTAATAGGAAATCCTTTCATTTATCTACCCAGCCAACGTTTTCATCCAAGATACCATGATTTCTTGCCATGGATCCCTACAATAGTATCCTATCCTCACTTTAATTATCCACATCCAGCCTTTTCAAAACATAAATCTGAACATTCCTACCTTCATGCATAGTTAAAGCCACTCAAGAACATTTCTTTTGCTTTGGGGTTAAAGAGCAATACCCTGGACACCCTCTGTAAAGCTATCCCGACTTGGCTCCTACCTATCTTGTCTTTTTCTAGTTTCGTTCTTTCCTTTGTACTTTATTTTCCATCACATTGCATTTATTTTTAAATTGCTAGATCATTCCATGCTTTTCCCTTAACACCTTGACATATATTTTCCCCTTATTTCTAGAACATCATCTAACAACTTTCACTTGTTCACAGGAGACCTTTGCGGAGGACCAATGTACCTTAACAATTTGTACTAGAATTAAATGCTGGGCCATGTCTGCTAGGCTATGTGAACTCCAAGTAGACATACATTCCTTGACTTTTTGTATGATGCTGGAATCAAATCCAGGGCTTTGAACATGCTAGGCCAGCACTCTACCATAGAGGTGCACCCCAGCCCTAGACATACACACCTTTAATAATGCTCAGGCCATCTTTCATAATGTGTGTTTTAAAATTTGACCTAAGTTATCAAATCAAACTTTAAAACATAAAAAATAAAAACTTCCTAGGAGTTTTATTAATTTCTTCATGTTTAACAGCTTATTATAAATCAACCAAAATTCAAACTATGTCACTATTCACGATTAGGAAATTTTAAACAAGAACTGGCTACTTGGAGGCATGAAAAAAATTCTGTATTTTACAGCAACATTTGCAATAAAAGTTATTGTTATTGCTTTCCCTTAGCCTATACTTTAAAATGATACTGAACAGAAGCAGGTAAAATAAAACCCTCAGCCCTTGGCCCTCTTGATACCAGACAGGTTGAAATAATAGGTCTTGGTCCTAACAAAAGGCTTGAAGCAGGCAAGGAGAGTGAGTTAATGAGATCCTGTAATCTGATCCTCAGCAGACATGGACAGCTTTTCTCCCAGTGCTTACAGAACCCTACAACTTTGCAGATCACTGATTGGTTGGGCTCAACCCTGGTGGGCACAGACAAGTCCCAACATCGTGGAAATGGCTTTGCCGGTGTAAATAACAAGGATGTGTTATCATGAGATTACCTGTCTGTAAAATTCCTATTTATCTTCATTACACTGCCTTTTGGAGGAGAGAGAAGGGGTGAATGGAAGTGCGTGAGAAGTTGGAGTTTGGAGAAGAGCAAGGCATTTCTGACCTAAAGTGAAACCTGCTTTAACTCAGTGGTTTTGTTTGACGTCCAGATGGAGTCTACAGTGTTGAAATGTCATTGTTGAGCTCTCTTTAATATTATACAAATATATCTTGCAAAATAATGCAAGGGTGCATTCATATATAGAATTATATCATTGTTTACATCTGGTAGTTTCAATCTCATAATTTTAATTAATTCAATATTTTATTCATTCTTTCACCAAATGAGTGGCTACTACATGCCTAGCACTATGCTAGGCATGGGCTATTAAGTAGAGAATAAAATAAAAATTACCTCTGCCCTGATGAAGACTACAATCTAATGGGGGCAGACAGACACACAATAAATGATCAAATAAACATGTGATTATAAATTGTAGAAAATGCTCCAAAGTGGAAATGAGACAGACAGACAGACAGACAGACAGACACGACTTTAATATGAATGTAAAGAGTAAAATGGAGCTCGGTGTGCTAAGAGAGGGTGAAGTGATGATATCACACTACAGTGATGAATTTCATTTTTATCTCAAGTTCAATATAAAGTTTAAATATGAAATGCAATATAATTATGAAATACCCAGTTAGTCAAAACCAAACAACCTCCAAATATATAAAGCAAAAAATGAGCACTTCCATCCTTCTCCTTACAAAAAAGTTTATTCTCTGGTAGGAAGTGTGGTTAATAGGTTGGTACATTCTCACCTGGTCATTTCCCATCTGTGAAAGACACAAACTGAGAGGATCTTTCTTTGGAAAGAATGAGAAGACTGATAAAATCACAAAGGCAACATATTGCTAATGTCAAAACATCTTTGCAGTATCTTAGTATGCTTCCAATTGTATGATAATTTGCATCTGTGAGTAATCAGAGGACGTAGAGTTCTGTACAGTCTGCATTCCAATAATCACATTCCCAGATATTTTAGAGACTTACTTAAAATAAAGTTTATAACTGTTATCTTTCTGACAATCAATAGAGCTAGTAAAAAACTGTTTTACTGCTTGTCTTGGCAGCTCAAATCTCCATTTTGGGTCATTTAAGTTGCCTTTCATTTTGCTCACATTTGATTGATTTTGCAACAATGGTGATACGGAAATAAAGAAAGCCCTCAAAGTGGATACACAAGGCATATCACATTTCTAAATGATAACAGATGAGATTCAGAATATCTAATCGATAGTACTCTTTATTTCACTAGATCAAAAATATACTTGAAAACAGACTGAACTTATTTTATAAGTATAGTAAAAAGATCAGTTACAGACTGATAATCTATCCCAGGAGGAGAACTAAATCCAAAATTTTAAAAATAGCTAGCTCAGCTTCATGTGAAATGTGAAGCATCTCAGGACCATGAATTACTTATTTCCTGACATGGAGTGGTCCACACACTGAGTCGGAATTACCAGGAGTTCTGGGTCTCAGGGGACACATCACCACAAGGAAAAACAAATCATGGTCCAGAAACATGTCATCAGCTCCCCAAGACAAAAACTAACCTTCTCTCCTTAAATATAAGGAGAGTTTAAGAATTGTGAAATAAAACACATATATACAAAAGTGATAAATCTTAAGATGTATTTAATAAGTGAAGTGTTACCTATGAGGCTATGAACCAGATAAAGAAACCAATGACCAGAATACCAGATGATTCTCTGTGTTCCTTTCTTCCCTCAGAGGTTACCAACTTTTCTTTTAACTTAATCATCCCCTTTGCTTTTCTTATACATTCCCACCCAATTATGTATCTAAACACTATAGTTGTGCCTGATTTTGAATTTTATCTAAATGGAATTATACTGCATGTATTATTTTGTATCTGGCTCCTATCACTTGACCTTATGTATTGGCATATAGTGGAAATTCATTTATTTTCATTGTCTGATGATATTCCATTATATGCTACATTTTGGAAATAATTTTACTATCAACATTCTTAGACATATTTCCTGGTGCTTCTGTGCAACAGACTGTATAGTTAAGAGTAGAGTTGTTTATCATGCTTTATTTAATGTAGCTACATAGTGTTCAGAGTAATTGTATTGATATATACTCCCACAGGAGTGCATGAGAGTTGTCAGTGCTACAAATCATCATCTACACTACATTATTGTTACACTTCAATCTTTAGCAATTTGATATAAATGTAGAGTTACTAGATTAACCTCTATCATCTTTCTCAGAAATCATATTCAATTCTAACTTCTTAGCATCATATTCCATTACATAAATATAATAAGTCAATAAAAATTAGAATAAAAAGAAAAATTACCTTATTTTGATCAGAGTGAATATCAGATTAAAAGGCAGTGTAATGATTAGTGTGTTTCTCTCTCAACTAAATCCATTATTTCAACCCTGTAATTTGGAATTAAAGCAAAGACAAATATAGAACACCTGACATATTAATTTATGCTTTTCTTAGTAAATATGATTAAATTAATTAATGAATGGTCTATCAAGAAAAGTGATGATATCTGCTCATTTATGTAGATTTTAAACTCTTTATTATTTCCCATTGGTCCATCTATTTCTGTGACAATTTTACACTGTTTTAACAACTCTGCTTTATATGGAATTTTATATCTGTCTCGATATCGAGAAGGGCATAAATGTATTTTAGGTTCTGTTAAAATGAGAGCAAGTTTCTTTTTCTGGAAATGATGTACCTTAATTCTTTTTAAAAATACAGTGAGATGGAAATTATATAGCCTGAAGATACAGATAAAAATCATATAATTTTATTCATTTGTTTTATCAAGCAGATTGCCAGGTAATACCAGCACAACCTCCAACACTTTGTTGAATGTGAGAATTTGTTCAACACTCCATGTTCTATCTAGTCTGAGTTCTAGAAATGGCATTTCTTTCTTATGATAGGGTAGCTCATCTATGGGTTGTTCATATTTGCAACCAAATTCCTGCAAGCATGATAGGGCTATTGAACTACCAGGAATGTTTCTTATCTATGAACATTGTATCCATCTTGAGTTATTTAAAACTTTTTACTTCCGGAGATATCTAGAAAGATTTTTTGTAGTTTTTTTTCTACCTGCTATGTACTTTTCATTATTTATAAAAAATATATCTCCTTCTACATATTCAAATTCATTATAATATACAGGAAAGTTATTAATTTTTATTACATGATTATGGGAAGGGTTCACTGAAGAAAATGTATGTGTAAAAATGCACAAAACAAATGTATGGCTCAAAAATATTCACAAACTCAGTGCAATTTCTTAATCAGAATCTGCATCAAGAAACAGAAGGATCCCTTGTATCATTTATGTTGCCTAAGAGTAACCACTATTCTAACATTCACACCATAAAATAATTTTGCCTATTTTAAACTGTAGTAAATAGCCTTATTTAGTCTGAACTCTTTTATATCTGACTTCTTGCATTTAATATGATGTTCATAAGATTTATTTATGTTGTTACAAGTAGTTGTAATACTTGTTTTTATAGAACTATCTTTTGTAAATTTAGCACAATTTTCTCATTTCATTCTTGATAGATCTTGATTTGAATCGCTTTTAGTAAAAGTCTATTTTGAGTAGTGCTGCTATGAGTGGATATATGAGTATAGAAGACATTTCTGTGAATATGTTCCTAAGGATGGAATGTATGAGTGATAAGATATGCATATGTTATTAGTGAATATAGCTAGAATATCTCTTATCCAAAATGCTTGAGATCAGTGTTTTGGATTTCATATTTTTCTCATATTTGGAATATTTGCACTTGTGTAAAATAAGATATCTTGGGGATGAGACCCAAATCTGAACATGAAATTTATTTATGTTTTTATAGCCTATACATATGGTCTAAAGGAAATTTTATACCGTATTTTGTGTGCCTGAGTTTTGTCTTGACCTTTCACATTTTACTTACCCCAGATCCTTGACAAATGTTGTCTATAGTTTAGCCAGTCTAGTGAGTGTATAGTGGAATTACATAGCAGTTTTAGTTTGTATTTTTCTGATTACTAGTTAAGTGTGAGCACCTTCTACTTAGTTTATTGGCCATTTGGAATCCCCTTTTATAAAGTTCCAGATCAAGTGTCTTGCTTATTTTTCTATTCAACTTTCTTTTCTTTTCTTTTCTTTTCTTTCTTTCTCTCTTTCTTTCTTTCTTTTTTTTTTTTCTTTTTGCAGGTCTGGGGATGGAACCCAGGGGCATTCAACCTCTGAGCTACACCCCTGCCCTATTTTTTATTTTTTAATTTAAAACAGGGTCTCACTAACTTCTGGAGGGCCTCGTTAAGTAGCTGAGGCTGTCCGCTAACCGTGATGCTCCCATCTCAACCTCCGGAATGCTGGGATTACAAGCGTACGCCACCATGCCTGGCTTATCATTTCTAATTTTGAAGGATTTTTGGTGTGCGTTTAAGTTCTAAATAAGGATCCTTTGTTGATATGTATTTCAAGCATCTTCTATCACTCTGTGATTTCTCTTTTCATCCTTTAGATATTTTATGATGATAAAAGTTTTTTTTTATTTTTTTGGTGGTACTGGGGCTCCTGGAAACCCTTCTACCTCCGGGCTACACCCCCAGACCTATTTTATATTTTTGAAACAGGGTCTCTTAAGCCAGCACAGCTGGCTTCGAACCTGCACGATCCTTCTGTCTCTGCCTCCCAAGCGTGGGGATTACACGCATGAGCCACCATGCCTGGCTAGCTTGTTTACATTTTATTTTATTTTATTTTTTATTTTTTACTTTTTTGGTGGTACTGGAGTTCCTGGAAGCCCTTCTACCTCTGGGCTACACTCCCAGACCTATTTTCTGTATTTTTGAAACAGGGTCTCTTAAACCAGCGCGGCTGGCCTCGATCCTCCTGCTTCTGCTTCCCAAGCGCAGGGATTACAAGCGTGCGCCACCACGCCCGGCATAGCTTGTTTACATTTTAATACCACACTGCATTAATTACTGTATTTTTGTAGTAAGAAGTCTTACATATATGATGTATCATGAATTTTTAACAAAGAAAACTAGTTCTTTTAATTTTTTTTTTTTCTTTGTAGTACTGAGGATTGAACCCAGGGGCATTCTACCTCTGAGCTACACATCCAGCCCTATTTTTTTCTTTATTTTGAAACAGGGTCTCACTAAGTTGTGGAGGACCTCACTAAGTAGCTGAGGCTGGCTGCAGACTCGAGATCCTTCTGTCTCAGTCTCCCAAGTTTAGGGATTACAAACATGCACCACCACACCCGACTCTCTGAATTTTTATAATCATAAATAGCATTGAATTTTATCAAATGCCTTTAGTAGAATTTACTTCACTTAAAGTCTCAAAGGGATGCAAAAATTTAGTCACATTTTCTTACTTTTTCATACCTTCAAGATCCCTAGTGATATTCTCCTTTTCATTCTTTACTAGTTGTTTGTTTCTTCTTCTCCTCCTGTTCCTCTTCCTTCTTCTTCTCTCTCTCTCTCTCTCTCTCTCTCTCTCTCTCTCTCTCTCTCTCTCTCCCCTTGATTGGTCTTGTCTAAGGTTTATCAATTTGAATTATCTTTTCTAAGAATCAATGATTGAGTTTTATTCTTTCAGTTGTATGATACTTTTTGTTTCATTGATTTCTGCTTTCATTTGTATTTTTCCTTTTTTCTACTTGCTCTGAGTTCATTTGGATTATCTATCTTCTTGGGTTAGATTCAGCTTTTCTTCAGTTATTAGAATGAAATTTAAAACTCTTTCAATTACTAGAATTGTCACTTATTTTTTAGTTCAATGATAGAAGGCAACTCTTTTCTTTGTATAAGGGCTGGGAAGGTGTGGTGGTGTATCCAGCCACCTGTTTTCTCTCTTCTTGCTGCAATGGGAGGGTCTTCTCAAATACTGTTTATTCCTCATGTTAAAGTAATTAGGCACAAGTGATTGGTAATAGCAATAGTTATAGCTAATACTAAGCTCCAAGCACAGACCAGGTACTCTCGAGACCTGTATACATTATTCTATTTAATCCTCATGAAAATACTATAAGATAAACACAGTTATCACCTTATTTACAAATAAAGAAATTGATATTTTCAGTGTTTTAATACATTTATTTATTTTTAAATATACATTCATTGGTGTATTATCCTCTCACATCAGAATATCTTTCAGAGTGACAGGAACGTGCAAGGGCCAGCACTTGGAGCATTTTTCCCCACTCTGCTCCCTCCCCACTTCCTCTCCTTACCTGTACTTGATAATGAGATTAGCATTGACCAATTTTATATATGCATATAACATCTATGAAAGTGTTTCCTTCATTAATTCTTCCTCAGCCCTTCCCTAGATCCCTCCATTGCTCCCCTGGGGTTTCTCCTAATTTATATAATCATCTCCTCCCTTATCCATCTTGTATCCCAATTACTTCCTAGCTTCCACATATGAAAGAAAACATATTACCCTTCACTTTCTGTGGCTGGCGAATCTCATTTAACATAGTGTTCTCCATTTTTATGCAAATGACATAATTTGTTCTTCTTTATAGCTGAGAAGAATTCCAATGTGTGTATTTCATAATTTTGTAATCCATTTGTCTGTTGATGGAAACCTAGGCTGATTTCATGATTTGGCTATTGTGAATTGTGCCACTAAAAACATGGATATGTTAGGTATCACTATAATATTCTGACTTCAGTTCCTTTGGAAAGATACCTGGAAGTGGTATAGCTGTATTGTGTGGTAGTTCCGTTCCCAGTGATCTGAAGACTCTTCACACTGATCTCCATAATGGTTGCACTAATTTGCAATCCATTTAATTTATTATTAATAAATATCTGAAGTAGAATCAGGATTTGAACTTGAATAGTCTGGTGCTAGAGTTTATATTCTTAGTCATTATGGTAAGCTTATTCTGATTTGTGTCTGAGAAGATTTGTACTTTTAACCTCTGAATATCTTAGATTTGTCTTCAAGAAGATTTAATAAATTTGCCATTACTAAAGTATGCCGATTTCTGCTGGGAGAGTCATTGTTAGAAGTCCCTGCAGGAAGGTGTGGTGGTACACACTTGTAATCCCAGCATTTGGGAGGCTTAGACAAGAGGATCATGGTTCATGGCCTACTTAGTGAAGCCCTTTGCAACCCAGTGAGACCCTGTTTCAAAATAAAGAATAAAAAATAAGGCTGGGAGTGTAGCTTGGAGGTAGAATGCCCCAGATTCCATCCCCAGTACTGAAAAAAAAAATCTCAGGTGGTCCTCCCTGTGACTATGGACTCAACTCTAAACAGAGCTTATAAAGTGTGTTCCTTTAAGTCAAATGATGGACATATTAGGAACAGTAGCTCCTGTTCATCCACCTCCAGTGGTAGCCCTGGCAGGAGCACTGACAGGGAGCTGCTGGGCTTTTGTGGAATTTCCCTCCTCTCCTTTCACAGGAAGTCAGGGAGCCATCTGCTCACCTTCCAAGGAGCCAGCATTTTCCCTAGTGATAAATGTAGGAGAAATGTAGTCAGTGTCTCTGGGGAACCATTCTGCTCTCAAAGTTAAAAACCGGCTGTCCTAATCATGCCCTTCTGTTGCATGCCCCCCTTACACTGTTTCAGGACTTTGAACAAAAGCCTCATCTGAATCCAAACACTGTTGTGGAAATCTTTATAAATCCAGTGCAATTTAGGCAGAAATTCTTCCAAACCTCTAGAAATCACAGGAAGTCAACATGCCTAGGGTTCTTCAGTTGATTTTTCAAAAGCAGTTCTTTATCTTTTATACCAGTATTAAAAAGTTGTCTTTTCAAGGTAACTCTACCTTTGTGGAGGAAATCTTTTCATTCAAGGCACCACAGAGTTATTAAAGACTTCTGAAGAAATAATGGCTGATCAAATAAAGTTTCCCATAAAAACTCTATAATTTTTTTTAATCTAAAGGATTTCTCCTTTGAGTTTCCAAACTATGCAGTCTACTTTGCCTTTATGGATAAGCGTCATTAAATTGGTCCTTGCCTGCAGTACTATTGAAAATAAACCATGTACCATTGTACTGTTTCCTGGTGAAACCATTAGAATCCTATTTCTCTCTGTCTCTCTCTTTCTCCCTCCCTCCCTCCCTCCTAGTGGGGATAGAGCCCAGGGCCTTGTGCATGCTTTGCAAAAAAGTGCTTCACCACTGAGCCATATTATCAGCCCTTTTTATTTATTTTTACTTTAATTTGAGACAGGGTCCTGCCTCAGCTTCCTGAGTAGTAAGTAGCTGGTGATAGATATGAGTTACTGTGCCTGACCAGAATCTTACTCATTTCTAAGTCTTATATTGTTTGTCACCTTCCCAAGATACCATGTAGAAATACCCAGACTCATTCTTATCACTCAATTATCTTCTCTTGTCATAGATTTTTTTTCTTACCCTGAAGCTCTGTTTCTTCTTAGGGTAATAGCTAATAAGCCCTAAGTGCAGGCCCTATTGTAGACTACTCTACCATTTGCATAACTGTGCCTTGATGTTCTTGTTCTTTTCTGCAGAACAAAGGAAAGCAAAGCAGGCTGCTTGTACTAAGGAATTTAAGTATCTGTTCCATCATCTTGTGATCTTGGATTTCCTCTCAACTAAGTTTCCAGGCAAGAGACAGATTAACCAAACAAACACATGGTGAATATCAACAACTGAGTGATGATTGATGATGGAGAAATGAGTCAGTCCTGTTAGGATCACACAGGGAAGTCTCATGCAACAGGCAGATCTCAGAGAGCCAGGCATGGTGGCACACACTTGTCATCCCAGTGCTTGGGAAGCTGAGACAGGAGGACCACAGGTTCAAAGCTAGTGCTTAGCAATTTAGTCAGACTCTGTTTCAAAATTAAAAAATAAAAAGGAGGTTGTAATCCTAGTACTTGAGAGGCTGAGACAGGAGGATCACAAGTTCTAGGACAGCTTCAGCAACTTAGTGCGATCATCAGTAACCTAGCAAGATCCTGTTTCAAATATAAAAAATGGGAGCCGGGCGTGGTGGTGCACGCTTGTAGTCCCAAAACTTGGGAGGCTGAGACAAGAGGATTGCACAGGTTCAAAGCCAGCCTCAGCTACTTAGTGAGGCTCTCAGCAACTTAGTGAGACCTTCTTTCCAAATAAAGTATAAAATAGATCTGAGAGTATAGCCCGGAGGTAGAAAAGCCCTTGAGTTCTACCTCCAGTACCACAAAAATATAAATAAAAAAATAAAAATAGGGCTTGGGGTATAGCTCAGAGGTAGAATGCCCCTGGATTCAATCCCCAGTACCCACATAAATAAATAAATATATAAATAAAGAAATAAACTTTAATTACTTAATTAAAAATAAGTAGCCACAAAAGGGAGAGAACGTAATTAGCTCTGTCTTAAGAACATACATCCTGACCTAGGTTTCTACCTATTTTCTAGTACTGTCATCTTCTGGCCAACATGTTGACAACTGGGTCATGGCAGCAATAAGATATTTTGATTATTGGTTGACCAAATAAAAATGCGATACTCCATGGTGATTCTAAGCATATTTATATGGGGTAGACATTAGCTACCTCTCTTCAGCATCACAAACATGGGGTACCTAGCAGCATCTTAAAATCTGGCACAGCATAGAAATGGGCACAGCATTTATTGACTAATGAGAGACTGGATGAATGAATGAATAAGTGAGTTTGTTTCTCTCCCAAGCTCCTTTAGTCCATAGCTTGCTATTTAAGGACTAACTCCTTGCATTGGAAAGGGACACTGAACTCAGAATCTCAGAGAATGAGTGCAAGCCCAAAAGACCCAACCCCTTTCTAGACAAATGAGGTCAGAGGTCTCAGAATCTCTCAAGGCTGGTCTGATGGGGAAGCTCTGCCCAAGAAAGAGGCAAAACTTGGCCAGTAAGTAGAGGTCATGTATTATTACCTAATCAGCTGTCTCTGAGAATGTTGTGTACTTACTGCAGAGTAGTGTGGTAGAGGCTCCCAGGCCCAACATGCTAAGGACAAAGCAGACAAGTGATGTGTCCTTGTCTTAGGACTCTCGTACACCCAGCACCTGGTTTGTAGTAACTGGAATGGTGCTTCTGGACTCTGGACATGAGCTTCTTAGGCTTCCAGGTGTAGGACATCCCAAGACATGGAAAACAACTTGCCCTCATTTCTTTATAAGAGGATGGGGCAAGTATGAGTAAAGAGAATTGAACAAGCTGCTGGTGCCCAAGATGACTCAGGAACAGCAAGCACAGGCGTACAGCCCCAGGCCTTTTTCAACATTTCAAAAAGACACGTTTTTCTCATATTGAAAGGATATCCAGTGGTTTTCCAAATGATATCCAGTGGTTTTTCAAAATTAATTCACTATTTCAAAACTAGTGAATCTATCTCTGATTAGTTCTGACCAATTCTCAGTGACTTCATCTCTTCATGTGAATTTGCCCATCAAGCTACTATGAAGCCCAATGCGCATATATTATGTGATATTGCAGGGAGAGAAAGGAGGTTCCAATGATTATTTAGTATAAGCATTTGTTTCTCAGAAAATAATGATAAAGATAATTAGAAATATCATGGCAAAAAAGATTAATAAGAAATAAGCTGTCCTTTCACCCTATAGGGAAAAGTCTGTGATTGTAATACTCAGAGAGCCAATTGAAGACATATTCGCTAGTTCTCAATTGGCCCATCACTATAACAAAATACTTGATATAATCAGCATATAAAATAAAGGTTACCACTTTGGAGGTTCCCATCCATGATCAGTTGGCCCTATTGATCTGGCTTGTGGCAGGACAACATATCATGGTGGAAGGCACATGTTGGAGAGGGAAAAAAACACTCATCTCATGGTCAGAAAGCAAAAGAGAAAGAGAGAAAGAGGCTGGGTGCCACAGTTCCTTCAAAGGCACCTTTAGGCAATCATTTAAAGACTTCTCACCTCTCAAAAGTCCTATTACCTCCCAATGGCTCCATCTTGGAAACCACATCTTTAATACACAGACCTTTTAGTGGAGGCATTCAATATCCAAACTATAGCAGTACCCCTTTCTCTTGTGGGCTTGAGCCCTCTCTTTGGTGTATGGGGGCTGCCTATCCAGCACGCACTGACAATATCTCCAGCACCTCCAAGTGGCACCCTCCTCTGGGATCCTGGGATTTGGGAGCCAGATGGTGGGACTAACTCAGCATCTGTTACCAGATCTCTCCGGGGGAATAGTAGCTTCCAATTTCTATCATCCTCTGCTTTGTTCCTCATGACACTAGAGCCTGGTGAGGAAATGAAACTGCCTGACCATGTTTGACTCTGAAATCTTCTAGCCTTCTTCAAATGTATGAAAAGAAAAAGGAACTCCATTTGTTTAATTGGTTAATATCCTAACTACTTTGTATTTTGCTAATATCCCTGTTGGTAATGCTGTACTTGGCAGGCATAGTTTTATCCTTTGCTTCCCTAGGTATGTTCTTTTTCTTCTTTCTCCGTGTAAAGGGTATGCACTGGCTTTATGAAATCCCTGTAGCAAGTTGTGAATGATGTATGAAGTGGAAAGTCTTTACTGAGGAGACAGTAGGAATATAGAAAGTACTGCACGTTCACTGCCGGGCTGAGTTTTTTCTGTGTGCTATAGGGATAGACATCCTGCATTCATTCTACATTGCCTCCAAATCCCAGGGGATCCGGGTCCAGTGGAAAAGGACACAGTTCTGCTGAGAAGCAGAAAGATGAATTTATTGACCTCCAAAAATCCTTATTGAAACCATGATTCTGTATTCACTACAGGTAGGGTCTCTACCCCTAGCCACTGTAATTTTAACAAAGGACAAGAAGGCAATCTAAAATCTGAGACTAGAGAGCAGAAAATTAACCCACAGTCTGTAATATAGGCAGGTAGAGGTAGGAGATGGGTGATTGTAAGCACTCTGCAGGCGAATCTCATTAGAAAGGATAAGTGAGATTTTCCTTTACACTGGCTTGCTGAAAAACATTGTTCTACCCTGAGAAGCCAGGAGAAGAGATCTGGCTTTGTGATTTATGTAGTCTTTCCCTTTCATCAAACCCAAAACTCTTTGATAATAATTAGTTTTCAGTGAGCTGAGAGTCACACTGATACATGCCCAAAAAGTCTCTTCCTTCTAGACTAGATGCTCAATTAGCCAATAAGTATCAATTCAACATTATCCAGTGTTGAATGAGCTGAATTATGGATCATCTGTGGTTCAGGTGAAGCAGGATGGTGGGACACACCTGATGAAAAAGGGAAGCTGAATAATTAGGCAGTGACTAATTATTGCTAATTGCAACAACTTCCTTGGAAGTTGAAGGTGGGGGTCATCTGATTGCAAAAGGATGACTGTCATGGAGTCAGAGGGGTAAGAGCCTATATACTTAGCCTGTTCCTTGTTTCTGCCAGTGGGAAGCTAAGGAAATTCAAGGCTTGATTTCTCTCTCTTCTCTCTTCTTTCTTCTCCTCTCTTCTCTCTTCTCTCTTCTCTCTTCTCTCTTCTCTCTTCTCTCTTCTCTCTTCTCTCTTCTCTCTTCTCTCTTCTCTCTTCTCTCTCTCTCTCTCTCTCTCTCTCTCTCTCTCTCTCTCCCTCCCCCCCTTTCCTCCCTCCTTCTCTTTCTGGAACTAGGGATTGAACCCAGAGGCATTCCACCTCCCAGCTACACCTTCAGCCCTTTTTATATATTTTTTGTTTTGAAAGGTCTTGCTAAGTTGCTGAGGGCCTTACTAAGCTGCTGAGGCTAGTCTTGAACCTGTGATATTCCTGTCTCAGCTTCCCAAGTATTGGCATTATAGATGTGCACCACCATGCCTGTCTTGATTCCTCTTTTTTGAGTGGGGCAAGGTAAAGGATGGATAAACTATTCCTTAAGTGTTAAATGAGAGCATGCCATAGATCATGTCACCTCTTGACCACAAGCTGAAAAGTCAAGCAATAACTCCCATTTTATGTTTATCCTTGATTCTTTTATCTATGACTACTCTCCAACCCTCAGCCCACACTCACCCAGTCCAAGGACAGTTGACTGCATTGCCTTTCTAGGCTCAAAAGATGGGCACTTATCCAAGCTTAAAGAACAGCATTCAAATGTGGAATAGTTGTAGTAGAATGTTTTGAGGATTTTAAAGAATAATTGTGCCCCTTGTTGGCTGAGGGTTGAAACAAAGAGCAGATACTACTTATAGCTTCAAATAGCTTGTGAATCTCTTTGGATAAATTTGTGTTCTCCATTTGTGCATGCATATTTTTCTTTATGGTGATTCAGCAAAATGATATAATGGCATTTCAAGTTTCCATGTTATTTTTTAATTGTCATCAGGCCACATATCCATATGTCCTTTCCAAATAAAACCTGGTGCTTTAAGGCTTCTCTCACCTGACTCTGAAATTCTATTTCACATTTTTCCTTGTAGCTTTCAATGACTATTAGATGTTCAGTTATCCAGCCATAGCCTGCCTGCCAGCCTTCCTGCTATCAAATTCATAATCCAAAATGCTGAGAAGGAGGAAGGGATACAGTAGAAGGGCCTTTCATTTAAGTTAAAACAATCTACTTTATCTTTAAAGGAAGATCCAACCTTAGGCTTCTCATATGCTTAGGAATATATTTTCCTACTGAGACTTTTCTCTTATTTTAAGTAGCCTGAAAATAACTAGTCCACAGAATAAAGTGAAACCTTTCCATATCAAAACGAGGAGCCTTAAGCAAAGGCGGTAACAAATCCAGACACTTGAGTTTGTCTGAAATAAAAAATTCAGCAGAGTTATATCACTCAACACATCATGAAAATCTGAATTAGATTTTAAAAAACACTGTGGGCTTTGAATCCATTGGAGCATATGAAACTGTTGATATACAAAAAATTTTTTCTCTCTAGTAGTAAAGATCAAGTAGATCTCACATGAAAATTGACCCCATCATTTCCAACAACTAGACAATGCTGGAGGAAACAGTTGAAGACTTTCCAGGTTTGGGAAGAGTCCTGTCTCGAGTGCAGGGATAGGCCCGTCTGTAATGCTGTGATGGAGATTCAGCAATGACTGAATAGTCAATGAGTTTTACATTTGTTTCTAGCATCATTCCCAAGACATTCAACGCAGAAGCTATATTCTTCAACGAACACTGCTTGGACGGAAGTGCGATTTGTCCACACTCTCAGCAAGGAGTGATTGTGCCAGCCCATGACTCGTGAAGGTGCAGAGCGCTCCTCCAAGCTTCACACCAGCCCTTGGTGATTTCTTACAGATATTTACTTAGCACATGGCATATAGAACATTAAAAGGGTTTTGAAAAATCCCTCAGTTTTCAACTTCTGAAGGATTATTAACTTCAAAGTCTAAAGAAATGTCGCCCTTCTATCTTTGGAAATGCCAGAAGCCTTTGCATATCCCTACCACAGTACCAAGCAACCCCCAGCAGAGAGGAGCGATTATTGCCTCGGTGGCAAGAGGATGGCTTTTGATCTCTTAACATATTGGAAATTACTTAAAGGTAAGCCATCTGCTAGCTGAGGAACAAAAACAGATTACATCACACCCTGCTAGAAAGATTGTGTTAAATCCTGTATATCAAGGCTTTTAATAATTCTATATTAAGTCAGCTAATAGGATTAGGTACACATTTTCTTTAGGCTTATTTCCTCAACTATTAAAAAAACTTTTTTGTGTGTGTTTGACGATCTGCAAAATTCAAGAGTATTCCACTGTGAATGAAAAGGGTGCTTTTAAGAGAAAACATTACTTCAGACCACCACTGTTCTCCAAGGAGATATATCACAAAAGTGTCTTTCCAGAGGAGTTTGTGGGCGAGGAGAATCCAATGCATACGACGATACCTGCATGTTTCAAATCTGCCTACAAGAGCTCCATACCGTCACTGTTCTCTAGCCAGTCAGGGTTGAAATTCAGACAGGTGGAAGAGGTAAGGATGCCTGGTCCTTTCACTGATAGTGATTAGTGGTAACCATAGAGATAGTGAGCCATGAGGTTGGAATGCCACAAGTCTTAGGGATGATAAAAAGAATAAGCTTTGATTACTGACAGCTTAAAGCATTTGTAAGACTGGACGGTACAAGTCTTGAGAAAGCTTGCATTCTAAAATCACGCCATGCACAAGCTAAACATACTCCCTGTCTGTGGTAAGCTCCAGTTCGTGAGGATATTAGGATATATTCAGTTGATGGGATGTGGGAATAAAGAGAAAAGATCTTTATTAGTTGCTTCTAATTTTGCTAATTTGTTTAGTGCTATTCTACAATCCCAGAGCATTAAATATATACATTCTACAAATTAACTCCCATTCATTGCTTCTAAATATTTTATAAGATTTGCTGTGTGTAGTGTATATCACTCTGGGATACTGAGAATTGAATAAGGTTATAGCAGTGTGAGCAACAAACATCTTTGTCTCTCACTGATCCTTCAAGTAGTTCTTTAACAGAAAAAAAAGTCTCAGTTCTTCTGAGATAAAGCAGTTCTTGCCAGAGTAACAACAGATCATTACAAATAACCACTGAGAGCCAAATAAAATGCAGGGTTTAACATATTTAGAAACCAGTATAAAGTGGCTCCAGTTTATATTAGACACTTAAGAAGTATTTGTTAAATTATGTTTTCAAAATATTTCTAGAAACAGTTACCCTGATTTTGCCTTAATTGTTGAATGATAACAGAATCGAATCAACTTAGTTTTACCATGACACAAATGAGGAAGAAAATTGCAAAATCAGTAGCCCTATTCTTTAGTTGTTCCATATTATACCTTGATACCAAAGGTACAAGCTCTGTGTCTGTGCGTTTTCAAACACAGTCAGTATAATTAATAATATAATCATAGTCACCATATATGAAGATACTTTATTCATCAGTACTTTGCTTCCAAGCCTCACAGCATTTGTGAGAGGTAGGTTATCATTCCTTGTTTATTATAAAGAAAACTGAAACTCAAAGTGGTTAAAAGAACCTGTAACAAGTAGGTGAGTGAGGATTCAAAGTATACCTTGCTATCAAAATCCATGTCTTATCGCCAAATGTCGGCCTCTAATTGAATAGGAGCCAGGAGGTGTTGTTTTAAAATTTGTGACTTGCTCAGCTTTCTTTGTGTCAAATCTTTCATTAATGTCATTGCTATGAGATGCTCAGAATCTGGTCAGGGCATCTCACGCTGTGCTCTTTCAGGCCAATGCCCACTATGCTTCTCCAGGATGCTCCTTCCATTAGTTAGTTTAAGGTAGCCCAAACAAAGTACTTAGGTATCTTTTCATAGGATAGAGAATTTTTCTTTCATAAACCATCAGCTTTAAGGTTTCAACTTTATATTTCTTTATATATAAAGAAAAAATACTTTAAAGATAGGAGAATTGCAGGTTTATAGACAGCCTCAGCAAGAAGTGAAACTCTCATTAGCCTAATATGACCTTTTTTAAAAATAAAAATAAAATAGGGCTGAGGGTGTGGTTTGGAGGTAGAATGCCCTTGGATTCAATCCTCAGTATAAAAAAATAGCTTTATCAACTTACTTGTTTGCTAGTAAATTCTAAAGAAAGACAAAACAAATATCCAAACAGAAAAATCAACAATAAGACAAAAATTTTAAACTGTGATTCAAAATGTCTCATGTTTTACTGATTTTTAAAATGATATCTATCTACATATCATCTATTTACATGCAATCATATTATCTACCAGTAAAAGTATTCTTGGTAAGAGGGAAGTAAATACATAATAATACTAAAATAAATATTTGCTGGATACATATGTCAGCATTTGTATTGGTATAGTTCCAGACGCTCTAAAAACAACCCCCCCCCCCATTTTGATGCACTGACTTTATTTCTTGCTCATATAATTGCTCAATGTTGGATTCCTGGGAGCATGGCTTTCCATGCAGCCATTCAGGATTAAGGGTTGTCTCCATGTATACCTTTGATATTTCAGTATGTGATTTTAAGATTGCTAGACTTGTTGGTGTTATGATTGAGCAAAGGAAAGAAGCATAGAGAGAGCCCCATGACATATAAATGTCTTTGAACCAAGAGAAGAACTGGTGCCAATCAACTTTGCTGATTCTCTGCTGGCTTAAACTCAGTCATGTGGGCACACACAACTGCAGTGGTGGCTGGAAAATAGAGTCTAACTGTACCTGGGAATAAGAAGAAATAGACCCAATGATAAACCATCAGTCTTTATACCATTAAATTTCATGGTAATTTATAAAGAGAACCCTGAGTTCCATGTGAGGATTATCTGGAAAATCAAAATGTAGCTATATAAATGTTATTCAGTTTGAAATATCCAGACCACCATTTGTATTAGACTGCTAAATTTAGAAGATTTGCCATAAGAACAGCATTAATCTGATTTGACAAATTTATTAAAGTAGCAGAATTCCTTTTAGCTACCTTAATCATCCCTAGAGTAATTATTTCCCTCAACTCCAGCATCTGGTGGAATTTGAGCACCTAGATATCACTCAATTAATGTTTGTTCAATGAATGAATGGCATTTGGGGACTGATCAAATATATTATCATCAATTGACAGATTGTCACCAAAATATCATAGTAAACAAACTCTATTTATTTTGCACTTGTTTTAGCCATGCTTTATAACAGTGGTCTAAATCTAACTTACCACTTAAAAAATGTGCATTAACTCTTCTGTAAAATACCTTCTGGTACAATGCAGGATTTTATAATGCCTGTCTTTCCTCACCAAGACTCCTGGGAGAGAATCAGCAGCCACATAGTATGATGGAAAGATCAGAGAGGGACTTACAAAATTGACCTATCTCAGCCTTTGTCTTTAGGCAGGTTGCCGATTCTCTGGGAGCCTCAGTTTCCTTGTGCATAAAGTGAGAATAATAACACCTACCTTGCATAGTTATAAACAGAGCAATTTATATTTGAAAGACACAGAATTAAGTAGACACTGCATGAATGGCAGTCACAGTCATCATCACTAATAACAATGATTGATTGCTCATAATGCTAGCATTCATAATACAAATGATAAATATCTTTTGGTATTGTTTTGTATTGCATGTGTTAAATAAAAAGTACTAATATCAAAAGCAGAATCTTGGCAGAATTCTAAGTAGAGCACATGTTTTTCCAAGCTTCTGCTCTCAGCTGAGTTCCTATTGAACAGATACATCCCTGGGGACAGATGTCCACCCATCCAAGGCTATATCAGCTAAAAGCTGGAGCTGCCACTTTCACCTCTATTTGCATTGGATTGGGTCAATCTGTTTTCAGCTTCTACAGGGTAAATAGAGAGTAACCAGTGAAGCTCTTATGACTTACAGCCGCACAGAGCCTTATTAAGGGATCTTATTTATTTTAATACCTGCCAGCAGGTGTGGATTATTAGATTGTATGTACTGAGAATCCACTGCTGTTTTGAATTAGAAACCTTGGCTCAGAAATGACATAGTTTATATCAAAATAGAAGGAACCTTTCTTTTCTCTCTTCACTGATGCATAACATTCTGAAAGATAGGAATGGCCTTCAGCTAATACAGATCGATTTCCATTCGGCTTCAGTCCCTATTTAATTACTGTTCATTTCTTTAACCTTTCTCGCTTCCTTTATGGATTATATTTCTTTCTACTCCATTGCCATTTAGTTTATTTGGTGATACACTCACACTTGAAATTATATGATAATGTTTCAGATTTTTCTCTTTTCATGCCTTTTAATTGTGCTGAATTTATTTCAAAACAAATTATTTCCTGAAAAAGAAAAAAATTAATGAGCTGACATTTTGCTTTATCTTGGTATTCACCTCTTAGATCCTGAATTTTATTTAAAAGGGCACCCTTTGATTTCCTCTATCACATTTCAGAATGATGGAATTGGAAGAGGTTCTTGGTAAAGAGTCTACTATTCCCTTTGATGTTCCTTCAGTATTTACCTGTATAAGCATGTACTATATAATGAATTGCATACTCAAAAGAAAAATTATATCCTAATGTAAAAAACAGAGGAAAATTCACCAAGTAGTATATGTATGTATGTTTGTATCACTCTGAATTTCACTATGGTATATAATTACAATATGTCAGTAAAAGTATAAAATAAAAATCCTTTGCCGGGCGTGGTGGCGCACGCTTGTAATCCCCGCACTTGGGAGGTGGAGACAGGAGGATCGCACAGGTTCGATGCCAGCCTCACTGGCTTAAGAGACCCTGTTTCCAAAAATTAAAAAAAGTATAAAATAGGTCTGGGAGTGTAGCCCAGAGGTAGAAGGGCTTCCAGGAAGCCCAGTACCACCAAAAATAAATAAATAAATAAATATCCTTTAAAAAGTGAAAACCAACAAATAATTATACAAAATTGGTTAGCAGGGTGCTATAAGAGAAGCAATTGTCTTCTAAGTGCTCATTTTTTTTTTTTTATCATTGTTGACCTAAGCCATAAGGTAGAGAGGAAAGAGATTGAGTGCTAGACCTAGAACTTTCTGGTTCAAAGCCTAGTTGTGCTACTCAGAGCTACATGTCCTTTGGCAAGCTGCTTGATTTATCTTATATCTTTCATTGGAAAACAAAAATAATTACTCTACCTTTCAAGGCTGTCATGAAGATCAAGTGAAATGAAATATGTAAAATGAGCTGGGCGTGGTGGCGCACGTTTATAATCCCCACGCTTGGGAGGCGGAGACATGAGGATCGCGCTGGTTTGGAGCCAGCCTCGCTGGCTTAAGAGACCCTGTTTCCAAACAAAAAATATAAAATAGGTCTGGGAATGTAGCCCGGAGGTAGAAGGGCTTCCAGGAACCCCAGTACCGCCAAAAAAAAAAAAAAAAGTAAAATGCTTGGCACATGCTCTTTACCTGTAAGTAAAGATATTTGAACCCAGCAGTGGGCATAGGAACATGATCCTAGGTTTTTCTGAAAATAGAACCAGAAGAAAAGGCTTTGGTGTCACTACTTTGTTATGGGGTAAAATCCAGGGAGATGCAGTGGGGCAAGGAGGATGAGGCTGGAAAAGGATTGTTTGAATATGCGTAATCAAGAGACTCTCGTTAGGTACACCTTGATGTGGGACATCCTCTTCCCATCCGCACTATGTAGCAGCAGTCCTGGCTCTCCTGGTAATTGGGGCTGATTGCCATTGCCCGTGCAGTAACTCATTATTTATCATCTGATCAGCTAGCACAGGGAGCCCAAGATGTAGTAGCTGAAAGTTGGAGTTTAACAGTACCCTTTCTTTGCCTTGGTTGGAAGTGCCCCTTCTCTTCTCCACTCTAAGTGGGAAACCAGAACGGTTAAGGTTGTAGAGACAATTCACAAGTAAATTTCACAAGTAAATTTTTGTTCATACAAGGTGAAGGCAAAATTTTCTGACCCTTTCTCCTTATAGGCTTTGGGGAGGACACACTCACCAGCTTAATTGCCATTAACCTTTTATTAGAAGACCTACTAATTCACTCACTACTAATCACATGTGATGGGGGCTGACATCTGGTTACATTTATGATAATTCAACATCATTTTACATGAGCTCTCAAAAATTTTCAGGTCCAGAAAAGCCGTAAGATAAATTCTAGGAGAACTGAATCAGGGATGTAGTGGAGACCACCACTCATGACGCATCCTTCAGTGGCGCTAATCTCTGCACTTCTCTCAATAGTGTTGTTTCTGAATCATGGCCCTGGATGGGGATGAAGACAGTTCCAGGGGCTCCTACTTGACCATTCCCTTATCATAGCCCTTCTGCTGCAGATCTGGAAAATTGTGAGGGCTCTGTCAACTGACAAATATATTTATCCAAGTATATCCTCAGAGTGTTTCAGGGTAGATCTATGAACACCTTAACACATTGTGAGATAAACTGGATTTAAAAGTCTATTATCTCTGTGCCTAGAAGAGCATTCATTCTAATGGGAGGTCCCTGATAGAATTTCATGTCCTTTGTATCATCTCAGCCCCAACTCTGTAACAGACTTTAACAGGTCTGACTTTTCCCCTTTCAACACTATACAGTTATTCTGCCATCAGTACATTTGAGGGAAGAATCAATGAAATGTTTACTGATTATACCTGTGGTGGTATTGAAAGGTCTTTATTTGAGAAATCCTGGCCTGCACCCCCATCAAACATTAAACTCTGGACCAATGAGCTGATTCAGATATGGAAACTGGATAATGTGGTTGGTGGTGATATTTTACTATGGCAGTTGATGTCAGCATTCTCTTCATCAAATCTCAAGACATCTCTCAACAAACCATTAGGATGAGTACCAGGGGTTTCTTGTGGGGTAATGGATTCTGATCATGGATGGCTATCCTCTTTTTAGTAGTGTTTTCTCTATCCAGCCTCATATTCTAATTTCTTCATACTAGCCCCCAAAGCTCAAGATTCAAATGTTCCTGTTCACTCTTTTCTTATCAAGGATCTTATCTTCATGTAGGAGACCTATTGAGCTTATATATATTCACTCTCCTTTGTGTTACGGCTACCTCTACAGTTAGATCCTGTACTTGAGTTTTAGTGTAATCTTCTTAGTGGTTCCCTGAGATGCAGCTGTCATAAAGTATGTCTGCCTTTCCCAGCGTGGTTTGACTTGAGAGATGGCTTGCCTGAAATCTATCCCCCCCTCCTTCCAAGGCTTTCAGCATAGTTAACAGCAGTCATCTCCTTTCTACAATTTCTATAATTATCATTTTATCCATCATCCCTTCATTTACCACTCCATATTTCAACCTAAACAACCACAAGTGAATATCTTAGTTATTATGCCACTATGTGCTACTTTTACCATCATCAACATACCTTCTGTCAGTGATGTGTTTTCTTATAACCCAGATCCAAAATATGCTGAGGGTCTTCTTTCTGGAACCACTCTGGTATCATTTGTCCTACCGTTGGTCCCTCAGAAAGCAGAGCCTGAATCAAAGGCTCACGCTGTACTGCTTTAGTAGGGAGCATAATTCAGAATGAAGGATTCATAATCCAATATGAATTATAAAGAAGAGAAGGATGGAGAAAAATACAAGAATGCCGATCAAGATGGTTGCTACCAAGTTCAACTTATGGCTTGATGTTGCAAAAAAAAATCCTCTGAGAAGTCATATTAAGTGCTTCTCAGAGCACTTTGTAGAGGGAGAAGAGGAATAAATAAAGAGGCTCCTGTCTCTATTGCTCAAGTTTTATTTCCCGTAGAAGTGCTAATTTCGTTGCATTTTCAGTTTTTTTTGAACACATGTCAGGCAGGGTCCTGTGCATTTTAAACTATATTAACGTGGGTTTATTTGGCAGAAGGAGCAAAGACAGGGCATACAGTACATCACTGTCATATTGAGCCTGGTGAGTTTTATCAGAGCCCATGCACAACCAGTCATCATAGTAGTGATTAGAGTTAGAGACAAGCAAGATGGGAAGGATCCTATATAGTACATGCCAGAATCAGACACAAAGCTCTTTTCAGCTTCCTGAGGTAGGAAATGACTTGGCATTATAGAAGCACAAAATCTATTTTTATGTTACCTAAATGAACAAATGAGCAACAAAGAAAATTAACTAAAGGTTAAAGTCTTGTGCTTTCCACGAGTTTTTCATCCAAAAAGAATTTGGTTATAAAGTATATTTTACATCTCATTTTATTTTTGCACCAACTCTTTTAGGCAGGCAGAGCAGATTCTGTTAGTCCCACATGGAGAAAATTAAAACTCAGAGGAGCTGTGAATTACAGAATTAATATAGCAGGTAAATGGTAGAACAGGGCCATAATCTTATAGATTAATCCAGAAAGTGAATTATTTGTGTGTGCACCTTGAGCTAATTCATCTTATCTTTTCCTCTAGAAATTATGATTGTCATGACTCTTACCTTCATAAATGTGCTACTCTAAGACTTATTCTGACAGCAAAATGAGTTGTAAGCTTGGTATCTAAAATAAATTAAAGACATTTTCTGTGGTGTTTTATCTTCAATTTTATTTCCTTCAAACAGTTTGTGTGTGTTTGTTCATTTCTTTTGAGGGTAGAAGGGACTATATCAGGGGTGATGACCTAGGGTGTCAATGGCAAGATGGCGGCCACATATCAAACGTGTCCATATGACAGAGTTATTTTCTGATTATTGCAAACATTACTACAAAGTCTTCTTCAAGCAGAGGACCATGCTATCTATCCCTATATTCCCTCAGTCTTTGCTCAAGTAAACAAAGAAGCTGTTTCTTTAAGGATTACATAAAAATCCCCCTCCCCCAAACATATAAGAGAACATCTACCCCTTTTACCTCAGGGGTAAGGCTGGCTTTGAAGACCATGTAGTTATGAAACATCCTTTGACAAACAAAACAAATTTCAAATGAGTAGAATCATCTCAGACATCAGGAAGACCACTGAGAAAGAACTTTGTACAAAATGATTATTATAAAATCCTCTGTGGATTTCCCAACATCTTGAGCGTCTTTTCAAAATATGAAGTACAGATGTGATGGTTTCAGCTAAGAAAATATAAAAATTCAGCTGCCCTTTATCACTCTTAACAGTTCTAATACTTTTGCGGCAGTATTAAAATATTTTTCTGAGGGGAATATATAGCTTACTCCTGGGCTTGAGAACATAAGCCTGGTATCATTAGCCAGTTCTTCCCTGAGTAACTTGTACCATTTCCATGATGTCTGTCACCTTTGCGGTTAATGTGTTCTAGGGATGAGAGCTGCTCACTCCCCCAAAAGATAACCTCCACTGTGCCTCCTGCTTCTCCTGTGGCCATCATTGCCAAGTAGGGGAACAAGAGTCTTGACTTCCTTCTAAGGGCTGGGTTCCAATGAGCCACTGGTCTCACCAGAATCTCTGTTACTGTTTTTATTTTCCTGGTAGGTGTCTTTCATCAGCTATAGAGAATACTCAGAATTGGAGGAAACTGTTGTTCCAAGTTTTTGAAAAAGCACCAGTCCTAAGTAGATGCAAGGTATACTGGTATAGGTATGTAGTTAAAGTGATAAGATCCAGACCCCAGCTGGCTGGGTTCAGATGGTGCTTGTGCCACTGGCTACTTATGTGATGACAATAGGTTTGTTACCCCTCTCTCCCTCCCTCCCTCCCTCCCTCCCTCCCTCCCTCCCTCTCTTTCTTCCTTTTTTCCTTTTCTTCCTTCCTTCCTTCCTTCCTTCCTTTCTCCCTCCCTCCCTTCCTTCCTCACTCCCTTCCTTTCTTCCTTTCCTGCCCACCTTTCTGTCTTTCTTATACTGGGGATTGAACCCAGAAGCACTCTATCACTATAACCTCCAGTCCTTTATTTTTTTTTTAATTTTGAAACAAGATCTCACTAAGTTGTCCAGGCCACCCTTGAATTTACAATTCTCCTGCCTTAGTATCCCAAGCCACCCTACCTGACACAAGATTTAGTTTCTTTAACTGTAAAATACAGATAAGTAGTATATACTTCATAGGATCATTGTAAGAAATAAATAGATGAATGCAGGTAAAAACACACAGCTTTAGCACTAGCCTGTAGAAGGTGCTCTGTTGACAGGGGCTGCTCCTGTATGTCACCATAAGCTGGAGTAACTGGCCAAATCCTGCAGTGATTGTGTTTGGGAGATGGCCCCAAGGGACAGCATCTCTGGAAAAGTTTGGTTGTGAGAGCAACTCGTTCCTGGAATTGCCTTGAAGTTTACAGGTCTTCCATCTTTTCCTCCTGTGATAAGGAAGGTCAGCATTTCTTTAAGACTACAGGAACTACTTGTCACAGATGGGTCAAACTGATTATTTCTTCAGAGGGCTAGCTTGTCTTTTGGTAACTGCTAGACTCCAGTTAAACAACTTTATTCAGGTTGGTCTACCCTCTTTCTCCCACTTGAGTTGGCAGTATAGACAATCCAATCACTCTAGGTTCTTACCACATGGCAAATTATTCTATCAAAAAGTAGAAGAGAGGAGAGGGTCATAGTTGTTCAACACAACAGCTTTGGTACTAGTCTTTAGTAATACTTCCTAATAACAGCCTTGCTTGAAGGGAGTTCATATTTTGAGTCAAGCAAACCATTTCTTTATTCTGGCTGCATCTCTTCTAAGTTTCACAGATAAGATGCTGAATAAGACCCATGATAATCTGATATGTTAAAAATGTGTGCAAATACAGTTTTATATATAAACACTCATAAATACTTCTAGATATGTATGAACATGTACGGTTCATATGTGTATATAATATATATGCCTTTACCTATAAAGCGAAGCTCAGTCTTATATCTTCCTTGCAGCAAGTTCTTATCTATCCTTTGGTCTAGTAATTAAACAATTAAGTGTCATTTATTATAATTATACATTACAACAAAGTAAATAGGCATTAACTCACTTGAGAAATATGTTCTATTTTAGAGCCAGCATAACATAGGAGCCAAAGTTAGCAGAGTGTCAGTTCTTGGCACCTGGACTCTGAGCATCCTTGCAGGTAACAACTCTCCAGCTGTTGTGCAGGATATAGGAAAGGCCTGTAACCAGCCTTAACCAGCAGGGCCCAGTGGCTCACTCGGAAATATCACCACTCTCCTAGTTTTACCTATAAGTGACTCAGGAAATGCTAATTACACACACACACACACACACACACACACACACACACACACACACACTTCTTTGTCATATGCCTGTCATGTTGGAATATCAAAATCTTCTGGGCTTAAATTAGAGAAAGGAGCTGGGCATGGTGGCGCATGCTTGTAATCCCCGCACTTGGGAGGTGGAAACAGGAGGATCCCTCAGGTTCAAAGCCAGCCACGCTGGCTTAAGAGACCCTGTTTCCAAATTAAAAAGTATAAAAATAGGTCTGGGAGTGTAGCCCAGAGGTAGGAGGGTTTCCAGGAACCCTAGTACCACCAAAAAAAAAAAAAAAAAAAAAACAGAGAAAGGAAATACTCCTTGCTTTTCTTTCTTATCTGTGCATTCTACACTGAGCTTAAAGATACCTCATGAGTCTCAACTTTGGAACTAGCCCGTACAGTTTCCAAGAGGACAGGGGGTGAGGTGACTTCAGGTGTGGCCCACCCCACCTGGCCAGCTCTTTTCTCTGCAGTGTGCTGTCCCAGTCCTGTTTGCAGCTCGCTGGAGATCTCCCATAGCTAGGAGCAGGCCCAGCCTTTGATGCAGGACAGCAGAGTGATTAGAAGAATTGAAAGTATACCAGTGATACCATGCCCACCTTCAAAGCCAGAAATAGAAATGTTCATTCATGTTGCCCCCTTTAAAGGGCAAAGTCATTGAAAGCCTCTGGAAAAGTGATAATTCCTGGATAAGATGATCATCATATCATTAATAGCTGCTGCTGTTGGTGAATCACAATTCACAATAAGCACTCAGCTTGATTGTGCCCTGGCAGTGTTTCAGGTGTCCCAGTTTGACTTTGAAGCACGTGCTCTTACAGGCTGCACTGTACTGCCCATGTAACCTTATCATGTACTGGTGTATTAAATGTCTTACTGGTTATCTACAAGATCTTGAGGAAAAGGAACACTAGCCTTTGGTTAAAAAGGTACTTGATCTGACAAGATATAGTTTCAGTGAAGGATATAGGGTGACAGTAGTGAAGTGAACTGTTTAGGGAGGTCAGACTGGTCAGATGCTACAATGAGGGCACTATCAACCATTAAGGGAGATAAATGAAAAGAGAAATAAGATACAGAAATGAAGAATCCCCATAGGCAGAAACCACTAAGGTTTCATCTTTGCCTTCCATAAGAGTCCAGGTTCAGTCTTAAGCCAAATCCCTACTCCTCACCTGGCTGGCAAGAAGAGTTCTCAGATAATAACATTTTTTTTCAGTATTTCTAGTAATTTAATAATCATAAGTGCTGCTATTTTATAAAACAATTTCAGAAACAAGTCAGACAAATATTCTAAGGGTACAAAGGTCTCTTTATGGGGATTTTCAAGGTCATTGTCCCAGAGGGCCATAGTTTCAGGGCAACTTGTGTTATATCCTTTTGTTGTCTTTAGAATAGGAAAAAATCTTGGGGAAACATGGAGGATATTTATTCAGAAGATGTGGAATTCTTAATGATTTTTATTATCTAAGAACCATCATTTATTTTTCTCAAAGGGGCTGTAGATTTCAAGCGTCCATATTATTGAGAGTTTATCAATGACCATCATCAATATCAGAAGGTAGTCAAATATAGTTGGCCTATGGGCTCTGAATTAGTCAGATTTGGGCACTGTAACAAATATCTGACACAAGACACATAAAAAAAGAGACTGAGTAAGCTTATAAATTTGGAGGCTCAATGGTGTGATATTTGTCTGGGCTCAGGTGGCATCACATAATGGCAAATAACAGAGTAAGAGAATATATCAGAGCAAGGAGTTACATCTCTAGCCAGGAGCAGAGACAAGACTGAAGTCCCCAAATTCCCTTTGAGGATATGCCCTCGGTGACTTAAGAACCTCTCATTAAAACTACCTCTTTTTTTTCAGTCTTCTTGTTTTTTAATTTTTATTGGTGCATTATATTCATACATGATATTGGGGTAAAAAACTTGTGTGTATAGACATGTACACATCACTGATTTAACCCCTACCCAATTCCCACCCCATTCCCTCCCCGTCCCTCCCTCCCTTGCTTGGCTTAGTGGTTGACTTTGATATGTTTAAGTACATTGTGTGTTTTAGAAATTTTCCTCTTCCCCCCTCCTTCCTCCTCCTTTAGGTTGTCTTGTTTGCTCCTCTATAGGATTTCCTTTTTCATCTAGAGTTCCTCCTATGGCCCATTTCTCCCTAACTCTCACATATTAGGGAAAGCATCTGATTTTTTATTTTTTGTGACTGACTAATCTCACTTAGCATAATGTCCTCCAGTTCTATCCGTTTCCCTGAAAATGATGTAATTGAGTTTTTTTTTAATGGCTGAGTAAAATTCCATTGTGTATATATCCCACAGTTTTGTAATCCATTCATCTGTTGATGGACATCTTGGACCTCTTAAAGATCCTGTTACCTTCCAATAGTGCTACCCTGCAGACCAAGCCTTCAGTCACAATGGAGCCTTGGGTGACACTGAAACCACATCAGAATCATAGCAAGCTGATTGCCAATTAAAGATTATAAGACTCATGGTCTTTGCCCTTTCCCTGTTGACAATAGAATCCCAAACAGGAAGAAGCCTTGGTGCACGTTTACAGATTAGAGCCCTCTGCTAATAAACCTACCAGTGCTAAAAGAGGGCCCTGCCCCTTTTGGGTGAAGTTACACCAAAAATCATTTTACAAATGAAAAAAAAACATATCAGAGTTTTGTTTTCTGGATGGGCCTCTGTTTTCTCATTTGTAAAGTTTTTTTTTTTTCAATTAAGCTATTTGAGAATCAATCCCTCTTTCTCTCTCTCTCTCTCTCTCTCTCTCTCTCTCTCTCTCTCTCTCTCTCTCTCTCTCTCTCTCCCCGGCTCTGATATTTTAATATCCAACTGACATTTTTATTCTAATAAAACATTCCATTTGGCCTAGTTTGGAAATTGCCAGTTTGAAGCACGACATAAAGGATGGTGGCCACCTTGTTTCCTTTAATACTATTCAATGCCTAAGACACCTTGTGGAGAAAGTTATTGAACATGATTTTGGCTTAAGCTGTTGTAGAAAACTTTCTTCCATAGAAAAAGTGGGAAGGGCTCCAGGCAATGGGCAGAAACACTGGGATCATAGTTTCGTTTCTGGATGGACCTCTGTTTTCTCATTTGTAAAGTGAGACAGGAATAGTTGTCCTTCTACAACTCCAGTTTTCAACACAACATTTTTAAAAAACACTAAATGTTTAAAAATGATTATAGGAGATTCCTTGAATCTCTAAAGCACTTCTTGTGAAGTTCAAAATATAGTTTTTCATTCATTTATGCCAGGTAAAAAAGACTTTTCGAAGAGTCGAAGTGAGAGGTAGAAAATGTTTGCATGGCCGGGCGTGGTGGCGCACGCTTGTAATCCCCGCACTTGGGAGGCAGAGACAGGAGGATCGCGCAGGTTCGAAGCCAGCCACGCGCACTGGCTTAGGAGACCCTGTTTCGCCATGCGCACTGGCTTAGGAGACCCTGTTTCCAAATAAAAATGTGAAAATAGGTCTGGGAGTGTAGCCCGGAGGTAGAAAAGCTTCCAGGAACCCCAGTACCACCAAAAAGAAAAAAAAAAAAAAAAAGAAGAAGAAAATGTTTGCATGTGACAGAGAAATAAGAGAAGCAAAGCCAAGATGTTAAGTCATCCAGAATCCTGAGTGAGTGTAAATTTGGAGAAGTCTGACTCTGGCCTTTATCTGGATGTACATCTTGATTATTCCTTGTTTTCTGCTGTTTGGTTATTTTTTCCTGTTATAGTGTGACTTTTTAACACCCTGCCCAGGGATATTATATTGAAATAAAGGATTCTAGAAAGCAAAAAAAAAAAAAAAAAAAAAAAAAAGTCACTGTCCAAAGATGGAATATTAGGAAAGACAGGAATTTTAGGAAGAAAATTTGTCCTCCAAACAACGACAACAATATTCTACCTGCATGTCTCAGTTCACCATCATGAAAAAAAATTAAAGACAATGACTAGAAATAAAGTTCAAAAGTCTTCCCTTCCTCTCTGCAATAACCACTCATGTTTCCAACTTTCTTTTCTTGGAAACCACCATGAAAAAGAAATGGTGCCATGGCCTTTCTATCTTCTCATAAGTTTTCCACTCTATCCTTCAAGATTCTCCCAAGGTTTTCCGGTTCTAACTTGCTGCCTCCCCAAGAAAAATCCATGTCCAATGGTAACTTAAGATACATTTGACCAGTACAAGTGTTATTAATGTCATTACTTCCCACAGCCTCTTCTGTTTACGAAGGGAGCATCAAAGCTTTGGGAAATAAACTACAAATAGCCCCACAATAGTAGTGGGATGACATTTCAAAAGAAGGCATCAAAGAAGACTCACCAACAGTGATACTTTTTCCTAATGGTTCTGGAGGGATAATTAAGTTGTTTATCACCTTTGATGCATATAACCCTAACACAGGTGTTCCCTGGAAACCAATTAAAAATACTTACAGCTGATAAAGAGTGCCTCTCAGCTCAACAAATTTACTAATAATTCCAATCCCATTTGGAAAAAAATCTTGTCAGGTCTTTTGACACCAAAAGGCAACTTTCACACTCATTTACACTTCAGTGCTGGTAGTGATAAGCACACACAGGGTATTTACTCAGCTTCCCTTGATCTCAAGAGAAGAGTTCTACAGAAAGCTTCCCTTGGCTATTGAATGACAACTTTAGTTTCAACGTATGAATTGTGCCCAGGAGCTTGGGATTTCCTTTGAAAGGAAATAGTGTAGGATCTTGCAGATGATACCTCTGCCTGATTGTCAGGAAACAGCAGTGCCTTGCATCGACTGCTCTCATTTTGTCACTTTTAGTGGATAGATGTCAAGATGATTACTTTTAGGACTCATGGTAGAGGGAAAGGGTTCCATGTGAAAATCCTAGGTGGTAACAAGTGGCGTATGCAACAGACTCATAGAAGGAGGACTCTCATTTGGTAGTTTGGTCATTTGGTAGTATCTAAAGATGTAATATACTGAATGGTGATAATGTTTGAAGACAAATGATGGAAAATTACTGAATGAGGAAGAACACTTTTCCTTAGTGGGTGGACCTACTTGTTTCCTTCTATACTAAGAAGTTGTACCATTAAGCTCCTGAGCCTGGCCCATCCATACCTATTGATGATTAAGATGGCACCTGTCTATAGTGTAGGGCTGAACTTGTTTGAAAAGTTCATTGGAAGAGTTTCTGAAGGCTCACTAGTTTTCTTGTGGATATGTTTTCTGGTACATCAGCCTCATTGTGATCAACTGCTTGCCTTTAGAACCATAGCGACTCCTGGGTGACTTTCTTCCTCACTCGTTATTATTCCCTCTTCATTTGGGGCAAAAAAGTGTGACTTTGGACTCAGTCACTCCTGGGTCTTCCACTGGACAGCTATGTGACTTTAGTCAGTCCCTTCTACTCTCTGAACATTCATTTTCTCAGGGGCTGGGTGACAACTCTTTTAAAATGAGGAAGCCAAGCATTTGTCTATTCAACACATATTTACTAAACACTTATTTGGTACAAAGCACTGTTTAGGCAGTGAGGATGCCACGGAGAATCTTCAAGTCCCTGTTCCCATGGGACATCCTAGTGTGGCGGAGTAGAGTCACAGATAAACACACATCTAGAAATGTAATATACTGAATGGTGATAATGTATGAAGACAAATGATGGAAAATTACTGAATGAGGAAGAGCACTTTTCCTTAGTGGGTGGTCAAGAAAGGCCTCTCTGGTTCATAGCTGCAAGATTTAGCAAATAAAAATACAGGCCAGCTGGGGTGGCGGTGCACACCTGTAATTCTAGTACTTGCAAGGCTGAGACAGGAGGATCTCAGGTTCAAGGCCAGTCTCAGCAACTTACTGAGCCCCATAGCAACTTAGAGAGATCCTGTTTCAAAGCAAAATAGGGCAGGGGTGTGGCTCAGAGGTAGAACGCTCTTGTGTTCAATCACCAGTACCAAATAAAATAAAATAAAATTACAGGCCACTCAGATATAAATTTCAGATTAACAATACATACTTTTTCAATATAACTGTCTCATATATTTGGGTTGCAATTATACCAAATTTATCTGAAATTCAAATCTATGTGTCTCTAACAAGCCTACTCTGGAGAAATGGCATTTACAATGTTTAATGTCAGTCAGAGCTACTGTGTTAAGGGCGAGTTGAATAAAAATGGAAAAGAATATAGGCTGTATTCAAGAATAGCAAAAAGATCCTGAAAGTCCTAAGGGATGAGACCCACAACCCAGGCAGAGGCTTCAAACTGGACAGCAGAGGAAGAGGGGTGCTAGTGAGTGGGATGGTTGGTAAGCATCATAGGGAAAAGAAAAATGCTTCCTGGGGAATACTTCCGATGTTTCTCTGTGAATAGGATACATGACAGATGTGTGAGCAGGGAGAGGTTGGAGGTTTAAAAGAATGGAGACCAGAGGAGAGGAAGAGTGTGTGCTAGTGCAACAGGTTGAAAGCTCCAAGGTCATGAAGCTGGTCACTCAGAGTCCCCATTGACATTTCTGAGAGCCCTGAAGATGGGAGAGGAGAACAGTTCATCTCCCTCCTGCCTCCACTCCTCCCTGGAGCTCTTGCAGTGACAGAGGTTGCTAAGTACTAACCACCACCGTCTTTGCCTTGAAAGGGTAGCCAACAGTAGTTCCTGCAGTTCATTGAAGCCATTACATATCTAAGCTGTTTTACTTTAGTTGAAAAGATTGTTGCCACAGTAGAAGCTGCTTTAATAGCCCTTCTTTAGGAAAGAAGTGAATTTGAAAATGACATCAAAAGAGCTCTCTGGGCCGGGTGTGGTGGTGCATGCCTATAATCCCAGTATTTGGGAGCTGAAACAGGAAAATCACAGGCTTAAGGGCAGCCTTGGCAACTTAGAGAGACTCTCATGAACTTAGAGAGACCCTGTTTTAAAATAGCTCAGAGAGATAGCCTGTCCCTGAGTTCAATTCTCAGTACCATGAAAAAGAAAACCTCTGAAAGTATCTAATTTTGATACAAGATCCATCTGTATAACTTGAAGTAGACTGAGATTTGGCAACTACCCAGATAATTTGAACAGTATTGACAGCCAGTGTGGGTAGATAACACACTGGACTTGCTGTTTTGGCTTTCATGTCTGTTGTGCTTACGTTACTGCCCTTTCCACGTGGCTTGGTTGCAGCATCTTTATTTGTTTTAGTTGCACACATCACTTTTAAGAGGGAGAGACAAATAATTTTGAACAAGTTAAAACGTATTTTATTCATTAACACTTTACATTTCACAATCATATTGTTGCATTCTTAAACAAGCATAATAATTGCTTCACATTATTTCATTTATACCCATTTTTATGACATGTGCCTTCACGTTTCATAAACAGGAGGTTAAATGCAGAGCTTTCCAGAGTTAGAGCAATGTGAGTGTAGCCTTCTTTGGGATGAAGATTAGCTCAGTGGGCCATAACCACAGTGCTCCTGTCCATGAAAAATCAATAGTTCACCAAGCAGCAGCACTTAGAGACATTTCTCCTGTGTGTGAAGGAGCACTTGAGTGTTCCACAGGAAATGTGTAAATGTTCACCAACTGTGAGGAGGGGTATTTGTGAGGATGGGAAGCTCAATGGGAAGAACTTCACCTTTCCCAAGATGAGGGAAGCCCTGAAAACCTTCAGAGGCACATTGTTAGCCTCATCTCTAGGTGAGTTTAAGTAGAAAGTAATGACTATGTATGAAAACTCTTTATTCAGTGACCCAAAACCAAAGAAAAGGGAAATGATCAGGATAGGCACACTTGGTATTTATATACTTGAAATTAGGCTTGTTGGTGTCCTTGGGCTCTATCCTCTATTGACTTTTCTTGGGTACCGTTTTAGGTGATGTAGAACTAGCTTTCTACCGAAAGTCTGCAACCATCTCATAAGAATGCAGGCCAGGCATGGTGGTGCATGCTTGTAATCCCAGCATCTGGGAGGTGGAGACTGGAGGATTGTGGTTCTCAGACAGCCTCAGCTCCTTATCGAGGCCCTTTGTAACTCAGTGAGACCCTGTTTCAAAAAAATCAAAGACTAGCTGGGCGTGGTGGCGCACACTTGTAATCCCAGCGCTTGAGAGGCTGAGACAGGAGGATCGCACAGGTTTGAAGCCAGCCTCAGCTACTTAGTGAGGCTCTCAGCAACTTAGTGAGACCCTGGTTCCAAATAAAATATAAAATAGGTCTGGGAGTATAGCCCAGAGGTAGAAAGCCTCTGGGTCCCACCCCCTGTACCACACACAAAAATATATATATATTAAAAAATAGAAAATAGGGCTGAGAGAAGAAAGAAAGAAAGAAAATTAAAAATAATGCAGCTTCACCCAGAAGAGGGAAAGTCTTTGGGGATTTGAGGATGTGGAGGGGAAGGTGGCAGAGGGAAGTTTTATCTAAGCCTCATGTTAAGAAATGTCATCTATCATGTATGGGAGAGAAAGGCCACTTCTTAGTCAGCCTTCTGGATATTTCTGTACAAAAGCACTTGGATGATCAAAATCTTATGAGGAATCACTTCCTAGTTGTGGCTGAGAACTGTGTGTCCTTCACAGACTCAAAGAATTCAGATGCAGAAGATACCTGGACATGACCATGTCCAGGAGTCTTGGGTCATCACACTGGAACACGTTGATGGGTCACAAGCAACTGTGAACAAAGTGTCAAAGTTTTACAGATCATAAGAGATTAAAAATCATCCCTACATTAATATTATCCCTCATTATGATGTATTTTCTTGACTTGGAGACAAAGAAATAGTACCTATGGCTACTTCTAAGTCTGTGGCGGTCTCTGACCATGGACGGTTCTTGTGAACAGTACCCATGGGCATGACAGTGATAGAAGTTGAGCACCACAGTCACCATCAGTGAGTGGCTGCCTCAGCACCACAGGTGTGCTGGTGGTGGTCCAGGCTCTGCTGCAACACGTGACACTCCTTCCACTGGGGGCCTGTTCTCAGAGAGCTAACTGGCAGCTGGTGGTTTCATACTTACAGAGTGGTAAGTAAGAGCAAAGACCTCCAATCTATGAACCTCTGGATAAGAGAAGGGCTATGTTGTTTTTGTCAGGAGGATTGAAAACCACACATCCCAAATCTGTCTTGAAGAGATGGTTCTGTTACTAACACTACTGTGTCAAAGTCACCAGAGTAAAGCAAATTCTGTTAAATACCACTCAGGCATTTACATAAAGTGACAAGTGGTCCCTTAATATTACTTCATATATTTTAAGAACTTGGAAAAAATAAGGGCAAGACCCGCATATTCCCCCTTATAATCAAGCTTGTAGAACTTAAGTACACAGGTGAGAATGTCATTTTAAATTTTTAGATAGCATATTAGGGATAGAAACTGCAGTTTCCATTTTCTTAGTAAATATTATAATTCCTGTCCCCTGATAAGACTTGCTAATGCTCCATTTCTTCTGCAGGGCTAATTTAAAATTATTAAATATTAAATGTTAAAACAAAAATAAAACAAATATAACACAAACAAAACAAAATCCCCGAAAGCTCATCTTTAGTCCATGAATCAGATAACATCAACACCTCTTTCTTTCCATACACTCTATAGTTTTTAACTTTTGATCCAGTTTTGCTTATAATATTAGGGCATGGAATTTTATTTAATTTAAGAATTTATTTTTAGGACTGGGGATTGGACCCAGGGACATTCTACCTTTGAGCTACATCCCCAGCCATTTTTATTTTATTATTTGGAAACAGGGTCTCACTAAGTTGCTGAGATTGGCTGTGAATCTGTGATCCTCCTGTCTCAGGGTCTCAAGTACTAGGATTATAAGTATTTAGCTAAGGGTGTGAGATTTTTAAAAACGATTTTAGAGGAAAGAGGAGTGGGGTTGTATATGGAGGAAAATACAACAAGAGCTATATGCAGGTATGTTTTATTTATCACATTTCAATGTGCTAACAAAATAAAAGAATACATAAATAAAAATTATTTTAGAATATATCAGCTGAATAAATAGAAGCCACTCATTGAAGCAAATGAATTTTTTTCCCCTGGGAGACCTGTTAGATGCTGCATTATATGTTTAATTTTTCAACAGTTCTTTCTAAATTCATGCAGTAAATCAGATCTGGGTGATCCTGCATTGCTGGCACCATATTACTTTTTCTGTGCATCTGCAGAGTACTTACATTAAAAGCTTAAAAACTAAAATCAGTATAGTTATGTCATGTACATTTAGTTGATAGTCAAAATAATGTATAATGATTAAGTTATGACTTACAGTTTACAAAGCACTTCCTCATGTATTTTCTTCTTTCGACCTTATACTGCCCCCTAAAAAAAAAAAAATCAACAAAGAAATTGCTAAACAAATTATGTAACATCTATGCAACAAAATATTTTGAAACCAATTAAACAATATCAAGGTGAAGTGGAATGATCATATTGTTTAAAAAAAACAAGTTGTAGAAGAACATGTGCAGCATGATTCTATTTTTTATTTAGGAAATTATCAGAGTATGATTTTTGCATATATTATGTATAATTATAAATTTATATGGGCCTAGGATGATGTGCACTAATCTCTGGGAAGATATCAAAGGGGTAGTGAAGGGGCTCTGCCACTTCTCTTCCTGTATGCCTTGAAAGTTCAGTGGAATTATGGATGATTTAACTCTTTTATGCTATATCTAATTTAAATACATTTTTTGAAAAAATTATTATTTCTAGATGAAAAAGCAAATCTCAGAAAGTTTAAGTGACTTTTGCAAAGTCATGCATCTAACCCAAGAATCCAAGACTTTGGTTTCTTCAATAATTTCTTTGGCCAGCATAATCCCTAAAACAGAGCATGTGGACCACCGACCAGGTTGGAGAATACCACAAGTTTCAAACCTTATCCTTCGGTTTGCTATCACTTCTTGGTCTACAGCAGTGATGTTTTAGTATGATTAGCATATAAAAATATAAAATGAAAGTTTCTGAATGGCTGTATTTTTCTCTTTCTGGGAAGAAGGCAGTGTAGTTGAGTGGGTTTTCGGATGAAAATCGGAAGTTTATGTTCCTACTCTGGCCATACTTGGGTGAGCCACCAAACACTGTATCTCAGTTTCCTCACCTGTGAAAATATTGTGCTGACCTACTTTTCCTGTATAAGCTGGGTGGGCTACTCCATGATTTAAAACTGCTTTGCAAATACAAAGCTCTATTGAAATTGTTTATCAGGAGCTCCTCTTGGCTAACTCCTTTCTTCCTTCTTTCTCATGCCTCTCTCTGGAATACGAGCCTTGCAGAATTCATACTTTTTTTGCATCTTACCTAAAAGCCCACAAAATTAAGTAGTCATTTTCACACAGAGGACATATATTCTCTGGTATTTGTTCAAATGAGAATTGAGAAAGTATCATTTCTTCTAAAGTTGAATGAAAATGTGTGTGTGTGTGTGTGTGTGTGTGTGTGTGTGTATTTAAAAATAGTCAGAAGCCTTCTGGAGGCAGTTTTAGTACTTCCACTGGCATTCTGAGATTTAATACACCTGGACAGTAAGAAGTAAGTGCAGTTTCTAGGTGGGGGTGCACAAATGCTTCTCTCTTCTTTTGTGTCCCCATGGTTTATTCTTGGCCTGTCCCATGATTGCCCTCTTCACCAGCCTATGGGCAAGGTGGAGCCAAAGTATCAATAAAGCAGCCCTGAAATATGAAAAAGATTTCAAAGGGAAGCTAAGAGCTTTCACGAGCTATTTTTTACCAACTAAAATATTGGTGAATGAAAGTAAAATCCCCACCATATCTTCAACTCTGACCAGGTTAAAAAGACAAATAAGAGGGAGATAGGGTTATCACATTATGGGCCCACATTTGTAGGACACTTAAACAAAAGTGTGAAAGAGACCCAGGGGAGCCCAGCCTTCGAAATTACAGCTGGGGTCTTCTTAAATAACTCCCTTTTCTTTCATTTATGAAGGAGGCTTTCAGAATTTTCTAAATGTTGATCTTAAGTTTTTGGTTAGTAAAAATGTCTTTCTCCATATATATGTTACATTCTCCTTGGACCATAAACATTTTGTCATTCTTCCAATGCCTACAACTTTTCCAATACCTACAACAGTGCTCTGTGTGCAGCACGAAATTCAGAATGCCTAATAAAATAGCTTTAGATGCTTTCCAGTGTGTGTCAAATATTCTGTGGATCTCAGATCATAGTTTCAGACCCGTGCCAGCTTACTCTGGCCATGTGCACATTTTTTTTTGTTGAATGTCCTTTGGTTAATGATGAAAATTACTGTTCTCTTGAACACTCATGAAGACCTTACGAAACCTATCATAAGCAAGAATTTATTCTTCTTCTAACATATTCCCAGATTCTTTTAGGTTGTGGTTTTGTAAATTGTTGAGGTAAAAGTTAGTCTTCATGGTCTTCTAGCCCAGTTGCCCATTAGGTTTCCATAAATCTCTTCAACTTCTCTACCAGGTGGGTCCCAGCACCTATATGAAGCCCTCCATGATTCCACCCCAGACAGCATTTTTCTTCTTTGAATAGATGTGTAGACATATCTCTACTACACAGAGAAGAAAGCTATCTACTTGTAGCTCTGCCTGATGTGTCCATGGACAGTAAGCCTGATCTCTTCTGAAGATAACTTTCATATGTTTCTCTTATTTTATAAGCCATCTCCAAATCTTCTCTCACCCTAAACAATCTACCTAAACTTCAGAATGTGGCTCTGGTCCCCTGTTGGAATTGTTCTTTACCTCATCTTGGGCCTACAGTAGATGAGAATCACAGCACCAATCCTTCGTGAACTATTCATTACATGCAGGACACTAGGTCTGCATCAGGAATTTTATGCCTATTTTCTCACTTCATTCTCCAAGCAACACCATGAAGGCAGGTGCATAGAGACATTTATTTCTTTTTGCAAGCCACTGAAATAGAGTCAGTTCATTTTAAGCAAAAGCACAGTTTACTAGAAGAATGTGAAGTAGCCAACAGAATAGAAGAAGCTGAACAAGTAGACTCCAAGAACAGCAACCTGGTGGCTCAGTGATTTCAGGCAGAAGCTACTGAGGGCCAATCCCTTTCTGGCTCATCCTCAGAAAGAATAAGGTCCAACTATTTTCTATCCTTGGGTCAGTCCACTCAAGATTAAAATTCTAGGAAGCCAGGTATGGTGGTGCACACTTGTAATCCCAGCGCTTAGGGGGCTGAGACAGGAGGATCATAGAGGTTTGAAACCAGCCTCAGCTATTTAGTGAGGCTCTCAGCAACTTAGTGAGACCCTGTTTCCAAATAAAGTATGAAATAGGTCTGGGAGTGTAGCCCAGAGGTAGAAAAACCCCTGGTTTCCACCCTTAGTACCACACACACACACACACACACACACACACACACACACCTAGGGAGACAAATTTTAATTGTCCCTACGTAGATAGGCCTCCTTGATGGACATTAGCACTCTACTAGACTTGATCAAGTTTTGATCAGGGAGAGAGAATGCTGAGTGAACAGAACCCACAGAAATCTACCAGCACAGGTGATAATATTCTCATCACACAGGTCAGGAAACTGCAGCTCAGAGAAGCCAATCCACAGTCCCAAGGTTACACAGCCACTCATCAACAGAGCCATGGTTACAACCTTAGCCTTCCTCACTCTAAGGCCGGGCTGTTTTCCATCCCTCCTCCTGCCTGCTTGCCTAAATTGCATGCAGATACTGCCTTTGGAATTAAGTCACTCGTGATGGTCTTGGACTTTGCCGGCAGTCCCAGATCTGGGTTAGTCTCCTCATTTCCCATCCCAGTTTTTAGGGGATAGCTCTACAAACAGCTTCCTCCCCCACCAGCATGAGCCTATCTTGCTGAGAGGAAACAGCCATTCTCTGATGTCCTAGCGAGAGACAAAGAATATTAACCACAGCCTGTCTTTCCAATATCTACCAATTGACCCTATTTTGCCCTTGGGAACAACACACAATACTCCCTTCTCCACATGCCGACCTTCTAAATATTGGGGGGGAGCTATCTCTCCCCCCTCCAGGTATTCTCTTCACAAGGCTAAATATTCCTGTTTCTTTAACGATCCTTGTACTGCTATCCCATATGACCACATGGGGATAATTTCCATATGTCAGCTAATTCTCCAAGACTTACATCAGATGAGAATCTGGCCCTGTATGAAAAGAAACCATTTCCCCTGCTTTCTCTTTCTGATTCATTAGATTTCACATAAACCTTTCTGATGACTACCTGCTGTTTTCAAATTCAGCTGCAACCTAATATGATTTACTGGGCAAAATTCTCATTCTTCCGTCTTCGTTTATCATTTCCCACCATCTGAAAGCCCCCAAAAGCACTCTTCTGAGTCCATAGCCAATGGGCAATGTGTCCATGAAAAATGCCAACTTTTGATTCTTTTCCATTTTTTTTTTTGGTTTACATAAAGTCATAGGACTTTTTAAAATCAAGGTTTTTGTTCAATGTAAATAAATTTAAGTTTGAACAGCTGTAGTCATCTCCTCCAAAGAAAATACCCTGAAAGGTGGTCGAAGATGTCATATGCCAGGCCTTCTCCCCAAATATATTTAATTGTTCTTTCTATTTTGTAAAGGAAAGTAAAGATGTGAAACTTGTTTTGAGGTTTTGAGCACTTGCAGGACATTTCCTCACAAATACATTAGTTGTGTTGTTTCTGAAACAAAGTGTCTGATTATATAAACAGGTATAAAACCTCAACTTCTGAGTTGGAGGAAAAAGGAGGGGAAAGGAGGATTGCCACTGGAGGGGAAGAAAAATAGGATAAAATAGGATTCTTAATTCAGGATTTAATAGCAAGGCAGCTCTAAAGACCGGAGATGGCCCATTTTAGACTCAGTCCAACTTTGAGATATTAGTGACTCCATGTCCTAGGTTTAGCATGTGTCTCAGACACAGTCAACATAGGATCTACCATCTACAGTTCTGCATGTCATCGAAAATAAATTAAACTCAAATAGTAGAGGTGTTTTATGGACTTTGCTATTAGCTAACTAGGTATCTAGTTTGAAGGCCTCTTTCATAAAACCATTGGGTTAGTGGCCATCTCTTCCCTGATGAGTCTGTCATTGGAGAAAGGAAAGAGAAGGAGTAGAGAAGGAGTAGTTTCTACAGCTATATGGCATCATTCCACGAGAGAGAGAGAGAGAGAGAGAGAGAGAGAGAGAGAGAGAGAGAGTCTCAATTCTTTGCTTGAACTGAACTTACAAAGTTCAGAATGAGGAATTAATGGTTAATGGAGCTGGTAGACTCTCTGTCTATTGGGTGCATGGAGTCAGAGACTCTCAGAATTGGAAGGCTGATTAGAAGTCACCTGGTGCAAACTTTTGCCTGATGCAAAACTGCCTTCCCAAGATCACTGTGCAGCAGTATCTAAGACAGTGGCTACTTGAACATAAAGGAGTAGAGTTACTGTCATCTTATAGAGCAGCCCATTCTGTGTTGTCATGACTCTACATGTTATAGCCTCACTACAGTGAACTGGAATCTACCAGCTGTTGGCCATGAACATACCATCTGGAGTCATAGAGACTAGTATCTACAATATTCCTAAGCTCTCTTATTTTCTTCATCTGTTCTTTTTTATTTTTTTATTTATTTATTTTTATTTTATTTTATTTTTTTAATTGGTACATTGTAATCATATATCACATTGGAATACAAGACTTGAGAGGATATACAAGCACACATCATCCAATTAGCCCTCATCCAGCCCCCTTTCCATTCCCTCCTCCTCCCTCAATCCCATGCTTTTTTGGTGATTAACTTTGATACATTTGTTTATGTACCTCCTGCGTTTTAAAGAGGCTCCATCCTCCCCTATTCCATACCCTCTGATTGGTCATCTGTTCTTTATAGTACATAATTCTAAGACTCCTTACTTTCTTTGTTGCCTTTGTATGCATGCCTCATTTTGTGCAATCCTTTGTGCATAATTTGAATCTAGCTTTACAACTGAATGGACACCCCAGACTTGTGGAAGTCTAAACTATGAAAACAAGGGCTATATAAGTTTTGTTCCACTAGTAGCTGGTCATGCCTGAATGGTAGGTACTAAAATATTTGTGATGAATGAGTCTTCCATGACCTTTCTTTTACTTGCATTGAGTAGAAATATAAAGAATGTTTAAAATCCACTAACTTTCTAATAGATGGGGAATCAAGCCCTTTGTATTTCAATTTGAATAAAAGCAATGGCTCCCTCTCTGTCTTTCTCATGCAAGAAAAGTCAGGTTAGACTTACAGGAAGACTGGTAAATTATACTTTAATAATATATGTTAAACTACGTGGAAACATCATTACTGGAGAATAATTTAGACGTCGGGCAACTTAGGTTCAACGTGTGTTGCACTGATGTTTCCCAGTGCCTTTGTGAATCAAACAACTTTCTGGAATCTTTTGATTAACAGAGAAAAATTCATAAGTCAGCAAGAAGAGGAACTATGGATTTTTGCTTCAACTGAGTATGTTAAGTAATCACACCTGTAATCTGTATGAGGTACCTCTGGCACCTGGCTTCACAACTGAACTGGATAATTCACTAATTAATTTGGTGTGTATCCTTATAAATGGCTTTTTGAGTGGGTGGGTGTTGGGGGGGCTCCAGTGGAATGAAACACAGCTGTTGAATTATTTATGTTTACTTGAAAAGCACAGAACACCAAAGTCATGTGATTTTACATGGCTCCATGAACAGACTTCGGCTGGTCCTTGACCAACAGAGAAGCCAGGTCATGTCTCCACCAGGCCCACTTCCAAGGTTGTAACTTAACTCTCAGTGAAGGTCTGCTGATTGGCAGGCACCTCCCTTTGAGGACAAGAAAAAAATCTACTAATCATATTTATTAATCTTACCACTTCCAGTTTTAGTGAAATTAAGTTAATCTGAACATATTTTCTTTTTGTGATGCTGTTTTGCATGGAGGGGTGTGTGTGTGTGTGTGTGTGTGTGTGTGTGTGTGTGTTTAGGCATGTGCATTTTATTTCATTCTATATTTTCACAAATAGCCAAGAGACTAAAGAGAGCCTGGCCAATTAGTCCTCTAGTTCCTGGCAAGGAATTACAAACTAAAGGAAATCAGCTTTAAAAGCTTTTTTGGCTTCTCATGTTATTATTAAGCTAAATCTAACAGGGATCTGACTGGGGGAAAGTACATACCTTCCAAGGAAACTAGCCTGAAACTATTTAGAGATGTGGGTGTCTACAATTTCTATTTTTTAAAAAAAGTTCTCAATGCTGTCTTCTCTTCCTAAGACTTGAACTAATCTTTAAAGCCGATATAATTACAGCATTTATTTCTAGGCAACATCTATTTTGTTGGCCTTCTCCGACTTCAATCTTGCATATTTCCTACTACTATAGACTACTTCATTTAAGCAAAACAAACAACAATGAAAAGCAAGCAAAAACCTGCAAAACAAAAAGAAAAGAATCATAATCATATGTGTTTCTAAGACTCAGTAAAGATAAACAGTTGCAGAAGAATATAAATTAGATAATAAAGAACACAATCAGTCCATTTCTTGGCTGACTTTATCCTAAACTCTGTTTCTATTATCATCACTGGGAATCAATACCTATTGAGGAACAAGATTCTTTCTATAAAGAAATAGCTATAATTCATAGAGAAGATTAAATGTTCATCAATAACTCCTTCCTTCCTTCCTTCCTTCCTTCCTTCCTTCCTTCCTTCTGTCCTCCTTTACTTCATACTGCAGATTGAACCCAGGGATATTCTACCTCTGAGCTAAATGCCTAGGCCTATTTTACTTTTTATTCTGAAAAATTTACTTTTTATTTCACTAGGTTGCTGAGAATCTAGCCATATAGCTGAGGCTCACCTCGAACCTGTGACCCTCCTATCTAGCCTCCCAAGTACCAGGATTATAGGCATGCACCATCATGCTTGACACCAACATGCTTTTTATTTCTCTTAATCTTCCCAGATCTAAATCTCCCTAGATCGTATTTCCTTAGCTTCTGCGTAGGATTTCAATAACAGCTTGGGTTATCTTCATTCCAGCTCCTGAAATCTGAATGATATACCTCTGGCTACATGTTGCTGTCAGCTGGAATTCTTATTACCAAGTATTGCTGGTCTGACTCACTCTAGGGACTGAGAATAGAGGTCTTTCATGTCATAAAGTTCAAGGCATCTTTAAAAGAAGTAAGGTCCAATAGTATAAACCACAACGAGTGAAATAAAGGTCCAAGAGAAAAGGAAAAATAATTCTGGGCAAAACTCCCATATATTATTGATATTTCACTGATTTTAATTTACTTTTAAAAATTTTCTTCAAATAAAAGGTTAAGTGTCAGGTGTTTGTATATGGCTTCTTGACCTTAGAGCAATTATTGAAAGTATTTGCTAGAAAGACCTTAGTCCTAAATTATCTCTTTCTACAGTATCAGCTCATTATAATTTTTGGTACTCAAAGGACAAGCAGAGAGCAGAGCGCTCTGCTGAATACTATTTACTTGTTTATAGCTCTGTCTTCTCTACTCAGCTGGAAGCTTTATCAAAGGCAAGAACTGTGTCCTTTGCATTTTTTTTTTTTTATCCCCAAAGCCTTGCCTGGTGCTCGGAACACAGCCAATAAATATTTGTCAAATTAATCTATGAAGGTAAATTGAAAGTACACCATTAATGCTAATTGTTACTACTGGCAAGACCTTCTGTGGACAAGTAAATGGGCCTACTCTGAGCCTGGTGACCACAGTGTCTTTTGAGGCTCAACATTAAGGCCCTTTTCATTCTCTTTGCCAAGCACAAGAAGAGCCCAAGAAGGCTTTGGTTTGATTTTCATATTTGGATCACACTGAGTGCAGACTCCAGTTCTATAATCCACTTCTTTCTGAGGCTGTTGGTATCTTGGGAGCTTGGAAGTAACATCTGCTTCAGTGAGCTGATTACCAATGAGAAGAGGCAAAGGCCAGCGTTAGGTGGGGTCTGGCTTAGCTTCAAAGCAAGCATATGGCTTCTATCTTAATGAGAGAGTTTACATATTCAGGAAAGATACATCTGCAGGGCAAATTAACTGGTTCAAAACCGAGCACATAAATATAATGTGGCTGATCAGATTGCCCTAAGTTAATGGCTCATTGTCCTGGAAGAGCCTTTGTACCTGAGCTTCCCTCTCCATTTCTGCCACATCACTTCCTGAGAAACCTGGAGTACCACAGGGGCTCCTCATATGATACACCTTCACTAGATGCCTCTTTGTACCAAATCCTGCTCCGCAAACTAGATGTTTTCTTTTTTAATTTTTTTTTTGTGGTATTGGGGATTGAACCAAGGGGCATTCTACCTCTGAGCTACATCCTCAGCCCTATTTTTTATTCTTTATTTTGAAACAGGGTCTCACTGAGTTACAAAGGGCCTCACTAAGTAGGCGAGGTTGTTCTCAAACTGCAATCCTTCTGTCTCAGCCTCCCAAATGCTGGGATTACAAACAGCAGAGATACTCCAGCCTGTAAGAGACTAGTTCTGGGCCCCTGTTACAGAGATTCTCATGTAGAGATAACAGGAGATGGTAGTGATGGTGGTGGTAAAGCTGAAGATATCTTCAGGGTGAAATCTAGCTTGTCAGTTCTTGCAGCCATAGGCAGCCACAAACATTTTGTTCTTGTTTGTTTTTGTGGTGCTGAGGATTGAACCTAGAGGAATTCTACCTCTGAGCTACATCCCAGCCCTATTTTTTTAAATTTTTATTTTGAAACCGGATCTCACTAAGTTGTGGAGGGCCTCATTAAGTACATTTTAATGGAAATGCATAGAAGAAAATAATTCTGAAATGTTAGGCTTGAATCTAAAGTATAATCTCTGCCACTTATTCCATGAATTCTCTTGGCACTTATAATTTACAAGACCTATTGTTTTTCCTTTTCTTTTCTGGCACTGGGGGTTGAATTCAGGGGCATTCTACCTCTCAGTTACACCCCCTGTTCTTTTTACTTTTTATTTGAAACAGGGTCTCACTAAATTTCTGAGGCTAGCCTTAATCTATAATCCTCCTGTCTCAGCTTCCCAAGTATTGAGATTACAGGTGTGTGCCATCACACCAAGCTTAAAACCTTGTTTCTTTAGAACATGTCTTTCAAGCACTTTTGATGGACTCCCCTAATTAGATGGAAGAAAAGAAATAAAAGAAGGAAGGAATAAAAGAAAAGAAGGAAAGAATTTCTACAGGCTAATATTTTATGGAGAAAAAAACTAGGGATAAGGAGATATGCTTTTAATTTTTTATAATCTGGTCTCATCTTTTAATTAAAAAAAACATTGGTCAAGACCTACTAAATTGACTTCACAACCCACTAATGAGAAAACGGTGTTAGAATAATTAGGCATGGCTGACTTCCAAGACCAGAAGACAAGAGCTGAGGGAGACTCAGTAAACCTACTACAAGTATGTTCTGAGAGATTGTCAAGAACACTATTAGTGGAAGATTTAAATTTTGTTATAACTTTCAAACTTTATTCTGTATTGTTTTGAACCTTAAGTTTCCATAAAACTCCTTGTCATGCTGCACAACGATGGAGGGGCTGCTTCAGAGCACAGGAGTAGCCTAGAATCTAAGAATCTGTCTTTTGTTCCACAGTGGATCTTGAGAGAAGAGCATATGTTCACAGCAGACCAGAGCTCATTCTCTGATATCAGAACTCTTATTCTCTCCCTTTCAGTGTCCCCAACATGGTGTCTTAGATGAAGGAAATATTCAATAGAATTGGTCCATTGTAATTATCTATAATACTGAGATTCAAAGTGATACAAACACACATGCATTCATCATGTGTTGTATTTCTCCAGAGCCCCCCACTTCCCCTTTCTCCTTTCATATATATATATATATAAAACCTCATTTTTTTGATCCTAGATCTTTTTCCTACCTATACCTCCACTGATAATTACCAGATCTTAAAAAAAGAAAAAGAAAACAAGAGGAAGAGAGGATTTGTTTAAAACCGTTAACTTCCAAGCACATAGCATGGTTCTTCTGATTTAAATTATAACAAATTTATAAGTAGGTATTATTTTCCCCATTTCAGATGAAGAAAATTAGAGCTCCATGAGGTTAAAAGCCTTGACCATGGCCACAGAGATAGGATGCTTCAGAGCCAGGACTTGAAGTCACATCTAGGTGATTCTGAAGCCAACATTCTTTCAAGATATTCAGAACATCTTTATTTATTTGTTTGTTTGTTTATTTGTTTACTTTGCCTTTTGAATGCTGGGATTGAACCCAGGGCATTGCACATGCAAAGCAAGTGCTTTACCACTGACCTACAGCTCAGCCAGAACATCTCTTATGTGGAAATCATCTCTCTGGCCGTGGTAGAATGGGTATTACTCTGAGTGCAAGCATTAGCTTTCCCTAAAGACTCTCTGTGGCACATTGGTCAGTCTCTTTAAGTCATAGTCTCTCCATTTCTAAAATGTGAAGCATGCCCTCTTCATGACAGGACCATTGGGAAAATTAAGTGAGGTGATTTTTAAAAATGAATTATAAGCTGAGGACTACTTTATAAATGTCAGGTGTCATTTATTTTGAAACAGGGTCTCCCTAAGTTGCTGAAGCTGGCCTGGAACCTGCAATCCTCTTGTCTCTGACTCCCAGTACTTGGGAGGCGCCACCATGCCTGGCCAATCAATTGATTTTCAAGCACTGGTTTTTATACTTCCCCATTCTCAGAGCTAGAGAGCACCTTGGAGAGCAAATTCCCTGGGGTTTCTAACCCAGCACTATAGTCAAGCTGCCCCTTTTTATTTGGTTCATGCATAGATAGGGTTGCCATATGACATTCCTTTTCTACAATGAGTTTCATAGCTATAGAATAGTTTGAGCATTGTAACTAATCCAAACTTTATAGATGAAGAAATGAGAAGGACATCACAACTCCTAGACTCCAGGTCTGATCACAAAAGAAACAGTTGACAAATTTCCCTTTCAGTATGCTGAACTCCCAATTTCTCTTTCAATGGTGCAGTCCCTGCTGTGTCATTATTATTCTGCTTTTTATTCTGGCTCAATATTAACATGAGAGCTGATTTTAGATTTATCAGTATTTAGATGTGGAAAAATCAATCACTTACAAAAGCAGCATCAGCACCCAGACAGACAGCTGTAGAGCCGCCACACTAGATGGTCAAGATTCTCTCCTGGGTGTCTTTACCTTGCTTAGCAATTTGTGTGCAGTATTATTTTACTCAAACAGCTAAGATTCCATCAACAATTCACATTAGAGAGTCAAGTTATTACGGACTTTGTTTGTGGCTGGAAATTTTGTTTTCTTAAAATAAAATAATTACCAGTCACAAATCCTCATGGGGGTGGAAATTTGCTAACAGAAATGAAAGGTAATTTAGAAATTCTAAAATAGGTATGAAGGTTAAAAGTGAAAAGATAAACCAAATGTATTATCCTTTTAATGAAATCATTATCTCTGAAGAAATTGGAAAAATGCTGGTAACCTCACAGAAGTTACTAAATTTCTAAAGGATTAATGGAATGGGTTTTGGCAAAACTTTGTTGAATTCTTTTGGTATGCCGTACATTTTGTTAAGATTCTAGAATGCTCTTTCTCCCCCTCTCTACATGTTGTACTAGGGCTTCTAAAACTTCAGTGTTCATACAAATCAGCATGGGATCTTGTCAAAATGCAGATTCTGAATCAGCTGATAGAGAATGGACCTGGGCGTTATATGATGCTGATGGTCTAGGGGCTATCCTTGGAATAGCAAGGCTGTACACATGCTTCTCTGCTCCAATGCCATGGAATCTGGCCACCTTTTTAAGGTCTCCTACATCCACACTGCAGACATTCTTTCTCCACAATGCTCCCTGAAATCCCAGGGAATAATGGACCTAGCAGAGTGGACAGGGTGGGACCCACAAATAGATTTACATGACTACAGCTAGGCTCACATAGCCACGCTCTGCTGTGCTAGAGTAGTTCCATTTTAATGGGTTTGACCTAGGCTGTTGTTTGCAGAAGAGCTCTATTGCTTAAAAAGGAGGAAAAAAATGTAAATAATGACTCTAAACTCTTTCACCTTCTCCCTTCATCAGGGAAAGTTGATACCTGCTGGACCCATGCAAAAGGATTGCCCAAGACCATAGGCTTGAGAAGCAGTAGACAAGACAGGATGGGATCTCAGAGGTGTCTCATTTTACCTAAAGTTTGAGTTATCTCTCACACACCATACTTCCTTCCTGTGCTACTTCTATGCTGCATCCTAGCCTCGGAAGTCCTAGACTGCGCTAGCCTGAGAACTCTCCTGAAGAGTTAAATTATATGAGAAACTGTTCAGAATTTGCTAATGGACTCTGTAAAGAAATAGTGGGGGGTAACAGGTCAACACACATATATCAATTATACTTCTTTACATATCAGCAAATGAAAATGGTATAACTTCATTTATATGAGATTATTGAAATGCCAGAATTATAGAGATGGAGTATAGATAATGATCATCAGAAATTAAAAGTGGGGAAATTATAAAATGAAAGCATGGGGTAGTTTTCTGGGTGTGAAGGAACTGTTTTGAACGCTGTTTATAGTAGTGATTACATGAATATAGAAATATACATGTGTTAAAATTTGTAGAACTGTCTGCCAAAATTAAAATAAAAGTCCCAAACAAACAAACAGTGGTGGAAACTGTATTTTAAAAACTTATATGTAAGCCAGGCGTGGAGGTGCATGTTTATAATCACCGCGCTTGGGAGGTAGAGACAGGAGGATTGCGCAGGTTCGAAGCCAGCGCACGCTGGCTTAGGAGACCCTGTTTCCAAATAAAAATGTAAAAATAGGTCTGGGAGTATAGCCCAGAGGTAGAAGGGCTTCCAGGAACCCCAGTACCACCAAAACGAAACAAAACAAAAACTTATATATACTAACATTCCCAAAAGTCAAACTAGTTGTGCTCAAAACATTTCTTTTTTTCAAATATTAACACATAAGGGAAAATAAAATGTAAGTTTTATGTTCTGGGATTTTTCTATTTTAATTATGCTTCCTTCAGCTAGTTTGTAAGTATATAAGAGGGTTTTGACATTCAAATTTGTAGGGGTAAAGAGGCTTAAAGAACTCTGTGTCTGTGGCTGACCCAGCCAGACCAACAGAGAACAGAATGTGTTACTCTTTGATAACTGGAAATTAGTTACTTATTATAACATTGTATTTATATTAATTATATTTTTATCTAATACATCCTTATTTATATCCTCTTCCCTTAATCTTATCTCTCAGTATTAATAGGTTAATATGGAGATTATTATCTCTTCTTGTGGATATATTAATGAAAACTAATATATGTTCAAAGACTAAAATTAGGTTAGTCGAAATCTTTTTCTCTGTTACCCCAAAATTAAGGAGGTAGAGGCATGGTAATTTTGATATTACTGTCCCCTAGTGTGAGTTGTGAGAATTTCCATAATCGATATTGTTTTTGTGATTGGCACTGGGGATTGAACCCAGCAGCATTCTACCTTGGAGCCACACCTCTAGCTGTATGTTATTTTTTTAAATTTTGAAACAGGGTCTCACTAAGTTGCAGAGGGCCTCGTTAAGTTGTTGAGGCTGACCATGAACCCATGGTCCTCTTGCTTCAGCCTCTCAAGTACTGGGATTGCAAGTGCACATCACCACACCCGGCTTGAATATTGTTAAAATATTAATTTTATTTAAATCGGTGTATATAGCCAATGCAATACAAACTGGAATGCCAGTGGGCTCTTCTCTACAACTCTAGAAGCTGATTATAAGTTTAGCTGGAAATTCAGAGGGACTAAAATTGCCAAAACATCTTTTAAGAAGGACAAAGTTGGGGACTTACATTATCTGTTAGAAATTTTTAAAAGTATAAAGGCAAGCCAGGAGAGATAATGACCCTCATTTTACTTTACAATGGTGATGTTAAAGTCAAATATGTTTTTCAGCTCTGATCTGCACTTTAATACACAAACAACAAAGAGAAATGTGGGTGATATGTTTAAATACCTCACCATATGAGAAGAATCAAGGTATCTAGGAGTGGTCAACCTGGAGAATAAAAGGGCTTATATAGGATACTGATAACCATATTAAAAATAAGAAGGGCTGTCATAGTAGGAGAGGTAGTTGACCTGATTTATGTTTAGAAGAAAGAACATGAACATATAGGAGAAAGAGACAGATTTGGCTCAACTGGAGGGAAAACTTTCTAAAATGGAAAAGAGGGGTGAGCTCACAGAGGAGTTCAGCCAGTGCTGGAAGCCACCCCTCATTGAGACCAGCACTCCTCAAGAGTGTCTGAGGTATGCTTGCATCATAATCTTTGAGAGACTGGCAAAAATTTAATTCTTAGATCCTAATCTAGATCCTAGCCCTTCATTTCTGGAAAAGGACCAGAAATGTGCACTTCATCTGGGTGTGGTGGCGCAGGTTTGTAATCCCAGCATTTGGGAGGCTAGGACAGAAGGATCTCTGTTCACGGACAGCCTCCGCTACTTAGTGAGGCCCTTTGCAACTCAGTAAGACCCTGTTTCAAAATACAGAATAAAAATAGGGCTGGGGGTGTAGTTTGGAGGTGGAATGCCCCTGAGTTTCATCTTAGGTACCGACAAAAAAAAAAAAAAAAAAAAAAAAAGACATTGTTGATTGAATTTTTTAGCTTTTTTAAAAGACTTATTCTTAAAATGATTTTTATATTAGTGCATGTTAACAATGCAAAGTAATAGGTTTCACGGTGACAATTTTATACATGTGCATATTGTATTTACCTTCCCTATTCCCCTCTTCCTCCCTGTTCCCCTTCACTTTCCCTTCAATACAGTCCCCTTCTACCTTAATGTCATCTTCCCCTACCCCCTAGATTCCACGTATGAAAGAAAACAGATTCTTCTTTTGCTTAACCTGCTGATTTCCAGTTTCATTCGTTTTCCTGCAGATGACGTGATTCATTCTTCTTTGTGAATGAATAATATTCTACTTTGTATATATAACTCATTTTCTTTTTTATTTTTTTTATTGGTGCATTATAGTCATACATCTTAATGGGGTACAAGATGGTGGAGGCATACATGCACACATCACCCAATTAGCCCTTACCCAATTCCTGCCCCATTCCCTCCCCCTCCTTCCTTCTCATGTTTGGCTTAGTGATTGACATTTATATGTTAAAGAACATCATGTGCATTAAAGAGTTTCCCTCTTCCACCTTCCCATTCCCTCAGTTAGGTTGCCTTATTTGCTCATCTATAATACCTCCTTCTTTTCTAGAGTTCCTTCTATGACCTATTTTCTCCCTAGCTTCTGCTTATTAGGGAGAGCATCTGATTTCTTATTTTTTGTGACTGACTAATCTCACTTAGCATAATGTCCTCCAGTTTCATCCATTTCCCTTTAAATAATATAATTGTGTTCTTCTTTATGGCTGAGTAAAATTCCATTGTCTACATAACCCAGACTTTTGTAATCCATTCGTCTGTTGATGAAGATGTAGGCTGATTCCATAGTTTGGCAATGAAAAATTATGCAGCTATGAACATAGATAAGCATACATTAGTTTTGTAGTTTGGTTTCCATTCTTTTGGGTAGATACCCAGAAGTGGTATTACTGGATCATATGAGAAGTTTGTTCCCATTCTTCTGAGGATACTTCATACAGTTTTCCAAAGTGGTTGCACTAATTTGCAATCCCACCAACAATGTATTAGAGTTTCTACTTCTCCACATCCATGCCAGCATTTGTTGTTGTTTGTGTTTTGAATGATTGCCATTCTAGTTGGTGTTAGATGAAATCTCAGGGTAGTTTTGATTTGCATCTCTCTGTTAATGATGTTGAGCATTTTTGTGTTTGTGTGGGTCTGGGGATAGAACCCAGGGGCATTAGACCTCTGAGCTAAACCCCCTGCCCTATTTTTTTATTCTTTATTTTGAAACAGGGTCTCACTAAGTTGGGGAGGGCCTAAGTAGCTGAGGCTGTCCACAAACAACGATCCTCCAGTCTCCACCTCCCGAATTCTGAGATTACAAGCATGCGCCACCATGCCCGGCGATGTTGAACATTTTAACATGCATTTATTGGCCATTAGAAATTCTTCTTTCAATAGAAGTGTCTATTTAGTTCATGTGCCCATTTTTTTGATTGGGCTATTTGTTTTCTTAGGGCTGAGTTTCTTGAATTCTCTGTATATTCTAGATATTAATCCTCTATTGGAAGAGTAGTTGGCAAAAATCTTTGCCCATTCTGTTGGTTCTCGATTGAAGTTCTTGATAGTTTCCTTTGTACAGAAGCTTTCCAACTTAATGCAATCCCACATATTGATTCACCTTTTAGTTTCTTGTGCCTTTGGAGTCATGTTGAGAAAGTTTTTATCTGTGCCTATGTGTTGCAGTATTGGAGGTTGCAGTATTGGACCTATGATCTCTTCAAGAAGCCTCAAGATCTCTGGTCTAATTTACAAGACTAATCCATCATGAATTAACTCTTCTGCAGGGTGAAGAAGTAGGATTTATTTCCATTTTTAGACATATGGTTAACCAGTTTTGCCAGCAACATTTGTTGAACAGGCTATCTTTTTTCCATTGTATGTTTTTGGCCCCTTTGCTAAAATTTAATTGGCTGTAAGTGTGCAGATTTGTTTCTGAGTCTTCTATTCTGCTCCATTGGTCTATGTATCTGTTTTTGTGCCAGTACCATGCTTTTTTATTACAATGGCTTTGTATTATAGTTTAAAGTCAGGTATTATGATTCCTTCTGCATGTTTTTTGTTGCTGAGAACTACTTTGGCTATTCTGGGATTTTTGTTGTTCCAAATGAATTTAAGAACTGTTTTTTTTTCTATGTCTATAAGAAATGACCTTAGTAATTTAATGGGTTGTGTGTTGAATCTGTAGAATACTTTTGGAAGTATGGCCATTTTGATGATATTTATTCTGCCTATCCATGAACATGAAAGATCTTTCCCTCTTCTAAGGTCTTCTTTAATTTTTTTCAATGTTTTATAATATTATTTTTAGAGGACTTTTACCTCATTGGTTAAGTTTATTCCTAAGTATTTTATTTTATTTATTTTTTGATATGCTGGATGGAAGTGTTTTCTGAGTTTCTTTTTCAGTGGATTTGTGGTTGGTATGTTCAGCGTGATTATTGAGAGATGATTTTTAATTCCTAACATATTGAGATTTAAATTCCGTTTGAGATAGTGTTTGTTCTTCTTTGCTTAGTTGTTTGCTGGATGGAGATTCTTGTTTCTCTGGTTCTGGCTTGTATTACTTATTTCTTCTTTGCAGCTAAACTGTTTGAGTATTTTCTCTAGTACCGCTTTAGAAGGCATAGATTCCTTCAGCTTCTGTTTGTCATGGAAGATTTTTATTTCCCTGTCCAATTTGAGAGATAGTTTTTCTGGGTGGGAAATTTTTGGCTGCAAGTTTCTTTTTTTTTTTTTTTTTCAGAGTTTGGAATATGCTACTATAGGCACTTCTGGCTTTCATGACTTGGTTTAAGAAGTTTGGAGTGATTCTAATTGGTTTGCTTCTGCTGTTACTTGGCCTTTTGTTTTTGTTGCCTTTAAGATTCTCTTCTTGGCCGGGCATGGTGGCACATGCTTGTAATCCCCATGCTTGGGAGGCAAATACAGGAGGATTGTGCAGGTTCAAAGCCAGCTGCGCTGGCTTAAGAGACCCTGTTTCCAAATTTAAAAACGTATAAAATAGGTCTGAGAGTGTAGCCTAGAGGTAGAGGGGTTTCCAGGAACCCCAGTACCACCAAAAAAATTCTCTTCTTGGCTTTTACATTGGTCAGTTTGACTATTATGTAGTATAGTGAACCTTTTCTGTGATCTTGTCTAAAGGGGGTTATATAAGTTTCCTGTACCTGTGTATCAACCTCTCTTTCTATGTTTGGACATTTTTTTATATTACTTCTTTGAAAAGATTTTTGATCCCTTCAGCTTCACCTTCTTTTCCCTCTTCTATGCCAATTATTCTTAGGTTAGCTCTTTTAAAATGGGTCCATATGTCTTCAATGTTCAATTCATGCTGTCGCGTTGTTTTTTCTATGTTCATACAATGCATTTGTTTTTGGAGTAATTGTTTTGGAATGAGATTCTATTCTCCATGTGGTCTAATTGATTGTTTATAGTTTGTACTGATGCCCTGACGTCAATGATTGCATCCTTTATTTCTTTTAGCATCTCTCTAAATTCTTCTCAGCAGTCCTGTGCTATTTCTATAGTTACATTTCTGATTTGACCTTCTAAAGATCTCTGCAATTCTGTGTGGTCAGGTTCTGCTATTGTGGTGTGTGGGAGCTCATTGCTTCCTTGCTATTCCTCCTTCTCATGACTTCAGAAGTTTGTATCTGTTGTTTTTGATAGATTTCTCTCAGTCTCTAGGTGTCAGCCGGTATATCCAAGGTGAAGTTGTGTTGCATTCTACAGTGAAGGTTGAGTGAGGAAGGAAGCTAAGTCATAAATGGAAGAATAGGGTAAAGCCTCAGATAGGATCGAATAAAATGAGAGTATGTGTTTGGTAAGGTAGTATATAGTAGAGATTCGAGATAGCAAATATGTAATAGTATTCTAGTATGTAGAATTTCTGGTATAGTTATATGAAATGGATTCATACAAGACAAGGAAGAGAAAAGAGGAGAGAAAAATAGAAAAAAGAAAAAAAGTGCTAGAAGAGAGTAAGTATATACAAGGGAAGAAGCTTGGGGGAGGGGTTGGAAAGAGAATAAACAGACATATACACTTGAACACACAAAAAAGAACAAAAACCAAATAATACAACAAATTAATGCAACTCTCTAAATATATGAATATTCAGCAGACTGTGCCTCTGCAAGTCTCTCTCTCTATGCAGACATCATGTGCCACTAGCATCTTTCCTGATTCAAGCTTGGTTCTCTGAGTCTTTCTCAGTCTATGCAGATGGTCAGTATCAATGGGGGTTGGATCCAGTGTTAAGCGCAGGTCACTCTCCATGCTCTCCACAGATGTAGAGTCTCAGCCTCTCCCTGCCTCTGTAGGTGGTGGATGCCTCTGAGACCCAACTCAATGTAAGAGTCTGTTCTCCACAGTTAGGGCTGGGCTGGTCTGACTTTTCCCCATTCAGTTGGACAATTGGATGGTCTGTGGTGATCCTGGAAATCCTACAAGTTGGGTCCAGTGTTAAGGTGGGCCTTCCCCCACACTTTCCACTGATGCAGAGCTTGAGTCTATCTGAGCCTCCCTATCCCCACCTTCTTCAAGTTGAACCACATAGTCTCAGACCCAAGGAGTTTTCGTGGCTGCAGAAGTCCCTGGGGATACTGTGCTGGGTGTTCTCCCACAGGACACCGGCTTCACTTGCAGTGTTGTTGAACTCTGCTCTGCATCTCTGGAGGCATGTTGAGCTCGGCCACCACTGCTGCAACGTATAGCTGATGTTTGGGCAGGAGGAACTGATGACTGACAGTTCTGATGATCTGCAGTTGCTTTCTTCAGATTCTTGGTTGTTTTCCTGTTCATTTCTGGAGTCAGGTGCAGTGAGGCAAGGTGGTGCAGCTATGGCGGTCATGACCACAAGACGGGAATTTTTTTTTCTTATGTTGTTGCACGCTGCTCTGGATCTCTGGAGGCATGTGAGCCTGTGGCCACAAGGTGGGCAGGTTTCTATTTTTCTCTCTGCTTTGTGCTTATCATGTTATTTTTCTAGTTATGGTATTTTCTGGCTTTTGTAGAAGGCTGTTTTTAAGGCATTGGAAATCAGTTGTCAGCAGGACTGGTGTGTCTGCTTCCCTTGGTTGCCATCTTCCCAGAAGTCCCCTATAACTCATTTTCTTTATCTATTCACTCACTGATGGGCCTGTGAGATGATTCTATAACCTGGCTATTGTGGATAGTGCTACAATAAACATGGGTATACAGATACCTCTACAGTATGCTGACTTTCCTTCAGATATGTGCCCAGGAGCCCAGGAGTGCCACAACTGGACCATATGGTGTTTTTTTTTTTGTTGTTTGTTCGTTTGTTTGTTTTTGGCGGTACTGGGGATGGAACCCTTCTACCTCCGGGCTACACTCCCAGACCTATTTTATATTTTATTTGGAAACAGAGTCTCTTAAGCCAGCAAGGCTGGCTTTGAACCTAGGCAATGCTCCTGTCTCTGCCTCCCAAGTGCGGGGATTACAAGCGTGTGCCACTATGCCTGGCTGATAATTCTAATTTTAGTTTTTTTTTAGGAAACCTCCATGTTATCTTTCATAGTAGATGTCTTGATTTGCATTTTCACTGACAGTGTATTAGGCTTCCTTTTCCTCCTACCTCTTCACCAGCATTTGATCTTCTGATAATAGCTATTTTGACTAGAGTGAGATAAAATCTAAATGTAGTTTTACTTTGCACTTCTCTGACTATTAAAGATATTGAGCATTTCTTCATATAGTTATTGGCCATGAGTACTTCTTTTGAGAATTGTGTGTTCCATTCAGTTACCTATTTATTTACACTACTTGCTCTTTTAGAGTTAAAATGTTTAAGTTCTTTACATATTCTGGATATCAATCCTCTGTCAGATGAATAGCTAGAAAACATTTTCTTGATTATGTAGAATATCTCTTCATTCTTTTCATTGTTTTCTTTGCTGTGCTAAAGTTTTTAATTCAGTGTAATCCATCTGTCAATTCTTGCTATCATATTCTGAGCTACTGGGGTCCTGGTCAGAAAATTGTTTCTTATATCTATATCTCAAAGTATTATCCTCTAGCAACTTCAAAATTTCAGTTCTTACATTAAGGTCATGGATTTATTTTGAGTTGATTTTTATACAGAGTGAGAGGGATTTAGTTTTAATCATCTACCAGTGGAAATCTAATTTTCCCATCACCATTTGCCAAAGAGTGTCTTTTCTTGAGCACATGTTTTTGGCTCCTTTGTAGAGAATAATATGGCTGCACATGACTGGGTTTATTCCTGGGCTCTCTTTACTGTTCTATTGGTCAGCATGTCTATTTTTATGTCAATACCATGCTGTTTTATTATAATGGCTCTGTAGTATAGTTTAAAAACAGGTATTGTGATGCCTCTATCATTGTCTTTTTGCTCAATGCTGCTTTGGCGAGTTGGGAACTTTTGTGCTTCCATAACATTTTTTCCTAGTTCTTTAAGAAATATCATTGGCATTTTGATGGTGATTGTACTGAATCTTTCAAAGAATCGCTAGTTCTTCCTTTCCTTTCCTTTCCTTTCCTTTCCTTTCCTTTCCTTTCCTTTCCTTTCCTTTCCTTTCCTTTCTGTTCCTAGTTCCATAATTCATTTTGTTGGGTAAATATGAGAGTCTTTCTCTAATTTGCAACTCATTTTGTGTTCCAAACAACTCCATGGCAAATGAAATCTTGGAGCACAAACTTTGGGAAATAGTTTAATAGTGGGATGACTCAATGTGTTGTCGTGTGTGTAATTGCTGCATTGTAGAACATCAAGATTACACACTGATTGCTATCTCCACTTTATTGCTAGAATTCCAGCAACTTGTGGACCAACTGCAGCCTAACACTCAAAAATGAAACACCCAAATGAAGACTATACCTCAGGGGACATTATGTTCATGACACAGACTATCAGCATTTTCAGAGTCACAACTCTTGTCCAGAAATCTCTACAAAGGATATCCCTAAATATAGTCTATGGGTTTGTGATGGCATTCATAAAAACAATAATATTTTCATTTTAAAGTTAAAAAAAGAACAAACAATTGCCACCTGAAATCCAAATATAGTTTCTCAGTTAGAAGAAACATTATTTAGCTCCTTTGCATACACAATTATGCAACTGGTAAACATCATGTAAAACATCTCCATCCTTAGCATTCCTGAGAAAAGAATAGGAGCCCTCCCACAGAAAATGGGGGGGGGGCAACTTTGCCAATCCACTCAAACTTATAGACTGGTTCAACTAGTAAATGCATACACATTTAGTAATAAGTGTTTGGATTAATTTGTTTCTTATTGCTGTTAATATTCTTTGTCTTGAAGTCAACTTTATCTGATATCACTATGGCTCTACTAGCTTTCTTACACTTGGTAACTTTTGACTTTTAACTTTTGATCATTTCACTTTTGACTTGTGACTTTGTTGTTGTTGTTGTTGTTGGTACTGGGGTTCCTGGAAACCCTTCTACCTCTGGGCTGCATTCCCAGACCTATTTTATACGTTTTTATTTTTGGAAACAGATTCTCTTAAGCCAGCGGAGCTGGCTTCGATCCTGCGTGATCCTTCTGTCTCCTCCTCCCAAGCGTGGGGATTACAAGCGTGCGCCACCACACCGGCTGACTTGTGTCTTTAAAGTACTTCTACAAACAGCATGTAGTTGGGTCTAGTTTCTACTGTTGTTTTCCCAGTCTGACAATTTAGAAGTGTTTATCTTATAAATTGGAGGGTTTAGTTTATTTTTTATCTAGTTGTTGATATGATTGAGTTTGACACCTTTGTATTTGTTCCCTCTATAGTTTTCTTTCCCATTTCCTATTTTTTTCAGTAATTAAATAATTTTTAGTATTTCATTTGGTCTTCTTATGTTAGCTGTTTATCTCTACTTCTTTATATCTTTTCCCAATAATTAACAATATGCATGTTTAACCTATCATAGTTTATGTTCCCTTAATAATGACTTCATGGATGATGTAAGTACCTTACAACAGTACAATTCCATTTATACTCTGGTCCTTTCTTTGTGCTGTTGTTTTCATATGTTTTACTGTTGCACAGCCTCCCAATAAATTGCTTTAACTATCAATTAATTTATAAGGATTTTTTTAAATGTAAAAATAGAATTTTATAATTACCTGCCTACAGTCATATCAGGTTTGATCAGTGACAAACCTTTTATGACAGTGGGCCCATAAGATTATAATGGAACTCAAAATTTCTATCACCTAGTGATGGAGTCATCATGATATTGTTGTAGGGCAACACAGTGCTTATGTGTCTGTGGTAATGCCGGTGTCAAACACCTACCATGCTGCCAATCATAATATATATATATATATATATATATATATATATATATATATATAATTATGTATAGTTCATTCCTAATAATGATAAGTGACTATGTTGCTGAATTATGTACTATACTATACTTTTTATCATTATTTTAGAGTATACTTCTACTTATAAAAATAAAAGTAAACTGTAAAACAACCCCAGGCAGGTCCTTCAGGAGGTATCCCAGAACCAGGCCTTGTTGTCATAGGAGATGACAGCTCCCAAAGTATCATTATTTCTGAAAACAGGCCTAAGCTAATGTGCATGCTGTGTCTTAGTTTTGTAAAAAAAAAAAAAAATTAAGTAAAAATAATAGTTGGGCATGGTAGCACATGCTTATGATCCCAGTACTTGGGAGGCTGAGACAGGAGGATTACAAGTTCAAAGCCAGCCTCCACTACTTAGTGTGGTCCTCTGCAACTTAGTGAGACCTGTTTCAAAATAAAGAATAAAAAATAGGGCTGGTGGGGCATGGTGGTGTACGCTTGTAATCCCCACTCTTGGGAGGCGGAGAAATGAGGATCCTCCAGGTTTGAAGCCAGCCGCACTGGTTTAAGAGACCCTGTTTCAAAATAAAAAGTATAAAATAGGTCTGGGAGTGTAGCCCATAGGTAGAAGGGCTTCCAGGAACCCAGTACCACCAAAAAAATAAAATAAAAATAGGGCTGGGGATATAGTTCGGAGGTAAAATGCCCCTGGATTCAATCCCCAGTACTGCAAATAAATAAATAAATAAATAAATAAATAAATAAATAAATAAATATATATATAACAAAAAATTTAAATAGAAAAAAACTTTGTAGAATATGAATATAAAAAAATATATTTTTAAAGAGTTCTAAAATGTGTGTTTAAAAATGTTATTAGAAGAGTTTAAAATTTTTAAAGTTCATAAAGTAAAAGAGTTATGTTAAGATTATTATTTAAGGAAGAAAAATATTTTTATAAACTTAGTGTAGCCTAAGTACACAGTGTTAAAAAAAAAAAAGCCTTCATATGCATTGCCCACTCACATGCATTGCCCACTCACTCCCTGATGCACCCAGGGCAAGCTCCCTTCATGGTAAACACCCTATATAAGTGTGCCATTTATTTGTCTTTTATAATGTATTTAACTGTTTTTTTCATGTTTGGCTATGACTAAATACACAATGATTACTCTAGTGTTACAATTGCTTACAATTATTCAGTATAGTAACATGCTACAAGTTTGTAGCTTAGCAGCAGTGGGCTATACCACATAGCCTAGTAATGCAGTAGGCTCTACCATCTAGGCTCATGGAGTATACATTAGGATGTTATCACATTGACAAAATTGCCTATTGACAAATTTCTTAGAACTTATCCTGTCTTGACTATCATAAGCATGTGCTACCATGCCCAGCTATTATTTTTACTTAATTATCCCCCTATTTTTGTCTATTTTTCTATCTGAATGGTCTCTATGGATCTGCCTTTAAGTTCACTGATTTTTTTCTATTGTTTCAATATGCTATTAATCACATTTGATGATTTTTTAAATCTTAGTGTAGTTTTTAATTTTACAATTTCTATTTGTTTCTTTTCAGCCTTTAAATCTCTCTTGAAATAATTTTATACATTTATAATAACATATGTATACACACATATATATGTATATACATATATATGTGTGTCTTTCTAATGGCCTTTTTAACTTAAATGTGCTAGATATTAAGTCCTTGTCTGCTAATTCCAACATCCAAGTCAATCAATTTTTACTGATTAATTTTTCTTTATCACATATTTATAATGTTTGCATATCTAGTAACTTTTAATTGTATACTGGACATTTATATTATATATTATATAGATTCAGTAAAGACTCTGTAATCTTTTATCTTTCCTAAAGAGCATCAAATTTTGTTTAAGCAAAAAACTGAATTACTAATAAATCATTAATTCTAGAGACTTGGTTTTCTGCTAAACAATCAATTTCCATTTTCCCTCAGGTCCAGAGTGAACCCATTAGCTGTTATATGTACTTTATTTTTAAGAACTCTCTGGTGTATCAGCAGGAGTCAAAGTGTTTATAAAACTCTCTTGTTAAAGATCCAGATTTCTAACTCTATTTTCCATGTGGTTCCAGCAGCTGAAATCTTTCCTTAGATTTTTCAGCCTTCTAGATGTTATTTTTCCCTGGGGGTTTTTAGACTCCTACTCATGCATTTACTACTCAGAATTCAATTAAGCAGTATTTTTTTTTTAGAGAGAACATTTCTTTCTAAAATAAAAATATTGTGTGATTTCATTTATATGTAGAATACTTTTTTAAAAAAAGAAGCTCATCTTTCAGCACCAGGCTCCAGAGAGGAGGGGAACTCAGAACGGAGCTCGGAGCCAAAGAGGAGATACACCGGACTCACAGCCGAGGACGCAGCAGCAGCACCATACTGCCGGCGGCAGCAAAGACTTCACCAGATGGTACCAGATCAACGAACTCAACAGCCCACCAGGCTCCAGACAGGAGCGGTGGACAGCGAGCTGAGGTGAGCCGCTGCAGATCAGCCAGGCGGGATTCGGCAGATTTTTTGGCGCAGGGAGCATCTAAAGCTCCCAGGGGCTGGGGTCAGCGCACCCTGCAGGGACTCAGAGCAGAGCTCAAAAACAGAGAAGAAATACACCAGCTTCACGGCCGAGGGTGTGGCAGCGGCGCCATATTGCCACCGGGGAGGCAGCAGCGAATTCACCAAGTCCACTAAAGCTCCATCTTCACACTCAACAACAGTGAGTCAAATTGCGGGCCCCAGAGGAGAAATCCCAAAACTGCACTCCCAAGGACTTGACCCAGTGGGGGAGTGGCGGTGGCAGAGATATCACACTATAGTCACAACTCCATGCAGGAGAACGCCCAGCCTGGCACCCGCCATGGTCTAAAGCATCCTCGATTGACTCCCTGGGTCTGAGACTTTGCGATACAACCCAGTAAAGGAGTAGTGGTGCTGAGAAACCACAGACTTGAGATGCAGAGCACCTTAAGTGAAGTCTTAGTGACCCAAGGGAAGAACCCAGAGAAGACACAAACTTCCGAAATCATGGGAAAGAGAAATAACAATGGAGCAGTGAATGCCCACAACCCCACAACATCAGAACCCGATAAAACAGAAATTCAGAGATTTCTAGAAGATCAAGTCAGGAAAATAACTGCAGAAATAATAGAGGTGTTTCGAAAAGAATTCAGAGAGAGCCAAAAAGAGATAAAGGATGTAATCAATGAAGTAAAGGCCTCAATTCAAAGTAAAAACAACCGATTAGACCACATGGAGAATAGAATCTTGCTCCTAGAAGATGAGCAATCCAAAAATGAAAGCATAGTTTCTAATTTAGAAAAAAAAATCCAACAGCAGGAATCTGACATTGAAGAAATATGGGCCCATTTTAAGAGAGCTAACCTAAGACTAATTGGAATAGAGGAGGGAAAGGAAGGTGAAAACAAAGGGATCAACAATCTCTTCAAGGAAGTAATAGCAGAAAATTTTCCAAACATAGAACAAGAGGTTGATACACAGGTCCAGGAAACTTTAGAACTCCCTTTAGACAGGATCAGAGAAGAGGATCCCCATGCCACATAATTGTCAGAATGACCAATGTGGAAGCCAAGCAGAGAATCTTAAAGGCAACAGAAACAAAGGGCCAAGTGACATTCAGAGGCAAACCAATTAGAATCACTCCAGACTTCCCAAACCAAGTCATGAGAGCCAGAAGGGCTGGGAGTAACATATTCCAAACTCTGAAAGAAAACAACTTCTAGCCAAAAATTTCCTACCCAGCAAAACTTTCTATCAAATTAGATGGGGAAATAAGAAGCTTCCATGACAAACAGAAACTGAAGGAATTTATGTCTTCAAAACCAGCACTAGAGAAAATACTCAAAGAGATTAACTACAAAGAAGAAATAGGTAGCACACACCAGAACCAGAGAAACAAGATTTTCCATCCAACAAACAACTAAGATTGGCTATCTTTGGAGATTCATTATTTATGTTAGTCTTTTACCTATTTCTAAATTGTATTGTTTGCTTTTATTGTTGCTAATTTTTAGGATTTCTAGTTGGAATATTAATATACCTTCAGATATAGCATTTGGAAATATTTTATCCCACTATATCAGTAACTTTTAACTCTGTCTACATTGTCTTTGGATATACAATATCTTTTTATTTTCTAGGAGTTTGTTTACCCTTCTGTTGCCTTTGCCATTGAAATCATATCCAAGAAAACACTGTCAATTTCAGTGTCATGAGGTTTTATGACCCAGATTTTCTTCTAAAAGTTTATAGTCTTAAGATTTATATTTAGGTCTTTTATCTATTTTGAGTTAATATTTGTATATGGTCTTAGGTAAGGGTCCAATTTTATTCTTCTTCATGTAATTATTATTTTTCAACAATATTTAGTTAAAAGATTATTATTTCATCCACCAAATGTCTGTGGAAACCTTGTCAAAAATAACTTGACAATATATGGAAGAATTTATCTCTAGGCTTTTATTTAAATCCAATGGTTTATATATTTGCCTTTATAACAGTACTACACTGTTTCAATTATTGTAGCTTTATAACATTTGAAATCAGAAAATATACATCTTCTAGCTTTGTTCTTTTTCAAGATCGTTTTGTGTATCTAGAGTCTATATTCCATGTTAGGATAGATTTTCTCTGAAAAATAAATAAATAAATAAATAAATAAATAAATAAATAAATGTGTGATAGTTTCACCTAAAAAGAAAAAGAAAAAATATTCTCTGGTAAGAAAGAAAGCAAAAAGAAATATTGAAATATTATCTTTAAGTCATCAAAAGCTTGGTATCAGACACATGAAACTGTTATGTGAGATTATCATTGTTAATTTTAGATAAATTGCTATACTACTAGATGTCAAACACTAAGCCAAGTATGGGAAGGAGGGATGGGGAGGGAACAGGGTGGGGATCGGGTAGGTGCTAACTGGGCAATGTGTGCGTGTATGTCTACTAAAGGTTTTTTTCTTTTAAATTTTTTTATTGGTACATTATATTCATACAACATATTGGGCTAAAAAACTTGTGTGTACAAACATGTACTCATCGCTGATTTAACCCCTACCCAATTCCCACCCCATTCCCTCCCCGTCCCTCCCTCCCTTGCTTGGTTTAGTGATTGACTTTGATATGTTTAAGTGCATTGTGTGTTTTAGAGATTTTCCTCTTTTCCCCCTCCCCTCTCCTCCTTTAGATTGTCTTGTTTGCTCCTCTATAGTATTTCCTCTTTCAAGAGTTCCTCCTATGACCCATTTCTCCCTAACTCTCACATATTAGGGAAAGCATCTGATTTCTTATTTTTTGTGACTGATTAATCTCACTTAGCATAATGTCCTCCAGTTCCACCCATTTCCCTGAAAATGATGTAATTGAGGTTTTTTTTTTTTGATGGCTGAGTAAAATTCCATTGTATACATATCACACAGTTTTGTAATCCATTCATCTGTTGATGGACATCTTGGCTGATTCCATAGTTTGGCTATGGTGAATTGTGCAGCTATGAACATAGATACACATGCATTAGTTTGGTAGTTTGGTTTCTTTTCTTTTGGGTAGATACCCAACAGTGATATTGCTGGATCAAATGGTAGATTTGTTCCCATTCTTCTAAGGATTCTCCATACTGTTTTCTAAATTGGTTGTACTAATTTGCAATCCCACCAACAATGTCTTAGAGTTCCCACTTCTCTACATCCTCACCAGAATCTATTCTTGTTTGTGTTTTGAATGATGGCCATTCTAGTTGGAGTTAAGTGCAATCTCAAGGCAGTTTTGATTTGCATCGTTCTGATTGCCAGTGATGTTGAGCATTTTTTCATTCATTTATTGGCCATTTGAATTTCTTCTTTTGTGAAGTGTCTATTTAGTTCATTTGCCCATTTTGTTATTGGATGCTTTGTTTTCTTAGTGTTGAGTTTCTTGAGTTCTCTGTATATTCTAGATATTAGTCCTCTATTGGTAGTGTAGGTGGCAAAAATCTTCTCCCATTCTGTTGGCTCTCGATTGAGGTTCTTGATAGTTTCCTTTGCTGAACAGAAGCTCTTCAGTTTCATGCAATCCCATGTATTGATTCTCCTTTTAATTTGTTGTGCCTTTGGGGTCTTGTTGAGGAAATGTTTGTCTGTACCTATGTGTTGTAGTGTTGGACCTATGCCCTCTTCAAGGAGCTTTGAGGTCTCTGGTTTGATTTCCAAGTCTTTGATCCATCGTGAGTTGACTTTTGTACAGGGTGAAAAAGTGGGATTAACATCCAGTTTTCTGCATATGGTTAACCCGTTTTGCCAACACCATTTGTTGAAGAGGCTATCTTTTTTCCAGTGTATGTTTTTGGCCCCTTTGTCAAAAATCAATTGGCTGAAAGTGTGTGGACTTGTTTCTGGGTCTTCTATTCTGCTCCATTGGACTATATATCTTTTCTTTTGCCAATACCATGCTGTTTTTATTACAATGGCTTTGTATGCTGTTTTTATTACAATGCTTTTCAAGAGCTTTGAGGTGTGTCATTAGGCTATTTATTTGAAGATTTTCTGTTTTTCTTATGTGAGCACTCAGTGCTATAAATTTTCCTCTTAATACTGCCTTCAAAGTGTCCCAGAGGTTTTGATATGTTGTATCTTTATTTTCATTTGTTTCTAGAAATTTCTTGATTTTACCTCTTAAATCTTCTATGACCCATTCTTCATTCAGAAGTGTGGTGTTCAGTCTCCACATGTTTATGTTGTTTCTCTGGGTCTTCTTATAGTTGATTTCTAGTTTCATTCCATTATGGTCTGAAATGACACAGGGAAGTATGTAACATTTTTTTAAATTTGCTAGTGTTCATTTTGTGTCCCAGGATGTGATCTATTTTGGAGAAGGTTCTGTGAGCAGCTGAGAAAAATGTAAACTCCGCTGTAGTTGGGTAAAATATTCTATATGTGTCCAACAGATCCATTTGGTTAATGGTGTTCTTTAGTTCTGAGACATCTTTACTGACCCTTTGTCTGGAAGATTGGTCTAGTATTGTGAGAGGTGTGTTGAAGTCTCCCAGTATTATTGTGTTGGGATTTATGTGTGACTTCATGTCACAAAGATTTTGATTTATGAAAGTAGCTGCCCCTATGTTTGGGGCATAGATGTTGATTATTGTTATTTCCTTTTGTTGGACTATTCCTTTTACCAGTAAAATGTGACCTTCTTTGTCTCTTCTAATAAGTTTGGGTTTGAAGTCTAACTTGTCTGATATCATAGTTGCTACTCCTGCTTGTCTTCGAGTACCATTAGCATGGATTACCTTGCTCCAGCCCTTTACCTTGAGTTTGTTCCTCTCTTTACATGTAAGGTATGTTTCTTGTAAGCAGCAGATGGATGGATTCTGGCTTTTAATCCATTTTGCCACTTTATGTATTTTTATTGGGGAGTTGAGGCCATTTACATTCAGTGTGATTAAAGAGAGATAATTTTTAATTCCCAACATGTTAAGATCTTATTTCTGTTTGAGATACTGTTTATTCTCCTTTGCTTAGTTGTCTGCTGGATGGGAATTCTTGTTTGTTTGGTTCTGGCGTGTATTACCCATTTCCTCTTTGCAGTTTATCTCCTTGAGTATTTTTTCTAATGCTGATTTTGAAGACATAAATTCCTTCAGTTCCTGTTTGTCATGGAAGCTTCTTATTTCTCCATCTAATTTGATGTATAGTTTTGCTGGGTAGGAAATTTTTGGCTGGAAATTGTTTTCTTTCAGAGTTTGGAATATGTTACTCCATGCCCTTCTGGCTTTCATAACTTGGTTTGGGAAGTCTGGAGTGATTCTAATTGGTTTGCCTCTGAATGTCACGTGGTCTTTTGTTTTTGTTGCCTTTAAGATTCTCTCCTTGGCTTCCACATTAGTCATTTTGACAATTATGTGGCATGGGAATCCTCTTCTCTGATCCTGTCTAAAGGGAGTTCTATAAGTTTCCTGGACCTGTGTATTGACCTCTTGCTCTGTGTTTGGAAAATTTTCTGCTATTGCTTCCTTGAAGAGATTGTTGATCCCTTTGGTTTTACCTTCTTTTACCTCCTCTATTCCAATTAGTCTTAGGTTAGCTCTCTTAAAATGGGCCCATATTTCTTCAATGTCAGATTCCTGCTGTCGGATTTTTTTTTTCTAAATTAGAAACTATGCGTTCATTTTTGGAATGATCATCTTCAAGACGCGAGATTCTATTCTCCATGTGGTCTAATCTGTTGTTTATACTTTGAATTGAGGCCTTTATTTCAATGATTGCATGTTTTATCTCTTTTTTACTCTCTCTGAATTCTTTTTGAAAGTCCTCTATTATTTCTAAAGTTATTTTCCTGATTTGATCTTCTAGAGATCTTTAGATTTCTGTGTTATCAGATTCTGATGTTGTGGGGTTGTGGGCATTCATTGCTCCATTGTTATTTCTCTTTCCCATGATTTTGGAAGTTTGTGCCTTCCCTGGGTTCTTCCCTGGGTCACTACGAGTTCACTTAAGATGCTCTGGATCTTGAGTCTGTGCTATCTCAGTCACCACTACTCTTTTACTGGGTTGTATCACAAAGTGTCAGACCCAGGGAGTCAATTGAGTCTGCCCAGACCATGGGGGTGCCAAGTTGGGCATTCTCCAGCAGGGAGTTGTGACTATGGTGTGATATCTCTCCCACCGCCACTCCCCCACTGGATTGCACTGCTAAAATCTCCAACCAAGGGAGACTATCTGCGCAAGTCCCTGGGAGTGCAGTACTGGGATTTCTCCCCTAGGGGCTGCAATTTGACTCATGGTTGTTGAGTGTGCTGATGGAGCTGTAGTGATTCGCTGCTGCCGCCACTGGCAATATGGCACCACTGCCACGTCCTCGGCCGTGATGCGGCATATTCTTTTCTGGTTTAGAGCTCCACTCTGAGTCCCTGCTAGGTGTGCTGTGCTCGGCCCTTGGGAGCTTTAGATGTTCCCTGCGCTGACAAAACTGCTGACTGCTGCCCAGCTGTTCAGCACCTGCTCAGTTCGGCTCACTGTCCACCCCTCCTCTCTGGAGCCTGGTGGCTGGTTGAGTGCATTGGTCGTCAGCTTTCAGGTGAACTCGCCACTGCTGCTGGCAGTAAGGCGCTGCTCTCGCATCCTCGGCCGTGAGGTTGGCATAGTTCTTCTCTGGTTTTGATCTCCGCTGAGTCCCTGCAGGATGTGCTGATCCCGGCCCTTGGGAGCTTTAGATGCTCCTTGTGCCAAAAAAACTGCTGACTGCTGCCCGGCTGTTCAGCAGCGGCTCACCTCGGCTCACTGTCCACCTCTCCTCTCTAGCGCCTGGTGGCTGGTTGAGTGCATTGGTCTAGAGCCGTCCAGTGAACTCGCCGCTGCCACCAGCAGTAAGGCGCTGCTGCTGCATCCTAGGCTGCGAGGCCGGCGTACCTCCTCTCTGGATTTGAGCTCCGTTCTGAGTTTCCCTTCTCTCTGGAGCCTGGTGCTGCTAGGAAAGATGTAGGCCGCGCCACTCCGCGCCGCGGCTCTGGCTGCTCCACACCGCAGCTCCGGCCACTCCGGCCGCTCTGGCCACTTTGTGCCATGACTCTGGCTGCTCCACACCGCGGTGGCCACGGCACTTCAGGCTGGTTTCTTTCTGGTGTCTTGTTTTTCCAGCCCTCTTTTTCTCTGTCCCTTGTATTTACAGTTTTTATTTCTTTGCTAGTGGTGTTTTCTGGCTCTGAAAGGCGCTGGTTTTGTGGTAATAGAGTTCGATTATTAGCGGGACTTGTAAGTGCCGCTTTCCTCCATCGCCATGTTACCGGAAGTCCCCAAAAGTTTTTTTTTTTTTATACCATAATGATGTATGAATACAGTGCATCAATAAAAAAATAAAAAATTTAAAAAATGTCATTTGATGACTTTTTTTAATTATTTATTTTATTGGTGCATTATAGTCTCACATCATAATATAGATCATGTTGACAATGTCATATATTCACACAGTATTGGTGCCCCCACATCCCCATTTCCCTCCCTCCCTCCCTCCCTCCCAATACCAACTGTCCAGGTTAACAATGTTGTGTACATTAACAGACATTCATTTGACATTTGGGTACAATATAAGACACCATGAAATATATGACCTTATTATTTTTTTTTTTTTTGGTGGTACTGGGGTTCCTGGAAGCCCTTCTTCCTCCGGGCTACACTCCCAGACCTATTTTATATTTTTTGAAACAGGGTCTCTTACGCCAGTGCGGCTGGCTTCGAACCTGCGCGATCCTCCTGTCTCCGCCTCCCAAGCGCGGGGATTACAAGCGTGCGCCACCACGCCCGGCTATATGACCTTATTTTAAGTGACAGGAAGATTCCTGCCTCTATGGAGCCTTTGATTCACAGGAAGAGATATGTACATAAAACAAACCCATAGTTCTTGAGCAACAAATAGCAACATGAAGTGGCATTAAAAATTTGATGATATTTTAATATGAAAAAACAGAAGCTCAAATATACAGAGATGAAGAATGAATTTGCAAGTAGAGGTGAAAGAAGAACTGGGGAAAACGTGAATTAAAAATACAGAACAGCCGGGCGTGGCGGCACACACGCTTGTAATCCCCGCCCTTGGGAGGTGGAGACAGGAAGACCGTGCAGGTTCAAAGCCAGCCTCGCTGGCTTAAGAGTCCCTGTTTCCAAATAAAAAATATAAAATCGGTCTGGGAGTGTAGCCCAGAGGTAGAAGGGCTTCCAGGAACCCCAGTACCACACACACACACACACACACACACACACACACACACACACAAAATAAATGAATAAATAAATAAATAAATAGATAAATATAAAAATAAAATAAAAAACAAACAGCAAATAACAAATTTAGAGACTGTGTGCAACATGAATATTAAATAAAAATGTATCAAACTAAATATTTTTGCAATGTATATAGATTTTATCTGCTCTTATAACTAAAAGATATGAAATTTTAAATAAGTTAATCTGCTACACAATAGTAAACATTTTACTATGTGTATTCTATACCATCATACTGTGATCCCCCACCATGCATAATAATTTTTTTTATTATTATTTAAAGAAGTCTGTTAAGGATTTGATGAGAGAGAACATGGAGATTAAGCCCTCAGCACCTAAAATGGCTTCCTTCTTTCTGGGATTCTCTCCCTCAGTTCCCACCATTTCTTCTCTGTCTCTTCAGTTCAAGAAGACCAGGCTTTTCTGCTTGAGTTAGAGTACTCCATGCAGCACAAAGCCTGGGAATCCTTTGAGGAGACTAACTCCCTTCTTTTATGGGTCACACACTCCCCAATTTCTGTCTACTTTTGGTCACTCTCCAATGCCTTCATTGATTATTTTTCACATTTTAACCAGATTTTTATCTGCAAGAGAATTAGCCTCATAAAATGATTCTGCTTCTGCAGAAATTAGAAATCTAATATGCAGTTTTGTTTTTGTTTTGTGGTGCTGGGAATTAAACCTATCCTACCTTCAAGTTATACCTCCATTTCTTTTTATTTTTTGCTCTGAAATAGAGGAGTCTCACTTGGTTGCTGAGGCTGTCCCTGAACCTGCCATCCTCCTGTCTCGGCCTCCCAGTACTAGGGTTACAGGCATGCACCACCATGCCCAGCTTAATATTCAGTTTTGATGTCAATTGTCCTGATTCCTTCACAGTGTCTTCTTCCAGAAACTATTTCCTGCCACCCGTTCAGAGATTAGATGCCTAATGTTATGTGAAATGGCTCCAAACTTCCTGTAACTTTCAAACCACTTTTTGCTCTAAACAGCTCACCCAATTCTGATCTATCGCTTTAATCATGTTCTCTTTTTATTTTTAAGGAAATATGTCTGAATAGCAAAACTCAGGGTGTGTCTGAAACGAAGTTCCAACAAACCCAGGGTAACTATCTTTGGGCACAATGGCTCCTTTTCAGTGTATAATACTTTGATTTATGAGCTTACAATTTTATTTCCTTACACAAAAAGTTCAGAGTAGAATGAACAGTTAACCCAAGTCTCACATAACTCTATGGAAGATAGTAAATGACCTGTTATCCTGACTCTGGAAGAAAAGACTGACCATGTGTCGGTAGTTAACAGATTTCTCTCTTCAGCCTGAGCTCATGCCCAGTGGAAAAAAGAATGTCTTCTGAAACTGGGGACTGTGGGGTTACAGCAACACTGCTTCCTCCACCCTCTTTCAGATTGCTGAGTGAAATATAAAGCAGGGAGCAGGACGAGGATGGTGGATGCCACTGATACTCCTGACTACTCTGTGCCCTGAAGAGTAACATTTTAAGTCTGAAAGATAGCACCCTTCTGGGCTGGGACTTTGGTTCAGCAGCATGGGATTATGGGATGTAGGCTGACTTGGAGTCAGGAGTTCCAGGCTTTGACCTAAGATACATAGAATTGTGACCATTGTTATCTTCTTCAAATTTTGTCTTCTTGGATCCAAAAAATGCAGGGAATACTTCACAAGATTCTTTTAGATCCTAAAATTAAAGAATGAGTTGAAAACATTTTGAAAATTATTAGGCATTAAACAAAGGTGGTACATTTTTAAATTAACACTATTGGTTAATAGAGGAAAAAGTAAACCTGATTTAATTATGGAAGTGTCCTGAGGGTATATTGGGTCTCTGTTAGGGTTTGAAATGGTGTGGGTACATTCCTCCAAAGGCTCATGTGCTAGAAGACTGGTCCCCAATGTAATGGTATTGAGGGGCAGTATCTTTTTAAGAGGTGGGGCCTAGAGGAAGAGGATTCTGTCATGTGTTGTGACATAGCCCGGGGCCCCTTGCCGGGCTCCAGCACCATTTTCTTTGGACTTTCCAGCAAACAGAATCATAAGCCAAATAAAACTATTTTTGTTATAAAGTACCTAGCCTTTGGTATTTTGTTAGAGCAACACAAAATGGACTAAGCCCCTATCCTGGGTAAATTATCAGAAGGTTACAATATTTTGATGAATGTTGTCTGCTCATTTAGGTAACGAAATCTCAATTGTCCTGCATAGTCGTGCATTTGCACACTTTTGTAATGAGTGGTTTTGTTTTCCCTAACAGGCACATTCTGTTGCTTCTGGTCTGCTTTTTCTGATTTGTTTCTGACTCAAGAGAAATTTCAACCATTTTTATGTGTTCCAAGTTTATCAGTCATTTTCGGCATATTTTCTTTCCTTGTGGAATTGGCCTAGAAAATCTTTGACAAAACTTCCCAATGCCACAGAACTCTCCCAATGAGTAGGACTGATTGGGTTAAAGAGAGAATAAGAGGACTCTGGAAAAATCTATCAGCTGATGGTGCCATGAGTACTGATCAGTTCTATCCTGATTCTTCAAAAGACTATTAAAAATAAACTTTGATGACTACCTTTCTTACCTCGGTTGTTTTGGGGCCAGTAATTATATCTTTGGGTAATAGATTGCATCTATTAGGTAGAAAACAGAATTGGGGAAAATCAGCTGCCATATGTTTTTGTTATTGTAATGACTAATTAAATATTTAGTATCAATATCAATTTAGTATCAATTGATCAAGTCAATTTGGGTCTTTTCTTTAAAAGCAAAATAATTCAGTAATTACTTGTCAAATTTTATGTCTTAGTTTTTTTTTAATTATTTTTAATTTTTAATAAATTATGGAACTTTACGTTTTATCCTTAATCTACAACTTTTTTTTTCATATTATTGTTCAAAAGAGTCAGTCGTAAGAAAATGAAAAACAACCCCACTCCCTCCCAGAATCAGGGGACCTTGCCATATGATTTGCCATCATGACTTGCAATGTACTGTGTTGGAGTAACTTTGAAGACACAAAGCTAGCACATTTTAAGAATTCATGAGCAATCAACTGGGTGTGGTGGCACATCCCTGTAATCCAGGTACTTGGGAGGCTGCAACAGGTTTGAGGTCGGTCTCAGCAATTTAGCAAGACCCTCAGTACTAAGTGCAACCTCATTTTTTAAAACAGGGCTGAGGGTATAGGTAAAATGCTTCTGGGTTCAATCTCTAGTCACTATCCCTTCCACCCCAAAAATGCTATCCATTGACAATCAAGGTAGCAAAAGAAACCTGTATTTTGCTAAAATGGTGGTTGGTGAAGAATTCTCTCTAAATCTCAAGGCCTGAGTTCCAATTCAGTCTTCCATATACCTGATGAGTAACATTGGGCAAGACCCTGAAGTTCTCTGAGATTTGATTATCTTACCTGTAAAAAGAAAGGGCTCAGTTATTTTTTACAGTCACTTCTAGATGATCTACCTTAGTATAAAAATGTGAACTCATAAGTAATATCTGACACCATTTGGTTGAATGAAAATGCAAAGAAAGTATTATTTAGGTAATCCATGCAATGTAGGTTTCTGCTTTTCACCATGTTGCCAAGACAAACTGAAGTTTGCCTTTTGGAAAGGAGTCATATACATCTTGATTGATATTTTAAAAGATGAATGTAAGTTTTAATTTTAGAAATGCATAATATTTCTACATAAGAGTAGGACAAATTTAGCATCATTGTCAAAAGACATAAGGAAAACCTGAAGTGCTAGCAATTATGCTAGAGTTATGACATAATCAGTAATCTATTTTTCATGTGGTTTGGGAGAAACTGGGATGTGTCTAGAATAAATGTTTTTTTCATGCTTTAACAGAGAACCTTTCAATTGCCATAGATTCTTAGAAATACTGGCAAGTTACCACTAAATTATTCTCAAGAATGGGGTTATCTAAATTTTTTCCTGTGTGTGTGTGTGTGTGTGTGTGTGTGTGTGTGTGTGTGTGTATGGGCACATGCACATGTGTGCACTCCTCCAGATGGATACTTCTAGTGCATGCAAGGCAAGCTCCCTGCCATGCCACTGATACACACCCCATCCCTTCCTATTTACCTTTTAATTCTCGGATCAGAGAGACCTCCTGTAGAAACCTGTCCTGGTCCCCCTCTCCTTCACATAACCTTCATCATTGGTGTTACCTTATCATTTTAATGAGTGCAAACTTAAAGCCATGCTGCAAGTTTTTTATAGGTAGTAGTTTGTGGTCATTCAGTTTTAAATATTTCATAAGCTCCATCACTATCTATTTTCTGATTTATGAATATTTATGAGATTATTTTCATTTCCAAACATACGAAATTTTTCTGGCTGCCTTGCTGTCTATGTCTAATGTGATTGCGTTTTAGAAAGAGAATGGAGCGTGTGTTATTGATTCTTTGGTATTTCTTCAGATTTCCTTTGTGGTCAGCTCTGTGGTCAGTGCTTCTGAGGGGTACTTGAATGGAATGTGAGTTCTCTATTTGAGAATACAGGTTTCCAGGTAGGTCTTTAATCCGGCTCACTCATTCTCTCATTTAAAAGATCTCAATCCTTGTCAATATTTACTGCTTGATTGGTATCTGAAAGAAGCATGCAAAAATACCTCCTACTAGGGTAGGGTAGATATGTCAAATTTATTCAGTAAGTTAGAGGCTGTTTTGTTAGAAATACACAAATCCAACTTTGCTACTGCTAGTCAGCAAATTGATCTTCATTCATTAAATCATGATCTTCTTTATTCCAAATGGTAATTTTTTTTCCTTAACGTTGCTTCTTCTGAAGCTATTCTTTACCTGTTTTGCCTTTGCTGTCTTTTCAACCTTTAATCACTCGCATGTTTTAGGTATTTTTCATATAAACAACCACATATGCATTTTGTTTTCTAAAAAGAATCTGGGCATCTCTACCTTCAAAAAATTAGTTTTCTCTGTTTACCTATAAAGAGACTACTAATATATCTAGATTTTTTTACTGTATTTTATTTTATGATATTTACCATGCTTTTTATTAGCTTATGTTTTCTCTTTTTCTGCTTATTAGACCCATCAATCATTCTTTAATCCTTTTTTTTTGCTTATAGTTTTCCCTTATTTTTTGACAGTTATTCTTAATTTTTTTGTGTGTATATATGGTCCTAGGGATGGAACCCAGGGGCATTCTACCTCTGAGCTACATCCCAGCCCTATTTTTAATTTTTATTTTGGAAAGGGTCTCACTGAGTTGTGGAAGCCCTTATTAAATAGCTGAGGCTAGCTGTGAACTCTGATCCTCCTGTTTCAGCCTCCCAAGTATTGGGATTACAAGCATGCACCACCACGCCTGGTTCAGTTATTCTTAAAAATTTAAAAGCATACTTAAAGTCTAAAATGTTGTTTTTACTTATACAGTTGGTACATGCCTGTAATCCCAGTACTTGGGAGGCTGAGACAGGAGGATTTCAGGTTCAAGGCTAACCTCAGTAACTCAACAAGAACTTTTTTTAAAAATAAAATATAAAAAAGAACTGGCAAGCAAGAAGTGGTGGTGCACACTTGGAGCTTGGGAGGCTGAGACAGGAGGATCGCACAGGTTCGAAGCCATCCTCAGCTACTTAGTGAGGCTCTCAGCAACTTAGAGAGACCCTGTTTCCAAATAAAATATAGAAAAATAGGTCTGGGAGTATAGTCCAGAGGTAGAAAGACTCTGGGTTCCACCCCAGTACCACCACCAAAAAAAAAAAATAAAATAAAATAAAAAAGAACTGGTGATATAGTTTGGTGGTAGTGCACACACACACACACACACACACACACACACACACACACCCCAAATGACCCAATGTCTATCATCTTCCTAATAATACAATGAATTTGAACTTAATTATTTTAGTCTCTCCTACTTTGCCATGTTATTGTCTTACAGAATTTTAGTTTTTTATTATTTTAACAACTCCTTAATTGATCTTTTAAAAAAAAGAATGCTTCTTAAAATTACAAACACGTTTACAAATTTCTTGGTTCATATTTCTTCTTATACCCTACTTCTCATTTTGGGATTAAATTCCTATTTCTTGAAGTATACCCCTGATTAATCCTTTCTGTAAGGGCCTATTATTGATAAACTCTCTTAATTTTTGTTTCTCTAAAAATGCCTCTTCACTTCTTCACATTTGAATATAATAGAGGTTGGTATGTTATTCTAAGTTGATATTTATTTTTCTTTCATAGTTTGAAAATATTATTCTGTTAGTCATCTATTACTGCTAATAGGGAGTCTGCTGTCTGTTTAACTTGTAGTTTTATATGCAGATAACTACATGTTACTATATAAAGTGACCACACTTCCTTATTTTGTACACATACCTATAGCAGTGCATTCTATTTTTTTCCCCAGGGTTTTTTGCAGAGTCCTGAGAACATCTGCTAAGAGAAGTCTTCCCCATGGTCCCCTCCTGTCAGATCAGAAGGTTCAGAGATCCCTTGAAGTCTGTCTTTGAATCCTGTCAAAAATCTCTGTCTATAATTGCTATAAAAGCAAACAAAAAATACTCAATAAATATTCACTACACAAATTAATTAATGAGTGTAATTCTGGATAGGCAAAGCAGTGAATTCTGGGGAATTCTTGGTAAATGTTAGAATTTCAGACCTCCTGCCTGTTACACCATGTAACATTATTGAGAAGGATTATTTATCAGCCTGTTAATTCAAGTGTTATAATATGAATTAAAAAAAAACAGAACAAAGATCGCTTTTTAGAGATATATTGCTACTTTAAAGGGACAACTCAACTGCTACTAATAATACCCCTATCCAAAAGGCAATCAACATTTGCTTTCTAAAGTTTCCAGAAGCAGGGCATGGTGGCACACACTTGTAATCCCAGAATTTGGGAGGCTAAGAGAGGAGGATCACGGTTCAAGGACAGCCTCAGCTACTTAGTGAGGCCCTTTGCAATTGAATCAGACCTTGTTTCAAATTAAAGAATTAAAAAAAAATAGGGTTGGGGGTGTAGCTTGGAGGTAGAATGCCCCTGGGTTTCATCCCAGTCCTGCAGAAAGAAGGAAAGAAAGAAAAAAGAAAGAGAGAGAGAAAGAAAGTTAGTTTCCAGAAGCATTTCTACATATATTATTTAATTCATTTAATTCTATTTAAGAACTATAGCTTTGCTTAGATTTCTTAATTAATTTCCTTTTCTTTATTTTTAAGGAGACCCAGGCTGTGAGCAGATTTGAGTGATTTGTCTGGAGTTACACCCAGGTGGCTTGGATTTTTATCTGTTTTCCTGATTTCCTTTTGCCAGTTCTTCACTTTTCACCCTCCATTTTCCTTTGACTTGATCCTTCTGGGCTGCTTTAAAGAGGCACCATAGAGCCGGTGGCTTATTTATTCTTCCTCATTCTGGAGGCTGGAAGAATGAGATCAAGTGCTCGTGTAGCTGGGTTCTGGTGCGGCCCTCTTCCTTGTTTGTAGGTCTGTCTTCCCTCCAGATCTTCACGTGCTGGAAGGGTGAGTGCTCTCTGGAGTCCTTTTATTTAAGGGCATTAACCCCATTCGCGAGGAGGACTCTGCCCTCTCTGCTCAATTACCTACCCAAAAGATGCCACCTCCTAATACATCACATAGCAGGTTAGGGTCTCAGGATATGGATTTGAGGGAGCACAAACTCTAGGGTACCTCTCCTCGGAGGTGCCAGGCACTAGTTTTATGTATTTGTATATTCCAGCAAGGGTGACATATAGTAAGAAGGAAGGTGTCCCCAACCCTCCAGAGTTGAAGAACTGGACAGCCCTTGCTCATGCTCCTGTGGACTGAGGAGCACTGGGGCGACACGTGCTGGGTGACACAGTGGATGGTAAACTTCTGAAGAGGCTCCTGCTGTGCTGTGTGCACCAGGCCATATTGCTGGAGGCCTTTCCTTTAGTCTCACCCTCATGATTCTCTTACTCTACGCTAGCTTTAAAACTTACTGTAGTTAACATTGATAGCAGTGTATTATTTGGTATAAACTTTCAGGAAAAGTGTTTAGCCCTATCTAATAAAGCTGAAAATGTACATACCCCACAACCCAAAAATTCTAGGTGTAGACCCAAGTGATATAGATAGATATATAGATGGGTTGATAGATAGGTTCACCAAGAAATATGCACAACATGATTCACAGCAGCTTTATGCAGAATAACACCAATCTGTAAACTATTAACACCTATTAATACTAAAATGATTGGTGAATTATAGTGTATTTACATAATGGGATAGCATTTTCAATGAGAAAGCCAATTACAATATCAGTGAGTCTTACAAACATGGTGAATGAAAGCAGCTAGACATAAAAAAACATATGTGGTATGATTTCATTCCAATTTAATACAAAACAGGTAAAATGAATCTCTGCTGATGGAAGTCAGGACAGTGCCTACCATTGGAGGGTGTGAAAGCTGGAAGGGGTAATATTCTACTTCTTGCTCTGAGTGCTGGTGACCTGAAGGTGTTCGGTTTGGGAACTGTACAATTATGATATGCTCACTTGTCTAGATGTAGATTATGTATCTAAATAGTTAAAAATATTTATTTCTGCCCTAATTAAACTCTATGTCTAAGGTCTTACATATACTACACAAATGTACATGAGCTTAAAGATCCAAATTCATTCCCTTCAGAATATCTATCAAAGTAAATCGTTATTGTTATCTACCAGCTGGGACAAGAACTGTGTCTTTAACTGGTTCATTTTATGAGATATTATGTTAGTGCCCTCCCACCAAACCTCACCAAGATCAGTAAAGGAATTATGCAAATACAATAGCCAGGCCTGATGAAACAGCAATTATATATCTTAGCAGCTGTGTGCTTCTGTTCATGTTAGATAATTAGCCAGAAAATTGTTTGCATAATTATTTTATGGAGCATTTGGTGATTTAACCATTTAACTCTGATGGCTTATCCAAAAGTCATTAAACCATTTAAAGTGGTAGAGATCACAGTTGGTGCTGTTTCAGCAAACTTAACAAATCCCAAATGGCTTTGGAATTCCATGGATCTTTTCTGTGTAACCAATCATTGCAGCTGGCAGGTCTAAGCTGGCTTTTGCTTTTTAAACTTTTATTATTTTCTCTCTAAAGGACATGTGTGTCAACTCTTTTAAAATGATATACAACCAAAATGAGTTCTTGGGCTTGCCACTGCTCTTTCTGATTAGATGAAAGTACACATGAATCACTGCTGTGGTTATTAAACCCATGTGCTTCATTCCCTGCTTGTGAATAGGACACATTGAGAAGGAGAAGTGGAGAGAGGTTACAGAGAGGAGGCAAAAGCAAAGAAGGGAACAGTGACCTTGGAGATTGGTTTGAAAAATACTGTGGGCCCACCAACGTATAACCAAACTGTACCATATTTGGTAGATTTTCTGCATGCTACTAGCAGAGTAATAATATATTTGATGACATGAAGTTTTACTAGAGTATTTTTTTTATTTATTTCTCTTGCTTGCTTAGCTGAAGAATTCAATTCCATGTACCTGGCAGGACACTGGGCTAAGTCACTGGTTATAATATTGTGCTTGGGGTTTGAAAGCTTGTACTCAGGTCCTAACTAGGCCTTTCTCATGATGTGTAATGTCTTGAAGGCTCAGTACTTGCTTCTAAAATGGGAACACTGGAAGTAATCCGAGCGGTGTATAAAGCTCAGATTAGAATCAGACTGCATGTGCACACATCCCTGCTCTCTCCTTTCTCACTCTATGACCTCGGGCTTTTGGTCGCTTAACCTCTCTGCATTTCTTGCTAATTTTAACAGTACCTGTCTCCTCTAGTGATTGAGTACTTGCCATACTCTGTCTGTGTTGCAATAACAAACTACAGGACACTGGGTACCTTATAAACAACAGAAATTTATTGTATTATAGTTTGGGAAGCTAGAGAGCTCTGCATTTTGTGTTTGGCGAAAACTTTGCTGTGTCCTCACACAGTGGGAGAGACAGAAGGAGTGAACTGGCTCTCCTCGGGCCTGTTCCAGGGTGACAATCCTACCTATTAGGCTCTGCCCTTATGGCTCAGTGACCTTGGAATGCTATCATATTGCTAATTACAATTCAACATGATTTTTTAGGGCGGGACTAGACTATAACAAGTTTAGATTAATTACCACATGTATGGGAACCACTTAGAACTGCCTGGCACAGAATAAATACATCCTAGATTATTTCAATTGTTGTTCTTACTTTTAACTGTTGCGGAAGATAAGATAAAATTGCATATATGAAAGTGCTACTTAAACTGTAAATCCTGACAAGATGATTGCCATAGTCCTGTCATTTCCAGAGGATGACCCATTCATGACTTTCTAGGGGAAAAGTCAGAAGAAATTTGAAATCAAATTTACCAAGCACAAATTCAGGTTAGTGGCCCCTAGGGAGGAAAACCCAACTGTATGGCTGCCATCAATTAATTAAGTCTTCCCAGGGAAAACACTGCAGGCACAACTCAGCTGGAAGCCAGTGAATGAATAGTTAAGCCCAGGAAGAGAACAAAAGATGGGACATTCTTGCTCAAGAAACACAGGGTCTGCCATTTTCAAAACTACCCCTTGGGAGTCACTAATGGGTATAGAGTTTCTTTCTAGAGTGATGAAAATATTCTAAAATTGATTGTGGTGATGGTTGCATAACTGTAAATAAAATACCAATTTCATCACATTTCTTACTAAATTGGATGACTATTATGGTATGTGAGTTATATCTCAATAAAGCTGGTGTATGTGTGTATGTGTGTGTGTGTGTGTGTGTGTGTGAGAGAGAGAGAGAGAGAGAGAGAGAGAGAGAGAGAGAGAGAGAGAGAGAGAGAGAGAGAAAGAGAAAGACTGGACCAAGGGGCATTCCACTTCTGAGCACCTCCATTCCTTATTTTTTGTTTTGAAATAGGATCTTGCTGTGTTGCTTGCAGTCTTGCTAAGTTGCTGAGGCTGGTCTCAGGACCTGAGATCCTCCTGTGTCAGACTCCTGAGTACTGGGATTACAGTTATATGCCATCACTCCAGGCTAAAGCTCTTACTAATATTATTTTATGTATGTGGTACTGGGGATGGAACTCAGTGCCTTCTACCTCTGGATTACACCCCTAGACCTATTTTATTTTTTATTTGGAAACAGGGTATCACTAAATTGCTGAGAGCCTCACTAAGTTGCTAAGGCTGGTCATGAACTTGCAGTCCTCCTGTCTCTGCCTCCTAAGTACTGGGAATACAAGCATGCGCCACCACCCCCAGCTAAAGTTATTATTTTAAAAAAATACCCTTTGTGCTTCAATTCATATCACAGGTTTATTGAGAAAAGAGGGGAAGGGAAAAAGAGAAAGAGAGAATAGAATATATTCAGCCTCTTCTGGATTGGAGTGTGGTTGCCTGCACCAAGGCTGAAGTCAGAGGTTCAGTACTGGCTTCTAAGTGGCAATAGGAGGCACTGCAGGCCCTGGCAGCCTCAAAGTCCCTACTGCACCCTGTGTGGACAGAAAAGAAAGTCAATTTCAAGCGGGTGTGGTGGCACACACTTGTAATTCCAGCATTTGGGACGCTGAGACTGGAGGATCTAGGTTCGCGTACAGCTTTGTCTACTTAGGCCCTTTGCGACTCAGTAAGACCCTGTTTCAAAATGAAAAATAAAAAATAGGGTGAAGGGTGTAATTCAGAGTTAGAATGCTCCTGGGTTCCATCCCCAGTACTGAAAAAAAAAAAGGAAGGAAGGAAAGAAGGAAGGAAGGAAGGAAGGAAGGAAGGAAGGAAGGAAGGAAGGAAGGAAGGAAGGGAGAGAGAAAAGAAAACAGAAAATAAAGTTATGTGAGGAGCTCCCAACACAAACCACCAGACTTCTTCGTTCCCAGTAAGGGATGCTCTCTGGAGGCTTGCAGGGGGCCAAGTTGGAGGACTGCAGGAACAATTTGTCTCCAGTAGGAGTGGAAGGAACCTTTAAAGACATATCAACCTTTGTGATACCTGGAGAGAACACAGGCCTGGTCGTGGGGACTCTGGGCTTTGTTATGGGCTGCATTGGGTGCCCTTCTTAGTATAGCTTTCTGGGAAGATGAAATTTAATTAATGGCATATCTTTGTTATTTTTAGTCAAAAGTTACAAAAAAATCAAGTTCTAAAATACTTTAAAATATTATACTGTGGAGATGGGCATAGTGGCACATGCCTGTGATTCCCTCACTTGGGAAGCTGTGACAGGAGGACCACAGGTTCAAGGACAGCCTTAGCCAGACTGTTCCAAAATAAAAATATTGAAAAGGGCTGGGCGTGATGGCACACACTTGTAATCCCAGCGCTTGGGAGGCGGAGACAGGAGGATCATTCAGGTTCAAAGCCAGCCGTGCTGGCTTAAGAGACCCTATTCCCAAATAAAAATATAAAATAGGTCTGGGAGTGTATCCCAGAGGTAGAAGGGTTTCCAGGAACCCCAGTACCACCAATATATATATATATATATATATATATATATATATATATATATATATATATACATACATACATATATATATGTATATATATATATATATGCTATATGCTGGGGGTGTAGCTTTGAGGGTGTAGCTTGTCCCTGTGTTCAATCAGTATTGGGGGGGGATTATACTAGTAGACAAAAGTTTGAGAAGTACAGTATTTATGTAGTATCAAAATACCTCCCTAAAAGACTTTCATTAATTACAAAGGAAAGAATAATATCAAGATTAGGAAGGTTTAATAGGACAAATGGACACAGAAGATATTCTTGCTGAATATGCATAACCTGAAAATAATTATGAGGAAATATGCAAACTCAAACTGATGAATGTTCTACAAAGTAACTGGTTTACATTCTTCAAAAATATCAAGGTCCTAAGGGACACACACACACACACACACACACACACTACAGAGAAAGTTCAAGATTAGAGACCCCAAAGCAATGATGCCTGATCCTGGATGGGGTCCCTTTGCATGAAGTCTATTGTTGGGGTAGGGGCAATGGTGACATTTGGATCAGGTTCAAGGATAGAATGAAGTGTGGCAGTGTTCATTTCCTGGCTGCAATAATTGTACTGTGTTTTTTTGTTTTGTTTTGTTTTGTTTTGTTTTGTTGTGGTACTGGGGTTCCTGGAAACCTTTCTACCTCCGGGCTACACTCCCAGACCTATTTTTTGTATTTTTATTTGGAAAACAGGGTCTCTTAAGCCAGCACGACTGGCTTCGAACCTGCGCGATCCTCCTGTCTCCGCCTCCCAAGCGCGGGGATTACAAGCGTGCACCACCACGCCTTGCTGTACTGTGTTGATGTAAGAAAAATACCCCTACCCCTTTAGGATCTATTCTAAAGTTTTTAGGTGTAAAGAGGTATCATACCTTCAGTTTGTTATCAAGTGGATAGAAAATAATAATGATGAAAATTATATGTAGTTTGGAAAGAGAGAATGATAGAACAAAAATATTAAGTATGGAAGATGTGGGTGAAAGGTCTGTAAGAAAGACCCTGTGCATTATTATTGCAACTCCTTTGTAAGTTTGAAATACTTCAAAATGAAACCATTAAAAAAGCATTAAGTTTCCCAAGAGAACAAAGTGAAATAAATCATACATGGCCACTTTAACCGAGCTTTGTCTGTAGAGACTCCAAAAGGAGGACGCAGGCTCAGATAAAGTCTTTTGGAAGCTCAGCACGCGGCCCTGGATTTCTGCTGGAGTTCTGGAATTCCAGAGAAGTCTCTACCACTAGGCTGCTCTGTGTGTTGCCAAGCTCATCCTTCCCCAAAGGCAGCCAACTGTTTAATGGTTAGGAGAATGTGAAACACTCCCTTGACATTCAACATTTGGAAATAATATCCAATGTGATAGTGAGGCCGGGGACCCTGTCCAAGGAAATTATTTCCCATCCTCCTTCTGTGTAAGGCAAGGAAGAGCTGTTGTTTTGGATTATTAAGATAATGAGATGCAGATGAGAACTTAAATTACAATGCTATAGACTCTTGAAATGTTTACTTACCAGACTGCAGCTACCTCCTCCCTCTTCCTGTAATTTTTTTTACCTGTTTTATGTTTATGAGTTTATTAACTGCTGTTGCCAAGACACCACAGTAGGGAAACCTCAGGACTTTGTTATTTATCCTTTGCCAAATATTTCTAGGAGCATTACTGTCACATTCTGCTTCCCACCCCACCCCAACCCCAACTTGTATTTTTAACTGGTGAAAAGAAAGGAAAAAAAGGGGGGGGGGATGAAAGGGAAGGGAAGAGAGCAAGTACTTTATACCAGTATCTCATTTAATCCTTGATCAGTCTTAGAAGATTCGTGGAAATAGTCTCTGACAGTTGAAAATTGAGCTTCAAAGAGGTTAACAGGAGCCTAATGCCACACAAGTCACAGGAGCAGAGCAGAGTCACATCCTGGCTTATCTAACTCTGAAGCCTATGCCGTTTCTACTTCCATATTTTATGCTATTATACTTACCATAAATAAAGTGGTAGAAACAAAAAACAATTCCAAATTTTCTTTCTACCTCAGCAGTGAACTCTTTTTCTTAATATTTTTTCAAATGCATGGTCTGATGACTCTCAATTGCATAGAGCAATTCAATTATTTTCCAACTAGCTCAAAACTCTAAAATTAAAGTTGATATAAATATGAAAGATGATGATAGTGACAGTCAGCCCTTGATCTTCAGGAGTACTATGTGTGCTTTATCAGATTTAATTTTACTTTCTTTTAATCATTGAAATAGACTTGCTGAGGCTCACTGACAGCTTTACTTCCATGGGTAGTGTAGTAAGAGAAGGTTGACTGTCTAGGTGACTTGGGTATAGTTGTTCCTTAAGAGATATAAATGCCCTTGAAGACAGAGGCAAAGACTGAGAACTATGAACTAACACCCATTCTACTCTTTACAAGCACACAGCTCATCTATGTTTCCCAGGATTCCTGAAGCTGTATGTTTAAATCTTTACCATTAAAATGAGAAGCAAGAGTGGAGAATGCAGCTTGCCTGCCTGGCCCATGAACATCTCCCATTGGCACTGATTTGTACTCTTTCCTCTTCTGGTCCACACTCTGGCATCTTCCAGGCAACCCCAAAAGCCACGCATTAAAGATGGTAAAGCCTGTTCTATCAGTCTGGGTCTCCAGAGACTTCCGGGAGCAGAACAATGACTACCCATTTCCACTAATTTGGTACTGTCCTGGACCAGCATGTGAGCCAAAATTAAACTTCCATTAGGCTGAGCTATTACATGTTTAAGTCTATTTGTTTTTGTGACTGCACATATCCAAATCATAACAAAGAAATCTTAGAGGTCCCATCTAGCTGTCAAATCCTAAAATAAATATATTTTGAAGTTCTCCAAGCATTCCTAATATATGGACAAAAGACATCCCTTGTGAATGTTGTGAATGTTGGTGGGAATGTAAATTGGTACAGCAGTTATGGAAAACATAATGGAAAAAATTAAAAAATAGAACTACAATATGATTTAGCTTTTCCACTTCTGGGTATTTAGCCAAAGGAAATAAAATCAGTATCTCAAAGAGCCATCTTCTCTTCCATGTTCATTTCAACACTGCTCATAAGAGTCAAGATATGGAAACAATTGAAGTGTCCATCAAGTTGTATGAATTTTTAAAGAATGTGAAATCCATGGAGATATGTATCAGCAATAAAAAAAGAAAGAAAAGCCTGCCATTTGTGACAACATGGATGAATCTGGAGGACATCATAGTAAGTAGACATGCCAGACACAAGACAAAAACTTGAGTGCAGTGGCCACAAGCTGAAACCAAAATGTCCTGATAAATGTTAAAGCCAACAAGACTGCTCCTAAGTATTTTTAGACACTTCTGAGAACTTCTTTTCTACTCTTGTATTCAGATCAATCATTGTTAATTTTTTTTTGCACTTATGGTTCAGATAGATTTGATGCAATCTTTCATTACTATGAGCCTTTGGGCAGACTCCCATTGTCACCAGGATAGCAGCACCAGGGAATGCCTGGTTAGGAAGTGACAGCTATTAAAAAGTGCATCATATTTATCAGAAGTAATGCTCAAAATCTGATATTGGGTATTATTGCCCCTTCAAGTAAACTAAATTTCAGAGGGGAAAGCACATTTCAGAAAATCCATAAAGTGCTTTGTGAGGTTCTCAACACATGGTAAAGTGCCTAGTAAATAAGTAAATGCCAGGATCAATGTGGGTAGGCAACTTTCCTTAGTGAAACAAGTGTAGATTCTAGAAAAAGGCAGAAACAGGTCAAATCTTGGCATGATTTTTGTGTGTGTGTGGTACAGGGGTTCCTGGAAGCCCTTCTACCTCCGGGCTACACTCCCAGACCTATTTTATATTTTTATTTAGAAACAGGGTCTCCTAAGCCAGCGTATGCGGCTGGCTTCAGACCTGCGCTATCCTCCTGTCTCCGCCTCCCAGGCGCAGGGGTTACAAGCGTGCACCACCACGCCCGGCTTGGCATGATTTTTCTGTTTATAAACTATGTGATCTCTGGCAAGTAACAAATTCTATAAGCCCCAGTTTCCTCATATGTATAATATGATAATATTTCAAACTCAGGTCTTTTGACTTAAAAGCTTCTGTTCTGAGCCTGGTGTAATGGCGAGGGCTTGCAATCCCGGCACTTGGGAAGTTGGAACAGGAGGATTATGGGCTGAAGGAGCCTCAGCAATTCAGTGAGACCCTCAGCAACCTAGAGAGATCCTGTTTCAAAATAAAAAAGGGATGGGTGTACAGCCTAGGGGTAGAACACCCCTGAGTTCAACTTTGTAGCTAACATGATATCTAGGAAGAATTCAATATTGGTAGCTGCCAGTAGTAGTAGTAGTAGTTTTGCTGTTGTCATGCCCTTATTTGTAACCACCACCATCGCTGCCATCATTATCATTCAGTAGTGAGGATAGAACCGAAGGGCAGAACTAGGTTGTCTGAGGAGGTGGTTGAGTCGAACTGACATTGACAGGACACTAATTCAGAGGGTGACTCTGGCCATTTCTAATCATGCCAGCTCAGCTTCTCCAACTGTTCCATGGAGAGAGCAGTGGAGACAAGGAGAATCATATGTCTGCTCGTGTCTTGTCTCCCCAGAAGAAATGTCTGTGAAAACCACGGAAGTCTCTTCTGGCCTTGGTGTTCTGAAGTTGAATGTCTAATGAAGTGCTTCAGGGTGCCCCACTCTGGCTCTGAGCCACGCTGCCTCTCTGACCTTCTGCTGTGATCTCTCAATGGCGATAATACCACTTTCCCCCTGCATTCCCCCAGGGCCACTCCTGTGTATCTGGAATGCTGAACAGTGCATTTAAAAATATTAGATGGCATGATTTAATAGAGTTGTTGCTTAATCACGAATTCTCCTATGTTAAAAAAAAAGGTTATCACTAACTATTCACATTAATAAACTTAAGCTTTCCCCAAAGCATGACTTCAAAAGGAAATGTCTAGCAGGTGATATGAGCCAGATATTTTATGGCTTTTCCTCTTTTAGTCTCAAACATTCTGAACACTACGAGAAAAATATTTTCTCTGGGGCTTCTTAGTTTTATTCTTCAGGAGCACAGCTTCCCAAACAAAACTCCATGCTTGCTGAAAACTGAAGGAACAGTGAGAGGGTGGCATGGGGGAAGAGGTCTCCTCCCAGGCTTCTACCCTCTGCTGTTACAGAACATCTCCTTTCAGATAAATGGAAAACACAGCAGACACTCCTTCTGGCTCTCTTGCTGTGACAGCCCTGTAGCTCCTCTCAGAAGAAGGCTGGGTGAGAGTGGAGAATGCCAAGGTATCTCTGTGCTCTCAGGTGTGGAGGATACTGGCCAGCAGAGTTGGGGAAATGATGCAAAGAGTTACCACCTTTAATTCCCCATGGGAGAGCCTGTTCTGCCTTGTCTCTGGGGCTCCCAAGGTAGAATGTGGTATCTGGAAAAGGGCTTTAAGCTTGACCTGGATGGCAAAGCCCAGCCCCCGTAAGTGTTCCTCCAGTCAGCCACTGGAGATCTTCTTAGCATTTGTGAATTTGCAGGACAGGTCTGGCATGACCACTTCTGCCTTCTCCCTCTACATCAGCACCCTTGCTCCTTGCAAGGTGCCAGCTCCTCTGCTGGGCCATCCGCCATCTACTCATGACATAGGAGAAGGCTCCTCTCCTCCAATGTGATAGGAAACTGCTCCCCAGGCTTCCCAGTCCCCACGTGTCTTCACCATTCGCTCTTCTAGTTCCTGACACACCTGCCTACCACAGGCACATACACCACTGATCTTCCCCACAGTGTGCTACCTTCAGCTAGTTAATAAATGAGTGTTGCTAGAGATTAGAAAAACCTTCAAGCCATTTTCAGTTTAGATCCTTCCGCCACGTCTTCATCTGCTGGAGGCTGAGTTGGGAGAAGGAAGGCTGAAACATAAATCTGGAACAAGGAGCAGGCCAGAACCCATCCATCAAAGAACTGAGCACCCAGACCCAGCCTGCCCTGCTGGTAAGATAGTTGCCATGGGATCCAGATACTCATCCCCAAATTGAGCATAAATAAAAGACACACTGAAAATAAAGTTGGTGTACGTGGACACTATAGGATTTTTTTTTAATTTTTTTTATTAATTTATTTTTTTAATTGGTGCATTGTAGTCATATATCAATCACATTGGAGTACAAGACGTGAGAGGATATACAAGCACACATCATCCAATTAGCCCTCCTCCAGACCCCATCCCATTCCCTCCCCCTCCCTCCATCGCACGCCTCTTTGGTGATTTACTTTGATACATTTGTTTATGTACCTCCTGCGTTTTAAAGAGGCTCCGTCCTCCAGTATTACATACCCTCTGATTGGTCACATTAGTTGCTTCACTATAGGGCCCTTTCTATAGCTCAACCTCTTCCTGTTGCCCTTTTCCTCCTAGTTATTGCTGATTAAGAGAAGCGTCTGATTTATATTTTCTGCGATATTTCTCTGTGCATGCTGCGTTGCAAGTACCGATCCCACTCTTGATGGTCCCAGTAGTGGCCTGGCTACTCAGTGGACTGATCCAGACCTCGCTGGCTCAAGCAGCGGCCTTGCCTCATGGGAGGCCCCAGTTCTGGTCTCGCTGGCCCCTGCACCGGTCTAACCCCTAAGCTGGCTTTGGTTCCGGCCTTGGAGGCCACAGGAGTGAACTTGCCTCACGCCAGGCTCCGATGCTGGCCATTGGCCCCTGCACTGGCCTAACCCCTTGGCAGGATTCCAATCCCGGCCTCGAAGGCCCCAGCACTGGCCTAGCCTCACGGCAGGTTCCAATGCCGGCCTCGTTGGCCCCAGCACTGGCCTAACCCCTCGGCAGGTTCCGTTCCCGGCCTAGGAGGCCCCAGCACTGGCCAATTCACACGGCAGGCTCCGATGCCGGCCTCGCTGGCCCCAGCACTGGTCTAGCCCTTCGGCAGGTTGTTATCCTGGCCTGAAAGGCCCCAGTACTGGCCTTGCCTCACGGCAGGCTCCAATCCCGGCCTCGGAGGCCTCAGCACCGGCCTTGCCTCACGACAGGCTCCAATGCCGGCCTCGCTGGCCCCAGCATCGGCCTCACCCCTCGGCAGGCTCTTATCCTGGCCTTGAAGGCCCCAGTACCGGTCTTGCCTCACAGCAGGCTCCTATGCCGGCCTCGCTGGCCCCAGCACCGGCCTAACCCTTCGGCAGGCTCTTATCATGGCCTCGGAGGCCCCAGTACCAGCCTTGCCTTAAGGCAGGCTCTGATCCCGGCCTAGGAGGCCCCAGTACCGGCCTTGCCTCACGGCAGGCTCCGATGCCGGCCACGCTGGCCCCAGCACCAGCCTAACCCCTCGGCAGGCTCCATTCCCGGCCTCAGAGGCCCCAGCACCAGCCTTGCCTCACGGCAGGCTCCGATGCCGGCATCGCTGGCCCCAGCACCGGCCTAACCCTCGGCAGGCTCTTACCCCGGCCTTGGAGGCCCCAGTACCGGCCTTGCCTCATGGCAGGCTCTGATGCTGGCCTCAATGGCCCCATCACTGGCCTAACCCCTCGGCAGGCTCTTATCCTGACCTCAGAGGCCCCAGTACTGGCCTTGCCTCATGGCAGGCTCTGATGCCGGCCTCGCTGGCCCCAGCACCGGCCTAACCCCTCAGCAGGCTCCGGTCCTGTCCTCGGAGGCCCCAGTACCGGCCTTGCCTCATGGCAGGCTCTGATGCCGGCCTCGCTGACCCCAGCACCGGCCTAACCCCTCGGCAGGCTATTATCCTGGTCTCGGATGCCCCAGTACCGGCCTTGCCTCAAGGCAGGCTCTTATCCTGGCCTTGGAGGCCCCAGCACCGGCCTTGCCTTATGGCAGGCTCCGATGCAGGCCTCGCTGGCCCCAGCACTGGCCTAACCCCTCGGCAGGCTCTTATCCTGGCCTCGGAGTCCCCAGCACCGCCCATGCCTCATGGCAGGCTGCGATGCCGGCCTCACTGGCCCCAGCACCGGCCTAACCCCTCGGCAGGCTCTTATCCTGACCATGGAGGCCCCAGTATCGGCCCTGCCTCACGGCAGGCTCAGATGCCGGCCTCGCTGGCCCCAGCACCGGCATAACCCCTCAGCAGGCTCTTATCCTGGCCTTGGAGGCCCCAGTACCGGCCTTGCCTCAAGGCAGGCTCCAATGCCGGCCTCGCTGGCCCCAACACCGGCCTAACCCCTCGGCAGGCTCCGATCCTGGCCTTGGAGGCCCCAGCACTGGTCATGCCTCATGGCAGGCTCTGATGCCGGCCTCGCTGGCCCCAGCACCGGCCTAACCCCTCGGCAGGCTCTTATCCTGTCCTCGGAGGCCCCAGTACCGGCCTTACCTCAAGGCAGGCTCCAATCCCGGCCTCGGAGGCCCCAGCACCGGCCTTGCCTCACAGCAGGCTCCGATGCTGGCCTCGCTGGTCCCAGCACTGGCCTAACCCTTCGGCAGGCTCTTATCATGGCCTCGGAGGCCCCAGTACCGGCCTTGCCTCACGGCAGGCTCCGATGCCGGCCTCGCTGACCCCAGCACCAGCCTAACCCCTCAGCAAGTTCCGGACCCGACCTTGGAGGCCCTAGCACAAGCCTTGCCTCATGGCAGGCTCCAATGCCGGCCTCGCTGGCCCCAGCATCGGTCTAATCCCTCTGCAGGTTCCAATCCCGGCCACGGAGGCCTCAGTAGTGGCCTTGCCTCACAGCAAGCTCCGATGTCAGCCACTGGCCCCGGTGCCCGCCTAACCCCTCAGCAGGTTCCGATCACTGTCTCTGTGGTGATTATTTCAAAGGTTCCAGGTGTAATGTATCAGATCTCTGCCTCCCCTGAGTATTGGCCACTGGCATTGCCACTGCCTCCACCGTTTCAAATCCTTCCCAGGCTCTTTTTCCACTCTGAATGTTGTCCAGTGTTCCTAAGCATGTGTGATGGTAGCATTTGACATTTGGTGTAATTTCTCCAAAAAAATAAAGTTGGTAGGATCCGGTTTCTGCTTCTCCTGAATACAAGTCTCCACCACCATCGCGGAGACCTCTTTCAACACCGCATTTCTCCTTGGTCTCCGCTAAACTCTCTCCTTACAGGTGATGCCTGAGATTCTTAACAATATAGAGAAATAGCAGTCCTCTTTCACGGCGAATTTTTCCATAAGTTCCAGTGCATTTAGACAAGTTTTGTCTGCATCTCCAGTGTCCTGGCATCCATAAGGGCTTTCTTACCTCCTCTCCGATATTTTTCTTTATCTTTTTCTGTTCTGGGCCCGGTTTCTCCAGGGGTCTGGTGTGCTACTTGCAGTTCGGCCCGGGGTCCAGGGTCCTGCGACCCGGGCCCCGGCTGGTGTGCGCTGCGGGCGACCCCCGCCCAGAACCCAGCGTCTTACTGGGCCTGGTTTCTCCAGGGGTCTGGCATGCCACGCGCAGTTCGGCCTGGGGCCCAGGGTCCCGCGACCCGGGCCGGCTGGTGTGCGCCGAGCAGGACCCCCGCTCAGAACCCAGCATCTTACTGGGCCCGTTTTCTCCAGAGGTCTGGCGTGCTACTCGCAGTTTGGCCCAGGGCCCAGGGACCCGCGCCCCGCGCCCTGGCTGGTGTGCGCCACGCGCGACCCCCGCCCAGAACCCAGCGTCTTACTGGGCCGGGTTTCTCCAGGGGTCTGTTGTGCTATGCGCAGTTCGGCCTGGGGCCCAGGGTTCCGCGACCTGGGTGCCGGCTGGTGTGCGCCGCTATAGGATTTTTTTAGGCAAATTTCTTTTGTTTTGAAACTGCGTTTCTCTAGGTTACAGAAGATCTCATTAAATTGCTGAGGCTGGCCTCAAACCGGTGATCTTCCTGTCTCAGATTCCCAAGTACTGGAGTTACAGGTGTGTGCCACCATAGCTGGCTCTGTGGAAGGAACAGCTTTTGAGCTCTGAGCCTAGCTTCTCACCCACATTCCCAGTGTACCTGGAGCCAGCCCTGACAGAGACCTGGTCCTAGAGGGTGGGCTGGGGTGGATTGACTTTACCCTCCCGACCCCTGCAGTATGTTAGCTATGAGTCAAACACCTAGGGCTATAGTAGCATCAAGAAAGGCATGAAAAAGATGAGGAGAAATGCGTTCTTCTTGTAAGGAACAAGGCTGTCTGCTGAGCTGCTCTCAGAGGGTTAGTGGTCTCATTATTGATTTCCTGGGGCAAAGCCTGGGGTCACGAGGCTTTTGACTCCAAGGCGGCCTCAGGATGAGCTCATGCCACCTTCATCTGGGTGGACGGCAGTGCCATCTCAGCCCTGATTTCTTAATGACACATTTCCTCTTCTTGTCCTGGTGTAGAATGGCATGTTACTGTCTGGCTCACTTTCCAAGGAGCCGGAAATGCTGCTATCTGAGTTCTTGAACTAAAGGGTTCACTATCAGAACAGCACAAATAAAGATTGGTGCTGGGGACGTCTTGGCTCACTTGCAGAGGATGTTGTTTATGAGAGTGCCTTAAACAGGGATCAGAGGAAGACAGGAGAGATCTATAAAAAGAACTATGTGTCGTCATTTAGGGTGGAGAGATGAGAAAAAATCGTCTGTGGAAGTCCCTGAACAACATAACCTAGCTTCAAATGCACAGAGACACTTAAATGAGTTGATGTTTTAAAGTCAAAAGAAAACCAACACCAACTAATATGGGAAGGTGCTTGAATGAAGAGGTGTGGTACTCAACTTGCAGAAAAGACTTTCAAGACCCCAAAGATGAGAAGGGTGGGAATTGCTCTCCTTTTTAAGGGGGTTAGAAATTTTAGTCTTGCTGTCTTTGTAAAGGGAAAGCAAGGCTGTCCTTGAGAGAACTTGTAAGACAGTCTTCTCTTTAAAAAAAAAAAGGCTCTGAAAACAATTAAGTGCCACAAAACTTTGAAAGAACTAAGATCAGCTTGGTGTTTGACAAAGCTAATATAAGAATGGTAATCAATCCCTTGGCAATGGAAATTTTAAATTTAAAATAAGCTTCAACAAAGCCTTTGAACCTTCAAACTCTTTATGCTTAAGAAATTAATGGGTCCCTGAAGAAGTCACATATCCTTTTCTGTTTCTGTAATACACACTTCAATTACATTAATCAACAATGCTGCAAAAAATAACTGACACCAACCAACTTCCAAGTCACATTTCCAAGTGCGCCTCTGCTTCAGCAGAGACTTAGCGTTCTCACAGAGCTAATTGAGGTTTATAGAAGTATGAATAAATATTTGGTGAGGCTGGATTTTCCCATCCTGTTGTCACCCTGAGCTCACCCCAGAATGGTTTCCCATCCTTTTTTTCTCTTCTGCTGTCATTGCTGTTGAGTGTAATAAACTATCTGGCTGACAGCGATATTAAATTAAAACCCTCCTACTGCAGTGTCTATAAAGATCCTGAATCACCCATCATAGGAGTCTCCTTTGAAAGCAAAACAAAATTTTGTGAAGCATTTTGTTTCTCTTTATGGGAAAATCAGCAGAAGGTCCCTGGTTTCCTGTCCTCTCTTATCCTCTGGACAAATCCAAAATCCAAGTTTCATGACCTGCCCCTTGGAGATGTGCTCCTTCTTAGAAATTGGCTTCTGCTTTCAATTTGTTATCTACCCTTAGCTTCATTTCTATTAAAGTTTTGGTTTCACTTAACTTTTCTCAGAGAAAGTGTATCCAAGGCCCCTGTTGACATTAACATGAGTTTTCCATTTTAGTTCTCTCTCTCTCTTTCTCTCTCTCTCTCTCTCTCTCTCTCTCTCTCTCTCTCTCTCTCTCTCTCTCTTTCTCTCTCTCTCTCTCTTAAATAGAAACCTTAGCTGGCCTTGGTGGCACACGCTTGTAATCCCAGTACTTGGGAGGCTGAGACAGGGTGATCGCAGGTATGAGGCCAGCCTCAACTACTTAGTGAGGCCCTCTGCAACTTAGTAAGACCCTGTTTCAAAATAAAGAATAAAAGTAGGGCTGGGGATGTATCTTGGAGGTAGAATGCCCCTGGTTCCAATCCTCAGAATCATAAAGAAAAAGAAGAAAAAGAAATAGAAACCTTAGCTAGGTGTGATGGCACAACTCTGTAATCCCAGTACTTAGGAGAATGAGACAGGAGGGTTGCAGGTTTGAGGCTGGCCTCAGCATCTTAGTGAGACCCTGTTTCCAAATAAAAATATAAAATAGTAGGGCTGGGCCAGGCATGGTGGCGCATGCTTGTAATACCTGCACTTCGGAGGCGGAGACAGGAGGATCACAGTTTGCTGACCCACTTTCACTAAGGCACTGGCTTACCTATCATCTTAACAACCTAATATATTTTCCATTCCTAAGGTGAATTACCTTCACAAGGGACTTTTGAATTTAAGGGGAAGCCTCTTAAGAAAAAAATAAACTCATTTCTGATGATGGAAGGGCGAACTAACTGTGTGTGTGCTTATTCTACTTCCTAGCTATACCCCTGGCCTTATTTTAGTTTTTATTTGGAAGCAGGGTCTCTCTAAATTGCTTAGAGTCTCACTAAATTGTTGAGACTTGCTTTAAACCTGTAATCCTCCTGTCTCAGTCTCCAAAGCACTGGAATTATAGGTGTACACAACCATGCCTGGCCTGGTCTAAATTTTTGAATAGGTCTTGCAATAAGGTAAATCTTCAAGTTATATCACCTCATGAGTTTAAAATAATGCATTCACAAGATTTACCTTTTGTAAAAAATAATTATAGAGCCAGTGTGGTGGCACATGCTTATAATCCCAGCATTTGAGAGGCTGAGACAGAAGGATCACAGTTCGCAGACAGCCTCAGCTACCTAGTGAGGTCCTTTGCAAATCAATGAGACCCTCTTTCAAAATAAAGAATAAAAAATAGGGCTGACGGTATAGCTTAGAGGTAGAATGGCCCTAGATTCCATCCCCAGTACTGCAAAAAAAAAGTATTGATTATTAACTACAGATTTTCTATTATTTATGGTCCAGACATATTGCAAGAGAATGCCATGTCATGAGGAGTGTGATACATGGCTAAATGTCAATGGTTACTGCTACAGTCTGAATCTTAAATGTTCCCCAAAGGTCAATGAGTTAAAGGTTTAGTGCTATTGGGATGTGATGGAGATTTTAGGAGGTGGGGCCTCATGGGAGGTCTTCAGGTAATTGAGAGTGGGCCCTAAAAGGATATTGAGGGACCCAGTCCTCTTAGTCTCCTTCCTGGTCATGAGGCAAGTGGTTTTTCTCCACCATATACTCCCACCATGATGGGCTGCCACAGGCCCAAAGCAATAGGGCCAACCGATCACAGACTGAAACTTCTAAAACTGTGTCCCCAAATAAACCTTGCCTCTTTATGATATAGTTGATCATCTCAAGTATTTGTAACAATGACAGAAAATTGATTAACACTGTTACTGGTATTTTGAAAGCTGCTTGTCACTGAGAGGAAATTAGGATATTTTTTACTTCACAAACAAGCCTTTGGCATACTTGGTTGAATTTTTCACTTCTCACATGGGTGCTTTCGCCAAACAACTAAAGGCCTGGAAATTCACGAGTCAGTTGTCAAGGCTGCCAGGGCTCTCCACCATCTTAGCTTGCTGCCCTTCATTTTGCTGCAATAGAGAGACTTTGATTCCCTGAAACTCCGGAGGAGGGAGAAGAGCCTTTCACATGCTCTTTTTCTGTTGTGCACATGCATCTTGGCTTCTCTCTTCTATTACCAAGATTGGTAGTATATATAAATTGTATAAGAATATTGGCCAACATAAATACACACAAAGAGAAACTGTTTGGGCCTGGATCTTGCAAACTGGAATTCAAGGCTTCAACATACAGGGATAGGTCTAGACTGTCTGGTGTTTCCACGTTAAGGAAGGAAAGGATGTGCATTTGGCTACCCAAATTGGCCACGAGCAAAGCTCCACACTTCCACGGTCTCTGGGAAAATGAGATGTTACATGTTCTTAGCAGGAGCTGACAATTAAGCTGAGTGAACAATCGTGCGAGGCGGGGGAGAGGGAGCTCACGCTGCTCAGCCACATGCCTCAGGTGCTCAGTGGAGTGCGAGGCCGAGGGCCAAAAGCTTTCAACCACCCAAGAAGCCGGGGATCCTGAAACCTACAACCCTATGGCGTGTTACTCTGTTTATTATCATGGAGACTCCCTGTTCCTCCCAACTATTTCTTCTGGCACGATAAGGATTTTGTGAGGTGCCAGGGGAGATATAATTCATTAGAACCAAGTAATGATTTGTAATATTTAAGCTATTCCATTAAACCAGGAAGCAGGTCAGAAACTAACCTTTAAATACAGCCAAGGGAGAAAGTCAGCCCAGCAGTTTAAAATATATATCTTTTGCAGGAAGCATGGAGCATATAATTAGCTGTAATTTCTGAAACTGCAGTCAGGAAGCTTTATTTTTTGGCTGATAGGGGGTGTTATCTCCTGATGGCCTGGGAAACCAAATGCTAGGGTTACATTTCTGGCTCCCACGTAGACCCTGGTGGGTGGCTTTGGGGAAAGACTGGGCAAAAGAGCAAAGGAAAGGAGTGAGCAGGGTGAGGCTGGGAGCTGGAGAAATTGAAGGCAAGAACTGGGGCGATAGCCTCTTTGATTCTTTTGTAAGGAGATTCTGAATTTTGAGAATTATATTTAAACATATTCTGATATCCAGTGTGATCATTTCCCCCAAGACATTTTTTAATGCTTAATATGTTGGGCAAAAACTATATTCCTTGGCTCCTGCTGGTAATCATGGAGAAAGTTAAATGTGCTACTGTTAGAGGACCACTTTTATTTTTGGCAGTTTCAATGAGCACAGAGGTTTTTTTTTTTTTTTTTTTTTTTTTTCTTCCAGTGGGCAAGTCTCAGTCTGGCAGAGGCATTAAAAATTAGTAAAGGTGGAAATGCTTTGAAACATTTGATCTCTTCTCGGGGAAGCTGAGCAGAGGGGAGGGAGTCTCTCAGGAAGCCTTGCTGTGTGGAAGCATATACACCAACAATGAGATTTTTCTTCAGTGCTTCCTGTGGCCTTGAATTCTCCCCTCTAGTCAGGCACCAAAGAGGGAAATAACCCCAGCTCTCCTCTCTGACATTTGATCTAAATCTCCTGAAGTCACTGGGGAGGCCAGGGAAGAGCAATGGGGGTAACAGAGTGAAAACAGCAACATGACCATAAATAAATCTGATTTTTATTCATTCCAGACAAGGCTGGTATAGTTTGCTGAGAAGAGGTTTCTCTGGCCTTTGTTATTCTGGATATTGTCAAATCCTGACTCCTTTTGCCCTCTGAACCACATCAACCAACTAATCACCTAACCAACTAAGGAACTAACAGACATCTATCCCATCCTTAATAAGAGCAACAGTACCCCCCCCACACACACACACTATGGGGACAGGACCAAGGGCCTCATGCATTCTAGGCAAGTAATTGGCATTTAAAAAAAAATTATCCCTCCCAGTTATTTATCAGGATTCTGCAGTGTATTAAACCTCTTTTCTAACTATTTATAAAAATTCTACAGTTCTTTTAGGAAGGAAGATATATGGTTTGAAAAGATTTAATCTTAAAAAATAGTGTACACTTAGCCTGGCACCAGAAAAGCCCGAATACTATTTCTCTCTTCTGCTTCCTAGGATGATCTCCCTTTGATGGGGATCACGTTCAGATGTGTATTATACTGATATTCCCCAGATAACACATCTTGAATTACAAACTCGGGCATCTTCCAGGTACTGAGGAGGAGAGGATAAAGCAAGAAGGTGAACAAATACTCATTAGGTGAGAAATGGAAAAGCCAGGGGTATCTTTCCAGGGACCTCCATCACTGGCGTTTATCCTACAACATCCACAGTACACACGTAATTGCCTGCAAGCTCTGACTTGGTCAGATAAATCTGCTGGCTGCCTCATAGAAACAGCCCGAGAGCATTTCTCGGAAGGCTCCAGAGCAGCTGCTCATTTCTAATGTAACAGCTCTGTGCTGTCCTCCGGAGCACAGCCGTATTGTCCCGGCTATGAATAAATCATTAACCCTATTTTATTAATAAGGCTAAGCTAACAATGCTCCCAACCTGGCCCTGCTCTTCCTTTCCTGCAGAGCTTCAGAAATGAGGGCTGCACTCTATTCCTGTGCTGATCCTCACGGATGCGCCTTGCAGGATCTGGGGTCTGAGGCACCAGCCAGCTGTCAGCAGAGGAGACCTAACTCCCGAAGCCTGGGCGACTGTGGCTGCTGAGAGAACCGGCTTTGAAGAGCGGCAGTTACCTGGGACATCCGCTGTCCCCGCGGTCCCCCACGAGAGGAGGCATCCAGGCAGTGTGCCCGCGAGAGGGCCTGGGCCCGGGAACCACTCAGCTTGGTCTCATTTTGAAAAAAGAAATGACTGGAATTATTCTCTACATTTTTGCTCGAGAAAGAATATTTTAATGTATTCCCTCTAACAGTGACCTCAAATCCTTTCCCCATCTCAGAAACAAGTGGGAATAGATTATAAACTTTATTTGAAAAAAAAAAAAAAAACCTATCCGTGTAGAGAGCAGCTTGTTATGTCATTGGTCATGTTATACGATATTCTGATTTTGTTTCTCATTGTACACAGGTTTCTTTTGGAAGAAATGACAGAGCCCTAACTTAAATATATATAGGCAATGAAGAAGGGGAGCAGTCATTGACTTAATGAAAACTTAAGGAAGTAGGAACCGAGAGGGAAGATACCATTTACCTTCCTCTGTCCCTTCAGACTTCATGTCAGGCAGGCTGTTTCAGAGGGTGGGTCCCATTGGGAGTCTGTGGAGGTTTCTGGATGCTCGGCTGTCCTCTGGGTTAGCTGAGGAATTAGACTTGACAGGACTAGTAGAAACTTGGCATTTCTCTGGGAAATCTTCTGAGGAACTCAGTCCTGAGCAATCTTGCCTCCCTAGACCTGCTCTTCCCCACCTCTCCCCTCTCAGCTTAAGATAACTTACCCAGGCTCCGCCCATCGACATGGAGTCCTGAGTCTCAGTGTCCTTTATTGCCCTGCTCCAATTCCCAGCAAGTCCCATCAGCTGTTTTCACAGTGTATCCAGGTCTACCTAGTCACCGTTATTTCTGTCACTACCATCTTAGAACCAACATTATCTCTTGCTTGCACCAGCGCAGAAGCCTCCTGCCTTTTCTCTCTACAGTAGAGTTTCTCTCTACCAACCTAATACCAGTCCAAGCTGGTAATTTAAATTTTTCTTCTTAAGTCTGCATTTTCTAACTTTTTATAATAAACATGCAGTGATTATGGAAGAAAGGTAATTTTAAATTGCTCTTTAAATTATTTAAATAGATATTAAAATGTAGGAAAAAAGCACCCTTTCCATCTTTTCATCAGCTAGAATGAGACCTGTCAGCCTTGTCTTGCATGTAGAGTGTATTGGGTAGCAGTGACCTGTCAGGAAGAAGCTGAATGCTCTCTTATGGGGAGCTGAGAGGTGGAGGAAAGGTAATGCCGCTACGATCCTCACTCCATCTCTACATAGTCTTTCCCCAAAAGTGAAATAAAGAACCCAGCTGCAGTACTCACATCCCAAGGCCTTCCAAGCACCTAACTACTGATTCCTATTTCTATCTCAGATTGCCAATGTGCTATAGGAGAAAATTATAGACCTATGCTAGTAGATCACACTACATGTTTATGAATCCAATGGTGCCTGGGTTGGGTGCTTCTTAGCACCCCATGTCTCTTTATTTAGAATAATTTCCCTTCTCTATGGAATATGCTAAACTTCTTTCTTCTCAACTATCAGTAAGAACTCTCTCAGTCTCTTTAAATCTTTTTTTGTGTGTGGTACTGGGGATGAAACCCTTCTACCTCTGGGACACACTCCCAGACCTATTTTTAATATATTTTATTTGGAAACAGGGTCTCTTAAGCCAGCAAGGTTGGCTTCGAACCTGCGGGATCCTCCTGTCTCCGCCTCCCAAGTGCGGGAATTACAAGCCCGCGCCACCACGCCCGGCTCTTTTTTTTTTTTTTTAAGCCTCCCTCTTCTCAGGCTTCTACCTTACTTTCCAAACAAATAAGATTGCGCTTCTCTTTCTCTGTAATAACATAGCGTCATTTTCAGGATAAGAACTCAAGATCACTTGCATACAATTCTTTGTCATGCGATATGTCTTTCAGGATTTAAAGAAAGAAACTGTTCATACATGAGCATAACTTTCTGTAGTTTGAGTATATCTGATGCTTACCTACTAGTTATCATGTTTTAATTTATTTGAGAATTAGTTCTTTTCATTTGCTCACGATCGGAGCTCACTTTATCTTTCTGTCACCAGGATTAGATTGGCTGTCTCCAAAGATGAGACACCATGTACCTCCGGGTACTTGTGGGTTTCTGTAGTCTTCATCTTTGCAGTCTGGGCTGGCCCTGTGACTTATTTTAACCCCTAGAATATGACAGTGACATTGTGCCAGTTCTGGCTCTGTACCTTCAGAAGTCATGGAAGCTTCTATTTTTGTACTTGTCTCAGTCAATATTATTAATGATAAAACTTAGAGGAAGGAAGATTTATCTGCTCACAGTATTTTTGGAGATCCCAGTTTCAGCCAGTGTGAGGCCAGCATCTGGAGCTCTTGGATGGCGGCAGAAAGCAAAGAGTGAAAGGGTGAGTGTGAGGCTCTGCTCTCATGTCATGGAAGCTGGAAACAAGATAGCCAGCAGGAAGAGGAGGAAGGCTATAGATTTTCAAGGCCACATTTCCAGGGACCCCTTCTTAGAACCATCAAGCCCTACTTCCAACATTGCTTCCTTGTCTCCGTGAGGGCTAGGAAGATATTTTAAATCCAAACCATTATAGAACTCTTGAGATTCAAAGTCAAGAAGCTTACTTAAAGAGGTCCATCATAGGCTCAGAGTAAGGCCATATGGAGAGAGAAATACAGAGATCTCTGACTTGCAGCCAACTCTGCCAATGTTTGAGACAAATGAGATAGACATTATGCATGACCCACCTCAAACCAACCATCTCTTACCACGAGAGAAACCCCGACTGAAAGCATCAGCAGAACTGTCCAACTGAGGCCAGTCAACTCCCAGGATTACAAGAGATCCTAGACATGTTGTGTTCATTCCCAAGTTTGAGGTTGGCTTGCTTAGCAGTAATACACTAACTCTCTTCCCCAGTCTCCTGTTAACTTCACCATACCCCAGCACTTCTATTACCTAGTCCAGCGCCAGGTACAAAAGGCCGTCAGCATATTGAATAAGTGAATATCAACTAGGTGGAATTCAAAAATGTATCTTTGCTTGTACAGTTTGAATTTAAGGGAGGGGAAGCTCTGTTCCAAATTTTCGAGATTCAGGTCTGGGCTGCCATTCAAACATTTGCCAATGATCTTATAACTTTGGCAGCTGGACTTTGCTTAACATTTCTGTAGACCTCATTTATATTTAAACTAGTTCAATATGGATATAGTAGTTGTGGTCTAAAACACAGAATGTCATTTAAAATTAATACATTTTGATTGCTGTGAATGCCTTGTCTAATCTGAGGTAATTCTTCAATAACATGATGAGACCATTCATCCAGGGTTTTAGGCTATTCTGTAAGTATATTATTTCTAGCATAATATTGCAAGCTTTTGAAAGAAAGTCCACAAAGCATGCCAGAGGAAAATTCCAATTTGAAAGGTTGAAATAAAAGTATAGCAAACTGCCATATTTGTTAGCATTTTGAGGGACCAAAATCTTTGTGAACTTTCAAGTGCCATCTATATCCTCTGGCCAGTACATACCAATGTGGTAACATTTTGAATCACAACTCACAGGCTCATCCTTGCAAAAAATACTTCCAAAGAAACTTCTAGTGAGTGCTCTGTGAGGCTCTCATGTCCACTCTTGCCAGGGTTCCTCCTTCTCTGCCCCTTTCCTTCCAGGAATGTGATGGAGTTCATGTCCTCCCAGAACAGATGTTTTTCCTTCATCTAAGGCACCAGAATCTTCCAGATGCCAAATCATTCAGTGTTCTGTTTTGTTTTGCACTCTTTTGGGTAGGCACATAGTTGTGTTTCTTGGGCACAAGGTTTTGCAAAGTTTTCCTGAAGAAAAATTCATGTCACACTGACTCCCTTCTTGACATAAAACTCATAAAAACTCATTTGGCACAGAGAAGACTCACCTTGTACTACTCTGCACTCAGGAATATTCCCTGCCACCAAAACCCTGAGGTTTTTTCCAGCTAACACTTATCAAGCTTCCTCTTCCCTTCAGGAAAGGCTGGCCCTTTGCTGGTAGCATTTTCTATCAGATCTACTCAGAAATGGCAATCAGGTATGAATTATAGCCATGTACACCTACTCGGGTTCTAAGTAGGACTGTAAGACCTGAGTCTTAGTCCATTTTCTGTTAGAATATCCAAGACTGAATAATTGAGAAGATCTGGAAGGCTCACTTGGTGGATAACTCAAACCATTAATGACTTTCTCCTGGCCTCAGTTCCTAGACAAAGATATCAACACATAAACAGGTATGGTTTTCCTTCTCTATATGCTGAGACCACAACAGTATTGGAGAGGGATGTAGACTTGGCTGAAGCTGGAACAGGCTCACTTCTCACCTAGCATACTACAGGGAATGATGATGCAGGAAGAACAGATAGAACCTAGTAGGCTGTCCCAGGAATTCTCTTTAGGATTGAAATGGAAAAAGAAAACTATTCTCTTGGATGGAAATAACAGGGTATTCTTTTTTTGTGTGTGTGTGTGGGGGGGCTCTGGTTTGGAACCCAGAGGCATTTGACCTCTGAGCTACACCCCCTGCCCAATTTTTTTTTATTCTTTATTTTGAAACAGGGTCTCACTGAGTTGCGGAGGGCCTCACAAAGTAGCTGAGGCTGTCCGCGAACCACGGTCCTCCAGTCTCAGCCTCCCAAATGCTGGGATTACAAGCGTGCGTCACCACGCCTGACTTAACTGAAGGTATTCTATCAAGACTTCTAACAAGACTAAAGAAAAGTTCAGCTTGTCTCTGATATGTACAACACTGAGCTCATTTTGCACATATTAATACATTTAATCATGCACTAACCCTATTGTATAATGTTACTGGTGACATTCCCACCTGAAAGATGAAAAAACAGAGGCATCAAGAGACAACCTTGCTCAAGAGCTGCAGCAGTAAGTTACAGAAGGAGAATTTGAGCTGAGGAAATCCAGGTAGGAGCAGCTGAATCGTGTGATGCCAGAGTTTATCAACAACCTCTGAACTGATGACATTCTGGGCTAGATAAATTTGATGTGATCAGTTGGCCTGTGCACTGTAAGATGTTTAACAGCATCCCTTGCCCATACCTGCTGTATGCCAGTAGTATCTAGTTGTCTAGCAGTTGAGGTGACAAAAAGAAATCACCAAACATTGCCAAAATCACCTCATTTTGAGAACCAATGTTTGGCACCAAAAACCATGCAGTCTGACAATGGACCCATTACGGCTTTGACCAGCAGTTCTTACCCCTCAACTTTCTATGGTATGAAAGAGATTATATGAAGGCTGTAGATGATTTAATACAGATAGGATGCTTAGGAAAGTTGAAGGCTGTTGAAACATTAGTTTTGTCCAGGAATAAAATTAAATCAGAGAAAAATTCACTGATTTCAATGAATTTTTATTAAAAGTCATTCGAGAATGTGGTAACATTCTTGTTTTTGCAATGAATCTCTTGTTGGAGTCTCTGGTGTCTAACACCTTAATTTAGTCAGCTAGGGGACTTATCTCATGATAGTCGATGATTCAAGGTAGATAAAGGGTAGAGCAAGAAAATAAGACCAGGGTGCTGTCTGGAAGGACAGAAAAGCAAAAGAGACTTCATGTTTTGTTGCCCAGTTTCTCACAAAGAAGGAATCAAGGAGGTTGATCTTTAACTAGTGATTGAGCCAAATGTGCTTCACTAAGCACAACGGCTATGCTTGGAACCTGTCTCAAATGTTCATGTGCCTGTCAACAAAGTGCTGACATCCAGCAACCTCTCCTTCACCTTCTCCTCCTAACCTGTGCTGAGACTTTAGAAATTATTTCTGAACTGAAACAACACACCTATTCTGTGCCCAGTATCCTGAGGTTCAAATTCTATATGATTTCAAAAGGAATCATTAATCATTGGGAATAAAACATAGATGGGATACTGGTAAAGAAGACTCTTCCTCCACCCTGGCCAAACCCCAGGACCTTTTCTTCCCTTCTAGGTTGTACTTTTCAGTAACAACTTTCTAGAAGAAATCCCTGGACTTTCGTTTTGCTGCCTGGCCCTAGTATAGGATTAGGTAATGTACATTTACAGCCAGATCAGCTGGAGAAGAACACGAATGGTGAGACTTGCAGATTAAATAAGAAGCAGACCAGTGGGGGAGGTGAGGTGGACCCTGGGTCCACAGATATACATAACTCAGCAGAGGCCCTCACAAAGCATTATGCAGCCTGTACACAGATGCACCCATCACTAGGCAGACATGAAGATCAATGGGTTTGTAGAAATCACAGTTTGCATCCATTTAAATAAGAATATATTTTATTCTTATAATACAGAAATAATCAAACAAGCCTGTGTTGGCATACAGGTCCCATGATGTTATCACTACAAAACCTTGAGTGACTCATTTAACTTTTCTAGGTCTTGGTTTCCTCAATAGTAGGATGTGTGTAATCCTTACAGGATTCCTATGAAGACTAATTAGATAATATAAGAAAAGAATTTAGCATACGATTTGGCAAGGAACAAATGCTCAAATTCATCATCATTGTTATCATCAATATTATGACTAACTTAAGACTCAAGTTAGGGCAAGTAATTTCCACAGAGAATTTTTAAACCAGAAAAACATTCCCTGATGGATTTTTAAGTTTTTAGGAATATAATATTTCTCTTGAAATATGTTGAGAATTAATTAAACATACATTCAGAGATTTTCACATTTCAGGGTACATTTCATAAAACCGTAACTACTTGGAAGAACAACTAGTTCCAAATCAGCTTGTCATTGTGAAGGGGGAAGGAAGCTGACATTTACAGACTCCTCTCTTTTGAGTCATCTCAGATGGTCTGGTTAGAAATGTGTATGGCCCAATGTTGTACTCAGGGGTGGCCAGTGGTGCTATTTGGACAGGGAGCTCTACAAAGTCTCCTCTGGCAAAAACCAAGGCATCTTACTTGTTTTACAGCTCCTGTGCTGCAGAGCACAACATGGGACACAAGTGTGTTGAAAAAAAGAAGAGAAAAAAGCATGATCGGGGCTTGGTTGCCCTCACCTGTAATCTTAATTCTTGGGAGGCTGAGACAAAAGAGTCACAGGATCAAAGCCAGCCTTAGCAACTTAGTGAGGCTGTCAACAACTTAGGTAGACCCTTCTTCCAAGTAAAAATAAATAAAGGGCTGGAGGTGTAATTTAGAGGAAGAATGCCTCTTAGTTCAATCCCCAGTACTAAAAAAAAAAAAAAAAAAAAAGCATGAATTAGGTAAAAATCACAAAGACTCTGTATTTTCTCCATGATTGTGACTTTTAAGATGCCAAAGAGGAATGAGGAAACTTGAGAACTGCTGCTTTCACGGCAGCTCTGGGGAAAAGCCCAAGCCTTGATATCATGCTAAGTTGAGTTTTAGTCCTTATCTACCAAGTATACAAGTATAGACGTGCAACCTCAGTCAACTTGTTTTCTATGGAGCTGGACCATACAACCTATGGTGGTGGCAGTGAATGGCCCATCCTTCCTTCCTTCCTTCCTTCCTTCCTTCCTTCCTTCCTTCCTTCCCTCCCTCCCTCCCTCCCTCCCTCCCTCCCTCTCTCCTCTTCTCTTTTCTTTTCCCTCTTTCTCCCTTCTGCATAAAACATCAAAACAGACTATGGACCAGGTAGGTGGCACACACTTGTAATCCCGGTATTTGGGAGGCTGAGACAGGAGAATCCAGGTTCAAGGCCAGCCTCAGTTACTTAGTGAGGCCCTCAGCAACTTAGAGACCCTGTTTCAAAGTAAAGAATAAAAAAAATCGAGCTAGGGGTGTAACTCAGAGGTAGAATGCCCCTGGGTACCATTCCCAACACCACACACACAAAAAATAAAAGACAAAAAACAAAAAACCAGAATGTGGGATAAAGAAAATCATCCCCCCTAGGAGACAGTTCATAAAAGGGCCATTTAGACAGGGACAAGAGCCAAAATTGTCTGCAGTGTTATTTTAGGACAGGACATGGGTTCTCAGTTCAGGAAAAATGAATTGTTAAAAGCCCTATAGACTATCTTGAGGCACATTTTCGGGGAAAATTTTTTAACAAATATTTTTAAAATTTACTTTTACATTAAAAGTCAAGATTAAACTACTTTGAGAGGACAGTGTTGGTTTACTGAGTGATGAAGGGTCTATGCTTCATCCAGGGGTTCCACAAATATGAACGAGGGCCCAGATAACATATGATAACAGTAGCAGCGCTGGACTGGTTCTCAGGCTTTGTGTTTGCACCCAGAGGGACTGGCTATAACATCATGTTTAGAGGACGGTGCTTAGTGATAGAATACATCAGTCTGTGTGAGGTATCTCTTCGTGCTTCTGAACAATGAAACCTCTGCAAAGTCACCATCATACACACACCCACACATACTGGAATCAGTTAAACAAAACTGTTTGAATTTATACAACTGTTTATTTTGTGTCTGAGATTCGGTTTTGCCACAGGGACTAAATTTTTCCCCTTAATTTGATTATTTTGCAAATGTCTAAGAAGTCTGGATATGATAGTTTCTGGGAAAAGCAGCTGCTATCCCTAACTTTCCCCACTCCAAGGTTTCCCATACTTTTCAGCTACAATGTCCCCCGATTCACACATAAAGCTCACAGTTTGCCTGTCATATTTATTCCTAGGCCTAGACACAGTTTTTAGCAATGGGCTAAGAACTCTTTAATCTGTATCTGCATGCCGTCATGACATACACCTTCTCACATCCGTGGGTCTGAATATATACACTGCTGAATGGACATGAGCCTCTCATTGGCATTCACATTGTACCATCCATAGGAGCCATTTTGTTGTTTTGTAACAAACTCCAAAGCAAATTAAACACATATATATTTGCATATAAACTACCCAAAAGTCACCATGTCTGCAGAAAGTAGGTTGAAATCATGAAGTTACCATTGAGAATCACAAAAATGATAAACAATTTTACTTTTTATTTTTTTAATTTTCATGTGGATCATATTGAAAATGGCATACATTCACACAGTTGGTCCCCTCCCTTCCTCCCACTTGCTTCCCCTTTCCCCCCTCCCAACAATGAAAGTCCAGGTTGACCATGCTACATTCACACTTAAACACATATTCCAATGTAGCTCCTCCATTAATCAACCTCAGCCTTCTTCCTCTCTACCTGTCCTTTCTAGTTTTGCTGAGGTTTCCCCTCCATTATCTGGAGTCCCTCTGGTATTCCCTAATACTCCCTAGCTTGGGCATATTAGAGAAAAAATATATGTCCCTTCTCCTTCTGTGCTCAGCAATTTAAAAAAAAAATCATGCCATTTTTAAGAATATGGGAAGACCTGGAGAACATTATGTTAAGTGAGAACAATTTTACTTTTTAACAGAAAATAGTAATTACAATTCAAAAACTGTAAAAAGGATAAATTGACAAAACAATCATCTGTATATAGCATGACTTTTCCCTCTAGAAAAGCCTTATATAGTAATTAGATTTTTTCTATACTATGGAAAGGCAAGAAATAAATATATAAATATTCCCTTAAAATCCCCTACCACAAATGCATCCATGGTACTTATCTTTTATATCTCTTTCTAAAAGATAATACAGGAACACAAATCTGAATTTCAAATGTGTATTATCTTCAACTCAACAAGTCTACTTCTACAAGTTTATCCTGAAGACATTATAAAGGGTGCAAGTATGTAAGTTGTGGAGTACTTTGTAGTAATGAAAAAACACTGTGTGGTGATATTTTGCAAGGATGATTAAACCACTTGAGAAAATGAAGTTAAAAAAAGCTCTTAAGAGAACACTTAACTATACAGAATATAGTTATGGGTATAAGAATTTGGATATGATATGTTTCCAAGGAAAAAGGGGGGAAAGGGGAACGCGGACAGCCTCAGCTACTTAGTGAGGTCCTTTGCGACTCAGTGAGACCCCCTTTCAAAAAAAAGAATAAAAAAATAGGGCTGGGGGTGTCGCACAGAGGTAGAATGCCCTTGGATTTCATCTTCAGTATCACACACACACAAAAATCTATGAAATATCAGGGATCCAGTATAGTTATTGTAAAGACCCTCTGTGCTCACCCAAGTCCACGAACATGGTGAAGGTGAGGGGAAACCATGGCTGTATAAACTGAGAAAAAGTGGCTGCAGTATTTCCAATGGTGTCACTACACACAGCCTTGTCTGATTTTCCAGCCCTCTCCCTCACCTCCCTGGATGCCAGCAAGAGGAGCCGAGTTCCATCAGGAGAGTGGAACTGAAAGTGAGGAGGGGCATGTCCCACAAGGCAGATGAAATCCAGGACAGCACATGCCTTTGCATACAGACATGAATTTAATGACTTGGAAAGAGCCACGTGCAATAGTCAGTGCAGGATCCTTAGCATTCTTTTGCAGGGGGGAAAAAAAACAGGTACAGAAGCAAAACCCAACATTGTGGATTTTTCTCTCCTCTTTTGTTTATTCCTTCCTTCTTTTCTTCTTTCTTCTCTATTCTTTTATTTTCTTTCTGCAAATTTCAGAATTTCTTACAACCTGTCATATGGACCAAGCCGTCTCAGGAGGGAGATGTGAAGGCTCTCTGAGTGGCAGGCTGGCATAATTAGATGCAAACTTCCCTTCATTCCCACCAGCCCCTGCATTCTGGTCCTCAAGGCTTCTGTAACATGATGTCCTACCTCATTTCCAATATGCCTTGGACTCAGACACTCTACTAGGCGTGTAACGAACCAGTTAAAGCTACACAACAAGCAGAAAGAGAACATGGAGATTTGATTAGAAAAGGCGCATGGCTATTCATTCAAGAGGTAGTGTTGTCATCCTGGTCAGGCCTGGATCCAATCTGCGTTGGAGAACATGAAAGGGGCCCTGGCTACAACCGCAAATCATATGCTAATAGAGTTGAGTCAGGTGCACTGCTATTTCTCACCACTTGCTTTTTTTTTTCATGTGAAGGATGCCATCATTTCACACACATTTTGCAATGATAAAGATAGTTCTGTTGCCTCCTACCTGGGGCTGGGGAAAAAACACATTTTATAAATGAGATTTAACAGTTTTGAATTTACTTCTTCAAGTTCTATCTCCTATGTGTGTTTTTATATTTTTAATTATTTTTGTGTGTGTGTGTGTGTGGTACTGAGGTTTCTGGAAGCCCTTCTACCTCTGGGATACACTCCCAGACCTATTTTATATTTTTATTTGGAAACAGGGTCTCTTAAGCCAGTGCATCTGGCTTTGAACCTGTGCGATCCTCCTGTCTCCACCTCCCAAGCGCGGGGATTACAAGCGTGCGCCACCGCACCCAGATCCTTTGTGTGTTTTTAAATGTGTAAACAGAATGACTTTCTCTGCGACATGAAAACACGCAAAGTCTGGACAGATATTTGAGGGTCAGGGTCCCTGCTCCATTTGAATTTTGGAAATAAATGATCCAACTGTGATTCTTGAGAGGAGCTTGGAAGGGAGGCATCGTTAGACTAGTGGGATGTAGGCAAAGCCATAACTAACTCAAAATGTCAAACACGGGGCCCTGGGGAGACCACCTGCAGGCCCAAAGCCTCTGGAATCCCCCCACTCACTGATCCTCAAAAAAATCTACCCAAACACCTTCAGCCAATGGCAAGATGGCTAGAGTGGAGCAAGGAGAAGACACAGCTCATGGTGCTATTGGTTTGCTGTGGTGGTTGTCTATGTGTTTGAAATAAAGTAGCTATAAGTGAGGTTATTTTATAAAATATTCATTTCCCTCTATGTTATTGCCATGACAATGGCAAAGTAGAAACAACTGAAGGCACAATAGCTAAATATGCGATTGGATTTTGTAGACTTCCTCACCTCCTCCCAGAAGGGAATTTCTATAACTTTCATCTCTCAGGTATGTCACAATGTGCCTGAAAAACAAAAATGGGGGAACAACTCTCAAAATAGCAAATAGTTCCTACAACGGACTAACAGAGCAGGAGTATTGGCATCAGCGTCTACAGACACTAACCCGCAGTGCTGAGCCACACAGAAACCAGTGAGATTAGTTCCATTTCAGTTACAATAGCAACAGGAATCAGACCCACATGTTTGTATCTTAGTGGAAATGGGACAGATTGCAAAGCAAGTCTAGATGCAACAATCAGACAGGAATGAAGCCCTCCTCCTGAAAATCAAACTGAAATAATTGCTAGTGGCAGCTTGCACTGGGTTCTAAGAATTAGGAGGCAAATGTTTTTGCAAAAAGAAACCATGGGGAAGCAAAATGAAAATAAATTGCTCCAGGTTCTAGACATTCTTTGTGCCTGGGCACTGACTGGCTTATACACAACCTTCAGGGAAAAAAATGGATGGTTCAAAAGCAAAACAAGACAAAACAGAACACGTCATGGGGAAACCTTAGCCTGGCCCTGAATAAAACATTGCAGGTCTCCCAAGTCGGTGTCTACAGCTTAATAAAGGATTGGTAATCTGCTTTGCAGTATTTCCAGTGCGCTCTACCATTGAGTCAAAACACAAAGAATCCAAGTTGTGCTAGAATTTTCTAAATTAGTGCTATACTGGAAAGTAAACACCAATATTGGCGACTTTTTTTTTTTTTTTTTGTGGTACTGAGGTTCCTAGAAACCCTTCTACCTCCGGGCTATACTCTCAGACCTTTTTTTTATATATATATTTTTATTTGGAAACAGGGTCTCTTAAGCCAGCGCGGCTGGCTTCGAACCTGCGCGATCCTCCTGTCTCAGCCTCCCAAGCGCGGGGATTACAAGCGCGCACCACCACGCCCGGCTATTGGAGACTTTTTAAAAAAATGTTTATTCAGTTTTTTATACCGTCCTGAAAATAAACTTTGATTTGACTTGACTGAGGTTTTTTGTTTGTTAGTTAGTTTGTTTGTTTGTTTTGGAGGAGTGTGTTTGTGTGTGTTACACGGGATTGAACCCAGGGACGTTCTACTTCCAAGCCACACTCCTAGTTCTGTCTTATTTTTTATATTGAAATAGAGTCTCACCAAGTTGCTCAGGGTCTCAATAAATTACTGAGGCTGTCCTTGAATCAGCGATCCTCCCATCTCAGCCTCCCAAGTATTGGGACTATAGAGGCACCACGCCTAGCTGACTTGAGAATCTGAGACATGTCTTTTCCTGCCTCAGCCAAGTTAATCTCCCTTCTCCCTACCTCTTTCTGTCATAGGCCCCTTATGATTTCCTCCCTTCTTTACCCCCAAATACAGAAGTGAAGTGTGAAAAGGTATTTAAGTCCCTTTAACATACTGAGAAAGGAAACTATCTGACCATTTTTTATATTCCATGATATTAAAGTAATTCATCTGAGTTTGTGCTAATGACAGTAAATCTCTCTTGCTGACAAGCTGTGGTCAATTATCCTTTCTGCAGCCTTTTAAATCCAAAGCACTAGGAAGTGCGTCAGTGTAGGAAACTTGCTGCTTGCTTATTCAAAATGAACAGCCTAGGGGCTTGAGCGGCTCTCTCAACTCTGGATCACTAAACTCCCAGCCCCAGACAGCCCTCCTAGGGCCCGGCAAATGCTGGGACACTTCCGCTGGGATTTCCATGTATGGAGGAAATGGTTTAAATAAAGAGGTGTGCTATTTATCCCAATAATGAACAGTTTAACGGCGACAATTAGGAAGGAAATTCTCCAAGTCTGAACTCCGGTTACTTATTACTGCCACTGAAAGGCAATTAAAGTATCTAACTAATTACAGGGATCAAGATCATCTGTCATCTGGCAAATCATATGAGAGGGCTGGGGGATTTGGTGTGTTTTGGAAAGCATGTGATGTAGACGCCATTATGTTGGTTGGTTTTCAGGCAAGGGAGGATGTGAGGGAGCTTGCTCCCCACATCTGCAGATCTGGCCACCTGGGAGGGCAGTAAAAGCACTAGCTGCATTTCTAATTCATTTTGTTGGCTGTACAAAGAGTTGACTGGAAGACGGGTGGGGTGATGTCCATTCCACCAGACCATTGACCCAGAACAGTGCTCTCAGCTCATGAGCCTATAGTGGTTCCTCCTTGCCTACCACATCAAGTCCTCATTTCTTGCCCTTATCAAGGCCAGCCTGCTTCTCTACTATTCCCCGGTACCCTCTTCACTGAGCTCAGCCAACTTTCAGAAACCTCATTCTCATCACTCAAACCTGCCTGTGCTTTTCCTCATCCTGTTACTAGAGCTGCGTTCTTAGCTCTCTCACTACCCAAATCCTCCTTCCCTGTGAGTCTTAGCTCTAATTCTAACTTCTTGTTTTCCATGCGGTACCAATGCCAGACCTCTCCTTCACTGAGGTTCAGAGCTTATCACTTGTTTCTTAGATCGTGCACAGTGACTACATCTGAAGTCTCTGTGTCTTGCTTGGCATCTGGGATTCACTTACATTGCCAAGGTGATACTTCTTGGTGTCTGCTCTTGCTATAACTTAGAGTCTTGTGTTTGGCGAAATGCCTTAATCAGACTTGTCTAGCATTCTTTCATTTGTTCACTCCTTGACTCTTTAAGCAGGATGCTTAGAATGGCCATGTAGAACAGGGCACCTGAACTATCACTTCCAGGTCTGAATCCTATACTTCCTCTCCTTCTACATTGCCAATGGGAAAATGCATTTGCTCCCACCACAAAATCAAGAGCCGCTCATCATTCCTTCCTTGGCCAACATTTGCAGGGAAATGGTCATAAAAGCACACATTAATAGAAAAAAATTGAGCTCTCTCTCCCCTGCATCCCCACACAGTTCTCCTAGGAGTAAACCAGGAGATAGAGAGGAAAATATTATTAAATTATCTTCCACATGACTTCAGAGCTTACATAAGGTTCAAGTTTGGTTCAGGGATGGGCAACACTTGGGTCAGCCAGCTATGTTAAGGTCATCCAGACATCGAGGTCAGCTGGGCATGTTTGGGTTGAATCGGGAACATTTCTGTATTTCATGTCCCAAGACAGATATTGGAATTTTAACTTTCCCTCTAGCAATCTCTTTATGGTTTAAAAGCTCATTTCATCTTGGAGTGAGACTTCCCGAAGGATCTGTTTTCTCATTCTCCCCTTTCATGGCATGTCCTTTGGCATCTTATGTTTTGCACCTGTGGTGTTTAGACTTCATATCTCCACGAACAATTGCCTCTAATATGCTGTTTGTGTAAAAATGAACATTTGTCATGTGTCCAAGGAAACTCACTGAGAAGAAACAAGAACTCTGACCAATGGAAAATCTACAAAATGTTTCCATGAAAGTTTCTTACTATTTTCTGCAAGAAATATTGCCCATTTTAAAGCATTAAAATAGAAGGTCCTCGCCGGGCGTGGTGGCGCATGCTTGTAATCCCCGCGCTTGGGAGGCAGAAACAGGAGGATCGCGCAGGTTCGAAGCCAGCCGCGCGCTGGCTTAGGAGACCCTGCTTCCAAATTAAAAAACGTATAAAAAAATAGGTCTGGGGGTGTAGCCCGGAGGTAGAAGGGCTTCCAGGAACCCCAGTACCACCAAAAAAAAAAAAAAAAAATAGGAGGTCCTCAGACATCAGGCACAGAGACACACAACATCAGACCTTATCAAAGAACTGCTTAAGACCCTTCCAGGGCTCAACCTCTCTGATGGTGTTCACAAACTATTGCATGGAAGCTATTACACCTTGCTGGCAACACTACAACAATTAAATTGTGGTGCTATGCATCTCCCTGATGGCTTGACCCACAGGAGGCCCTTAGTAAACATTTGTAGAACAGACATTCAATCTGTTGTATAATTACTCTGTGGTAGGTGTGGAGGTTTCAAAACACCAAGATACTCAATACCTTCTGTGATTCCCAAGTCTGAATGATCATCAAAATTTTCAGAAGACTCTAAAAGTATGGGTACCACGCCTCCAGAGATGATAAATCATTAGGTCTGCAAAGGGACTCAGAATTCTGTGTTTTAGTAGGCTTTCCATATACCTGTAATGATCAGCCAAATTGGGAACCATTCATCTTGTGGGTGAAAATAAAGCCTTATGTTTTGAACATCTCTTTTCCTACATATAAATTATCACACTTGATTGTTACTCTCAGAAAGGGTAAACATCCCCAGCAGTTACAAGTGAGGATGTAAAGACTAGAGTATTCACAAAACTGGTGAAGTTGAAGACTGAATTGAAGCCCAGGATTTCCATCCAAAGGTTCTACGGTGTTTCCATATCACCACCTCCTCTTGAGAGTGATGACCAAGGTTAGAACTATCAGGTAAAGAGCAACAAATCATGTCATCACTAAGTAAACAGTGGCATGTTCAGGTCCCTGTCCTAAGTTTTCAAGAGAGACAAAGGAAAAGAAAAATACAATTTTATCTACCCATACACTCCTGAGAATGACACTAGGAAAAAGAACAGTGGGAACAGGTCCTCTTGGTGATAGCAGAAAATGTGGATTCTTTTCTTATACTTGTATTTTCCATGGGAAATAAATAAGTCAGTTGACAAAGTCTATCATAATGGATGGAATGAGCTTGGCTCATAATCTGCACAGTCCCACCATAGGATACATGGTGAACTAGACAGTGAATACAGTCCTTTAACAGCATGGTTCATGAATCCTCGCCTTTTTAGATTTTTACCTAGCCACTTCGCTTCACTCGGCTATCTGCAATGTGGGCAAATCCTTGTTAAATGATTTATCCTATTATCATATAAGCCAATATGACATTAACTGGGCATTTGACGACAGATGAAAACTCCAGATCCCTCTCTGGATTCATAACACAGCAAGTTTCACTTTACAATTATAAGTACAAGCTACAAGAAAGCAGCCTCAGCAGAAGCAGAAGGCGCCTCCATTTTTCACGCAGGCGCACAACCTGAGGCTTTTCCCCGTCACAGCGCTGACGAGATGAGGCCAGAAGTTTGAAGATGTGGACACAGAGCTAGCCCACCATTTAGGGATGTGGTCCTGACAGGCTGGGAGGAACAGAAGCAAAGTCCTAGGAAGCACACCGAGGCCTTCTGCTGACCACACACGTGGAGAAAAATCACTAAAAATAAAAGCAGATGAAAGCTTTTAATCTTGAATTTCCTTTAAGTAAACCTGGAAGTGTTTCTGGGCCGAAGAGCAACTGATCAAAGATGTTTGTTTACGTTTCCTCTTCTGCATGGTGGCACTAGGAATGACCTAGAGAAGTCAGGGGACGAAAAGAAGGAAAATGTCTAGCCATTTGTCAGAGCATAAACATTCAAGAAAAATGACTGGCCGGGCGTGGTGTTGCAGGCTTATAATCACAGCATTCGGGAGGCTGAGGCAGGAGGATCTCAGTTTATGGACAGCCTCAGCTATTTAGTGAGTCCCTTTGCAACTCAGTGAGACGCTGTTTCAAAATAAAAAAATAGGGCTGGAGGTGTAGCTCAGAGGTAGAATGCCCCTTAGTTTCATCCCCAGTACTACAAAAAGAAAAAAGAAAGAAAAAATGACTGACAGCTCTCATTTTCTGCATTCATAACAGAAAAGCTTAGTGCTCTGGCAAAGATGGCATTCTCTGATGTCTCTCTCTTTGCTCTCTTCTGGGTTGGTGTTTTCTGGCTTAAGGATACTAAAATCAGACTAATTGAACCCACTGAACTATATATACCATACAAATTGAAACTGCATTTTATGTAATCATTTTGGGAAGCTGTTTGCTTGATGGGAGCCCTTCCCCCTTCCTCCTTTTAAAATGAGCTTTACAACCAATGGCTTATTCATTCAACCATAAAATGAGTAGTTACTGACATCTATTATTAATGAGGTTCCATTGCTGGGATGAGTGTGGCAGCAACAGTGGCCTGGGATCATCCTGGGAGGTACAGCTGAAGATGAGCCCAGCTGTGGTCCATAAATGAAGGCAGAGGCAGGAGGGGCTGCAGTGGCCCCTGAAGCCCAAGTAGAGAAGATCTGGAATTTGAAAACGGAGTCACACTCTCTCCAATACAATCAGTTTCTCTTTTTCTGAGACCAGAGTGATTCATGAAAGTTTCTTTAGCAGCAAATGCTATACCCAGCAGCACAGACTTTTGGGTGGGTGTATATTTGTCTGTAAGCTCTAGCAATTTTTGTTGGAAAGAGCTGCATTTAAAAATATAACAACCAAAAACCAGAATAGGACCCATGAGAGGAGGTCAAGTGGCCATGGATATCTTAAAGAATGGCTGTGGAGGGCTGGACTATTCCCAAGGGGAGCCAATGAGGATGCCAAATGTGTTTCTTATTCATCTGAACTTTAGTGTCTCCAGGAGGACCTCTGGTTGCCCTTTGTACAGGGCTGCAGTTACAGCCATTCATTCTCACAAGAAGACACGGAGACATTAGATAAAATGTCTCACAAGTTAGTTGATCCCTTGTGTGGATTTTGCAAAACTTGCCACTGTAGTCCTGGTATTAATTTCTGTGTTAGGGCCTCACCATGGAAAAACATTCTTGTTACATAACCATCTGCTCTGTAAGTTCAGCATTTTCAGATTATTATGTTAAAGGACTGGGCATTGCTTTAAAATTATTTTCTGCTGGAAAATCCCAGCTGAGACATCCCTTGGCCTATATTGTGCTGTTAAGCCTCATAGTCCGTGAAAGCACACTGATTAATGATCTACATGGGGCCCTGGACATAGTGAACCCTCTATGTAGAAATCTCAATGTAGTCTATGTTCTTCATAGCATCAGTTTTCAACGTGCTTACTTCTTTTTAAGGAGGAATATGAGAAGCCTGTTGATAACATTATTGGTGCTTTGAGTGGCTTCTTAAAATTGGATTGGGGATGTCATTACCGAAGGCCTCTAGAGATGTCTGCTTAGTATAGGGAAACTGCTCATGTCTTTTTTGGGAAGATGAAAACGCAATTAATGCATTTCTCTAATATTCTTAACATTTCAAATATTCTTAATAATAATGAATAAAGTTTAACTTGTGGAAATGAATAGCAAACTGATAAAAAAAAAATGTCCCCCAAAGAAATGGGAAGTGGGTTATCAATCTTGGTAATAACATTTTGGGGGACTTGTGACCAAAAAGACCAGAAAGATTTGTTCTGGCCCCAAGATGACTCTACCAAGGAGAAAGTTTTAAAATGTGTGGGAAAAGGGCAGTTCCAGCAGAGAACACAACTCCCACACCCTCATTTATGACTGCTGTGGAGGAGGCTCTCGTTTGAACCTAGAGACTGCGAGATGTTTACTTAAAAATCTTCAGTTCAAGAACAGAGTGGGAAAGGTCATGTTCAAACATCTGATTACCAAAGGTGAGAAGTTTTATTTTTTTAAGAAAGTAAAAAAATCTTTTACAAACAATATCAAAATGAAATTATCCCCCCCCCAATATCACATCTGGAGTGAAAAATCTTAAATGTTCTTCACTTCCTAGATAAAAAAATAAAATAAATCTACCCATCCAACATTCCTCTCTTTGGCTAAGAGATTGATTTCTCACCACTTTGGTTGACAGCAAAATCATTCTGGATAGAGAAATCCTGGTTCATACATGCCACAATTAATTAAGAAGCTTTATCTTTTTTAAAAAAAATAAGAAAGTTCTTTATTTTTACAAAGCATTATAATTTTCTACACAGTCTTTAGTCATTTATCAACAAACTTTTTATTGTATTAAGTTAATAACAGTCTCGAACTTCACAATACTACCTGTCAAACCCCAAGCGCTCTACTGAGATTTTAAAAAGTGCTTGGAACAGTGAATGGAAAGAGAAAAAGGATAAGAAAGACCAACAAAGACACTTTAGAAGCAATTAAAGGGAATGGTTGGCATGGGGGATTAGATTCATGAGCACCGTCAGATTTCTCTTAAGGTTCAGAGGAGTTTCACAATATCATTTTTAAAAGATAAGAGGTTAGAACCAAAAGTCAGAGGAACCTGCACTTTGGGATATTAAGAACGTAATCAAAGTTCCTAGAGTGGCAGATGAAATGAGTAAAAGAGAATGCGGGTACGGGAAGCAGAGGAAGAGAAGCACAGACAGAAAAAGTTGTACCTGAAGGAAATTAAGTCTGGAACCTGTCATCAATTAAAGAAGGAAAAGCTTTCTTTTTTATTTTATTTTGTTTTATTTCTGATGAAGCATATGAAGAGATGATGTCTAAGAGAAAACCTGGGATTTGATACGTTCCAGGAGGTGATGATAAAGCCTAAAACTGCAGTGATAGGTGGCAGTGAGGCACATGTAATACTTGGCCGTTGGTTTTGTTGAAGACAGACACTGGCATGCCTGCATGTCTAATTCTAATCCACACTGCTAGTTTAGGAGCACATGTGCCCAGAGTGCAGCCACCCCGGCAGGTGGGATGTCTACAGGAAATATATAAGGACTGCAAACCAACCGGATCTCGAGAAAACCAAACTCAATTAATGCAACTGTCAAGTGAAGAGACAAGACAGATTTCATTACTCTCTCAGTTTCTTAGTAGTTTCCTAAAACTAAACTATTCAAACCATTCTTAATAAGCCAGTATTGCCAAGTACTGTACAACCAAATACAGGTAACCATGATCAAAGCCTCAATTTTTCCTGAGCCTTCTTCACTGCCTCTGTGATCTGGAACATAGCAGTCAGCATGGAAGTTACTACTTTTTGGTGTTGTTGTTGTTGTTGTTGTTGTTGTTGTTGTTGTTGTTAAATAAGGAGGCCTGGGAACAAAAAGTACTTAAACTTACAGGTAAGTAAACATGAGATATAAAATGGACTCATTAGCCATTTAGAATCTCTCTTACCAAAATGTCGTAACTTTCAAACTGATTAAGCAAAACAGGATTCTGCCACTCAGATGCTGTGAGTCTGAGAAGCACTGGTTTTGAAGATAATTCTGAACAGTTTTTATTTTGCTCTTCTTAGGCACTTGTGCCCAAGACTCCCCTGCCCAGCAAGGAAAAGCTTCACATAAACATGTACCACATTTCAGAGCGGTAGCTTCCACAGTGCCAGTGTGCCCACCCCATTCAGGTGTCCATCTCATCTTCTTCATTCTGCTCTTCTTCTTCCAGCCTTTCCTCATCTTTGTCATTGTCCTTGTCCCTGCTCCTGTCTTGTTCTTCTGAATCTGTTTTTTTGTCTTTGTCTTTCTTCTTTTGCTCTGAAGCTTTCTTCTTGCCATTCTGCTCCCATCTATATGCTTCCAGAGCTTCTTTTAACGGGTAACAAACCGCTGGAACTCCATCTCTTCCATGGCTGAGAGAACATCACTGGCGTTCAGTGTCTTGCGCTTTCCCTTCATTGCAAAGTTCTTGGCACAGGACATGGCGTACAGCACGAAGATGCTGGCAGCGCGGGAGATGGCGCTCCCGGCCTCCTTGGAGATACTGACGCCGTCTGGGAGTGCTTCCTTGATGATCCTAGTGATGACGGCGTTGGGCAGGTTTAGGTCCTCCAGCCTCTCCGCCATGGCCGCCACCGGGGCCGGGCCCTCTCTCTCCCACCTTGGGCCTCCGTTTCAGGCGGCTACCGTGTCCTGACTTCCCCAAGAAGTGTTTTCTTTACATAGCAGTTGTCCATTTAAAAATTTTTTAAGGGCTGGGGACATAGCTCAGTAGTAAAGTACTTGTCTAGCAGGCATGAGGCCCTGGGTTTGATTCTGATCATAGCAGAAAAATCAAACAAACAAACAAAAAGCCTAGAACTTGATACTTTGTTTTAAAAGAAGTTGTCTCTTAGCTTCATTATTAGTATATTTGTATGTAAAGTAAATAAAAATAAATTTAGTCTGAATATATATCCATTTTTAAAATCTTCACAACTTTATTATCAGTAGACTTAAACTGAAAATATTTAAGTATACAAGTTAACATTTTATATATATATATATATATTTTTTTTTTTTTGATGGTACTGGGGGTGGAACCCAGAGGCTTTCTACCTCCAGGCTATACTCCCAGACCCATTTTATATTTTTATTTGGAAACAGGGTCTCACTAAGTTGCTGAGAGCCTCACTAAGTAGCTGAGGCTGGCTTCGAACCTGCGCGATCCTCCTGTCTCAGCCTTCCAAGTGCGGGGATTACAAGCTTGCGCCACCACGCCCGGCTAGCATTTTATTATAATTTTATATATAATCATCCATAAAACCATTTCTATGATCATTAGAATGAACACATCTTTCACTGTTTAAAGTTTCTTCATCTTCATGTCCCTTGATAATCCTTCCTCACATAAGCCTCTCCTTTTACAGACAACCACTAATCTGCCTTGTGTCACTCTAGATTCTGTAGATATAGTTTTATGAAAATGGAATCACGAAGCCAGGCGTGGTGGTGCACGCTTGTAATCCCAGCATTTGGGAGGCTGAGACAGGAGGATCACAGTTTGCAGCCAGCCTCAGCTACTTAGTGAGGCTCTTTGCAACTCAGTGAGACCCTTTTTCAAAATGAAGAATAAAATATAGGGTTGAGGGTGTAGCTCAGAAGTAAAATGCCCCTGGGTTCCATCCTCAGTACTGCAAAGAAAAAAAAAACAGAAAAGAAAAGAAATCATGCGATATCTCCTATCTTTTTCTGTCTTCTTTTACTCAGCTTGTTGTTATTATTTTTGTTATTATATTTATTTTGTCATCCATAATTAAGGGGTTCGGGCAGCACAGGCCCATAGTAAGAAAAGAAATTGTGGGGCCAACTCCAGAGACAAGCTACCACAGATCATGAGCATAAACTTCACACTCAAGGAACAGAGCTTAGAACTCAAAAGAATTCCATAGTTCATATTGTGCTGAAACTTCCCTTATGTGAGAGAAAAATTAACTTTCATTTTAATGGCTGCTATTTTTGGGTTTTGCTCACACAAAGCTGAATCAAGTCCCAACTAATGCAACAACCTAACAAGGTACCAAATTACTCCATGGACTTTGCCACCCCATCCAGTCACTACTCACTATCATCCAACCATTCACTGGATGCCCCTTTTTTGCTGTGTATTTTCTCTCAACTAACACTTCACCTCTTCTCCCACAGCTTCATTTATGTATTTATTAAATATTTATTAAGGACCTCTTATGTGCCAGGCCATGTTCTAGATGCTGAAATTATGGCAATAAGCAAGACAGCAAGAGGTTCCTGACCTCATTGGGCTTATCATCAATGGAAATGTATTGCTATTATGCTCTGAAAGGTGACCAATAACCCCTCTCTTTCTCTTTTCCCAACTCCCAGCCCCTTCACTAAAATAGCCAATGCTATTAATCTTGGCCTCCTTGCAAACGCTCTCCCTCACTCTTTCCTTGATGCTGTGTTAGTGTGGAAGTTCCCTTTTCTATAACCACCCCACAGTTTCATCCCTAACCCTCTCCTTTTTCTCTTTCTTTTTTTATCTGCTTATTTCAGGACTGTTTCTCAAGAGAATTCCTCAAACAAAGGTAGTAACTGAATCCAGGGAGAACAGGGAAGGTGGGCTGTTGAGAGAGAGCACGGGGGGCATTGGAGAAGACTCATATCTGTGTTAGTAGAATATAATGGATTCGATTTAGGTACAATCAGGTCATTTCTCCAACAGCCAACAAGATTAAGAAAGAATGCCGAATGATTGTTTAAATGAGTAGCTTGTGCCATAGGTCAGTTATATCAGTTACATAGATAGGGCCTATACCACTTTGCAGTGTGAATAACGAACACTTTGAGAGAGATGTATATCTTGATGTCTGTTGGAGAAAGCCTAGAGGTCAGAGCCACGCGAGGAGTCAGCATTGTATGTCCAAATAACCAAGAATTATATGGGACATATCCTGCAAATGAGAACCATAGTTCTCTCCACTTCTCAACAGATACATTGGGCTCTCCCCTCTCTTCTTCTATAATCCAAATTTGCTCATGCCTGCTCAGCCTAAGAATCAAATTAGGACAGCCTATTATTGTCTCCTATGGAAGCAAGCTGTCAGGCCCTCTTCAGATGCTTTTAGACCTGTGACTCCAAATCACGAAACACTTCTGGAAGTGTCCAGAGGGCTCTGATCTGTGTTCTCCAGTGTTGTTTCCCGCTGCATGTTGCAGCTACTCAGCATGACTCACGGCCCTCTGGGCATCACCATCTCCCCCTGGACCTGTAGACCTTGGCATCATTTCCAGTGCTAGGGGTTGAACTCGGGATCTCACACATGGCAAATACCACTAGTCCTTAGAATGTCAGAGCTGTTCAGTGTTCATAAGTGGTTTCTAAATGAGGAGGAGGCTAGTAGATTTCTCTAAATGGTGTCATTACAATCCACTTGTAGCTATCTCACATGCTCCTTATTTGAGTCATTGTTACCTCCCCGCACTTGAATCAGTATAGGCTTCTACTTGTAGTATTAGTTATCTATAGCTGTGTAACAAATCATTCCCAAACTTGGTGACTTAAAGCAATAGTAATTTTTTATCTTTCAGCATTTCTGTGAGTTAGGAATTCATAAAAAAGCACATCGGGGATGGCACGTCCCTGTGTTATATTGTCTGTGACTTTACTCACGCACCTGATGGTCAGTGCTGCGACTGTCATCTAGAACACTCACATCTGGCCTCTCCACGTAGCCTGGGCTTCCTTACAACATGGTAACATCTTTCCAAGAACAAGAATTCCAAGAGAGAGGACCAGGTGCAAGCCATGGTCCATATCCCGTCTTAGCTTTTGAAGTCACACAGTATCACTTCCACTACATTGCTTTGACAGGCAGTGAAAGCAATCTTCCCAGTAGAAGGATGATAAATATTCTTTACGTCACAATGAAGGATGTCAGTGTTCATATTGAAAAAAGAGCTTGTGAGATGGAACATCTATCAGTGTGGCTATCTCCAAAAATACACTCTGCCCCGTTGTCCTTCTTTGGAGTTCAGATACTCGCCAATGGATTCCAAAGCACTTATATATACTTGCTTTGGTCCAGCTTGTTCACCTCAGCACCCCAACTACTACCGCTAGACCTCTCCGTTGAAGATCTCTTTACCCTAAACAATTAAATTCATAAGAAGAGTTGACTATGCTTACTATCGTCATGTATTCATTTCAATATGAATAGACTATATGCTTTCAATGTGAATTACCACACTAGGATTTTTGATCATCTGTAGATTTGAATCTCCTATATAGGCTATGTAAAATATAAATCTACTTTGTTATAATTTTATCATGAAAATAAACAAACAAGAACCACCAGAAAAATTCATGTCAAAGAGAACTATAGAGGAAAAACAGTCCTGGTGAATATTAAAACATTATGAAACCTCAATAATTCAAGCCAGAATGATCATGGTGCATAAGTAGATAATTCAAAGAAATAAAACAGAAAGTCCAGATATTGATACCCAAATTCATATGGAAATTTAATATATGATTAAAAACAAGAAAATGGGCTATTTAGTAAATGATATTAGGACTTTTGGTTAGTCATCTGTAAAATGTTGGTTTTATAGCACACACTATATTTAAGCTCTAAACCAAGGACTTTGCTAAAAATAAAATTCTTTATAAAGAAAAAATGGCACATTTGATTACATTCTTAAAAAGTGTTCTGTATGGCAAAAAAAAATAAGCAAAGTCACAATACAAGTAACAAATTGTTAAAAATACAATTCAAAAAGCTAATTTCTTTGCTCACATTTTTACTTATTTAAATACTATACTAAGATTTAAAAAAAATTTTTTTCTGGTACTAGGGATGGAACCCAGGGACATTCTACCTCTAAGCCACACCTCCAGCCCTATTTTGTATTCTTTATTTTGAAACAGGGCCTCACTGAGTTACAAAGGGCCTCACTAAGTAGCTGAGACTGGCTGTGAACCACAATCCTTCTGTCTCAGCCTCCCGAATTCAAGCATGCACCACCATGCCTGGCCTAAGCTTTTAATAATTTGTAAAAAGACTTTTAGAAGCACTGATAAAAGCCAGGCGTGGTGGCATACTCTTGTATCCCAGTACTTGGGAGACTGAGACAGGAGGATCACACAGGTTCGAAGCCAGCCTGAGCTACTTAGTGAGGCTTTCAGCAACTTACGGAGACCCTGTTTCTAAATAAAATATAAAATAGATCTGGAAGTGTAGCCCAGAGGTAGAAGGCCCCTGGGTTCCATCCATAGTGCCACAAAAAAAAAAAAGAAGCACTGATAAAAATCAATAGCCTAATAAAAATGGACAAATGCTATGAACTTACAGGACATAGAAAATGAATATGAGTAGAATTTAAAGAAAAGTTCTCAGCATCACTTACAATAAGAGAAATTCAAAATTAACCTGATAATCCATTTTTATATGTATGTTTGGAAAAATTAAAATGATGATAGCAAACTCAGTTGGCAAGGCTATGCAGAAACAGATACTTCTGCACGTTGCTGATACAAGTGTAAGTCAGAATGAGCTCCATGGAGATAATTTGGCAATGTCTATCAAATCACAAATGGAAATTCATGCTACAGATACACTTAGGCATATGTGAAAGGAGAGTATGTACAAAGTTTTCCAAGGCAGTTTTGTCTGCAACAAAAACAAATTTATAAATGTCAGTCAGCAGAGAACTAATTAAACAAGTTATATGGTACATCCATGCGATGGAACTCTAACTCTCTCTCTCTCTCTCTCTCTCTCTCTCTCTCTCTCTCTCTCTCTCTCTCTCTGTTAAAAGAAGAAATAAGATTTCTTCACAGTTGTCTGAAAAATTCTCCAAGGTATAATGTTGTTTTTAAAAACCCAGTATACCAAATAATGTACAAAATGTGCTGTCTTTAGAAAAGAGCAAAGTAGTCAGGTCGATGTGTAAGTGCATACAAAAGCCCCAGAAGGATAAATGAGAAGCTAGTGACAGTGGCGCTATGGTTTGAGTGAGCCTGCTCCAAAGGCCCATGTGTTCAGTATTTGCTTGCCAGTCTGTGGTGCTACTGGGGGGTAAGAGAACCTTAAAGAGACAGAACCTAATAGAAGCAGATTAGGTCATCCGGGGCCTGCCCTTAAAGGGGACATTGGGATCCTGACTCCTTCCTGCTTTTCTTTGTGTCCTGGCTACCATAAAGTGAGCAGCTTCATCTAATGGATGTGCTGCTTTAACGGCTCTAAAGCAATGGAGGTAAATTATCATGGACTGAAACCATGAGGCAGAATTAACCTTCACAAAGTTATTACTAATTACATCTAGTAACCCCAAAGTGTTAACACACAATCTTATAGTCACTGAAACTGAATTCTTTTTTTTTTTTTTTTTTTTTTTTTTTGCGGTATTGGGGATGGAACTCAGAAGCATTCTACCTCCAAGTTATACCCTCAGCCTTATTTTTTATTCTTTATTTTGATTTTTGTTTTGTTTTGTTTTACAGTACCAGCGATGGAACCCAGAGGCATTATACTTCCTAGCTATACCCCCAGCCCTATATTTTAGTCTTTTCTTTCTTTTTTTTTTTTTTTTTTTTTTTTTGGTGGTACTGGGGGTGGGACCCAGAGGCTTTCTACCTCCGGGCTATGCTCCCAGACCTATTTTTTTATTTTATTTGGAAACAGGGTCTCACTAAGTTGCTGAGAGCCTCACTAAGTAGCTGAGGCTGGCTTCGAACCTGTTCGATCCTCCTGTCTCACCCTCCCAAGTGCAGGGATTATAAGCGTGCGCCACCATGCCTGGCTTAGTCTTTTATTTTCAAAACAGGATCTCACTGAGTTGCGAAGAGCCCCGCTAAGCAGATAAGGCTGTCCATGAACCGCGATCCTCCTCTCCCAGCCTCCCAAATGCTGGGATTACAAGCATATGCCACCATGCCTCGGCTTGAAATTGAATTCTTTATAGGGAGCTATATTAAATATTTGAAAGTAAATGTTAGAAGTAGATTTTATAACATTACTAATTTCTCAAAATGAACAAAAAGAGAAAAATATTTATACATTCGGCTATGTGAAAATTAAAATTTCAGCCTGGCAAATAATATCAAATAAAAAATTTCAAAAATATTTTAAGAATAGTTTTTAAATAATTAGTAATTTTTCATTCCATAAGGCTAGATGTGCCAAGATATACTTGTCTTAAATTGATATGATCATCTTTAAGCAAAAAGTATCTTAAAATAGATATGTCATTGAGCATCTGATATTTACAACAGATGTAAGAATTACAAGACAAAGTGGCAAGTTAACAAGGATAACACATTTTTAAGTGGTTCTTTTTATTAGAAGTTCTCTTTAGAACCCTTCATATTCTCCATAATTGTTATACAGTCCTCACAATGAACTTAATTTGATTCTGGATCATTTACAGCAGGCGGCATGTGTCCCATTTCCTCTCCAGGAAGAGGCTCGCCTTCCTCAGTCATATATTTGGTCATTTCTTCCTTAGTAAGAATCTTATATTTGGCTCTATCTAAAACCTCAAAGTTGCAAGAAGGATATCTTCTGAAATGGGTCTTTATCTTCTTTCCAGTACTACTTTGATCATCACTGGAAGAAATTTTTCAAGTTGAACCTTTCCTGTGGGTTCTTCTGCCTTTGCAATCAGATCCTATGGTCCACGTTCACTACGGAAGCATCCCAATGACCTGGCCATTGGTCCAATATTTCTCACATCCTCTGGTCAAACACTTGAGATGCCTCTGAGTTGCTGGGTGAAAGTCTGCTATGGCTAACCCTTCCCTGTCATCTACCACTTTCTACAAAACTTATCACCTGGGAGATATCTCGTTAACCTTGGCCATGGAATACTTGGCCCCTCCAGAATTTTTAAGATGAGAAAAATTAAGAAAACTGGCAGGCATATGACAGGTATTATACTGGTACATTTAATATTTAACAGGCTATTATGAATCACCAAGAAAAAAAACATGAATAGCCCAGAAGAAAAGAGAAAAGAGATCTGTATGGGCATGTCTCAGAAAAAGAAATACAGATAGCAATTAAATTGAAGAAATGAGTCATGCTCTCACTAAAAATTATAGCATAACAGCTTCAAATATATTTACCTCTCAGATTACAGAAGATTTAAAACATTAATAATATCCCACACCTTCTCTAGAGTGTAGGAAAAAGAGCCCTTTCATCCATACTGTTGCTGTGAGCCTAGTACTGACACAACTTTCCTGAAGGGCAACTTGGCAATTTCTGTAAAATTTCTATGAAAAATTCTATGAAATTGTTGACCCAGAAATGCCACTGCCATGAATTTACCTTATAAAAACACTTGCCCCAAATGCCTAAAGATATTTTTACAAGATGTACACTGCAGACCAGGTTGTAATATAAAAACTGGGAACCCAACAAAATGCTCACTCATCGATGAGTAGTTAAAAAATAGAGAAATGGTGCATTCATACAACATGTTTTGCTATTAAAAAAAAAACAAACAAAATGAGGTTGCTTTAAATGTACTACCTGGAAAAATGCCAATGGTGCATTAAGTAGAACAAGTTGTAAAGTAGTGTATATAGAATGATCCAATGTTTTTTTTGTTTTGTTTTTTTCTGGTACTGGAGGATTGAACTCAGGGGCTTTTTACCTTTAACCTACACCCCAGCCAATTTATTTATTTATTTTTATTATTTATTTGAAACAGGGTCTTGCTAAGTTGCTGGGAGTCACTCTATGTTGCTGAAGGTAGCCTCAAACTTGCAAGCCTTCTGTCTCAGTCTCCCAAGTACTGGATTATAGGCATGCACCACCACACCTGGCTGAACGATCCTATTTTGTAAAGGGGGAAGGAGGCAGAGGTGTTTGCAATATGCACAGAAGAATGTCATACTCAGAATCCTTGTTAAAAGTGACAGAACTAAGTGGAAACTAGCTTAAGCTAAAAGAAATGTTTTGGCTCCTATCACTGGGAACCCAGAGGAGGAACTGGTGCACGCAGAGCTGGGTCTGGGGGCTCAGTGATGTCCTTGGTTGTGTCTCTGTTGATTCTGATTCCCTTAGTGTTTTGTCCTTGTTCTTTTTCATTCCAGAGAGCTGCCTCATTCAAGTAATTAAAAAATATGACCACTGACAAGTTAACTTCATATCTTCCTAATAGAAAGCAAGAGATAAAATGTCCTGCTAGTTCTAGTAAAAACCCCAGAAAAGGCCTTGACATTTCCAGGGACAGAGCAAGCCCTTTTGTGAAGCTCAGGGCCATTCTCACTGGTCTGTGAGCTCCTGTTGCCATCTTGGGAAACAGTTAAGGCACAGAGATGAGGAGTGGACGGATCCCTAAATGAAGTATTTTGATAAAGAACCTCTATCCTTCATGCACCCTATATCTCTAATAACAATAACTTTAGAAAGTGGGTTACTTATTTTATTTTATTGTGGTACTGGGGTGGAACCCAGGGGCTTTCTACCTCTGGGTTATGCTCCCAGAACTATTTCATATTTTATTTGGAAACAGGGTCTCACTAAGTTGCTGAGAGCCTCACTAAGTATCTGAGGCTGGCTTCGAACCTGTGTGATCCTCCTGTCTCAGCCTCCCAAGCGCGGGGATCACCAGCTTAACTAATGTAATTTTAAAGTGCAAGTGTTGGGAGTATAGGAAATGGAATTAGAAAACAAAAAAGCAAACACTTTCAAACCAGGAATCCTACCTCAGACTTTATTCTGAATAGGTGCCTCTTAAGATATAAAAGAGTCCGCGCGAGCGCGCGCACACACACACACACACACACACACACACACACACACACACACACTTTCCCATTATTTGGTCAAAACATGACCTACATATTTTTTAGTAATAAAATGATTAACTTCTTCCAGTAAGACAGGGAGAGAGATTTTATTAAATAAGCTGATTCAACCTTTTCTGGGAGCAGACAGATTTTGTGAGGTAAGAGCGGGAAGAGTGTAGGACTGGGTGAGCATGCAGAGCTCTGTGGGACCTTGGGCGGGGCTGGGGCAGGAGGACTCCAGAGCAGGGCCCACCTCATGTCTCTGCCGCAGCTCTGGGGCCACTGACAGCCTCTGAGCAGGTTCTAAATGATCCTAGAAACATGTTTCCCTCCAGAGGGCAGCCGGTCCACTCTGCCACACTTGCAGCTGATTGCCTTTTTGTCCCCATACAGTCAGGTCAAAGAGAAATCAGAAATTTCACACCTAACAGTTAAACCCATTATTTTGAATTCCACAAATCCAGGATTTGAGATAGAAGTTGAGATAAATCAGATAGGATCTATTATGGAGTTTCTGCATTTATCATATCAGAATAAAAGATTTATCTGTTTATTTTTATAATGTTATTGGTACTTTAAAATTATGCAAAATAGTAAGATTCAAAGTGATACATTTCTCTATACACACATCATCTGGCATTTCCCTCTCTATCCACATTGCAACACCCCCCACCCCCTACACGCTAGGGAGATGGGTAGTGATACCTTCATGTATGAATGTGACGTTTTAAAAACCTGTTTCCTTCCTAAAGCCTCCTTTTTCTCCTCTAGCCCTTCCCCCATCCCTTTCCACATTTCTGCTGGTCTCTTTTCTCATTTTTTGAAATCCTTTTTCTTTCCTATTTTTTTGTACATTCCACATATGAGAGAAAACATGACCATTAGCTTTCTGAGACTGGCTGATCTCACTTAGAATAACAAAATATTTGTCTTGCAAATTATAGAGTAAATAAAAGTGCAGAGGACTGGAGAGTGCTGCTTTCTAAGCACCATTCACTCTTTCAGAGTAGGTAATCAACTGAAAGGCCAATGATGAGTTATAAAGCTCTGCTAGCTATTCAATCAGGTGGGGTTTTTAAAATCTTTTCTATTGGACCCTTTGTTCTGGTTCTTAGCTAATTTATAAATTCTAAAAAATAAACAGGGTCTAATTCAGAATGCTTCACTGTTTCAGAATTCATATTACTGGAGAGTTTTTAGTGTAGAATAGCTATGATTCGTTTTAGGTGGCTCTTGGGATATTTGGAGCACTTAAGATCACTGGTTTCCAATGTTTAAATTCAGATTCTATCATTTAATAAGATCTTGAGCAAGTTATTTCTGTGAACCTTAACTTTCTCATCTGCGTAATAGGATAACAGTACTCCCCTTAAGGACTTCTTGTTGTGATTCAGCCTGGCACATGGGAATCTATCAGTTAATATTGGCTGCTAGTCATTTTAGTCACATACTGTGTTTTAAATATGCCTGAACCTCTGGGGTCTCTAGAAATAGCTCTTTTAAATTTCTGCTTAGAGAACAATAAAAGTTAAGTACAGACCAGGGCTGACCCTCAACATACATGTTGGTCTAGTGCCCAACTAAATACTCCTTTGTTCAGAAAAGCAGGTCATATAAATTCTGATTTTAAAAATTCTGAATCAGTGTCAGCTTCTCAGCTCATTGATTTTATAATATGTACAAATTCTTTTTTTTTTTAAGTAAGGACTCTTCTTTACTACCTTGTACTATTCCTGTACTTAAAAAAATGAAAACTCTCCATTTCTCAATAGAGTAGGGTGGTGCTTTGGAGGAGATAGAAAGGAAATAGGCAGATAGGGAAAAGGCTTCCGTAGAAAAAAGCTGAGTTTCCTGAGGGGCGACAAATATCTGAAATTCCAAAGGCTCAGAGATAAGAAGGACCAGAGTTTCACAAAGCCATCTGTTTACTAATCAACAAACCCAGGAGCCCCTCACCAGCAAGTCTGACAGGAGACTCTTCAAAGGACTTGCAAATACCCTATGCAAATCCTGAGAGCTGCTTCCCAGAACTCCCAAAGTCACCCTAACCAAAAGAGGACTCAAAGGGTCGGGCAATGGCCCTAGGCGATAAGCAGACAGGGCTTTTCCCTCTCAGGACCCCCTCCCCTTTTGGTGAGCTGTTCTCTCTCTCGCAGGTCGTGTTAGCCCTGAGAGAAGGCAGAGTGAAACTGAGGGCACGTGGCTCAGGCTACTCTTGGGTAGTGACCTGAAGGCCTCTGCTGGACATCAAGGCTGACCAGGGCCCCTAGGGGTGACCTGCACCTCTTTTCTGGCAGATCGCGTGGACTCTGGGAGAAAGTAGTTTGCAACTGACGGCACTTGGCTCAGGCGACACTCAGGTAGTGACCTAAAGGCAGCTACTGGACGCCAGAGCCCCAACAGCCCCTTTGGGGTATTCGGCCACTTTCCCTATTCCCTTCTGGCAGATTGCGTGGACTCTGGAAGAAAGCAGCCTGAAACTGAAGGCAATTCGGCTTGGGCTACTCTCAAGTATTGTCCTGAAGGCAGCTGCTGGACCCCAAGAACTCTGACCACCCCTTTGAGGTGTTCAGCCACCTTTTCCCTATTCCCTGCTGCTTCCAATAAACCTTTTACTCCCCTTCCTGCAGTCTGCGGGTGTCATTCTTCGCTCACCATAGACAAGAACCCTGTAAGGAAACACAGGGTTTCTTCTCAAAAAACTCTGTTTCATCTTTGATGAAACTCCAGGTTTCTTCTCAAGAAACCCCCCGTTTCATCTTGGGGGGCTCAGAAGAAACCCCTGTTTCACTTTGATCTATTCAACCCTGGCAGAGCCACCAGCTTAGATATTCCCTATTCAACAATATCCTCCTGTAGGTGACAGGCAGGTAGCTTTTACCCACTGACAGGACCAAGTGATAAGCTAGGAAACTGGGGAGACACATCGAGTAACTTGATAAAGAAGAATGGGTGTCAAGAAAGAAAAACAAATGACAAATTGGGGGAAAATATTTGGCACACAGATAATATACAAGGACTCTTGAGTTCTAATATTGGAATGCAAAAATATGAAAGAGACTACAAGTCAATCAGAAATGTCAAATAATCCAACAGAATTATTCTCTGCCAAGTCACAGAAGAAATTCAAAGCGTCAAGACATATGAAAAGAAGCTGAGTCTCCTCCGAAGCCAGAGGAATGCAAATAAAAGCAATATTGGCTTACCATGTTTAACTCTCGAATTTGCAAAAGATAAAAATAAAGACATAATATTTAGTGCTCAGAATTTTAAAGAAGGTTATTGTCTTACATGTTTTACTATTTTTTTTATTGCAGTAGTAACAACATGCAACAAATTTAGTAGATTAAAAACAAGCCACAGACTTACTGTCATATAGCTTTGTAGGTCAGAAGTCTGACATTGATCTCAGGGCTAAGGTCAAGGTGTCAGAGTGGGCCACAGTCCTTTCTGGACGCTCTAGGTGGGGAATCTGTTTCCTGCCTTATCTGGGCTCTGGAGGACACCAGCATTCTTGGCCTCCTAGCACCTTGAAAGCAAGCATTATTTTGCATTTTTCTGATCACTCTTCTGTAGTCATCACTTCTTTCTTGCAGCACTGGGAACCAAACCCAGCACCTCGTACTTGCAAGGCAAGCTCTCTCTCACTGCCACCGAGCCCCTGTCCCAGCCCTGAGAGAAGGCTATGTCTGAGAAGTAGACTGGAATTGAAGATGGAAGGGATAAAGAGAATATGTACATATAAATAATTAGTAATATCTGCATGTTCACATATATAAATGTCTTAAATATATTTATATATTACCTGTATGTTTATACCTATATATTTATATATTTGTATATGGCTATAATGTTTGGAATTTTACAGAGGCATATTTGTATTGTATTTTTAATATTAAATTTTGTTTTTGGGTGGTTTTATTTATTTATTTATTTTTGGTACTGGGTATTGAATGCGGGGGCATTCTACTTCCAAGCTACATCCCCAGCCCTTTCTATTTTTGAAACAGTCTATCTCTAATTTACTTAGAGTCACATTTAAATTGCTGTTGCTGGTTTCAAACCTACATTCCTCCTGTTTTAGTCTCATAAGTATTGGGATTAAAGGTGTGCACCACCACACCCATCTTTAAAATTAAATTATCTAAAAAACAAAATGATTGAACTCTAAGTGATGAACACAGCCATGTGACTTGGGCTACTTTATTTCTCTGGGAATTTAGTTAACTAGTCTATAAAACTAAGGGTTGGATGCAAGAATTTGAAATTCCTTTCCAACTTTAGATTTTGTGAGTAGAAATAAAAAAGAAACAAAGAGAAAGAAAAAACCTTTAGTAGTATTGGTTATGAAAGAAATTTTTCCTTTATTGATTTTTTAAATAATTTCCTAAATTTTCTGGAATGGTCTGGACTTTAAATAAATTTTTGATACTGTTAATAGTACCCATTAAATTATATAAATAAATTTGGATTCAGAAAATATCTCTACAGGCATTCCAGTGCACTGCTGGTATTAATGTAAATTGGTACAACCTTTCTGAAAAGCAAATCATCACAACAGGAAAAAGATTTAAAAACAGTTTAATCATTGACCCAGTAATCTCACATCTAGAAATTTATTCTAAGAGAAGCATTAGAAGGACTCTAAATGTCCATAAATAGGGAAACAGCTTAATAATTTAAGCTTTCTATGCAGGGAGCATTATTATGCAATCATTGAAAATATCTCAAAAATGTTAATAACAGGAAAATTTACAATAAAAATTTTAAGTAAAATATAAAGAAATATACATATGATTCTTGTCCTCTTTGTGGTTTTTCTGCATATGGACCTAGGATAAAGATTGGAAGGGAACTTACCAAAATATTAGTGATATTCTAGGTTGTGGATTTTTTTAAATGTTTTTGACAATTTCCAATCTTTATACTGAACTAGTGTTAATTATAGTGAACTAATGTTACTTTCATACTTGTAAAATAAAACTTAAATAATCTCTGTTAACCGGGTGTGGTGGTGCACACTTGTAATCCCCGCGCTTGGGAGGCGGAGACAGGAGGATCACTCAGGTTCGAAGCCAGCTGCGCTGGCTTAAGAGACCCTGTTTCCAAATAAAAAATATATAAAATAGGTCTAGGAGTGTAGCCCTAAGGTAGAAGGGCTTCCAGGAACCCCAGTACCACAAAAAAAAATAATAATCTCTGTTATTTTAAATTAGATAAAGCTCAGAGAATCAGGTCTTCAGAAGATGGCTGCAGCCACGGCTGCAGCGGCAACAGCGGTCACAGCGACTACAGTTGGCAGCAGCTGAATAGGACATGTATTCCCCTGAGAAACCTTGGACAAGAGATTTTGGTTTAATATCTGACTGGGACAACAAACAGAGACATTTCTAGTCATGACTTCCTATCTAAAATATAAGAGAGAGCGTGGAAAATGGCGGAATTAGAGGCAAGATGGCAGCGAGGGGCCCACCACCACAAGAAAAGTGATTTTTTGAAGAACATCCCAGAAGAGATCAGAAAGTAGACTGCTCCTGCCGCACATGCTCAGGAATTTTTAACAACATACTCTATAAGAAAAATGTACGCCAGCTGGGGGCCATGGTGCTCTCAGGGCAGCAGATCTTGCTGTCTGTGGTGAAGCTGTGGGCCTCCAACTCTTGGTGGGGAGATAAAATCCATTGCTGCTAAGTACTGGGGCTCCCAACTTCTGCAAAAGACACTTTCTGTTTTCTTTTATTAAAAAATATTGAAGAGAAGAGACCAAGGTGGAGGTGGCAGTGGTGGCCAGTATTTGGGAGAGGTAGACATTTCCAATCCAATCCACCTTGAATTTTTGAAGAAATCTCCCCAAAAGTAGACTGCTCTTGACACACAAGCTCAGGAACTCTGGACAACATACTATGTAAGAAAAATGTTCGAGGCACGTCAGAGGGAGCTCCACATGGCCAGCTGGGCTCACCATGCTGCATGTCCTAGGAGGCCTTGGCGTTCATGGCCACAGCACTGTGGGCCATGATGCGCTTGAAGCAGCAGATCCCGCTCTCTGTGGTGAAGCTCTGGGCCTCTGCTTTCAGTGGAAAGATAAAATCCATTGATGCTAGGTATTCGGGCCCTCAGCTTCTATAAAAGACGCATACTGTTTTCCCCTTACTAAAATATATATATATGGAAGAAAAAATGGGAACCTCTGAAGACATCCTGCCCATGATGATGGGGACTGGAGCCTCACAGCGAGGCCAACACCAGAGCCAGCGAGGCTGGAACCAGAGCCTGCCATGCAGCAAGGCTGGGATCAGGGCCTGCTCCACAGCAAAGGGCCAGAGGGTCCCTGAAACCCTGTGGCCAGGAAGCACTAGAAGCTGCCACTGCCTCACCTCATCTCTCAGCAGATTCCCAGATCCAAGTGACCTCTATTTAAAAAAAGAAATTGGTTGTGAGTGGATCATCTTGTCTAAGTCACTCACCTGGCTTTCAGGATTTCAGTAACTGGGAATCAGTGTGGAAATTAAAAGAAGGACTTCCAAGGAAGAAAGAAACTGTAATTGATCAGATGTGAAAAAATAGAAACTCTAATACATTATTGGTGGGATTGCAAATTAATGCAACCACTTTGGAAAACAGTATGGAGGATCCTTAGAAGAATGATAATGAACTTACCATATGATCCAGCAATACCACCTCTGGGTATCTGCCCAAAAGAATTGAAACCAAAATACCAAACTAATGCATGAGCAACCATGTTCATAGCTGCACAATTCACCATTGCCAAACTATGGAACCAGCCAAGGGTCCATCAACAGATGAGTGAATTACAAAACTATGGGATATGAACACAATGGAATTTTACCCAGCCATAAAGGAGAACAAAATTATGACATTTACAGGGAAATGTCACACACACAAAAAAGAAATCAGATGCTTTCCCTAATATGTGAAAACTAGGGAGAAATAGGTAACAAGAGGAACTCTAGATGGAGAAGGGATCCTATAGAGGAGCAATTGAGGTGACCTATCTGAGGGGATGGGAGGGGGGAAGAGGGAAACTCTTTAAAGCACATGATGTACTTAAACAAACATTGCAAACCCTTTCTATGTGATAGCAACCCTGGGGGTGTATTCATTGTCTCATTTCTATTGGTGAGCACTCATTATATCATACTTTAATTAATGAGCATGTCCTGAAAAATTCCTAATTTCTACTTGGGAAATACATTAAGAGATAAAGTAAGCAGGTTAGCTATTCAAGTGGAGAATATGACAACTTTATTTCACAAAGAAGTTTTAAAGAAGGTGCCTCATTCACTGAACTTTCTCAGTTTTGATTTGTGTACTCATAAGGTGATTTTATGTATAAACTGTTTCCTTCAGTACTTTAAATAATCTATAATGCATTTCAGATACAAAGGATTATGGGGAGATTTCCTAACAAGCTTGTAATGGGGATGGAACCCAGAAGCATTCTACCTCCAAGCTACACCCCATCCCTAATTTTTTTTTTTTTTTTTTTTTTTGTGTGTGTGTGTGGTGGCACTGGGGTTCCTGGAAGCCCTTCTACCTCCGGGCTACACTCGCAGATCTATTTTATATTTTTATTTGGAAACAGGGTCTCTTAAGCCAGCACGGCTGGCTTCGAACCTGAGCGATCCTCCTGTCTCTGCCTCCCAAGAGCAGGGATTACAAGCGTGCGCCACCACATCCAGCCCAGCCCTAATTTTTAGTCTTTATTTTGAAACAGGGTCTCACTGAGTTGCAAAGGGCCTCACTAAGTAGCTGGGGCTGTCCGCGAACCCAGATCCTCCTGTCTCAGCCTCCCAAATGCTGGGATTACAAGTGTGCGCCACCACGCCCAGCTGAAAATGTCCATTTTTTTATGAGATTCTCCAAGCACTGACTTGAAGATAACATCAGTAAGCTCATTGCTCCTGACTGTGAGTATGTGGAAGCTCCCAAGGTGAGAAAGAGTAAATGAGCATTCTAGAGAAGGCAAAATGGGGATGGGGGAAGTATGTGTGTTTTGTGTGTAACTACAACAATTATTTTTTAAGTTCCAGGAAGTGGAAAAGGCAAATTACTCTTTCTATATACAAACACATTTACATGATGTATAACATATTGTTTTGCACTGCAGTGAATTACTTGGTCATGGACTGATTTAAGAAGTATGAATATATCTACGCAGCCTTCTTAAATGTGTATGTTGGTTCAACTAAAAAACAGCATGGTATTAGTATGAGGCAGATCTGAAACTTGAGTCATGCTGCTGTCACTTACTCCCATTGTGACTCAGCCCTTTATTTCCCAATCATTTAATCTTTCTAAGTCTCAGTTTCCTACACAGAAAAACAGACATAAATTAGATGCCATCTCCACAGTGCAGTTGAGATCATCAATCAATCTGACTAGATTTGCTCACATGGTTACTGCTAAGAATATAGCTGTTAATTAAAAACTGCTAACAGCAACTATTTTGAGGATGTAGACCAATGTAGAAGCCTGAAAGACAAATGGCAGATGGAATTTATTGAACTGAGAAATGAGCACTAATGACACACAGAATGTTGATGGAGATTAAAGTAAATCTTAGGGAGATTTTTTTAGGTGAACTGGGGGCCACAGGAATTAGATAGAACAGAACAACCATTGGAATGTGTCTGCTCACCAGTTTTCAAAATATCAGTGGAAAGAAAGTACCTGGAGTTCTTTGTTCTGCTTCTGTTGTCTCCTCCTCCTCCTCTTCCTCCTCCTCCTCCTCCTCTTCCACCTCCTCCTCTTCTTCCTCCTCCTCCTCCTCCTTCTTGAAACCAGGTCTGGGTTCTACCTCTGAGTTACACTTTCAGCCCTATTTTATTTTTCATTTTGAAACAATTTCTCACTAAATTGCAGAGGGCTTCTCTAAATTTTTGAGGCTGGTCTCAAATCTACAGTCCTTCTGTCTCAGCCTCCCAAGTACTGGGATTACAGGCATATGCTACCACACCCAGCTTGTTTCTGTGTTTTTGCAAAGCTCCATTATAGTTATGTTTCCTTTAATACCTTGAAAACGTTATTAGTATTTATTGATCTTTGAGTTCATCATAAATACCTTCTTTTTTGTTTTGTTTTTTGTTTTGCAGTACTGGAGATTGAACCCAGGGGCATTCTATTTCTGAGCTTCACTCTCAGTCCTATTTTTAATTCTTTATTTTGAGACAGGGTCTCACTAAATTGCAGAGGGCCTCACTAAGTAGCTGAGACTAGCTTCAAACCTGTGATCCTCCTGTCTTCACCTCCCAAGTACTGGGATTACAAGAGTGTGCCACCTACAAGAATGTGCCACCACACCCGACTAAGTACCTTCAATATTTTGCAACAGAAGTTTCTTTACAATTATCTATAAAAATACTGGGGAGGTGAGTCATGTTTAAAATGATTCTGAATGAGTTTTGTGCTTTCTGGCCATCACATTTTTCTCATTTCACCCATTGCTTAAAATATTTTCCCATCTCTTCTCTATCCAGTCTTTCAGGGTCACCGTGCTACTTCTCTAAACCTTCTTTAAGGGCATCCCAGGTTGGAGGTGTTTCCTATTCATGTGGATTACTATGGACCTGCATTAGTTTTAAAGAAACTCAACAGGCAATGGATAGCCAATTCCAATGATGCAGACACTGGGATGCTGCTGGAGACACACGGATAAACAAGGTGCTGCCCATACCTGCTCTTGGGGGACATAGGGTCCAGGCAGGAGTCAGACACAGGAAGGGGATTATTATTCCAAAGAATAGTTTTATAAACCAAGGGCATAGTTGTAGAGAAATACTTCATCAGAAAAAAAAAAAACTTACTTGTTTTATTTTTATTTTTTTGGTAAGTCCAAGTTTTTATGTGGAGCAAAATGCTCAGCTAGATTTTCATATTATTTTTCAGTGATAGAAATATGGATTTTTTTTGTGTGTGTGTATGGAACTGGGGGTGGAACCCAGAGGCTTGCTACTTCCAGGCTACACTTCCAGACCTATTTTTTGTACTTTATTTGGAAACAGGCTCTCACTAAGTTGCTGAGAGCCTCATTAAGTAGCTGAGGCTGGCTTCCAACCTGTGCGATCCTCCTGTCTCAGCCTCCCAAGCACCGGGATTACAAGTGTGAAATACGGACATTTAAAAGTAGCCATTGGATTTCTGTCTCCAAAGATAGAGGGAAAGTTTACTTTTTAAGAAATACTTTTCTTACTGTGAGGAAGTATTCTAACATATTATGCAAGGATGGAGCCAAAATGCTACTCTTGGAACAGGGACAATTGCGACAATAAGTAGCTAAAGTACTTTGCATAAAGATGTATGGAAAAAATTACATCTTGTATCAATTAACTTTAGCCACAATAATAGTATATTAACAAATAACCTCAGAACTCAGTGGCTGAAAAAGTTTTCCCCACAGATTTGTGAGTCAGCTGGGCTGGTTTGGAATATATATATATATATATATATATATATATATATATATGTGTGTGTGTGTGTGTGTGTGTGTGTGTGTGTGTGTATGCATATATATATGTTTTTGTGTAAATATACATATACATGCATACACATATATAATGGATAGATACATACAATGAACATATATAATGAATATACACAAAATGAAAATGAACATATATAGAATGAACATATAATGAATATATATATTATATATTCACACACCATATATATGTATGTGTGTGTGTGTGTGTGTGTGTGTATGATGTGTGCATGTGTGTGTACTGGAGATTAAACCCAGAGACATTCTACCTACAAGTTATACCCCCAGCCATATATTAGCAAATTTCAAGTTGCATTTTCCATTACATGAGCTAACATCCTATCAGCCAAAGCAATACACATGGTTAAACCCAAAGTCAAGAGGCAGAGAGTAATACTCTGACTTTAGTAGGGCAGAGTGCAAAACTACAAGCAAAAGATAAAGAACTAGGTACAATGATTTAATCTACCAAAACTCATACAGGTATTCATTGAAACGTATTTGAAATTGAAATATGGTGGCACATGCTTGTAATCCCAGCATTCAGGAGGCTGAGACCAAAGGATAGTGGTTTGCGGACAGCCTCAGCTACTTAGCAAGGCCCTCTGCAACTTAGTGAGATCCTGTTTCAAAATAAATAATAAAAAATAGGGCTGAGGGTGTAGCTGGGAGGTCGAATGCTCCTGGGTTTCATCCCCAGACCCGCAAAAAAAGGGGGAAAAATAAATGGAAATATTTGAGGTCTGCAGTTCTTGGATTACCAAAAAAGGATAGATTTGGCTGGGCGTGGTGGCGCACGCTTGTAATCCCCGCACTTGGGAGGCGGAGACAGGAGGATCGCTCAGGTTTGAAGCCAGCCATGCTGGCTTAAGAGACCCTGTTTCCAAATTTAAAAAAGTATAAAATAGGTCTGGGAGTGTAGCCCAGAAGTAGAAGGGCTTCCAGGAACTCCAGTATCACCACCAAAAAAAAAAAAGGGATATATTTGAGAGATGTTGAAAAGACATGTCTGTAGCAGAAGAGGACAAATAGCCCTCACAATGTAGGAATAGGCAGGACTGAATGAAAGAGTTGATGTTGGCCATTCTGTTACACCTAAGTTCCTTACTAGAGTTCATTAAACATTACTGCCCAATATTAGCTGATTTGAGGGAAGTTGAAAGAGGTCCATAAGCAAAGCAAAGTCAGGAACACAAGCTATTTTTTGAATGATTTTAGTATTCATCTATAATAGCATGACTGGCCAAGACAATAAGCAACAATAGGGTAGATTGTGGAACATGAGAAGGTTCTTCTAGGGTTTTGAGAAATAAATTTTAGGTGGGCAACATTAGAGAACACTTATTTATTTATTTATTTATTTATTTATTTATTATTTTTGCTAGCAGGAAAAAGTAGGGTCTGTTCTTTAAGCAAACACAAGTGAGTTACATTATTCTATAAGCTGGCAACACAAGGTATGGTATAAGGTTTGCTTAATTCAAGCAGTTTCTCCAGTGACAGTAATATTTACAACTTCTCTGTTTTAGATTAGATTAAATTTTATCACTTCCTGGGCTTCGGCCCAAATTTTTTTATTTGAATACAGGAGTAACATCTCCCTAGAGACTCAAGTCACATAGCTCATGATTGCTTGTTTATCTTACCATTGTTTCAGTCCCATAAATTAAGGGACCTAAACTATAAAGCAGATAAATAGCTATGTACAACAGTTTCTAATTTCAAATGATCAGTCCAAAAATGGTAAATAAACTGCTAAGTATGAGTGAGGTCTATTAATGTTTTGAAGCAACAGAGGCACTATTCAATAAAAATCTTGATCTCTAAACTTTAAAACAAACCTGACCACAGAAATAAATCTCTTCATGTTTTTAAATGAACCGTGACAATCAGTGAGTACTAAGTTCAACATTCAGAATGTTAACTACTAATCCAAGCATAAATCATCTGAATGTTGGAAACCATCTTGGGATTGATTAAGACTATAACACAGAAGCCCAAAGTGATTATATGTGTCTATTCCTGTATATATTCCTTTACAAGTGAATCATGGGGATCTTACAATGTGTCAGACACAGAGAGAAGACAGAGAGTGAACTAGGCAGATAAAAGCTCAGCTTTCCTGCCAGTTGATTAAGAGAAGAGACAGAAAAATTACCAAACAAAGAAAATTAACAAATAAGTTTGAAGAAACTAAAGAAGGGTGCTATGACACAGCATGATGCACAGACCTACTTTTTCCTGGGATTTAGGGAAGGCCTCTCTGAAGAGGACCCTTTCCACTGTGAGCTCAGTGGAGCTGATTGAGCAATGTAGATTGAGAACGGCAACTGCAAAGACTCTTCAGTAGGCATGATGTAGCTGACGGGCAATGGTAGCTCTTAAAATGTTTTTCTTTTTACTTCTTGCTTAATCAAACCAGTTTCTGATCACTCATAATAATGGAGAGAGTCAATGGTTTTATTAGACCAAGACTCATAATATCTATTAGTATTTCTGGATTGTAGAAGATTTTATAGATACTAGAAAAGACTTTCTGAAAATTAATACAGTTTTTTTCTTTTTAAAGAGCAAAACTGTATTATGTATCTGAAAACAATAGAAAATGTCATAGAGATATCCGCCTAATTTACCCTTTCCCCACATAGGTTTTGTTTTGTTTTGTTTTTTGGGTATTTTTTGGTGGTACTGGGGTTCCTGGAAACCCTTCTACCGGGCTACACTCCCAGACCTTTTGTGGTGAGCCGCCATTGAAAGATGGCACCGGCTTCCTGCCTCTGAGCTTGATTAGGCACATGGCTGTGCAGGAAGCAACTCCATATTTGGAGGCTAGGGTTGCGTAACACATGACGTGGTGGTGACCTGACGAGCGTGAGCCAGTGAGTGAGTGAGATGTGGCAAGAAGTGATTGGGAGAGTTAATGTTTATAATGCCCTACACGAGGCAGATCTTCGCCATTCCGCCATTACTAGTATCCTGAATAAACGGCTTGCAAGAAGAGCTTCGTGTCGTGTCTTAATCGCTGGTCGAGGGACGCGACAACTGGTGGCCCGTACGGGGAAAAATCAGCTCCCGTGCGTGAAGCTCAGAACTTGCTGTCGTCAGGGAAGGTGCACCGGTAAGTCCCCTGGTAGATTAGGGGGTCCGCGAAAAATGCGGGTAACCGCTCTCACCCGTGGATAAGGGGAGAGCAAATCAAGTAGAGCTGCAATCAAAGCAGACACGGGAAAGTAAAAGTAGAGCTGCGATCAAAGCAGACGCGGGAAAGTGGAAGTAGAGCCGCGGTCAAGCAGCTGCGGGAAAGTGAAAGTGGAGTTGCGGTCAAAGCAGACGCGGAAACGCGAAGGTAGAGCCCCGATCAAAGCGGACCATTTTTGAATTTCATTTTTAGCTTAGTTTTGGGATGGGGGCTTCGCAGTCTCATCCAATTTTTTTGGCTCTCCAGGAGCTACTTTATTCTAGAAGTTTAGAATTTAGAGAGTCTACTTTAGAGAAATTTTTAAATGATTGTGACAGCGCCGCTCCATGGTTTGCTGTCTCAGGTAACCTGACAGTTCCTAGTTGGGAAAAGCTTGGTCGAGATCTTGAATATGCCAAGCAACAGGGAAGCCTTAATCCCTGTGTTCTACCTATTTGAAAATTGGTCAGAGGTTGCTTAAAAGATCAAAAATATCATGATGCTATTAAGGAAGGGCAAACTGCCCTTAAATTACTCAAAGAACAGCTCATTGTCTCGAAGCCTGGGCAGCCTGGGGTAAACCTCATCAATTAAAAACTGATAATGGCCCTGCTTATACTTCACATAAGTTTATAGCTTTTTGCAAAACCCTTTCAGTTTCTCTAAATCATGGCCTTCCCTATAATCCACAAGCTCAGGGCATCGTTGAGCGTGCACATAGAACATTAAAAGAATGTCTTCTTAAACAAAAAGGGGGAATCGGCCACGGCAGGCCCCCTAAACAGCGATTGGCATTGGCTCTTTTTACTCAAAATTTTTTAAACCTGGGTCTAAATGGATTATCTGCGGCTGATCGTCATATGACATATAAGCCTATATGTCAAGGATATGTTAAATGGAAGGATGTAATTACGGGACTCTGGCATGGCCCAGACCCAGTGTTGGCCTGGACGAGAGGATCTGTCTGTGTTTTCCCACAGAATTAGCAGGACCCGGTGTGGCTCCCAGAATGCTTGACTAGGCGCTGCAATAATCATGAAAATGAGAAACCCCCTATGGCTGTGGATGCTGCTTCACCCAATAACCTCGGTTCAGATGGAATGGAGATGGGGAATTCTATCGGCATTTCCGGTACCCATGCCAGTGAGACATAGCGCTCAAGTCTTTCCTCGATTATGTCATAAAAGATTGTGATGAGGAATATAGTTCCTCCTCCACTTATTCTTGCAGTCAATTAACACCAAAAATTATACAAACTAAGCATTATTCCCCTGCCAGCGTGTGTGTTCATCCTCCTTTTATTTTTATATTGAGTAATAATAGCTTTTCCTTTTGTAATAATTATAGCTGTTTTTATAGTTTGTGCTGGAATAATAGAAGTTTTTCTCGTGCTATGATTGCTCGAATTCCTCGCTGGGTTCCAGTCCCAGTGGATGCTCCCAATTCCATGGTCTTATTTAGGCCTAAACGAGATTTTGGCATCACAGCTGCCATTGTAGCCGCGATTGCTGCCGCTGCTGCTGCGGGCACTGCAGCTGCAATTGCCTTAACTCAGACAGTACAGACAGCGGAGACTTTAATTAATATGTCCTCCACTGTGGCGCAGGCCTTAGATACTCAAACAACGCTGAATAGTCAACTTAAAGGTGGCCTTATGGTAGTCAATCAGCGCACTGATTTAGTACAAGAACAAATTGAGGTATTATGGCAGCTTGCTCAGTTTGGATGTGAATGGAGATATCCTGGTCTCTGTGTTACCAGCGTTTAATATGAAAACTTTACAAAAGCCGCTAACCTATCTCGGGAGTTGTCAATTTATCTTTTAGGCAACTGGACGGGAGAATTTGAAACCCAACTAGAGAGATTACGCACTGCCATGGTCACCGTCAACTCGACTCGTATGGACATCAGTTTGGCCGAAGGACTGTCATCTTGGATAACTCATGCCATGAATCATCTAAAGGAATGGGCTGGATTGGGGGCCTTGATGGGATTATTGGTTGTGCTGTGTTGTTTTGTGTCTGGTGCATTGCTCGTCTTCGCCAAAGTTTTAATCATAATACAGCCATGTTTATACAGGCCTGTGTGGCTATCGAGGCGGGACAATCACCCCAAGCCTGGCTCGCGGCAGCTAAGGCATAACGGCTCAGGTTGCAAGGCAAAGCACTGCAGCTGAGGGCACAAGTTTGGTCCTCAGGAAGAGTACGCTTGACTGCACACGGGTTAGGCACCCAAGTACCCGTCCCTAGAAAAAGGTGCCAGTGATTAATAGGGGTCGAACCTCTGCTCTTACCTGTTGCCTATAAAAACAAAAAGGGGGAATTGTGGTGAGCCGCCATTGAAAGATGGCGCCGGCTTCCTGCCTCTGAGCTTGATTAGGCACATGGCTGTGCAGGAAGCAACTCCATATTTGGAGGCTAGGGCTGCGTAACACATGACGTGGTGGTGACCTGACGAGCGTGAGCCAGTGAGTGAGTGAGATGTGGCAAGAAGTGATTGGGAGAGTTAATGTTTATAATGCCCTGCACGAGGCAGATCTTCGCCATTCCACCATTACTAGTATCCTGAATAAACGGCTTGCAAGAAGAGCTTCGTGTCGTGTCTTAATCGCTGGTCGAGGGACGCGACAACCTTTTTATACTTTTTTATTTGGAAACAGGGTCTCTTAAGCCAGCGCGGCTGGCTTCAAACCCGCGCGATCCTCTGGTCTCCACCTCCCAAGCGCCGGGATTGCAAGCGTGCACCACCACACCTGGCCCCACATAGATCTTTATTTCACACTTGAGCCACACAAAATCACCTCTTTGGCCAGGAAAAGGAGTTCCTGCAGCAGACTTCAGTCTTTCATCTTCGTTCTCTAAACATCCTTTTCAGAGTTGCTTTCTTGAAAAGCCCTGGGACAGAAAGGAGGAGGAGGAGGAGGAGGAGGAGGAGGAGGAGGAGGAGGAGGAGGAGGAGGAGGAGGAGGAAACAGCAGCAGCAGCAGCAGCAACAACAACAACAACAACAACAACATAGATTAAGGAAAGTAAAGGAATTCTTAGGGAACAGTACCTTACTACTCTAGCAGTGCGGGTGCATACCAAATCTCCTCTAGTTCCTCCAGGACTAGCTGCTAGAAGAACTGCAACCAGAATGGGAGATGTTCATCTCCTTTAAAAAGTAGGCAATGGCCTCAGCCAAGGAACATCTTGTCCTAGATTTGCTGCTGAGAAGTAAAACGTCTGTGCTATAACATAAGTAAATGTTGTATTTCTAAGTTATTGGTTTTCAGCTAGCTTTTACACATCTAGCACAGCATCTTACACAAAGTAGGCATTCTATAAATATATGTTAATGATTAAGTAAATAAATAATTCCATAGGTCAGTGAAGAAATATTAGAACAAATAATAGGATAGTAATAAATAACTTCAATATTATATTATTCAGGCTTTAGTGTTACAACCTAAAGGTATGAGTATGGTAGTTTCTTACTACAGATTTCCTGGCTCCATTCTACTCTTTATGGTCAATTCCATTAATCTGAGACAGGAAGTTTAAACTATTCAAACATGTTTAAAAAATTCATTTCTCTTTAAAGAAAGAAAAAATACATTTCTTCCTTTAGCAGGCAAACATGTTAAGAATGCTAATTGGGAGACATTTTATATTATAATTTTTTGTCACATTGTAAAATAATCTCTAGCCAATTGCAAGGATTCTGTTACTTGGAAAACATTGTTGTTGACACAATTTTGGTTCAAGGAAGATAACAGTCATGCTCATTTGTTTAATGGAAATAAATTGATTTTTGCATATTCAGATGTTCCCCCCCAAAAGTCTGTGGTTTTAAACTCAGTGATTTCCAAAATTAAAGATGCAAAAATGATAGATTAAGAGATTAATCTGTGAAGTGTCTAGTTCACTTGCTCATTTTTTATTGAGTTATTTGTCTACTTAGTGCCGAGTTTCTTGAGTTCTCTGTATATTCTAGATATTAATCCTCTATCGAAGGAGTAGTTGGCAAAAATCTTCTCCCATTCTGTTGGTTCTCAGTTGAGGTTTTTGATATAGTTTCCTTTGCTGTCCAGAAGCTCTTCAGTTTCATGCAATCCCACATATTGATTCACCTTTTAGTTTCTTGTGCCTTTGGGGTCTTGTTGAGAAAGTTTTTATCTACGCCTATGTGTTGCCGTGTTAGACCTATGCCCTCTTCAAGGAGCCTCAAGGTCCCTGGTCTAATTTCCAAGTCTTTGATCCATGTTGAATTGACTCTTGTGCAGGTTGAGAAAGATGGATTTATTTCCATTTTTCTGCATATGGTTAACCAGTTTTGCCAACACCATTTTTTGAACAGGACATCTTTTTTCCATGTTTTTGGCCCCTTTGTCAAAAATCAATTGGCTGTAAGTGTGTAGATTTCAAATGGCCAATAAATACATGAAAAAAAGTTCAACATCATTAGCAATCATAGAGATGCAAATCAAAACTACCCCTGAGATTTCACTTAACTCCAACTTTAATGGCAATCATTCAAAACACAAACAACAACAAATGCTGGTGAGGATGTGGAGAAGTGGAAACTTTAATACATTGTTGGTGGGATTGCAAATTAGTGCAACCACTTTGGAAAACAGTATGGAGGAACCTCAGAAGAATGGGAACAAACTTACCATATTATCCTGCAATACCACTTCTGGGTATCTACCCAAAAGAATGGAAACCAAACTACCAAACTAATGCATGTGTATCTATGTTTAGAACTGCAGAATTCATCATTGCCAAACTATTGAACCAGCTAAGATGTCCATCAACAGATGAATGGATTACAAAACTGTGGAATATGTACACAATGGAATTTTACTCAGCCATAAAGATAAACACAATTACATAATTCACAGGGAAATGGGATGGAACTGGAGGACATTATGCTAAGTGAGATTAGTCAGTCGCAAAAAAATTAGAAATCGGATATCCTCCCTAATATGCAGAAGCTAGGGAGAAAATGGGTCATAGGAGGAACTCTAGATGAAGAAGGATATACTATAGATGAGCAAATAAGGCAACCTAACTGAGGGGACAGAAGGGGAGAAGAGGGAAATTCTCTAACACACATAATATACTTTAACAAGCATATCAGTGTCAATCACTAAGCCAAACATAAGAAGGAGGGAGAGGGAGGAAACGGGTGGGAATTGGGTAAGGGCTAATTGGGTGATGTGTGCATGTATGCCTCCACCATCTTGTACCCTATTAAGATGTATTACTACAATGCACCAACAAAATATTTCAAAAAGAGATTCATCTGTTCATAATTATCTTACTGATACGACTTTGACTATGTAAAGGAAATGCATGGTCCTGATTTGTTATCTCCTAAAACTTTGAAGTCTTGATTTCATACCATATTTCCTGATTTCAATTCATCAATTAGAATTTTACAGCCACTTTGCTCCAGCTCTTGAGAGCCTATTGCTCAATTTTGAGAAATTCGAAACTGATTATAAAATCAGCCATTAGTATAACAAAACTATACAAATTTACAATTAAATAAAAACACAACAAAAGTACTAGATACTCAAAATTTGCCCCTTTCTATAATAACTTTACAATTATTTATGTTCTTGATATTATTTGCATCTATCACACCTGTATAGGGGAAATGCCAAATAATGGTGTGCTACCAAGCAGCTCTTCCCATCTCTACCTCTGTGTTTAGTAATGTCACATCCATAGCTTGAAACTGACTGTGGTGACAGTATTTACCCAATAAAAATCGGAGAACGCTACAAAACAGTGCTTGATTCTTTGTTTTCTGGGTGTCTAGAAGAAGAAAGTGATGGAGAAAATAATGATAATGTAAAATGAACTGTATCCAATAAATATACTGAGATATTTATTAACAGAACACCACTGTATCTAGGAATCTGAGATTTTTCAAGTGCATTTCTAGAAGTCCATGCGTCAGAGACCATTGCTCACAATGAAGGTCCTGACCTTGGGGTAGAAGAATACCCTTAGTTGGGAGCTTCCTCTTTTGGGAGCTTGTTTTCTTATTAGATCTCTTCCTAGGTTTTCTATGCAAAAAAAATACCATTATAGGAAAGAATTTCTTTGCCCCTAATCCCAGTTACTCAGGAGACTGAGGCAAGAAGATGGCAAGTTCAAGACCAGACTGGTCAACATGGTGAGACTCCATCTCAAAACAAAAAAACAAAAACAAAAAAGAAACAGGAGGCTCTTCGTGTGTTCTCAAGAGGGATTCTTGACTTTCAAACTCAACTCTAAATTACTCAATTTTAAACTTGAGCTAAACTGCTGGACATGGTGGCGCACGCTTGTAAACCCCGCGCTTGGGAGGCAGAGACAGGAGAATCACGCAGGTTCGAAGCCAGCCATGCTGGCTTAAGAGACCCTGTTTACAAATAAAAGTATAAAAAAATAGGTGTCTGGGAGTGTAGCCCGGAGGTAGAAGGGTTTCCAGGAACCCCAGTAACACCAAAAAACAAACAAACAAAAAAAAAAACAACAACAAAATTGAGCTTAACTATAGGTACTCAATTCCAAAGTCCCTATAGATAATATTTCCCTCATACTTCTCAAATGCCTATGGAGTATACTAAACAAGGTAGTTGTTTTATTAATATACTATCCTGGTTTGCCACCAATAAAATTTTTAACAATTGCACTGCTACCTCAAGCAGGCGCATACTACATATGCTGGAATTGTTGTCCTCATTGCCAGGCAGCTGGCAGGTGGCCCACTTCCAAAATCCCATTGGAGCATCTGTTTTCCCAGTGCCACTCCTGACATTGACTCAGCTAGGGGTCTTTTGGGAGCTGACTTTAGGCAGAGTACATTATTAAATAGGGAACACTCTTGAAATCAGTGTCTGCAAAAAGGGTGAAAGAGAGCCGAGTTGAACAGGAGGAAAGCTGGCTCTGATGTGCATGGTGATGTGCATTTATTAAAGTTGCTCAGTGGAGGGTTCAGCCAGCCCTATGGAAAGTTCTGGAAGTAGCCCCTCAGGTTTGTCTCAAATTGGTGTAAGGCATCTAGGCTTTTATACCCCTGCACAATCAGTCTTTGCAAACAGGAAGGAGGGTGACCATACATAATTTTCTTGGCCGTAGGCAAAAACCAATTAGGGCTGATAGGTAGGACCCGTATTTTTGTCAGCACTCCCTGGAGGCTTAATTCCTGAAAGGGAATCTGAGTGATCAAGCATAGTACCTACAAGTGTCTACTATGTACCGTGTTCTAGCTGCAGAGAACACGGACAGTAAACATGTCAGATGGGACTGAACACTGTAGGAGAAATAAAGCAGGACCATTGGACTCTAGCTACCTGGTGTCCTTGATGTTCTTCAAAGCCACCATGCACAGTCCCCTTGCAGGGTCCTTGCTGCCTCCCACTTCAGGTGTTGCTCCCTTCGGCTCTTGGCTCATATGCTTCCTTCTCAATGAAGCATTTCTGACTATCTGCCACAGATTGGGGCGTTGCCTTCACAAACACACCCGCCCTCGCTTTCCCTGTCTTCCTTCCCTCAATTGTCAGTTTTTCTCTTCTCCTCTTCCCCTGGCCACCTGCTGCTCCTGAGCATCCTTGGAGGGGCTTTGGGGAGATGTTTCTTTTACTTCCCTTTGATTCCCCCCATCATAGGTAAAATGTGGCAATATTAAAGAAGCAGATGGTTATTTGCCTTAATTCCCTCACCCATCATTCTCATGATTAAATGATAATGTTTCTCAGCAGCATAAAGTCAACTGGAAAAAGAGTTCCAATAGGAAACCCTGATTAAAGCAGGTCGGGAGAAAATGATAGAGAATGGCTGCCGAACAGTCTGGGGGGCCCTTTTGCTTTCCTTTATAAAATCCTTCCCCACCCCTCCCTGAGCAGAAGGAGTCCTTTTTCTGAGTGCTCTTTGACTAATGCAGGCATTGAGTGGTTCAGTCCTTGCTCCTCCTGTCTCACCGGCTAGATTCACATGATTTTGTGCTTGAAAAGGATTTTGTAAAACCACCCTGATTTTCCCCAGCAGAGAAATGTGTTTGGAGCTCAGGCCCTGGATTGTGGGGTCAGGTTCAGTTTGCAGTGTAAGTTAAAAAAAAAAAAAAAAAAAAAACCAGCCGGGTGCGGTGGTGCACACTTGTAATCCCAGCATTCGGAAGGCTGAGACTAGAGGATCGCAGTTCGCGGACAGCCTCAACTACTTAGTGAGGCCCTCTGCAACTCAGTGAGACCCGGTTTCAAAATAAAGAATAAAAAATAGGGCAGGGGGGTGTAGCTTGGAGGTCGAATGCCCCTGGGTTCCATTCCAGACCCACAAAAAAAAAAAAAAAGCCAACCTAGAGAAGGGATAAATAATCACCCTTTCTGTGCTATGCAGTAAATACATATTTCCATTTTCTCAATCAGTAAAGCACAGGCATTTCCCACATGTGACCTATGGGCTTGGTTATTTGCACAAATTAGGGATCAGTGCCTTTTCTAGCACAGCTATTTCCTCTCATTTTACTTTCTACTCCCTTTAACTGCCCACCTCCTACCATGCCAAATCCCACCCACCACCATCCACACGGCAATCCACAAATTAAAGTGTTTCTGCTGGGAGCTCTGTATTGCGCTGGATGACAGGGGTTCACTGCTGGAGTCCTTGAGCTGAAATATCCAGATGGCTGTCATAATTCTCTACTTTTCATTGTGCTTGGCTAGCCTGTCTCACTTTATCCATCATCGACACACTTTTGAACGTCATCTTTTCCAAAGGATAGAAAGGTGAAGCTTTGAGTAAAGTGATCCCCAGCCAAAGCCAGAAATGCGCCTGAGTTCAGAAAGCAGGTTTTGCTAAACAAATGTGGACTGAAGTAAAAAGATTAACATGCCTTTAAAATGTTTGCCTTTTCTGAGTAGGCTTGTTTATTAAAGTTGCTTAAGTGAGTATTTATGAATGCCTATGTGTCAGGCATCAGCACTTAGAGGAGAGTTCAGAGAGCGAAACGAAAACTTTGCTACTGTGAGAGTTTAAATTCTGGGTAGAAATGATGATAATAAACATAAACAATAAGCAGACAGAACTAAATTGTGTGCTAGAAGCTTCCCACAGGCTACTGCTCAGATATAGGGCATTATAGACTCTTGTGAAGACACTGGCTTCACTCTGAATGAACGAGAGAGAAGTAGAAGGTTCTGAGCAGAGAAATGGCCAGATAAAATCTAGTTTTATTACTGACTGTTTGTTTGTTGTTTAGTGGTACTGGGAATTGAACACAAGGACATTCTACCTCTTAGCGACACCCTCAGCCCTATTTTATTTTTTATTTTGAAACAGGGTCTCACTAAGTTACAGAGGGCCTCCCTAAGTTGCTGAGGCTAGCTATGAACCTGCAATCCTCCTTTCTCAGCCTCCCAGCTAAAATCTAGGGTTTTTTTTTTTTTTTTTTGTACTAGGGTTCCTGGAAACCCTTCTACCTCCAGGCTACACTCCCAGACTTAATATATATATATATATATATATATATATATATATATATATATATATATATATTTTTTTTTTTTTTTTTTTTTTTTTTTAAACAGGGTCTCTTAAGCCAGCGAGGCTGACTTCGAACCAGCGTGATCCTCCTGTCTCTACCTTCCAAGCGCGGGGATTACAAGCATGTGCACCATGCCTGGCTAAAATCTAGTTTTTAAAGGAGTCACTTTGGTCAAGAACTGATGGTGGGAGGGGAAAAGATGTTAACAGGGAGGTAGATTAGGAAGTTGGTAATGGTGAAAGAGATCAGCATGGTTGCTGAGAAATAGTATTGCGAAATAGTAAGATTTTGGATATAAGTTAAAGGTAGTTAGATATTTCTTGCTGAATTAGAGGTAGAATGTGAAGGGGGAAAAAGCCATAGAAGCTGCTGATGTTGTGACCAGAGTCCTGGGAAGATACAGTGCCATCAACCAAGATGAGGATCTCTATTCACGGTACCACTGTGGGGTCCAGGTCATGTGTTGTGTTTTTTACACATTCTATCTGAGACAACCAAATGAAGATGTTGGTTGGTAACCATGTGTAAGCCTAGAAATCAGGAGAGAGGGCTGGAATGATGAGATAAACTTAGGAGTCATAATTAGCAACAGAGAGGTCATTGATGATATCAACAAGAGCAGTTTCATTGAAGTAGGGAAGGAAAGCAAAAGCCTGAATAGAGAGGCTTCAGAAGCTAGTGGAAGGAAGAGAATTAAAAATGGCAAGTAGAGATATCCTTTCCAACAAGTTTTGCTGCCCAGAATCTAAAGAAATGGGGTGATAACATGCAGGGGAAGATTGAAATAGCGTGATTGTATGCTACTGGAAATGATCCAGTAGAGAGTAGGCATTGTAATAACGCAAGAGAGAAAAGACAGTTGCTAGAGACATGTCTGTCCATGAGCAGATGAGAAAGCAAGGGATCCAGTGTTCAGGTGGAAGGCTGACCTCGGTTAGGAGCTTGGTGACCTTATCTATGATAGCAGGTGGGGATGGAGCACACGAGGGTCAGATGTAAGGAGTAGAGCACTGTAACTGTAAGAGTTGGTGGAAGTTTTCTTCTATTGCTTCAGTTTTCTCAATATCATCAACTAAGATGATAGCAATGGAAGAAGGAGACATTTTGAATCTAAAGTAAAAGGAGAGGGTGTCAAATAGATAATGAGTGGGTGAGCAAATGGACTAGAGTAGGATAGAATGATTCATGTAAGCACTGAGAGTTTACTTGAATTTGTGCTTATGAAATTGAAGTGAGACCATTCAGCTTGGCTGTGTTCTTCTCCAGCCATGTAAGATACACAGGCACAGACACAGAGTAAGCAGAGTTAGATCTGAGTGGGCACTGGGTTTTTTTCAAATGAACATGTTAAAGCCGGAGAGGGGCAAGGACATTGAAGGTGTGTGCAATCGAAAATAATTACTGTAGATGGAATCCACCTGGATTAGAAAGGGAGCGAGGATGTGAGGGTCGTGAGGGAGAGTGAATAGTGGCAGAACTGGAAGCGCTAGTGGGGTCAGAGTACTAGAGAGTTTGGTCTGGGAAGTCGGAAGATGTTGGTCAGAGTAGAATATGGGACATTGAGAGAGTGGAATGACATTGGCCAGTATGGTCACATCTGCCTTGAGAATGGATGACTGCAGAAAGGAGGACAACACCTTGAGAGATCAGGGATCTGAGAACACAGCATTGTTCATTTGACTGTATATTGAAATTGCCAAAAAGTTAAAACCCCAAATGGCAAATTAAGGTAAACAAAATTATGGAGCCGAGCGTGGTGGCACACGCTTGTAATCCCATCGTTTGGGAGGCAGAGACCAGAGGATCACGGTTCACAGACAGCCTCAGCTACTTAATGAGGCCCTCTGCAACTTAATTAGACCCTGTTTCAAAAATAAAGAATAAAATAATAGGGCAAGGGATGTAGCTTGGAGGTCAAATGCCCCTGGGTTCCATCCCCAAACCCTCATAAAATAATTATGTTATAATGGTGCCATACAGTGTTATGCAGCTATTAAAAATAGAATTGGGGAAAAATATTCAAAGACACTAGGAAATAATGAATAAATGCTAAGGGAAGCCTTGTGTGATGGCTCACACCTATAATCCCAGTACTTGGGAGGCTGAGACAGGAGGATCCCAGGTTCAAGAACAGCTTCAGCAACTTAGCCAGACTGTTTCAAACCAAAAAATAAGGGCTGAGGATATAGGTAGAATGCCCCTGGGTTCATTCCCCAATACCAAATAAAACAGAGAGGAGAAATACAAGACAGAAGATATAATTTTATATTTAGTATCAGTCCCATTGTTTTTTTTTATTGAAAATAAATGGTATACATTTAAACTGTGCTTGGTGCCCTCTTCTCCCCACCCCTGTTTTCCTCCCCCCCCTCCCAATAGTGAGTGTCCAGGGTAACCATGCTATATTCATACTTTTACACATATTCATATGTTACACCTCCATTAATTAATTTTAACCTTCTTCCTCTCCTATCCTTCCATTCAAACTCTGCTGAGATTTCCCTTCCATTATCTGGAGACCCTCTGGTATCCCTAATACTCCCTAGTTTGGGCGTATTAGAGAAAACATATGTCCCTTCCCTTTCTGTGCTTGGCTGATCTCACTTAACATAATGTTCTCCAGGACTTTCCGTCTTCTTGTGAATGCCATGGTTTTGTTCTTCTTTATAGCTGAATAGAATTCCATTGTGTGTATTTCCCATAATTTTGCAATCTATTCATCTGTTGATGGAGACCTGGGTTGGTTCCATATTTTGGCTGTTATGAATTGTGCTGCTATAAACATAGGTATGCATATGTTACTGTAGTTCTCTGATTTCAACCCCTTTGGAAAAATACCCAAGAGTGGTATAGCCAGGTCATATGGTGGATCTATTCCCAGTTTTCTAAGGAATCTCCACACCAATCTTCATAGAGGCTGAACTCGTTTGCATTCCCGCCAACCGTGTAAAAGAGTTCCTCTTTTCCCACATCCTCGCAGGCATTTGTTATTTAATTTCTTTTTTTCCAGCATTAAAAATAGAAAAATTTATTTATTTGTTTATTTATTTATTTATTTTTTGCAAGAGACAAAATATTTTTATTTGGACACAAACCAGATTTTCAAATTGGGAAAGCACAGGTTCAGCCAGAGACTGAATGTTCCCTTTGCAGAGAAAGTGACCCTGGGTATTTATAACAAGAAGTGGGACATGCAGCTCGGCTCCCTTTGGAGAAGATCCACAGGATGGAGGCAAGCCAGTGGTTGAAAATTGCTGTAAATCAGATGGTTGTAAATTCTGTCTGTTAAATTAAGTCCATTACCTTAAATCCACTGCAATGTCCAAGATAGAAGGAAAACTGGTCATTCAGGTATTTCTCAAATCTTGCAAATTATTGTTAGATTCCAGAAAAATTTTCCCTCTGGCAGATTCTGTTTCTGACATGACATCTGTGTGGAAATATACCTGTTGTCAGCAAATCTCTATGGCTCAGAAAAAAAAAAGATGTCTGCTCTCCTTTTGGCCACTCTGAAGCTATTTTGACTTTTATTATTTCTTACCAAGATTATTATATTCAGCCTTACCCAATTTTCAATTGAATTCTCTTCAAATTCTCTAAATGTAATATCAACTAATTTACTAAAGCACAGTTCTTACATCACTCTCTGTCCCCATCTCAAATGGGAAAAGAAATTTATAAAAGTAAAAGCAATGAAAACAAACTGTAAAGAAATTTTTTAAAAAACATTATAAGGGTGGGAGTGGTGGTGCACGCTTGTAATCCCCGGGCTTGGGAGGCAGAGACAGGAGGATCACGCAGGTTCGAAGTCAGCGGCGCTGGCTTAAGAGACCCTGTTTCCAAATATAAAATAGGTCTGGGAGTGTAGCCCAGACGTAGAAGGGCTTCCAGGAACCCCAGTACCATCAAATAAACAAATAAATAAATAAATAAACAAATAAATAAATAATATTATGTAAAATGTAAAATATTTTATGTTTAAAATAAAGAAATAAAAATATAAGCAAAAAAGTAGCTATAACTGTAACAAACTAGGAAATAACCTTTAATATATAAAGAAACCATACAAAGCAATAACAAAAAGATAAACATCACAGGAAATACTGAGCAAGAACAGAAAAGAGAAACTTTACAAGCTAAAGAAATACTCTTTTGAAAACTTTTTAGAATTTAAATCAACATTGCTTGAGCCAATATTTGGTGAGTCTTTTGGACATCTGAACAGTTCATTAATCATGACAGACTAGTTTCCACAGACAATAATCACTATGATGCCAAAGTGTGATGATAAATTTTAGAAAGTAGAATCATACAGAGAATCAAGTTAGACAAAAGTTTTTTCAGTTAAGAAAAATGTGTTTAAAAAGTCAAGATTTATACCTTTGGGCTAAGTTTTGCACAGATAAGCACATAGCCACATTTATAATGCTAATTAATAACAATTAACAAAATAATTATTTGTAATATACAAATGTGCAAGTTAATATGTTTGCTACTAAACTTCAGTATTCATCTTATAGGTGAAGACAATACCAGTTACCATTGTTGAACATTAGTGCTGAGATAAGCTCTTTAGACACATTAGTTCTTTTAATCTCCACAATAAGTTTTCTTTTAAATTTTTTATTGGTGCATTATATTCATATATTGTATTGGGGTAAAAAAACTTGTGTGTACATACATGTACACATCACTGATTTAACCCCTACCCAGTTCCCACCCCATTCCCTCCCCGTCCCTCCTTCCCTTGCTTGGCTTAGTGGTTGACTTCGATATGTTTAAGTACATTGTATGTTTTGGAGATTTTCCTCTTCCCCCCTCCTTTGTCATCCTTTAGGCTGCCTTGTTTGCTCCTCTATAGGATTTCCTTTTTCATCTAGAGTTCCTCCTATGACCCATTTCTCCCTAACTCTCACATATTAGGGAAAGCATCTGATTTCTTATTTTTTGTGACTGACTAATCTTACTTAACATAATGTCCTCCAGTTCCATCCATTTCCCTGAAAATGATGTAATTGAGTTTTTTTTAATGGCTGAGTAAAATTCCATTGTGTACATATCCCATAGTTTTGTAATCCATTCATCTGTTGATGAACATCTTGGCTGGTTCCATAGTTTGGCTTTGGTGAATTGTGCCGCTATGAACATAGATTCACATGCATTAGTTTGGTAGTTTGGTTTCCTATCTTTTGGGTAGATACCCAGAAGTGATATTGCTGGATCAAATGGTAGATTTGTTCCCATTCTTCTGAGGATTCTCCATACTGTTTTCCAAAGTGGTTGCACTAATTTGCAATCCCACCAACAATGTCTTAGAGTTCCCACTTCTCCACATCCTTGCCAGCATTTGTTGTTTGTGTTTTGAATGATTGCCATTCTAGTTGGAGTTAGGTGAAATCTCAGGGTAGTTTTGATTTGCATCTCTCTGATTGCCAGTGATGTTGAGCATTTTTTCATGCATTTATTGGCCATTTGAATTTCTTCTTTTGTGAAGTGTCTATTTAGTTCGTTTACCCATTTTGTTATCGGATGCTTTGCTTTATTAGTGTTGAGTTTCTTGAGTTCTCTGTATAGTCTAGATATTAGTCCTCTATCGGTGATGTAGGTGGCAAAAATCTTCTCCCATTCTTTTGGCTCTCAATTGAGGTTTTTGACAGTTTCCTTTGCTGAACAGAAGCTCTTCAGTTTCATGCAATCCTGCATATTGATTCGCCTTTTAATTTGTTGTGCCTTTGGGGTCTTGTTGAAAAAGTGTTTATCTGTGCCTATGTGTTGCAGTGTTGGACCTATGCCCTCTTCAAGGAGCTTTGAGGTCTCTGGTTTGATTTCCAAGTCTTTGGTCCATCTTGAATTGACTTTTGTACAGGGCGAAAAAGTGGGATTAATTTCCAATTTTCTGCATATGGTTAACCCGCTTTGCCACCACCATTTGTTGAAGAGGCTATCTTTTTTCCAGTGTATGTTTTTGGCCCCTTTGTCAAAAATCAATTAGCTGAAAGTGTGTGGACTTGTTTCTGGGTCTTCTATTATGCTCCATTGGTCTATGTATCTGTTTTTTTTTTTTTTTTTTTTGCCGTTACAATGCTGTTTTTATTACAATGGCTTTATAGTATAGTTTAAAGTCAGGTATTGTGATTCCTCCTGCATGGTTTTTGCTGCTGAGAACTACCTTGGCTATTCTGGGCTTTTTGTTATTCCAGATAAATTTAAGGACTGATTTTTCTATGTCTGTGAGGAATGATCTTGGTAGTTTAATGGGCATTGCATTAAATCTGTAGATCACTTTTGGAAGGATGGCCATTTTAATGATATTTATTCTGTCAATCCATGAACATAGAAGATCCTTCCATCTTCTAAGATCTTCTTCGATTTCTTTTTTCAGTGTTTTATAATTTTCTTTGTAGAGATCTTTTACCTCCTTGGTCAAGTTTATTCCTAAGTATTTTATTTTTTTGTGGGAGATCCTGAGAGGAAGTGTTTTCTGAATTTCTTTTTCAGTGGATTTATGTTTGGTGTACAGGAAAGCTTCTGATTTTTTAAGATTGATTTTGTACCCAGATACTTTGCTGAATTTGTTGATCAGTTCAATAAGCCTTTTGGTTGAGTTTGTTGGGTTTTCTAAATATAGTATCATGTCATCTGCAAATAGTGAAAGTTTGAGTTCTTATTTTCCTATTTGTACCGCTCTGATTTCCTTTTCTTGCCTTATTACTCTGGCTAGAATCTCTAGTACTGTATTGAATAGAAGTGGTGATAGTGGACATCCTTGTCTCGTTCCTGTTTTTAGGGGGAATTCTTGAAGTTTTTCCCCAGTTAATATGATGTTGGTGGTGGGCTTATTGTAGGTTGCCTTAATAATGTGGAGATATGTTCCTTCTATTCCAATTCTCTGCAGTGTTTTTATCATAAATGGATGTTGAATTTTATCAAATGCTTTTTCAGTGTCTATTGAAATGATCATGTGATTTTTGTCCTTGGTTCTGTTTATATGGTGAATTACATAGATTTATTTTCATATATTGAATCAGCCTTGCATCCCTGGGATGAATTCTACCTGGTCACGGTGTATGATTTTCTTGATGTGGTTTTGAATGCGTGTTGCTAGTATTTTGTTTAATAGTTTGCATCCAAGTTCATCAGAGATATAGGCCTGTAGTTTTCCTTCCTTGAACTATCTTTATTCGGTTTGGGTATTAGTGTGATGTTGGCTTCATAGAATGTATTTGGGAGAGTCCTGGTTTTTTCTATTTCGTGAAGTAGTTTGAGGAGTACTGGGGTTAGCTCTTCTATAAAGGTTTTATAGAATTCACTTGGGAAACCATCTGGTTCTGGGCTTTTCTTTGATGGTAAGCTCTTTATTGCTGTTTTAATCTCTCTGTCCCTTGTATTTACAGTTTTTATTTCTCTGCTGATGGTGTTTTCTGGTTAGAAAGGTGCTGATTTTGTGGTAATAGAGATCGATTGTTAGCGGGACTCGTAAACGCCGCTTATCTCCTTCGCCATCTTCCAGGAAGTACTTACTTAATTTCTTTATGCTTGCCAATCTGACTGGGGTTAGATAGAATCTCAGTGTTGTTTGGGTTTGCATCTCCCTGGTGGCTAATAACGTAAAACATCTTCTCATGTGCCTACTGGCCATTTTTATCTCTTCTTTTGTAAAGTGTCTATTCAGTTCAATTGCCCATTTCTTGATTGGGTTGTTTGTTTTGCTAATGTAGAGTCTTTTGAGCTCTTTGTGTATTCTGGATATTAGCCCCCTATCAGAGTGGTGGCTGGTAAAGATCTTCTCCCATTCTGCAGGCTTCCTTCTTCAGTCCCATTATTTTAAAATATATCTTATACAAGGAGATAGGGATAAAAGACTAGAAGGAAATAAGATGTCAACAGAATTTATCTCTGGGTGAAATTTATTTTTATTTTTGTATCTCTTGTCCTTTTCTAATATTTTAACCAATAAAAAGAAAAGAAAACAGAAAAACTCTGGGGAAAATATATTTTTTAAAAAAAATGCAACACAAGAGAGTAAACATTAAATTATATCCAATGTATAAAAATTTGCTAAGAGCATTTTTCACAAAAATAAATATATATAAAATCATAGCTTCCAGATTGCACATTGTTTTCTGCACAATAGTTAAGTTATGCAAAATGAGACATAATTTTGTGGCTAAGTTTTAAAGAATTTATCTTATATAACCCATTTTTAAGTGATTGCTGAGACTAGAAACTTGCTCTTTTGTCTAAAAGTTCTCTAAATGAATATTAAAATTTGAATGATCTCTTGCTCTAGAGAGGACAAACACCTTTTACAGAAGATATGGCCAATAGCAGCTACATTTGTTAAAAAAAAAAAAAAGAAGAAGAAGAAGAATGATGTAGTTCTGGCATGGACAGCTAGGGTGGTCATAACTTCGGCTGCTTTAGTAGAAGTGACTGTCATTTCGGGCCATGAGGACAAGGCTTCCATTGTGGGGTCTTTGTCTCTTGGTGAGGATCCTTCTGGCCAGGTATGTTTAAAGAGAATTCTAGTTAATTCTAAATTTGTTATTAAGTCTAGTTCAAAGTAAAAGCAAATACATGTTTCTCTCCCCTTAAGAACAACATGTGCTTGTGTTTGTGCACCTAGTGTTTGTCTTACGTTGTTTTATTTGTGCTCTCAGTTTTTCCAAAGGAATTTATTTTTACCTAGCCTATTAAGGGAAACTTTATGGAGAGAAAAAGGCCTCCTTTTGACTCTCAGAGTAGTTTTCTACTAGTGCTGTCTCTAATAGCCTCAATAGCCCTATGTTGACAATAGAAAGCTATGTTAGAAAAGATAGTTTAAGTTGTTTTCTTTTTCTTTTCTTTCTTTCTTTCTTTCTTTCTTTCTTTTTTTTTTTTTTTTTTTGTGTGTGTGTATGTGTGGTACTGGGACCCAGGGGCTTTCTACCTCTGGGACACTCCCAGACCTATTTTATATTTTATTTGGAAACAGGGTCTCACTAAATTGCTGAGAGCCTCACTAGGTAGCTGAGGCTGGCTTTGAACCTACAAAATCCTCCGGTCTCAGCCTCCCAAGTACTTACAAGCGTGGGCCACCATGCCCGGCTTTAAGATGTTTTCTGAGAAATGGAGAAAGGAGATTTTCTTTCTGCTGGTAGCAGAATAGACAGGAGCTAAGGATGGTTCTCTTCACTACCTTGAGGGAAGAAGCCACTTGAGACTGAAATGTCACCCCTGAAGGAGCTGAGAGGTATGGGGAGGTCCTTGCACGTCATCAGAGGCCCTAGATCTAGCTGCACCTGTCATGACCTGCTCTTAATTTTCTTTAGGTTTCACTCCCCCCAAAAAAAGAAATGATAGTTTAAGATTTAGGATTGATTCACATGATATTTGATTTAAAAGCATAAAAGCATTGGCCTTATAACTGCATGTTGACCTGCTCTAAGAACAAATCCCCTTGATCCACTGATTTTTTTTTTTTTTTTTTTTTTGAGGATCTGAGGATGGAACCCAGGGGCATTCACTTTGGAGCTACACTCCCCTTTTTGTTATTCTTTATTTTTGAAACAGGGTTTCACTAAGTTGCAGAGGGACTCACTAAGTAGTTGAGGCTTTCCACAAACCGCTATCCTCCATTCCGGTCTCAGCCCCCTGAATGCTGGGATTACAAGCATGTGCCACCATGCCCGGCTGATCCATTGATTATTTTAAAGATACATTTCTTTTGTTGTTGTTTATTGTTGTTGTTGTTACTGGGGATTGAACCCAGAGGGATTTTACACCCAGGGACTGAGCTACACCCCAACCCCTTTTCATATATATATATATATATATATATATATATATATATATATTTATATATATTTATATATATATTAATATATATATAAATATATATATAAATATATATATAAATATATATAAATATATATATAAATATATAAATATATAAATATATAAATATAAATATTATACAAATATATAAAAATATATATATATATTTTTTTTTTTTTTTCAGTACTGGGTATGGACCCACGGACATTCTACCTTCGAGCTACAACCCCAACCCAATGTTTATTCTTTATTTTGAAACAGCGTCTCACTGAGTTGCAAAGGGCCTCACTAAGTAGGTGAGGTTGTCTGAGAACCGCGATCCTTCTGTCTCAGACTCTCAAATTCTGGGATTACAAGCTTGCGCCACCACGTCCAGCTTTTTTTTTATTTTAAAACAGGGTCTCACTAACTTGCCAAGAGTCTTGCAGTTGCTTCGGCTGTCCTCAAACCTGTGATTCTCCTGTCTCAGCCTCCTAAGTACTGGGATTACAGGTGCTAACCACCACACGCAGCACATTTTATTTTTCAACATATGAGAGAGGAAGACTTCTATTTTTAATGGAAATCAAATTTTATACATTTGGCAAAAGTAAACTAAAAAAAGAAAATATGATTGAACTTCAACCATTGAAAGCTTATGTCTATTCTTCTCTGCAGAAAAATCTCTGGAGTGTTAGAAAAAATTTCTAAAAGCTAACAAATATTACTAGTAAGAGTGAAATTTCATAAGTCATGAGGGTCTAGAGTCACATTACTATACCTGGGTACTGACTCAAAATATTTGGCACCTTTGTCTGAAAACCCGGTGCCTACAACCTGGCTGGGGCACAGAGTAGGGATGCTCACCTGTGATAGGTTACTGAAACATCTTTTCCTATTGCTTCTATCCCTAGTCACAAAACCAAGGTGACTGGAAAGAACACTTCTATTTCTACTCAAGTTTACATTAGACTTCCAATTCAAAAAGTATAAAATTTTAAGTGTCTAGGCAACTTATGGTGCCTAGAATTTCATTTCACTCTTAATAATGAATTTTATTCTACTTTTATGGTAGTATAATCAGCCCCACAGATGAAAAAGGCTAAAGAGGACACACACACACACACACACACACACACACACACACACACACACACACACACCTCTAAAGCCTCAAATAGCTCTGTAATGATAATTCAAAGAAGCAAAAATAAAATGTTGGCCAAAGTCACTGGCTCAATCCTACGTTACTTTAAACTGGACTTCCTTCTTATTTAACATAACACTTCAACTGCTGAATTTAGATCCTTTGTATCCAGAAGGATACTACATGTATAGATATTTCAAAATTACATGTGAAATAAATGGATTTGACTTTATTGTACTAACACTGAACTTTTCAGTTTCCTCCCATGCCAGTCCATGAAATATATATTGATTCTAAATAGAGTAAAAATTTGGTTGTATGGCCTCAGAATGCTGAAAGCCCCTGGCCAACATGGTCTAAGAAGCTTGGGTAACTAACATGATTTGGGGGAAAACATGCTTTTTAATTTAAAAAGTTATATAGACACAATGAATTTCATGTCTATGTATAATAATACCAATAAAAATCATGCTACAGGAAGGTAGGTGTGGTGGCACACATTGTAATCTCAGTACTTGAGAGGCTGAGAGAGGAGGGTCACAGGTTTGTGTCCAGCCTCAGCAACTCAGTGAGGCCCTCAACAACTTAGTGGGATGCTGTTTCCAAATAAAAAATAAAATAGGGCTAGGGGTGTAGCTTGGAGATAGAATACCCCTGGGTTCATTGTTTATTTCCTAGCATCAGACACACACACACACACGCACACGCATGCATGCACACACACACATGCACATGCACAACCATGCTATAGGACATTGGCATAACCAAAAAATAAGTTATGAAATTATATAAAAAAGCCATTTGTGTCAAAAGTAAAATCATTATTAGTAAAAATAATAACATACTAAATGATTACTCTATGACACATACTGCACCTAGTACTTTACTACATTATCTTATTGAATACTTTCAACAATTCCGTGAGGATAACTGTTACTAGGCTTATTTTATAGTGGGGAGCACTGACCACTGGAAAAATTATGTAATTTTTCAAGATAACAAGTTATGGAGTAGCTGGGTTGAGATTAAAATCCATACAATCTTACCTACTCCATCAACAAGATAGCAGAGAACAGTTATTAGCGAATTAGAAAATCATGCCTTTGTGTGAATTCAGTTCTCAGTTAAATGGTCTGTGTATTTAATTGATGGCTGATGTGATTAGCTAGCACCTTATAAGCTTTGGAAATGTTGCTTGTCAAGCATGTAAAATGCTTCAAACATTTGTGTTTGCTCTTCTGTTCCCGAGACTAATTTTTAAAATTCCACTAATATGTCAAGATAGTAATAATGAAAAAATTAATTACATGAACAAACCATTAAGTTAAGAGTCTATGCAAGCATGACCCACCAATTTCTCAAACTGTTTGTAGAAATTAGTGGTTCGATGGACTTTAACCATTGCATTAAAAACAACCCAACATACCCTTGTAAATCATTGCTGAATTCATTACTCATTACAGATTGTACTTCTCATTATCCTGCCACACGTAAAGTCAGGACAAGCTTTGCCTGACATCCAAACCGAATCTTATAACTCAAGCAGCACGTTTCTCTGGTGTCAGCCCGCTGCAGGTGTTTCTCTATCACAATGAATAATTACATCAAACAAAGACAAGAAGTATTCTAAAGCTGACAAAACCGCACATCTGAAATCTGTATTTTCGATCTCTGGGGAAATTAAAATCTACAAGTGTAGGGGCTTCAGTGCCCATGTCTTGGGGCCATTCCAGGATTATAAAGAAAGATCTTTTCTTTACAAGCCCAAAGATTGCACTAATATAGGAAATTAAACTGTATTTATAGACTGGACACCAGCATGCCAGCGTGCTTTTCTTGTTCTCCCAATCTCCCAACAAAAATAAAAACACTAGCAATCAAAAGAGTGAGCAAGAAATGACAAGTGTTTTGACAGCTCTAGAATACTTTGAGGTATTTTTAGCATGTTTCTGAGTCGTATTAGCTTAACCTGTAATAGAATATAAATGAGCCCATATGGCACAGATGTAATTATGTTCCATGCGAGAAATCCCTGTGGTAGGTTGGGGAGGGGAGCAGAGGAAGAAGAATACCCGGCCCCCACCCGCCTCCTCACCCTCTCCCCCTCTCTCCACAAGTGCCTTCTGGAGGGCATGATTTACACATCATTTGCATTGAGAAGAATAGGAAGAATCACAATGCTAACAACACAGTACTGAAAAGGGCCAGCAAAAGATCGGGGATCCCTAGGGGTGCTGCTCTCTGTGACTGACATCCAGTTAGGAGTAGAGGCGGCTTCCCCTGGAGACCACATTTGATGAAGTGATCTTTGATTATGTGGGCACAGCAATCATGAGGCGTAATTATTATTACTGCGAGAGAATGGACAACAAGTCTCTGGGGGAAAGCCTCTGTCACAGACACTTTGCTGGCGCCCGCTGGAAGCAAATGTTCTCCCAAGGATCATTTTCATTCCGACCTGATATTTAGCTGAAGCTTCTTTGACTATCAGTCATGAAACATTAAATATAGATTAGAGCCAGAGAGATGTTGAAAGTTGAAATTCACCGGAGGTGCACGCTTGTGTCCTTGAGAAACAACCTCGAATGCTGTCCAGATGTTGAGGCAGCAAAGCAGAATGGTCCCAAGCTGCAAGGAGGCCACAACAGAGGAGAGAGGAGATGCTTAGCATTCCACCAGCCTTCTGTTGGGTTTATTTGTACTACATTAATTTCGCAGAGAATCCTAACAGGCTGTTAGTGGTAGACGTTGTGAAGTGTTCGCTACCCCGAAAGAATGAAGGGATGCTTTTGTGCCAGGAAGGGGAGCAATTCAAAGCACGTAATTGATTTTTTACAGTTTCAAACTGTGATAAGACTAAGGTCTAGCAACAGAAACATATGTTAGCAGTTTTGTGTCTGTTCTTCAACAAAGCCAATTAAAAAAAAAGTATTCCCTATAACTAGTAAATGGTTAACTGGCTTTGAACATCTCACTAGATATTAACAGATAGTTGCGGTGGAATTTGGAATAAATTGGCCTGCTTTGGAAACTGTTTGCAGAGGGCGGCTCTGCTATAGAAAGCAATATTGACACCCCTTGCCAGGTGTTGGATGGGAACACCTCTTTCCTCAATGAATTCTGAGTGAGATTCTTGACATTAGAGTCTCTACCCACTCCCCTCACCCACTTTTGCAGAACATGAATCAGAGGGAGGTTCTTCTGGTGAAAGTTAGAAGTGTGTGACATGCTTTATTCAGAGAAAACTCTTGCTCACTAAAGCCCCAGCAAACCAGAGGTATTAAACCAGTCACCACAGAGGCAGCTGACCAGCTTTCTTCTGGTTCATTGGAAATGAGGCTAAAAGTTTGGGATAGGAAGGAAGACCTGGGAACTCATTGCAGGTGAGGGCTGACAAGTGCTGGCTTGGGTGAACAAAGGAGTTTTTATAACCAGAGACCTGTAGAAGCAGAAGGGACTGGTTAGTTCCTCTAGTCTTTCTGGAAGCAAAGAGATGGATTAGATGACATACCGACCCCTCTTTCCAGCTCGAAGGTTTTACTTTCTTATCAAAATAGCTCACAAAATGTCTGAATGTCTCCCCCACCAAAGAAAAGGGAAAACCAAAAGCTTTGCGTGCCGTTCAATAGTCACTGGGGGTCTTCTCTCATCACTCTGCTTGAGAGCCTAAGGTGATCATTAACAGTCTGCCAGGCAAGCGCCCGGAGGCATCAGAGAGCAGGAGTCCCAGAGGCAACTCTTACCTTTTAAGCATCCTCCCAAGCTGGAGTTCCAGGCCCCTTCTGCAAGGCCAATTTTGTGTTTATAACTGATGGTGGAAATAGATTTGTAGGGAATAACCTTCAAGTCACATTAAACTATTACAGCTCATCAAAAAAAAAAAAATGTGGGGAAAGCCAGTCACTGCCAATTCCCATCAATCTTTGTTCCACTTATAGAAGAGCCTTGGCAACTGGGTGCAAAAATAACTTCCACAAAACTGCAATCCTCAGTCAATGGGTGGCCCTCCTTATAAAAAGATTTAGGCTGGAATGGGAACTATTGCAGGAGGGGAGTAGCCCTTGAGTTGTCTCTTAAAGGATTTTACAACTGAATGGAGCTGGGGATATGGGGTGCCAAGGAGGACATTCTTAAAGTTGGATGACACACACTTGCAAAAGCACATAGACTTGGCATTGAAAGCTGTCAAGGAACTGCCCCTAGTGCAGTAGGACCAGAGGGTGGTTGCTAAATGGGAGAGAAAAAGAAGCTGAACAGATAGATGACAGCCATCCTAAGGAGTCAGAGGCTATTGAACGGACTTTTTTTGTTTTATTTTGTTTTGTTTTGTTTTAGGGGGAACCAGGGCTATAACCTAGGGACATTCTACCTCCAAGCTACACTCCCAGACTATTTTTATTCTTTATTTTGAAACAGGGTCTCACTAAGTTGCAAGCCTCACTAAGTAGCTGAGGCTGTCCAAGAACTGCAATTCTCCTGTCTTAACCTTCCAAATGCTGGGATTACAAGCATGCGCCACCATGCCGGGCTATTGAAGTGTTTTGAGTAGGCATAGAAAAAGGATTGGCCAGGAAATGTAAAAGCAGCTAGATATTATTACAGTGGTCCAAGAGAGAGAAGGAAAAGGTTGAGAGACAGCTCTGAATGCTGTCCAGATGTGTTCCAGGAGAGAGAGAGTTACAGTTAGATGCTATTACCATGGTCCAAAAGAGAGAGTCCTGAACCAAGACAGTGACAGTGGGAATACAGAATAAAGAATGAGTAGGAGGGAAGGGAAGGTGGTAGGATCTACTGATCCTGTGGCTTTTAGAATGTGAACAGTGAAGGAAAAGAGGAGGCTGACATGATCCTAGATAAAGTGAACAGAGAGAAAACAAACTTCAACTCATCTAAATTTCATCTCCAAATTGATTATTGGGTTCCTTGAGCAACAACTTTGTTTTTATATTTGATTTGAAAAGGCTTTGCTTGGAATTTCCAGGTACCCCCACCCCTGACAGCACCAGTAAAAAGAAGGTACCCACAGGAAGAAGTGAGAAGAGGGCATCCATTTCTGGGAGCCCCGAGGTTGTGAACAGTCAGGAGAAGTTGATGACTATCACTGATAGATCTTTTTAGGGAAGTAATGTAACAATTTGTATTAAAAGCATTTAATATTATTATGCGTGCGTGCGCACATGTGTGCGTGTGTGTGTGTGTGTGTGTGTGTGTGTGTGTGTGTGTGTGTGAGTGATTAATTATTGGGAAATATTAAAAGTTTGTTCCATTCTTTGTAGCAGGCAGAAGTAGGAAGTATATCTGTTTCAATACAGTTATCTGTGCCAGTTTATGTATATAATTCAAGAGCTATATGTATTGCCCACTTTTGTTATTTATAGCATTACCAGATAACCAGCATGCACCATACATGTGACATTTTTGCTCAATGCAACATTTCTGAGTGTTGATATAACATTCCTGGGTATCCAGAGAAACAAAACCATCACATTATCATCTTTAGCAAAAGGTTTGATAGGTGAAGCATTTAAAAATTCTGGCAAAAATAAGGTTTGGGGATTATTAACGGATTTAATTTCTGCAAGCCAACCCCAGGACACCCTGCCATGGCTAGCTAAGCATTAACTGGATTTTCCATCCGTTTCCATATTGTTGAGCTCAACCTTAACTTGTCAGCTTGGGAAAATCCCTTAACCCCTGTAAGCCTCAGTTTCTTCCCCTGTCAAATTGAAGGGGTTAGGCGAACTGATCCCTCCAGGCCCTTCTCACTCAAAGCTTCTGTTATTCTGGATACAGCAGCCTGTTGTCATACTCCACTGCACAGAGCAGAAGGTGAATCAAAAGGAGAAGTGTGCTTAGCTGCGAACAGCACAGACATTCTAGGGAAAATAGTTACCAGTTACGAACAATGGTTTCCAGGCTCTTTTGAGCCAGAAACCCTGTGTTTGAAACAAACAACAGAACCCCTGCATCTCAGTATTTGTAAATGCTCTTTCTTATAAATGTCGTAGATTGATTGGCATATATGCAGATTTGTATTAAGGGCTACTGTAGTGATGTATTTATGTTTATTTCAACATCTCCACGATATACAACTGAGAGCCCTAATGTTTTCTTCCCACATCCCAATGGATTTCCTTGCACATCCTCTAGAACTACTGCGGTAGGAGACAAGACTGCTTTCCTCTCCAGTGAGTACATTTAATAAGGAGAAAAATGGGAGAGCTCAAAGACTTTGCAATTAAATCATGGTAGAGGGGCAGCTGGCCAAGTATGATTAAAAATAAATAGATAAAACATCCTTTGAATCTAAAATAAAACAGTATTTGAAGCCCTGCTCTGACAATGAGTGAAATACCAACAAAAACACCCTCTCACCATCCCTAGGGGTTCTTTCTACCACTATCTTCTTCTTGTAATATTTTCTGCCTATTTCCTTTATACATTAAATGGAATTAATACTATATATTTATATATACCTAACATATAGGTATTAATACTCTATCTATATATGCCTCACAGAGTTATTGTGACTGAAATTTATACACACACACACACACACACATATATATATACATATATATATATATAAAATCTCAATAGTATATAGTGACAAAGTAAATTATATACAGATAACTATCTACATATAAATATTGGTATGATATAAATATTATCTGTATATAATTCTCTGGGCATGATATATAATGCATTTTATAAATGTGAAATATAAGAATTTTCCCCAAACACACAAATAATATAAGTTACAACTCAACTTTATCTTCTACAACTGACATAATTCTTAGATACATGGAAATCTAACAGAAGTTTACCATGTATTATATCTGAAATTGATAAATGTTCTAATTAGGAAAAGCAAAGGGCAATACTGCTAAAAACCTTCTACAAATAAGGTTGAGCTTCTTCTCATTGTCACACCATTTGTTCTAGGTAGACAAGAGATATTTCTGTGACAGGACCCTTTCATTAATTCTGCTCACACCCAGCTCCCTCTACGCCACACCCTGAGCCACCCAGCAATCCCCTCCCCTGCAGTGCTTTTCTCAGGCTGGATGGGTACCCCATCCTTGGGCACTGCTCCATTCTCTGGTGACTGATCTTTGCCCCATCATCAAAATGGAAACCTTGCGCTGAGCATGGTGGTGCACATTTGTAATCCCAGCATTCAGGAGGCTGAGACTGGAGGATCGTGGTTGGTAGATGGCCTCTGCTACTTAGTGAGGCCCTCTGCAACTCAGTGAGACCCTATTTCAAAATAAAGAATAAAAAAAAAATTGGGCGGGGGGTGTAGCTCAGAGGTCAAATGCCTCTGGGTTCCATCAAGGGAACCTTGCTATCTCTTCCCTTAGAGGAACAGTACCCCTATGCAAATGTTATTAATGCCATTTACAGATGATAAGTATGACCTCTCACACTGCATATTTGCATTTTAATAAATTTTAATTCATGCATTGTAGGCATACATCTTAAGGGATAAGAAACTTGTGGAGATATACATGTACACATAACCCAATCAGCCCTTACCCAATCCCTAACCCCTCCCCTCCCTCCTTCCCATGCTTGGTTTCATGATTGACTTTGATATGTTTAAGTACATCATATGCTTTAAAGAGTTTCCCTCCCCCCCCAACAGGTCACTTTAATTGTTCCTCTATAAGATCCCTTCTTCATCTAGAGTTCCGCATGTTACCCATTTCTCCCTAGTTTTTGCACATTAGGGAGAGCATGTGATTTCTTATTTTTTTGTGAAATTTCACTGTAAATGCCATAATTTTCTTCTCATTTATGGCTGGGCAAAATTCCATTGTGTACACATCCCATAGTTTTGTAATCCACTCATCTGTTGAAGGACATCTTGGCTGGTTCCATAGTTTGGTAATGTTAAATTGTGCAGCTATAAACATGGCTCATGCATTGGTTTGGTATTTTGGTTTTCATTATTTTGGTAGACACCCAGAGGTGATATTGTTGGATCATATGGTAAGTTCATTTTCCTTCTTCTGAGGTTCTTCCATACTGTTTTTCAGAGTTGCATTAATTTGCAATCCTACCAATAATATATTAGAGCTTCTATTTCTCCACATCCGATCAATTACAGTTTCTTTCTTCCTTGGAAGTCCTTCTTTTAATTTCTACACTGATATCAACTTACTGAAATCCTGAAAGCCAAGTGAGTAACTTTGACAAGATGATCCACTCACAACCAATTTTTTTTAATAGAGGTCACTTGGATCTGGGAATCTGCTGAGAGATGAGGTGAGGCAACAGCAGCTTCTAGTGCTTCTTGGCCACAGGGTTGCTGGGACCTGCTGGCCTTTTGATGTGAAGCAGGCCCTGGTCCCAGCCATGCTCTGCAACAGGCTTGGGACAGGGCCTCCTGGCTGGCTCCAACTCCAGACCAGGCCTCAGGAGGCAGGATCGGGCCATATTTGCATTTTAATAGAGAATAAATGCTTGAATATACAATGTATTGTCAAAAAAAAAAAAAAAACAGCCAACTATTGATTCAAATGCAAACAAGCTCCTAGAGGGTCAATAGATCTCAGCCAGCCACTTTCCCTTATCACATCAACTCTAGTCAAGTTCAAGGCTGAGGCCTTGAAGTAAGGAACAACTACTGCATCCTTGACAACTGTCCTTCCCAGATCATGTGAGACTCAGCACAAACCACTGCACATTGCTTCTTGGACTCTGGGGTGCCTCCTGCGGAGCTCCTTCCTGCAAGTTTCCCAACTATTCTGAGTGTCAACCTACCAGCCTTAAAACTGAGGCAGCAGATATTTGTTAATGGCTTTCTATGTGTCAGGGTCTATCCTAAGTGCTTTTCATGATTCAATTTATTTAATATTTAAAACAATCCTGTAACAAATTATATATCAGAATAAAAGCCAACTGAACATCAGTCATAGATATAGGTAACATTTAATGCTCCTTTTAGAAAGATAAAGAAATATTCTTTTATTCAACAATATTTTCTGAGCTATATGCCAGGTACTATTCTAGGCTCTGAGGATACTTCTATAAACAAGACACAAAAATCCCTGCCCTCATAGAACTTAGATAACTAGGTTAATAAAGATAATGTGTAGAAAGACTATAGACAGAGTTGAGTTGCTAAATCTTGTCTTTCATAAAGGCAGCAGCTCAAAGAAGTGGGCTAGGATCATGTCCAAAAGAGTTCATAGTTTTAGCTGCAACTGCCCTATGGACAGAGAGTTCCAAAGCTGAACCTTTTAGAAAGTCATAAAGTCATTTTGAAAGAGCTTAAAATGAGACAAGTACACTTCACAATGGAAACTTGTTGTTACCCCTTAGAATCACTAACTCAACTTCTGTTGAAAAAAGAAGTTGACTTCTCTTTGTAAATTTGGAACAACATAAATTAAGATCTTGCTCCTGTGGGTACCCTGTTTATAAAGACTCATTCCACTGTGAGGATCTTGATGCAGATGCCAGCTGTGATGAGCAAGCATGGTATTTCTAAACTACCCTCACACTTTCAACATACAAATGTCTCATTGGATGTTGCAAGGCTACTATCTCAGAGAGTGAAATCAAATAACTAAAGTGGGGCACACCAGAAGTTCTGGGAAGTATGACCATGCTAAACAAGGCAGGCTGCATTAGAGTTGCCAGTGGGTGATGAATAATTTACAGACATAATTTTCTAGCTTATGATATAAATTTGGGAAGCAGGAAGAGGACCAGGGTCACCATATCAATGTAAACAGCTTCTATCTTTGCTCGGTCACTCTTGTAAGATGTCTATACCCTTTCTTTGTGCAAGTTCCATAATTTGGCATATTATTCTAATAAGAACAATACATGCTCAGGATAAAATTGCAAACATTCATTACAAAGCAGAGTTGGAAGTTACAGTCTCTTGTAGTATGACTACATCTTTCAGTTTGTCTAGGATGGTCATAGTTACATCAGTTGTCTTGGCATAATCATTATTTTTTTTAATTAATTAGTTTATTTTTTTAAATTGGCACATTGTAGTCATATATCAATCACATTGGAGTACAAGACTTGAGAGGATATACAAGCACACATCATCCAATTAGCTTTCCTCCAGCCCCCATCCCATTCCCTCCCCCTCCCTCCATCCCATGCTTCTTTGGTGATTAACTTTGATACATTTGTTTATGTACCTCCTGCGTTTTAAAGAGGCTCTGTCCTCCAATATTACATACCCTCTGATTGGTCACATTAGTTGCTTCACTATAGGGCCCTTTCTATAGCTCAACCTCTTCCTGTTGCCCTTTTCCTCCTAGTTATTGCTGATTAAGAGAAGCGTCTGATTTATATCTTCTGCGATATTTCTCTGTGCATGATGCGTTGCAAGTACTGATCCCACTCTTGAAGGCCCCAGTAGTGGCCTGCCTACTCAGTGGACTGATCCAGACCTCGCTGGCTCAAGCAGCGGCCTTGCCTCATGGGAGGCCCCGGTTCTGGTCTCATTGGCCCCAACACCAGCCGAACCCCTAAGCTGGCTTTGGTCCCAGCCTTGGAGGCCGCAGGAGTGGCCTTGCCTCACGGCAGGCTCCGATGCTGGCCATTGGCCCCTGCACCGGCCTAACCCCTCGGCAGGTTCTGCTCCCGGCATAGGAGGCCCCAGCACTGGCCATGCCTCACAGCAGGTTCTGATGCTGGCCTTGCCTCACGGCAGGCTCCGATGCCGGCCTCGCTGGCCCCAGCACCGGCCTAACCCCTCGGCAGGCTCTTATCCTGGCCTTGGAGGCCCTAGTACCGGCCTTGCCTCAAGGCAGGCTCTGATCCCGGCCTCGGAGGCCTCAGCACTGGCCTTGCCTCATGGCAGGCTCCGATGCCGGCCTCACTGGCCCCAGCTCCGGCCTAACTCCTCGGCAGGCTCCAATCCTGGCCTCGGAGGCCCCAGCACCGGCCTTGCCTCATGGCAGGCTCCGATGCCAGATTCACTGGCCCCAGCTCCAGTCTAACCCCTTGGCAGGCTCCAATCCCAGCCTTGGAGGCCCCAGTACCGGCCTTGCCTCATGGCAGGCTCCAATGCCGGCCTCGCTGAACCCAGCACCAGCCTAACCCCTCGGCAGGCTCCGATCCTGGCCTTGGAGGCCCCAGCACTGGCCATGCCTCATGGCAGGCTCCGATGCCCGCCTCACTGGCCCCAGCACCGGCCTAACCCTTCGGCAGGCTCTTATCCCGGCCTCGGAGGCCCCAGTACCGCCCTTGCCACAAGGCAAGCTCCGATCCCGGCCTCGGAGGCCCCAGTACCAGCCTTGCCTCACGGCAGGCTCTGATGCCAGCCTCGCTGGCCCCAGCACCGGCCTAACCCCTCGGCAGGCTCCAATCCCGGCCTCGGAGGCACCAGCACTGGCCTTGCCTCACGGCAGGCTCCGATGCCGGATTCACTGGCCCCAGCTCCGGTCTAACCCCTTGGCAGGCTCCAATCCCGACCTCGCTGGCCCCAGCACCGGCCTAACACCTCGGCAGGCTCTTATCCTGGCCTCGGAGGCCCCAGTATCGGCCTTGCCTCACGGCAGGCTCCGATGCCGGCCTCGCTGGCCCCAACACCGGCCTAACCCCTCGGCAGGCTCTTATCCTGGCCTTGGAGGCCCCAGCACTGGCCATGCCTCATGGCAGGCTTCGTTGCCAGCCTCGCTGGCCCCAGCACCAGCCTAACCCCTTGGCAGGCTCTTATCCTGGCCTCGGAGGCCCCAGCACCAGCCTTGCTTCATGGCAGGCTCCAATGCCGGCTTCACTGACCCCAGCACTGGCCTAACCCCTCGGCAGGCTCTTATCCTGGCCTTGGAGGCTCCAGTACCGGCCTTGCCTCATGGCAGGCTCTGATGCCGGCCTCGCTGGCCCCAGCATTGATCTAACCCCTCAGCAGGCTCCAATCCCAGCCACGGAGGCCTCAGTAGTGGCCTTGCCTCACAGCAAGCTCCGATGTCGGCCACTGGCCCCGGCGCCCGCTAACCCCTCAGCAGGTTCTGATCACTGTCTCTGTGGTTATTATTTCAAAGGTTCCAGGTTTAATGTATCAGATCTCTGCCTCCCCTGAGTACTGGCCACTGCCATTGCCACTGCCTCCACCATTTCAAATCCTTCCCAGGCTCTTTTTCCACTCTGAATGTTGTCCAGTGTTCCTAAGCATGCGTGATGATAGCATTCGACATTTGGTGTAATTTCTCCAAAAAAAATAAGGTTGGTAGGATCCGGTTTCTGCTTCTCCTGAATACAAGTCTCCACCACCATCACGGAGACCTCTTTCAACACCGCCTTTCTCCTTGGTCTCTGCTAAACTCTCTCCTTAAAGGTGATGTCCGAGATTCTTAACAATATAGAGAAATAGCAGTCCTCCTTCAGTGTCCTGGCATCCATAACGGCTTTCTTACCTCCTCTCCGATATTTTTCTTTTTCTTTTTCTGTTCCTTTTTTTTTTTTTTTAATAAGAGAAGACAGTATATGTGGTTTGAGGAGGTAGTGGGATCAGGCATTCACTCAGTAGCACTTAACCCTGTCGGTTTCCCCATGGGTCCAGAATGATCTGCACTACTCCGCCTGGGGCCCAGGGTCCCACAACCCGGGCCCCCGCTGGTGTGCTCCGCGTGACCCCTGCCTGGAACCCAGGGTACTGAGCCCGGTTTCTCCAGGAGTCTGGCGTGTTACGCGCAGTTCGGCCAGGGGCCCAGAGTCTTGCGACCCGGGCCCTGGCTGGCGTGCCCCGCCTGATCCCCGCCCGGGTCCCAGGGTACTGGGCCCGGTTTCTCCAGGGGTCTGGCGTGCTACGCGCAGTTCGGCCTGGGGCCCAGAGTCCCGCGACCCAGCCCCTGCGTGCCCCGCACGCAACCCCTGCCCGGAACCCAGCGTCTTCGGCATAATCATTATTGATAAATATTTATCTCATTCTCCAAGCCCTTCCTGTTTGGGTGATAAATTACATGTTATCCTATTCATAACCCACAACCCAGGTTCAACTGCTATTAACTCAGTTTCTTTTCAAAATTCGCCCTTACCCACTAAGTGTGAGAGCTCTGGCAAGTATCTCACATGTGCTCCAGAACACAAACCCTTCATGATAATCACCACCTTCCCTTTCCTTCCCGTCTGAGACTGGCTTCCAAAGTGTGCAGCATCCACGCAGCATCTCTGTAGCCACTCCTGAGGCCGCTTTGCTACGCCATTGGCCTCACCTGTGCTGATGATGCCATAACTCGGAAGCTCTAGTGAACTAAACACACAGATTGCTGAGGCTGCCAAGAAGACCACCCTTTCGTCATCACAATGGATTCTCCACCACAGTAAGATAGTCCTAGTGTCTTCAGGTAGTTGTGGAAGCAGCACCTTTCGTGCTTGTTCTCAGCTTGCCTTCTGAGTGGGTGTTACACGTGATTCCATGGGGAAAAGTCCAAGGGGACTGTGCATGTACACTCTACTGAAATGGGCACTGCGCTTCCACCAAGCTGGGTTAGGGGAAGCTCTGGCTTCAGGTCAGTTGTTTCCCAGGAAACACCTTAGTTCTCATTCAAATAGAACTCTAAAGGCATTCTAGATGTGCAGAGATTAACACATACAATCAATTTAAAATCTATTCTTGGTCCTCTTTATCTTTTGCCGCATTTTCTCCCCTTTTTTCTATCTATCGTCTATGTATTTTGGTAAATTGGATCCAACACAGGGGTGTCCAACCTCCAAGTTATACCCCCAACCCATTTTATTTTTATTTTGGAACAGGGTATTGCTAAGTTGCTGAGGCTGGCCTCAAACCCAAGATCCCTCTCTCTCAGCCTTTCTAGTACTGAGAGTACTGAGATTACAGGGAGTGCCACCATGCCTGGCTCACTTTCTTTCTCTCTCTCTCTCTCTCTCTCTCTCTCTCTCTCTCTCTCTCTCTTTCATTTCTTTTTCTTTCCTTCTTTCTTTTCTTTTGGTGCTGGGGATTAAAGCCAGGAGCATTCTACCTCCAAGCTATACTCCCAGCCTATTTTTATATATTTTATTTGAAAACAGGGTCTCATAAATAACTGATATCCTCACAAATTTGCTGAGGCTAGTCTGTGATCCTCCTGTCTCAGCCTCCCTAGTACTGAGATTACAGGCATGAACTCCCACACCTGGCTCATTCATTTTTTTTCTTTTATTTTTTTGCAGTACTGGGAATGGAACCCAGGGGTACTCTACTTCCAAACTGCAACCCCTGCCCTATTTTTTATTCTTTTATATTTGAAACAGGGTCTCACTGAGTTGCAAAGGGCCTCACTGACTGAGGCTGTCCATGGACTGCAATCCTCCTGTCTCAGCCTCCCAAATGCTGGGATTGCAAGCATGAGCCTCCACACCTGGCTGCATTTTTTTTCTTGACAGTGTTCCAGTCTCTGTGGTGTTTTATTAGTGCAATGTTCCTTCATTTAAAAAACTTTTATTTTATAATTTTAAGATGGATTGTGTCTTTTTGCAACTGTATTTCTAAAAAACAGAAATATGTCATAGCACAGACTTCATCTGTGTACATATGAATCCTTAATAACCACTGTGCTGACTCAAAAAGTAAAGCTCAGGATTTATAATAAATCCTTCACATTATTAACTTTTCATAGAACACAAATATAGATGTCAAGATTTTAAAGATATTGGATGGATTCAAGAAATAGAGACACGTTTTATTTTTTACAGCATCTAATGCCTCACTAATGGGAAAGAAGAATCATATTTTTTTATAAAAGAGGAATTTTATTTTTGCCTTTTCAGCTTTTGCTAATGGAAAGCCTCTCTCCTCTTTCTCTCTCTCTCTCTCTCTCTCTCTCTCTCTCTCTCTCTCTTAAGAATGGCTATGTAATGTATGTTAAGCGGCAAACCTTCATTTTGATAGTTTTCCACTTCTTACTTTTTTATTATTTTGGCAGTGTTCCAGAAGTTTTTCTTGTAGTCAGTAACTGACTGCTGCATCCTGATAATAGATTCAAACATAAGAATTCAGTGTCAGGTCAACAGAAAGGCTCTCTGAAATCTGGAGGGAGCTACCAAACCAACCCCATTCCTGCACACTACAGCTCCACATTCCTAAGACCTGGCTTAGTTTGCCAAATGGGACATGTTAAGATCATTTTAAACAGCCTCAAATTGCACTGCAGCGTTTTGTATGAAGGAACGGGAGTTCTGTGCTAATTAGGAATACTTATATCATGGGGATGTCTTGCAGAGTAGAATTTTAAAAAAACAAATTATACTGAATTCTCTCCATAACGCTCCTTAGACATCCCACTGTGGGACCTCCTTCCGAGTGTGAGTGCCTTCTAATAAAATACTTTTTGTGCTTCAGGAATGAAACCTCTTGACTAATGTCTAAAGTGCCCCCAATTGTTTTGGTACCTCAGTGTAGAGGTATGTAGTAGTCTCAGGGCAACAAATGATGATAAACCATGGATCAAATAAGTTAATATTTTAAGATGGACGTGGTACACACTCTTGTAATCCCAGTACTTGAGAGGCTGAGACAGGAGGCTCACAGGTTCACGGTCAACCTCAGGTACTTAGTGAGGCCCTCTGCAACTTAGTGAGACCCTGTTTCAAAATAAAGAATAGCTGGATGTGGTGGTGCATGCTTGTAATCCCAGCATTTGGGAGACGGAGACCAGAGAGAGGATCATGGTTCGTGGACAGCCTCAGCTACTTAGCAAGGCCCTTTGCAACTCAGTGATACCCTGTTTCAAAAAATAAAAAGACTACTTAATGAGGCCTCTGCAACTCAGTGAGACCCGGTTTCAAAAGAAAGAAAAAATAGGGCAGGGGGTGTAACTCGGAGGTCAAATGCCCCTGGGTTCCATCCCCAGACCTGCAAAAAAATTAAAAAATTTAAAAAAGAATAAATAAATAAATAAATAAATAAATAAATAAATAAATAAGACTGAGGGTGTAGCTCAGAGGCAGAATGCCCTTGGGTTCCATCCCTAGGACCACACACACAAAAAAAATAAATAAATGAAAAATTTTTAAATGGGGCTGGGACGCTGGGCGTGGTGGCGCACGCTTGTAATCCCCGCGCTTAGGAGGCAGAGACAGGAGGATCACGCAGGTTCGAAGCCAGCCACGCTGGTTTAAGAGACCCTGTTTCCAAATAAAAACTATAAAATAGGTCTGGGAGTGTAGCCCGGAGGTAGAAGGACTTTCAGGAACCCTACCACCAAAAATAAAAAATAAAAAAATGGGGCTGGGAATGTAACTTGGTGGTAGAATACCCCTGAGTTCAATCACCAATACCACAAAAAAAATAAATAAATTAGTTAATTAATTAATATTTTAAGTCCTTGGCTTCCTTGCTGGGGATATCTTTGTTTTGTTACCTCCAAGCTATAGCCCCAGCCCTAACTTTTATTCTTTATTTTGAAACATGGTCTCACTGAGTTGCAAAGGGCTTCACTAAGTAGCTGAGGCTGTTCTCGTACTGTGATCCTCCTGTCTCAGCCTCCCAAATTTTGGGATTACAAGTGTGCACCACCACGCCCAGCTGCCAGGGGTCCCTTGAGGTCTCAGAGCAGCAGACCTGCTCCATATGGTGAGCCAAGATGGAGGGCCCTCCTCAGCAGTGGCATTCAGCAGCCCAGGTGCACACACAGGCTCTTTGCTATCTCTTGTTCTGTCTACTGGATTTTATTCCACCCCATCATGGTTTCCTTTTGTGTGTTTTTGACCATATGTATCTTTACTATTTTATTTTTCTTGTCAAGGACCTAGAGAATATTACGTTATGTGAGATTAGCCAAGCACAGAAAGTAGAGAGACATAAGTTTTCTCTAATACAAGCTAGAGAGTATTAGGGATACCAAAGAGACTCCAGATAATGGAGGAGAACCTTAGTGGAGCCAGGGAGAAAGGGTAGGGGAGGAAGAAGGCTGAGGTTCATTAATGGAACTACTACCATCAACTATGTGTATCCATGTGAATAGACCATTGTCAATCTGGGCACTTGATATTGGGAAGAAGAGGAATAGGGAGGGGGAGGGGGCACCAAATACTGTGTACATGTATGCCATTGTCAACATGATTTATATTATGATGTGAGACTATAATGCACCAATAAAAGCAAAAATTAATATTTTATTTATTCACAGATTATTATACAGTTCTATATATTTTGGGAGAGAGTGTAAGTTTTGATGACTGTAAGTCACTATTTGATTAGTTCACAGTAAACCAGAAATAATTTGATCATCTGCCTGCCTTGACTTTCCCTGAAATAATGTTTCTTGCTATTTTGAGATATCAGGACTTCCACTTTTTAGTTACTGAGCTAATGTTGGAGCCGCACAAAGGAATGTAGTATTTATTGGTATCCTATGATTGGTTTAAAGTAGATATGGCTAAGCCGGGAGTGGTGGCTCAAGCTTGTAATCCCAGCATTGGGGAGGCTGAGACAGGAGGATTGTGGTTCACAGACAGCCTCAGCTACTTAGTGAGGCCCCCCACAACTTAGTGAGACCCTGTTTCAAAGTAAAGAATAAAAAATAGGGCAGGGGGTATAGCTTGGATGTAGAATACCCCTGGGCTCCATTCCTAGACCCACAAAAAAAAAAGTAGATACGGCTCAAATAAAATTTTAGGCCATCAATGTACTAAGCTATTGAGATATGAAGTAAAAGAGGGATTGAAGACTGGTAAGGGAGGGAGTTACACAAGCTTCTACACGTATCGTGGCCAGTAGGATAATGAAGGTAAAGGACATTCCAGGAGTGCACAACAAGGCCTTGCGACCAGCTCTTGGGGGTCAGGGAAACACCAGCCAAAGAAATATACTTGGAAAATTTCTAAAGGAGGGACACAATACTGACAGAAGGGATGGAGAGGCTGATTTCAATTCTTCTTTGGTCTGAAATCGTTTACAATGTGAAGAAATGTGTCAAGATTCATGGTGTCCTTGATATTGGAGGGATCATGTAGAGAACAGTTAATGACTCTACAGTAGTCACTAAAGTTTCTAACTTGCCGGGTGTGGCGCACGCTTGTAATCCCCGCATTCAGGAGGCTGAGACAGAAGGATCACGGTTCCTGGACAGCCTCAGCTACTTAGCAAGGTCCTTCGCAACTCAATGAGACCCTGCTTCAAAAATAAAAAAGACTAAAAAAATAGAATTGGGAGTGTAGCTCAGAGGTAGAATGCCCCTGGGTTCCATCCCCAGTACCACAAAAAAAAAAAAAAAAAAAAAACACGTAAGAAATGATCATTTAAATAAAAATGCAAGCCGGGCTTGGTGCCACACACTTGTAATCCCAGCATTTGGGAGACTAAGACTGGAGAATGGCGGTTTGCAGACAGCCTCAGCTACTTAGCGAGGCCCTCTGCAACTTAGTGAGACCCTGTTTCAAAATAAAGAATAAAAAATAGGGCAGGGGGTGTAGCTCGGAGGTTAAATGCCCTTGGGTTCCATCCCCAAACTCGCAAAAAAATAAAAAATAAGAATAGAAATGTAAGAAATTATCATTTTTAAAAAGTCTCTAACTTGTGTTTAAACTTATGACCATTATGGATTTTGCAATTTGTCACTTTAGTTCTTAAGAATTTCACATATTACAAGCTACCTTATCTGCTAATCCAACAGTCCTACATTTTTCTCTATTTCTGATGTACTGTACATTTTGACAAGACATATGAATTCTCCCTATAAATGGAACAGTGTATAAGTAAATAGGTAAGCTTTGAATCTAATTCTAAAGTTGCCTTCACTTTTCAGTTTATTCAGAAATATAAAAACTACCATGAGCTGGGCGTGGTGGCGCACGCTTGCAATCCCAGCATTCAGGAGGCTGAGACTGGTAGATGGCAGTTTGTGGACAGCCTCAGCTACTTAGTGAAGCCCTTTGCAACTCAGTGAGACCCTGTTTCAAAATAAAGAATAAAAAATAGGGCAGGGGATGTAGCTCAAAGGTAGAATGCCCCTGGGTTCCATCCCCAGACCAGAAAAAAAAAACAACACCATGAGTTCCCCTCTTTTTCTATTATTGAATAAATTACAAAATATTGACAAGAAGTAAAATGCAAATCAAAACCATAGGGAGGTATTATTTCACACTTGCAAAAATGGCTATAGTAAAAAAATGGACAAAAATAAGTGTTGGAAAGAATGTGAAATTAGAACCATCAAATATTGTTAGTGAGAATATAATATGAAATAATGGAACAGTTTCTCAAAACTTAAAGGTGCCATATGAGCCAGCACCACTCCTAAGAATATATGCAAAAGAATCTAGACCATTTGTTCATGTAAAACTTGAACACAAATGTTCATATCATTATTAATAATAGCAATAATCTATTCGCCCATTAACCAATAAACAGATAAGCAAAAGATAGAATATCTACACAATGAAGTAGCATTTAGTCATAATAGGGATAACACATGGATATATGCTACAACATAAATTAACCTAGAAAACACTATTGTAAGTGGAAAAAGGGAGACACAAAACTCTGTGTATTATTATTTTTATATGATGTATCGGGAATAGACACATCTATACTGGTAGATAGATTAGTAGTTGCTAGGGGTTCAGGGAGAAAGGGAGAAGTATTTGCCAGTGGGTCAAGATTTCTTTCTGATGTGATGAAATATTATGGAATTAGGTAGTTGTGAAGGTTGTACACTTTTGTGAAATACTAAAAAGCACTGAATTTTAATATTCAAAAGGATGAATTTTATGACAGGTGAATTATATCTCAATAAAAAATAAATATATCTCAGAAGGGTGTGGTGGCTCAGAGCTGTAATCCCAGTACTTGGGAGGCTGAGATAGGATGATCACAGGTTGCAGACCAGCCTCAGCAACTTAAACTCTCAGCAGCCAACAAGATCCTGTCAAAAGAAGAACAAAAAGGACAGGGGGTGTAGCTCAGAGGTAGAACATCCATGGGTTCAAACCCCATACCACAATAAATAAATTAGTCAATTGAATAATTTATCTCAATAAAAACATTGTAAGAATTCATTTGGGAAGGTGGAATGTGTGGAAGATAGATACATTTTATTTTCCTACAAAAGATTTGATCCCATGATCACTTCAATCATCTCTACTTAATTCAGATGGCTTCTACTGTATTTTTCTTTAAAACCCATTAAAAATGTGTCTATCTAGCCAGGTGCAGTGGGGCACACCTGCAATATCAGCCCTTGAGAGGCTAAGACAGAAGGAGACCAGCCTTGACAACTTAGAGAGTTGCAGTTTCAAAATAAAAAGTAAAATGGGCTGGGAGTGGGGGTGTAGTTGAATGGTAGAGGGCTGCTGGGTTCGATTCCTAGTACCACATATACAAAAAAAATAAAATGTGCTTATCTTAGCCTTGGAGTTTACAGTTTGTTATTTGGGAGGAATGGCTGCTGAATGATCATCTAATAGCCAACTTTTTGTTATTAATCATGAACTTCCCTGTGAATCAAGTATTGACTATATACACGTTTGAGTAAAAATAATAAATATTTATCTCTAAACATCATTCATCTTTAAACTTCTTTTTTTTTTTTGCAGTACTGGGGATGGAATCGAGGGGCATTCTACCTCCAAGCCACACCCTCAGCCCTATTTTCATTCTTTATTTTGAAACAGGGTCTCACTGAGTTGCAGAGGGCCTCACTAAGTAGCTGGGGCTTTCTGTGAACCTCGATCCTCCTGTCTCAGCCTCCCAAATGCTAGGATTACAAGCATGCGCCACCATGCCCGGCTTCTATCCATCTTTCTACAGACTATTAATTGACATATTATTAAAAATATTTTTGTAATTCATTTTTTTTTTTGGTGGTACTGGGGTTCCTGGAAGCCCTTCTACCTCTGGGCTACACTCCCAGACCTATTTTTATATTTTTATTTAGAAACAGGGTCTCCTAAGCCAGCGTGCGCGGCTGGCTTCGAACCTGCGCGATCCTCCTGTCTCCGCCTCCCAAGCGCGGGGATTACAAGCGTGCGCCACCACGCCCGGCTGTAATTCATGTATAAACTAGTTATATAGACATTTAAATAATAAAACTGTCAAGAATCGATTCCCATATTTCCTAGGTCAATGCTAACAAGGCATTCTACATACCTGGAGGAAGTATTTTTTTTTCCCCAAAATATTCCACAGTACAGAGGAAGAGGCTGTGTGACACTTTCCATGCCACACTAAGTTCTGTGGAATAAAACTACTTCATTCTAACAAGATTTGACGGTCTTTCCTTCTCTACAGTGGTTTGTTCATGCAAAGAATTAAGGTTCTTAAGATGTTGAAGACAACATGAGTTTAAATATCTTGGGTCTGGATCTTATTTTTTATCTTGTCAAGTCAGTTGGGATATATTTTAGTCCTGTCTTACTCACATTTCCCAGTGACTTGGATTAATTGATGTGAACAACAGCCTTGGTGCTTTGAAGCTCTCAGGTACAACAGTGGAAACGATCGCATTGCTTAGTTAATGAATGAATTGCTCTTTTATAAGGATTTGTTTATAGAAATAAATAGAGTAGTACCTTGATTAGTGAATTCCCTGGGAAGGAAGGGCCTTCTAAGAAGTCAGTTGTATTAAAAAGCTAAAACAAACAAAGTGCTCTGCAAGGAGGGGAAGCTGAGCTGCCTGAGAAGTCTCTTGTGCACAACACCTGCCAGTGGCAGCCCAGTGAGAGCAGAGGCCCAACCAGGGGAACCGGGGCCTTCTGAAGTCTGTCCTCTATGGGCTAATCAAGTCCACACCTGCCTTACTGTCTTTCTGTGACCACTGTCAGAGCCCTGTTTAAGCAAGACAGAATCTGTGTCCTTCCCCTTCTTTGCTTAGTGATCAGTTAACTGATTCTATTCCAGAAGTCTTCTAATTCAAGAAGTAATTCTAAGTTAACCTCTAGTTACGGACTTAAGCTTCTCCATTTAAAAGAAAAAAAATTAAAAGAATTTCAGATCTGAGTCAGGCATGGTGGTGCATGCTTGTAATCCCAGGACTTGGGAGGCTGAGACAGGAGGATTGCGGTCCGTAAACAGTCTCAGCTACTTAGTGAGGCCCTTTTCAACTTAGTGAGAACTTGTTTCAAAATAAAGAATAAGCCATACATGGTAGCTCATGCTTGTAATACCAGCATGGGAGGCTGAGACAGGAGGATCACGGTTCATAAACAGCCTCAGCTACTTAGTGAAGCCCTTTGCAACTCAGCGAGATCCTGCTTCAAAGTAAAGAATAAAAAATAGGGCTGGTGGTATAGGTTCCATCCCCAGTACAAAAAAAAAAAAAAAAAAAAATCAGACCTGTGCAAAGTGCTCAGTAGCTTTAGAGAGGACCCAGCTGGAACTGGGATGTTTCTGGATTAATTCTTTAGGACAATGTTGGTACAGGCAGGACAGGTCTGTTCTCTACTGACAAGTTCTAAACGGCTGGTTATCATAGTCTTCAAATTCTGAGTCCAGTGTCCTTAGCAGATGAAGTTTTGTAGGTGGGAGGCATCACTAGGGAATTATCTTAAAGTTGTGTTTTATCCCTATGTTTCAGAGCAACTCAAGAACATGAACCTCTCCCCTGGCCAACATAATCAGAATCTCTTAGAATAAGGCCAGAAATCTTCATATTTAACAAGCTCCCAGGGTGATTCTTATGCACATCCAATTTTAAGAATTCCTAGTAATCCATTGCCATCTCTGATAAATACTGTATATTTTAAACATCCATCTGTTTTTATTTTAGTTAGCCTTGAATGTGGATTCATTATAACCTATTTTATCTGGAATCTTCAAACATACCCTATACCTTCTTCATGAATTAAACTTGGTCCTAATGAGGCTAAAATATTATTAAAACACATTTTTAAGTTATAGATTCATTATTGCACTCAAGTGACCTTTGATCTGTTCCTGAATTTTCCCTACCTGGAGAAAAATCTACAGAAAAGATGAATGATATAAAATTTTAAAGAAGATAAGTGATGGAAATATTAGAAGATAACATTGTATATGCTAACTTATTGTTGAGTTCTAGAAATTCTGCTATATACCTCTATATGATTCTTCAAAATTCATATGCTTGAAAATAATGCATATTTTGGAGGAGGTATGAACATTGTATCTCCTTCTTCTTAAACAGTTGCTGAAAAATATTTTTCAGACAGATTTATATGTATATTGAAGGAAAATATATACTTTTAGCCACTATAGTCTATAGAAAAAAAATCTTGCATTTGGTTTCTAGTGTAGATTAAAAATTGCATTTTAGAGAACATTTTAATAATGCATTTGTAATGCTGGAAAATTTTCTTCCCCCCAAAATGTCAACATAACATTCTAAACTAGGGCAGGCATATTCATTATCTGAATTTGTATAAAATGCAACCCAGGCAATCGGGATTTCTTTCTCTCCTTTTTTTTTTCTTTTGACAAAATGTTTCAAGATTGTGAGAGGGAAAAAAATCTCCTCTATAAACATGATGCTAACTTCATAAAGAATTAAAATATATAATCCAGCTAGCGATACATATTGGATTAATCAGAAGCAAGGAACTATGTTCACCATCTTTTGCATTCTGCCCTCAACAAAGGACAATGTTGTAATCATGTTTCTGATGAACACCATATATCACCTGTAGTAAAACACAGTGAGGTAAGAGAGTTGATATTAATCATTATCTTTCTCTGACTTATTTCTGGGACACACACAAAATATGGATCTAGAGAGAAATGTATTAAAGAGACATATAGGGTAACAAAAGGGCAGCAGAAGAGAAAGAGTGATGGTATCTACAATATAAAGAAATCTGGAAGAGTTCAAACATTGGGGATGATTTGTAGTCATTTTGCCAGAAAATGGAGAAAAGGCAAAGGGAAAACCACTGAGGAATGGACCACTGATAAAAAACAAGAAAAGCACATTTGGAAGAATGAAATGGAAAAGATAAAAAAAAATTCAGGAAGACTTTTTAAGTGAAATTGCACAAATATGCTAAGAATAATTCTAAAAGAAAAATCCTCTAGTTTTGTCAACAAACTAAACAAAAATGACTCCATGGGTGGAATAAGGTCCTCCAAAGATGTCTACATTTTAATCTTTAGAACCTGTGACATGTTAGCTTATATGGGAAGAGGAACTTTGCAGATGTGATTAAAGTGACTTTGAGGCAAGAAGATTATCCTGAATTGATCTAACCATATGAGAACTATTCTAGCTGGAGAGAATTAGACTGTGAGAGAAATTACTGGGCCAAATTTGGCCGGCTTTGATGATGAAGGAAAGGTTCTATGGGCAATGGGTGTGTGAATGGAAAGGGCCCTAGGGCCTCCAGAGATAAACACAACATCTTGATTTTAGTCCAATGAGACGAGTGTCAGACTTCTCATGTACATAACTATAACTTGGTACATTTGTGCTTGTCAAGTTTGTGATCATTTATCACAGCAGCAATAGAAAATGAACACACTCGACCAAAGGGGTGACCAAGACCCTGAAATGGCTAGGTGCTCTCTCTATATAAGACAATAATGAAACTACCAATCAACTTCTAACATTGATAAGACATAAGCCCCCAGTCCTCTTCTACTTTATGCACCAAATGTAGTCAGTACATTTCAGTGGTTTCAAAGGAACATTTTTATAACTGCTATTAGATAATTTCCATTGGGCAATATAGTCAACAATGATAAGTGAAAGGACTTCTGAAATTGCTCACTTAGCAATCAATTTAGTAGAGGAGCATATTTCTAAAAGGAAATTATGATTCTCTTTCTGGTCATGATTTAGTGTGGTTTCAAAGGGCTGTTGCCTTATTCCCCTAGTGTTTAACCTACCAATTAGGTCAGAATTTTTAGTAGCCATAAAAAATTTGAGTTGAAATAGTATATCCCAAAGCATTCATGAATGCCTAGAAATGCACTTATGCTTTAAGAGCCATGTCACTAGTTGATTAATACAATGCTTTGTGCCATTTAATCTTAGGGTCTCCATTAACTTAATCATATGTGACCAAGTCTTATAAAACTCATTAGCCTAGGAAGAGGATGTAGGAAAAAATATGGCATTAGTTTGCCCTCTGTTTTTAAATTTTCATCCATCATAACAGTGGGCCATAGGAGGAGGAGGAGGAGGAGAGAAGAGAGAAGTCAGGAGAGAAAAGAGAAAAGAAGATGTAGGAGAATAGAAAGAAGAGGAAGAAAGAAACAAAATATGTAAGTGGAGAAGACGACTAGGATTTGTAGATTTGGCACTCTCTAGTGCTAAAAATACTGTTATATACTTTAATTCTTCAATCCTCCAAACAGCCATGTGAATTAATAGAAAGTTGTTATTATTACTGTTTTAGATAAATGAATTTGAGGCTACGCGCAGGTTGGGATTCAAGCCAGGCTTTGCAAGTCCTACATTCTTTCCAAGAGGACATGCAACTTCTTTGTATAGTTTTTTATTGTCTTGGAATTTATTTCTTTTTTAATGGAGGAAGAGAAAAGAAAGTCCTATTTCCAATCTGGGATTGCAGCCCTATTGGAGGGTTGTTTCCATTTCACTCCTTGACTCACTCCCACCCACCAACGCAACCTAGAAAAGATAAGCTGACTTTGGTTTTCATTTTCTCCCTTCCTTTTTTCCCTTTCCAAAGCCAAATGACTCCAGCCTACCTGCCTTTAGGCCAGAAACCATCTCCAAGCTGCTCCTCAAATCCACCCAACTCACCAATGGACAAATGGCTTCTGGGCTGCCCTTACCACTCTGTGAGGGCCCTTAGTGCAGAGCCTGCCCATGAATTTGCCATGTTTGGACCCATAACATACTCTTAACTTCCTCAAAACCACACACCTTTCCTGACCTCAAGACAATCCTGGGACAAAATTCTTGTCCCTCACCAATCTCCTCAGACAGGGCTTCTTTCTCCTACCCAGGATTCAACCTGACTCAAATGATGGAGCAGGTGCACAATAGACTGATTTGTATTCAATTTAACCAGAGTCTGGGAAAAAATAAAAACTGAAAACTACTAGGGGTGTGTTTGAGAAAAGTCAAGTGTAGCAGTAAAGGAAAAGGGCAGAAAGGCTTCCAGTCACCTGGGATCCCGTCAGTGGCTACAATATTCTTTTCTAAAGGGGAAGCAATCAAACCTGAGCGAAAGTCTTCACTCAACCTCCTCTTTAATCAGATTAATGTTAACAATAATGTCAACTCCTGGCATATGTACAGGGCTTCACTATTTATAAATGGGCTTTCACATCTCTTATTTCATCAGTACCTGCATTTGATTCTGTGGGTTAGACTTACTCAAGGTCCCTTAACCCATTGAATCAAAACTGGAAACTAGGTTTTCTCAAGAATGGAAATCATCAGAGATATAACCCCAAAACAATATACTACCTACATATTTTTTATTGTTGTTGTTGTTGAAGAAGAGATTTTTATGTTATTCAACACTAACTGAATGTATGCAGTTGATTTGTACCTCATTTATTGTATCTATCAAAATGAAATCTTATTCTAAAAAAAAAAAAAAGAAAAAAAGAAACTAGGTTTTCTGGCTCTCAGGCTAGAGTTTTTCCCCTGTACCATAACACTTTTCCATGATGCAGGAAAATATGTAAATAAAAGGGAAACGCGAAACATAGGTATAGTAGGATAATACTAATAGATGCCTTTAAAGAATATTTTTCATTGAATTTGTTGTTTAATATTATGTACATATTTTCTTCTTTTTTTTAGTGGAACTGGGGTTCCTGGAAGCCCTTCTACCTCCGGGCTACACTCCCAGACCTATTTTATACTTTTTTTAAATTTGGAAACAGTCTCTTAAGCCAGCATGGCTGGCTTCGAACCTGTGTGATTCTTCTGTCTCCGCCTCCCAGGCATGGGGATTACAAGTGTGCGCCACCACATCCGCTAGGTACATATTTTCTCACTGAAATTAGGATAGTATATATTTCTGCCTAGATTTAAATAATACAAGCAGTTTTATTTTGTTTACCATTATGGCTGGAAGTTTCTGTCACCTCCCCCCATCATATGCTAAAGCCATAACCCTCCTTGGGATGATACCATCAGATCTTGGGGAGGTAATTAGATTTAGATGAGGTCCTGAGGGCAGGGCCTTCAGGATGGGCCTAATGTCCTTATAAGAAAAAGAAAGATTAAGAAATCTCTCTTTCTCCACCCGTATGCACTGAGGAAAATCTATGGGAGCACCCTTCACGAAGGCAGCTATCTACAAGCCAAGAAACAAGCTTTCTTTAGGAACTGAATCTGCTGGCTCCTCGATCTCAGACTTCTCAGCCTCCAGAGCCATGGGAAACAAATGTTTGTTTTTTAAGCTACTGGATCAGCCGGGAGTGGTGGCCCACGCTTGTAATACCCATGCTTGGGAGGCTGAGACAGGAGGATCGCGCAGGTTCGAAGCCAGCCTCAGCTGGTTTAAGAGACCCTGTTTCCAAATAAAATATTTAAAAATCGGTCTGGGAGTGTATCCCAGAGGTAGAAGGCCCCTGGGTTCCATCCCCAGTACCACCCCAAAAAAATAATAATAATTAAATAAATTAAGCTACTGGATCTATAGCATTTTGTTGTAGCAGCCTGAAAGACATGCACTAATATGCCATATCATTAAACTGCTCATCAATATAAGAGAAACCTTTGCATGTCAAAAGTAAAGTCCATCCTGAATGTATAGTAAATCCATATTTTCTCTCAACATATGTCATAATTTTAAAATTTATATTCCACAAATTATTCCTCTGGAACAGGGTTTCTCAACTTCGGCACTTGGGTCAGATAAGTATTGTCATCAAGGGCTGTCCTGTGCTCTGTAGGGTGCTGAGTAGCATCTCTGGCATCCATGCACTAAATGCCCAGAACACTCCCCTCCCCCTAGTCAGGACAAATATGTGTTTAGATATTTATTGCCAAATGTCACCTGAAAACAAAATTTGTCCCCTGTTGAGAATCAACTTTACAGCCTAATGTGCTCCTGAAGTAACCATATTATTTTCATGTTTTTTTAGAATTCATTTACATTGAGTTTAATTAAGAAATAGCAAGAATGATGTTGTGATTTCAAAACAAAGGCAGTGACATTTTGTGTGCATGTACAAAGAGGATAACATTGAGGGGTGGAGGATGGACCAATTATGATTAGTTTCTTGTGGAGAAGTGAAGGGCATGAATTGCAAGATCCGTTTACTGTATTCTATACTTTTCAATGATCACAATAGAATTTTAAGATCTAGTTTACTTCTTTTTCCTTCTTACAGCTACAACATTTCATTTTGGGAAAAGTATGGGTCCTAACCCTACTTACCTCTGAGAAAAAGGATAACTGTTAAATTGCTATCTGGCTATCTCTGCTTGAGTTTGTAATTTCACTCCAATGGGTTGTATTATAATAGAGGAAAATGAAACAAATAGCATGCAAAAATCAAGCAGTTCTTTACAAACCTGGCAAAAGTTAACATGAATTTTAAAAGCCTATCCATTCCAAGGGGAATACTTTTGAGAATCTTTCCTAAAAATGCCTATTTAACTCATTATGAGTAGCAAAAACAGGACCCAGTGGCTGATTAGAGCCCTGTGTCTATGCCCTATTTCTTCAGGAGGCAAAAGGCTAATGGCAGAGTGACCAAGATATTCAGTTTTGTTTGTTCCATTAAAATTTCATGTTCCACTTACCTTCCGCTGATTGGTACTCACTGTGAAGAACATTCACAAAGGGCCGTGTTCATTGGCTTTCCATCTGCTCATGAGATACTACATCCAAACAGAATACTTTTAATGGTGGACCAGTGACAAATATATAACTGTTTTATGGGTGCACAATTTAATCCATGGTATAGTGTTACAATCATCTGTGTTTTCCTGGTTGTACCACTGCAAACTCTCACATTCCAAGAAACTCCTCTGTTCTGGATAAACCTGGAGAGTTGATCATCATATCTGAGAAATTCAGAATTTTTAACAGACTATGTGTTGAAGTTAATTTTTTAAATGTTTTCCGAGAGTTGGAAAGATAAGGTCAAGAACAGTTCCTAAATCTACTTTTCAAGAAATAAAGTATCTTCACTACAATCTAGTAGCACATGACATTTGTAATATGCATCCAACTAGCCTGTATGGCTTCCGGGTATTTGCTGCTATAATTGTGAAGACAGGCATTTCTAAGGGCAAGAGAACAGTCTGTCTCGGAGCACTCCATTTAAGCAAGTACACACTGCCAACTTGAAACGAAAGAAAGGCCACACTGTATGGGGGGATTCTGCAGTTATCCCCTGCAAATTTAATTCAAACAGGTATTGAGATCTGAAGCATGGAGCTAGCCACAAATTAGAGGGTACTAGGTTTTTAAAGAAAAAAGGAAAGAAATCTGGGCCACAAAGAACTAACTCAAAGTAGCAATACCATTTCATTTGATGTTAATCATTGCATGGCTATGAACATGTTTTGGATGTCTATATTGTGAATAAAATTTCTTGAGATCTTTATTTGAAATATAAATATTATAGTATAAAATTTAAAACAAAATTGTTTTCAAGTGTGTGTGTGTGTGTGTGCAAGAGAGAGAGAGAGAGAGAGAGAGAGAGAGAGAGAGAGAGAGAGAGAGAGGGAGAGAGAGAGAGACAGACACTAGGGAATAAACACAGGGGTATTCTACCTCCAAGCTATACCTTCCAGTCTTTTTTTTTTATTTTTAACTTTGAAACAGGGGTCTCAGTAAGTTGCTGAGAGTCTTGCTATGATGCTGAAGCTGGCCTCAAACCCGTTACCTTCCTGCCTCAGCCTCCCAAGTACGGGGCAAGGTTTGTATCACCATGCCCGGCTGTCAGTGTCACTTATTTTAAAAAAGTAACATGCATGTGTAAAATGTGCAAATCAGTTCTATTCTAATTTTGTTTTAGGAATTATTAGTTATACAACTATCCCATTTAGTGTATCAGTGACACCTGAAGAAATTGCAGTGTTATTTGAATTTAATCCTTCAAAACTGCACCTCTTGAGCCAGGTGTGGTGGCGTATGCTTGTAATCCCAGCATTTGGGAGGCTGAGCCAGGGGGATCTCGGTTCGTGTCCAGCTTCAGTGACTTAGTGAGGCCCTTTGCAACTCAGTAAGACCCTGTTTCAAAATAAAGAATAAAAAGATAGGGCTGGGGGTATAGCTCAGAGGTAGAATGCCCCTGGGTTCTATTCCTAGTACCAAAACAAAAACTAAAACTAAAACAAAACACTGCCCCTCTTTAGAATACTACCATCTTAAAGTGATTTATTCTTAAAATACTGTATATTAGAAAATATCATTTTACTGTTTTCAAGCAACTTAAGATTTTTCTTGGCTCATAAACTGTTTATAACCCACAAAATATTTATTATATGTTTAACACCTACTTTTAGAATGAGCCTAACCATATGTTACATGAGAAAGATTTCTGTAAGAAATCCTTTTATTTGGCCTATTAGGATTCCAAATCAACCTATAAAAAAAATCTCCGAATAAAGTGTTAAACAACAGTAACTTGATTTTCATCTTTTTTCTTTGAATACTGAGGATTGAACCCAGGTCCTCACCCATGAGAGGCAAGCAGGCTACCATTGGACCACATTCCCAACTTATTTATTTTAAGGCAGGATCTTGTTAAATTGTCCAGGCTGGTTTTGAACTTGTACTTCTCCTGCTTCAGCCTGCACACCCCCACCACTGAGATTACAGAAGTGCACCACCATCCCCAAGCCATAACTTGATTCTGTAATGGCGCAGAGACACTTGTCACCAACAGATCATGATAAAACTTAAGAAAATTAATCCAGAGACTGTTAATTGCCAGGTTCTAAGCAAGCTGTTTTGCCACCATAATTGCTATGGTTTAACATATCCAAGCTGGGTATGGAGGCACAGGCTTGCAATCTCAGTATTTGGGAGGCTGAGACAGGAGGATCACAGCCAGCCTCATTAACTTAGTGAGACCCTTTGCAACTTAGTGAAACCCTGTTTCAAAATAAAGAATAAAAATAGGACTGAGGGTATAGCTTAGAGATAGAATACCCCAGAGTATAATCCCCAGTAAGACAAATTAAAAAATAACAAAAATAACATATGCATTATACAAGGATATGAATAAAGCAAATACAAAATTTAAGGAAATTCTGAGTCATGATTGAAATTGAAATACTGCTTTTCAATTTTTAAGGGTTCATTGGCATCTGCCAATAGTTCAAGATACAGATATAAATCTTGAGAGTCATCAAAATAAATTTTACCCTGTTTGTTACTTCTTCTTCCCTGGGAGGAGCCCATTTTAAATGTAAAAGCCTCCAAATAAAGGCTTCGAATTTAAGGTAGTATTACAATCTCTTTTTAGCCATGTAACTGAAGGATTGTCATATACAAGTCCATGTCTTATTTTTGGTTTTTTTTTGGTTTTTTTTTTTTTTTTGGTGGTACTGGGGTTCCTGGAAGCCCTTCTTCCTCCGGGCTACACTCCCAGACCTATTTTATATTTTTGAAACAGGGTCTCTTACGCCAGCGCGGCTGGCTTCGAACCTGCGTGATCCTCCTGTCTCCGCCTCCCAAGCATGGGGATTACAAGCGTGCGCCACCACGCCCGGCCAAGTCCATGTCTTATTTTAACATCTACAGGTTAATCCTGGAAGACAGTTTATTCTGGAGATTAGTGTATTTTGTTAAGCACTAGTGTCCACCTATAGACATATCTAATGACCATATTTTGTTTCTTATCTCTCAGATCCTAGTTAATAAAATATTTTAAACATAAAAGTGTCGAGGGCATTTAATATACCACTGGTTTGAATTAATTGCAATACATACTACAGAAAAAAGTGGCCTATAGCCAATAGGTGAGCTAGAAAGCAATGAAAGCAAAAGTAACTGAAGTTGAAGGTACACACACACACACACACACACACACACACAGCACCTTAAAAAATGTGCATCAAGCCAGGTGTGGTGGCGCACGCTTGTAATCCCCGCGCTTGGGAGGCGGAGACAGGAGGGCCTCCCTGGCTTAAGAGATGCTATTTCCAAATTTAAAAAATATATATAAAATAGGTCTGGGAGTATAGCCCGGCAGTAGAAGGGCTTCCAGGAACCCCAGTACCACCAAAAAAAAAAAAAAAAAAAAAATTGCATCAAGCCTGGCATGGTGGCACGCTTGTAATCCCAGCATTTGGGAGGCTGAGACAGGAAGATTTGGGTTCACAGACAGCCTCAGCAACTTAGGCCCTTTTCAACTTAGTGAGACCCTGTTTCAAAATAAAGAATAAAAAATAGGGCTGAGGGGTGTAGCTCAGAGATAGAATGCCCCTGGGTTCCATCCCCAGTACCGAAAAAAAAAAAAAAAAAATGTATCGAGGTTGAAGCATGATATCAAGAAAAGTGACCTGAAACCACCCAAGTCCTGAAATGGCTTGCAGTTTAGTCATGGTTTTTAACTGGCCACCAACTCTTCACTGTGGAGACAAAAGAACCAGGATTGCAAACTCAACTCAGGCTGAGAAGTCTGATCCAGCTCTTTTGTATATGTTTGACACTGCATAGCTCTGAGATGAAATGACTGTCTCCACAAAGTTTAAAAAAATTTAAGAGCATCAGAAGATTTTCATATTATATATACATTTTCTCCAAAAGCTAAACCAAGGACTCTGTGAAGGGGAAATTTGACTCCCCAATTAATAGCAGATTAAATAAGAGGACAAATTAAATAATTTGAAAAATAAGTTTGTCATGCAAACAGCATGTCAATAGGACTGTATCTCTAGTAGCTTTATGGGTTTCCAGGGAAGTCCTCTTTTGCCATCTGTATTAAAAGAAACAACAAAAATAGACACACTGGCTTTCTACATGTCATATAATTTAAAATAGATTTCTAAAAGTAAAGCCTGGTGGTGATTTAAGACTGTCTTCTGAAGCTACTTAAATTCAGCATAAGTTTCTGTATCAGATTTACATTTACAACATTTTAAAGACACCCACAGTTAAGACTGTTTAACATTTATTCTCTGGATAGACTAATGGTCTTAAAATGTTGTTTTCCTAAAATTATGTCATTTAACTACCTAATAAGAAGACATGTTTCTATTTGGCCAAAAAATTATTGTGTGTGTGTCCATATAATAAAACCTTCTCAGATATTTATTGTAGTATATAAAAATAACAAAAAAGATCAAAATTACATCTTCCTTAAAATCCAATGCTATATATTTTCAATTAGATTTAACTTTTTCATTTGTCTTGAAATGATGATGATGACTTATAATTGCCTCATAACCATGAAAGTAACTCTATTGCATCAGTGATCTTCATTTTAGCTTATTTTATTAAAAAATACTTTCATTGGAAATGTAATAAAGATATTTTTATCTAAAGGTATTTAAAGTTTTCCATCTGAGATTTTCCATTTCTCATAATATTTTTCCACATTCTTTAAAGGAGCATTAAATTGTGCATTTCTATTTTTAAAAATTAATGTACATATACTTATGTGCATATGTATATGATATGTGTACACACACATATAAATTCTGTAGATGTGCTAGAAAATTCCTCTGAAGATTTCTTGAACAATATAAAAATGGAGTCTTCAGAAGCAAATAACAAAACAGACTTATTACCCCAACTGCTGTTTTAAAATGCTATAAACACATAGTCAATAACCATTTATTGATTGCCTATTTACGGTTTTGAAATATCCAAGGTTAGGAAAGAGATAAGACAATACCTCATAAAAAACACACAAAGGTGATGGTTTAAAAATAAACTTCCATGATATAAAAGGTCATGTAAATTTACCCCTTGGAATAAAAAAGCTTTAATGTTAAAATTAGAGTTATCTTTTAATAATCTTTGAATAAGCAAGTAATTTGCAGACTTCTATGTTTTACTGTCATGAAAACAGATCTTTTCTTGGGACTTCACAAATGTCAATCACAACAATGCAAATAGTGTTATTCTTTGGAAGGACTGGCTGAAGGTTTAAGGATACACTTGTTCACTGAATTCCTAAATTCTTATATTGTTGGATTGGCTATGAGACACTATAAAATGTAAAGACAGTTCAGACAGTTCAAGCTCTATTATTCTCAGGCACAAAAACCATATACTTTTGTACAAAACTTTGATTTTTTATTTGCGAAATTAAAAATATGGTATTTCATATATATAAACTTCTATTCCTCTATAAATATAGATGACTTTGTGATAGTGAACAGAATAAATGCATACCAAATTCAAAGACCAATGTCATTTTAGGGCATGACAGACATAGATAAATTTAGATCCTAGGTACTGGCATTTTGATAAACTCTTAAAGTTCAAAACAATACAATCAGGAGGACTGCTTTTCTCCTCTTCTCCACAGAGAACTAAAGTGAATATTTTAAAATGGCTTTGGAAGATTTACATTTGACACTTCTTGTAAATCCCAAAAGGAGCATACAAGATTGAATGCAGTAGACTGCACACATTTTTCCTTTAGCATGCATGCCCATATTTTTGTTTGTCTCTTTCAGGAGCGAACCCCATCCATTATTCCACCTCTTTTATCTCCTGAAATAAGACCAGATTATTATTAGTGGTGCGGATTGTTCCTCCTTCAGAATGTGTTGCTGAATAAAAATAATAATAAAATAATAATAATAATATGTTAAAAGTGTACAGCTTTTACATTTTAAAGTTTCTGATATATGTCTAATTATTATTTGATTAAAATAAGAAAATAGCACTACATTTGGAGGAAGTCCATGACACTGAAATCTCTTTCAAGTTTTCCTCTGTGTTCTACTGTCCTGTTAAGGAAGGGGAAGATAACTCCTATCCAAAGCTTTCCAGGGGACCTCAGTGTTCCTTTTTACAATAGGGTAAAATCTAAATGCAGGTTGCCTCACTGTCAAAGGCAGGTTCTGAGGCATCCGTATGCAATTAGAATTAACATTTTGTATCCCTCCCCAGCCTCTCCCGACCCACACAAAGCTTAGTGCCTCTTCCCAAATTGAAGTAACCACATCTTTCCATGACGCTGGCCAAACCCACACCAGGTTTTGAGACACTAGAAAATGAAATGAGCTCATCCACCAAAAATTAGACTTTAAGAAGTTTGGCACTGTTTACCTCGCTCACCCTCTAACAAATGTAAGTGGTAGAGGAGGGTGGTGGAAGGCTGGGGCTGCCAGCGCCCACACCCGTGGGTTCCCATAATGTTGGGGAAAGATTCTGAAAAATTGAGCTTCAGAAAGCAAAAACTGCCTCTGAACAGGGGAAGAACTGGAATGGGCTGGGGTCCCACCTCCGGATATGGAAGCTTTGTGGAGTTCCGTACCTTTTAGAGTCCCTACCTCAAGCAAGGAAAGGAAGGGAGGGGCAGGAGGAGGCGGGAAGTGACCCCGCCGCACCCCGCAGGGCCAGACTGGCCCCGGGAGCTGGTGCCCCCGCAGGCCGGGGAGGGGCGCCGAAGGGTGAGCTGTAGCGCTTGGCCCGTGCCCTCCGACTCTGCCTCCTCTGCAAGTCCTCCGAAAAGGGCAGGAGAGAAAAGCCTCAAATGGTTAACCCGCCCTAAATAATTAAAAAATTTAAAAGGAAAAACGCGTGATCGGTAGTCTTTAAATACAAATATACTTACAAAAATCTTACACAGGCTATTTACAATCATAAAAGCGTTACAGTCCTGGTACCATGGGTCGGTCCACACCCCTCTGGCAGTCAGGCCCTCTGTGTTCTTTTGCTCCGGGGACGGGACAAGCTTTTGCAGGCGCTGTGCTGTTACAGGAGGCAGCGAAAGTGTCTAGTGAGGGCGCCTTGAGCACCCAGGCTGGGCGCGGGCTCCAGGGGACCAGCGTTTGAAGGGTGGCTGAGACAGGCCTGGGGCTGGGAATGGGCTGAGAGTCCCGGGTCTCAGACGGTGGTCTCTCCCTGCTTGCTGTTGGTGAGCCTCGTGTAGAACTTCCTCCAGGAGTTGAGTGTCTTGCCGGACCAGATCCAGAAGCCCGACGTGATGCCCACGATCAGCGTCATAAGGTATTTGATCATGAAGACTGTGAAGTCGGGGCTCATGGGCGGGTGTGGCGGGGCGCCTCCGCCGCCCTGGAGGTGCGGGCAGGGGATGGCATAGCTCTTGCAGCTCTGGGCCACCCAGCTGCGTTCCCACTGGTCCCGGAAGGCCTGCTCGTAGAAGTAGCAGGCGATGACGATGGTGGCGGGCACCGTGTAGAGCACGCTGAACACCCCGATGCGCACCATGAGCTTCTCCAGCTTCTCCGTCTTGGTGCCGTCGTGCTTCATGATGGTGCGGATGCGGAAGAGCGACACGAAGCCGGCCAGCAGGAAGGACGTGCCGATGAACAGGTACACGAAGAGGGGCGCCAGCACGAAGCCCCGCAGCGCGTCCACGTTGTTCAGCCCCACAAAGCACACTCCGCTCAGCACGTCGCCGTCCACCTGGCCCAGGGCCAGGATGGTGATGGTCTTGATGGCCGGCACGGCCCAGGCGGCCAGGTGAAAATACTGCGAGTTGGCCTCGATGGCCTCGTGGCCCCACTTCATGCCGGCCGCCAGGAACCAGGTGAGGGACAGGATCACCCACCAGATGGAGCTGGCCATGCTGAAGAAGTAGAGCATCATGAAGAGGATGGTGCAGCCCTCCTTCTTGGTGCCCTGCGCCACCGTGCGCGCCCCGTCCTCGGTGAACTTGTCATTACACACCACCCGGTCCTCCAGCAGGAAGCCCGCGATGTAGGCCACCGCCACCGCGGTGTAACAGCCCGACAGGAAGATGATGGGCCGCTCGGGGTAGCTGAAGCGCCTCATGTCCACCAGGTACGTGAGCACCGTGAAGAGGGTGGAGGCGCAGCACAGCACCGACCAGATGCCGATCCAGGTGCGCGAGAAGCGCAGCTCCTCCGGCCCGAAGTACATGAGCCCGTACACCTTGGTGGGCTCGCAGGGCGCCCCGCAGTCCTTCTCCCCCAGGAAGTGGTAGTTGAGGTAGGAGGGCACCTTGAGGGCGCGCGGGCAGGAGAATTTGCCTCGCTCGGAGGAGCCGGCGCCCCCCGGGTAGCTGCCGCGCGGCCCTCCGCCGCCGTGCTGGGGGTTGCTGGTCCAGAACTCGGGCAGCAGCGAGGGCGTCGGGGTGCCTTTGTCGGACGTGTTCTGGCCCACGCACAGCTCCCCAGCGCCGTGCACCGGGAACTTCTCGCACTTCAGAGTGTCTGGCCACTGGAAGCCGAACTTGTTCATGAGCGCCTCGCAGCCCTGGCGCGCGCGCTCGCACAGGGAGCGGCAGGGCGGCAGCGCCTGCTCCAGCACCGTGCACACGGGCGCGTACATGGAGCACAGGAAGAACTTGAGCTCCGCCGAGCACTGCACCTTCACCAGCGGGTAGAACTGGTGCACCTCGAGGCCCGCGTCCTCCTGGTTCGTGTGGCCCAGCAGGTTGGGCATGATGGTCTGGTTGTACGCGATGTCCGTGCACAGCGGGATGGAGATGGGCTGGCAGTAGCCGTGGTCCGGGATGGAGATGCCCCGCTCGCCGTTGTACTGCTGCCCGCCCTGCTGCGGCTGGGGCGGCGGGGGCGGCGGCGGCGGGGGCTGCTGCCCCGGCCCGGGCCCCTGGCCCGCCGCCTGCGCTCGGACCCCCAGCAGCAGCGGAGCCTCCAGCAGGCAGAGCAGCAGCAGCAGCCGGCGCGCCCGGCGCCCGGGGTCGGCTGGGGGCCGGCGGCGTCCGCCCGCGCCCCCGCCGCCCTCCCGCGCCCGCCCGGCCCGGGGCGCCCGGGCGCAAAGTTCCCAGCTCGCGCTGCCGCCGGCGGCCCGGGACTTCCTAGGCGCCTCCTCCTCAGCCATACTTTCTCGGCTCCCTCCTCGGCGCCGCTCGGCCGGGGCTGGCAGTGGCACGGCCGGCGGCGGCTCCCGCCGCGTCCCGGGAGGTCTCCTCCCCGCCGGCGCGCTCCGCCCGCTCCCTGCGCTTCTGCTCCGCGTCCCGCAGCCGCCGCCGCCGCCGCAGAAACTTGGGGCTCATGAAGCGCGGGCGGCCGGGAGCCCGGGTGGCTCGGGCGCGCGGGTCGCGTCCCGCCTTCCTGGCCCTGGGCTCGCCGGCTCCCGGCTGGCGGCGCCGCGCTAGTGGCTGCGGCCCCGTGGAGCGCGCAACTCTCCGCAGCCCAGCGGCCTAGGCTCCCCGCGGCGCCTCCGCCTCCTTCTCCGCCGCCGCCTGACCATTTGTGTCAATCCCTCAACTCGCTCCCTCTCCTCTCCCTCGCGCGCCCTCGGACCGGTTTCCAGGCGCCCCGCAGTCTGTCTTTCACCAAGAGGGAGGAGCCTTGAAACCGACGCGGAACTGGAGACTCAGGGACCGTCGCCCAATCGCGGCACCCGCTTCCCGGCGCAAAGGGAGCCAGCCGCCTACTTGCCCGAGCAAACGCCGGCGGCTGGCGGGAGGAGGAGGAGGAGGAGGCGCTGGGAGGAGGAGGAGGAGGAGGAGGAGGAGGAGGAGGAGGAGGAGGAGGAGGAGGAGGAGGAGGAGGAGGAGGAGGAGGAGGAGGAGGAGGAGGAGGAGGAGGAGGAGGAGGCGGCGGCGCTGGGAGGAGGAGGAAGTGGTGGTGGCCGAGGCACCGCTGAGGCACAAAGAGTAGGTTTGCCAAGAAAGCGGGACAGGCTTGGTTGCTTTTGCTTTTGCGGAAGAAAGGGCGAGGATAAGGAGGAGAATGGTCCCATATGCTGCCGGAGATAATGACTAAGAGTTGGCGGTCGGCGGGATTTAGCTTTTCTTTTATCCGTTTTCGTGTTTAAAAATCCTGCTCTTAATGCTGGTTACAAGCAGCCACACCGAGTGATGAGATAGAACGCTTGCCCCCTACTTAAGGAGAGCACAGGTTTCTTTGAGTGTGTGTGTGTGTGTGTGTGTGTGTGTGTGTGTGTGTGTGTGTGTGTGTGTGTGTGTAGGTTTGTTAAAATATTACTCCAATAAATTGTAAAGCTCTCGGGCTGGGCTTGGCGGGCTTTGGACACGCCATTTCCCCGGAGGAGAAGTTCACAGGATCGCTGTCAAATGGAGAACAACAACAACAAAACACAAACTTTGATGGAATTTTAAAAGTAAAGCCAGATGCGTCTTCTGCTCCTGTCATTCCTTTTGAAGTCGACTTCTTTTTTTTTTTTTTCCTTTTCTTTAATCAAGTTAGAAACAGAAGCAAAGGGAAACTAACCATTAAATTTTTAGAGAGAACTTGAGAACTGGACGACAGAGCAGTGGGGGCTCCTGTTAGAGACCCCCAGAGGTGGCGGGGGCTGGAGCTGTGCTGGCTGGCAGCCTGGGCCCCGGGGGGGGGGGGGGCTTCCCGGAGCCTTCCTCAGTCAAAGCCCCCTGAGCTCTGATGGGGACTCCTGGGACCTGGGTCTTTTAGGTTTCAGAGGCTGAGCTGCAGCCTGATCTTTCACTGATACAGAGAACTGGAGTTTAAAAACAAAACAAACAAACACAAAAAGGAGTCTGGAAGCAAAAAACAAACCGCAATTCCCCCTCCTAATCCCAAAACAACACTGTGTATCTCAGCAGACACATACTCTTGTTGTCTTCCTTGTAAGATCATTTTAAATGATGGCCTGACTCTGTGACTCAGTTTTTTTCAATAAAGTGCCATTGTGGTGTTCATTCTAATAAGGATTTTTTTAGCCTTTGATTAGACTTTTTTCTCAGGATACTTTTCTCCAATGATTTTCTATCATTTGTTTTTACATTTGTTTAGTGGATACTTACCAAGCACCTATCATGCTGGAAGCACTGTCTGAGGAGGTAGGTAGGGTACAAAGATGGAGGAGGCATGGACCCACCATACAGGAGGGCATAACACAAGTGGATGCAGAAATGTAGATCAGCACTCACAATGTCCACCCCAAAGCTGAGGGGCACTGCGCTGGGGAAGCAACTGGCTTGGTGGCAGGAGGCAGGAGGGCTCTGAGGACAGGTAGGTATGACAGGCAAAAGACAGATGCCTAAAAACGCTTAAATTGCTGGAGGGGACAGGAAAGGTGAGTGTGCCTGGGGCATGATGGGGGAGGCAGGGGAAGAGATTTTTAGTCTATACTAAAAATAAGAATCAAGTTATGTAGAAAGTAGGGAGATAGTGAAGGTCACCTTCACCCACCCACCCCTATAAGCAGAGAGTGGCTCCAGGATGATTGTGAAGCAGGGAGCCTGGGGCTGGCTGTCCCTGGGGAGTGTTGACATTCCTTTACAGGGGAAGGATGGAGATTTCTTTTGCATATACTAACAGGGCAACAAATTTCATCACCATGAATGCTGAGAAATGGGAAGTCATATCTTTACCTGTTACAGAAATGGCATCTATTTGTCTCAGATGCATGTTACTATTTATCAGATATTCATAGAGGCAGTAAAGGTACCAAATTCATTTGTCTTAAAGAATTTCTGATTTCTAGTAGTATTTTTTTTTTAAGCAGCAGTTACTAAAAGCACAATAGAGACCCTATGTGAATGCTCATGTGTGTGTGTATGGGCACACATGGGTGTGTTGGCTATAACTCATGACACATTTTGATCTGGATAAGGTTGGGACGCCCACCTGCTCCCTGAGGTCCTTTGAGTACTCACAGTCAGTAACTGTCCACTTTATCCTCCAGCACCTGGCCCACAGGCTCCCTGGGATATTTTCCCACTCACCTTTCACTCTGATGTTCCTTGGTCTGGGACAGTATGCTATGCTTAGGCACCTCACCAAGCCGTCTCCCTCTGTCACTCCTCTCTTGTAAAGATGTATCTGCCCTGTGTGGTGAAAAGTGAACACGTTCTGCTGCATTCATTACTGGGCCGTGTGTCAAGTGGGTTCAGCATCCATCCCCACCAGCATCCCAAATCCTTCCCCGTCTTTCCTAAGGGTGTAGAACCCAGTGAATCTGGAAGGCAGTTCGGGTTTGTTTCTCAGAGTAACTCTCTTGTTTCAAAAGTTACTCTGATGGAATTCTTTAGTTTTTTTTATCTTCCACCTTTTGGGGAAGCTTATTAGGGAAGAGACTCAAGTGCCGCTGAAGTTAGAAGAAGAAAAATGGAGGGGAGCAGGGAGAGTGTCGTTCATATCCAATCACGGAACTGGATAAGTCAACTGTTTGGCTTGACTTTCATTAGATGCTTATTTTAATTCTCTCTAGACTTCCGGGAAGATGGCGACCGAGAAAAGCGGGGCTTAAGAGTCCCGCTAACAACCAATCTCCATTACCACAAAAAGAGCGCCTTTCATAGCCAGAAAACACCATCACCAGAAAAACAAAAAAACCACCAGGCTCCAGAGAGAAAGCGGACTGAGAACAGAGCTCAGGGCCACAGAGGAGACACACGTGCCCGAGGACGCGGCAGCAGCGCCATACTGCCGGCGGCAGCGGCGAACTCAGCGGACGGCTACAGCAAGCCGAGGTGAGCCGATGCGGAACAGCCAGGCGGGATCTTTCGGCGCAGACAGCATTTAAAGCTCCCAGTGGCTGAGCTCAGCACACGCTGCAGGGATTCAGAGTGGAAATCAAAACCAGAGAAGAAAAAATACGCCAGCCTCATGGCCGAGGGCGTGGCAGAGGCGCCATATTGCCACCAGCGGCGGCAGCAGCAGTGAATTCACCGAGTCCAGTACAACTACATCTACGTACTCAAGAACAGTGAGTCAAATTGCGGGCCACAGAGGAGAAATCCCAGTATTGTGCCTCCTGGGACTTGACCCAGTGAGGGAGTGGTGGTGGCAGAGATATCACACCATAGGAGAGCGTGCAACCTGGCACCCCCCATAGTTTAAAGCAGCCTCTATCGACTCCTTGGGTCGGAGACTCTGTGATACAACCCAGTAAAGGAGTAGTAGGGTCTGAGATAATACAGACTCGAGATCCAGAGCACCTTAAGTGAAGCCATAGTGACCCAAGGGAAGAACCCAGAGAAGGCACAAACTTCCTAAATCATGGGAAAGAGGAATAACACTGAAGTAATGAATGTGCACAACCCCACAACATCAGAACCTGATAAAACAGAAAATCAGAGATTTCTAGAAGATCAAATCAGGAAAATAACTGTAGAAATAATAGAGGTGCTTCGAAAAGAACTCAGAGAGAGCCAAAAAGAGATAAAGGATGCAATTAATGAAGTAAAGGCCTCAATTCAAAGCACAAACAACCGATTAGACCACATGGAGAACAGAATCTCGCTCTTAGAAGATGAGCAATCCAAAAATGAATGCATAGTTTCTAATCTAGAAAAAGATATCCAACAGCAGGAATCTGACATTGAAGAAATATGGGCCCATCTTAAGAGAGCTAACGTAAGAATAATTGGAATAGAGGAGGGAAAAGAAAGTGATACCAAAGGGATCAACAATCTCTTCAAGGAAGTAATAGCAGAAAATTTTCCAAATATAGAGCAAGAGGTTGATACACAGATCCAGGAAACTTATAGAACTCCCTTTAGACAGGATCCGAGAAGAGGATCCCCACGCCATATAATTGTCAAAATGACCAATGTGGAAGCCAAGCAGAGAATCTTAAAGGCAACAAAAACAAAGGGCCAAGTGACATTCAGAGGCAAACCAATTAGAATCACTCCAGACTTCCCAAACCAAGTCATGAGAGCCAGAAGGGCTTGGAGTAACATATTCCAAACTCTGAAAGAAAACAACTTCCAGCCAAAAATTTCCTATCCAGCAAAACTTTCTATCAAATTAGATGGAGAAATAAGAAGCTTCCATGACAAACAGAAACTGAAGGAATTTATGTCTTCAAAACCAGCGCTAGAGAAAATACTCAAAGAGATTAACTACAAAGAAGAAATAGGTAACACTCACCAGAACCAGAGAAACAAGAGTTTCCATCCAACAGACAACTAAGATTGGTTATCTGTGGAGATTCATTATTTATGTTAGTCTTTTACCTATCTCTAAATTGTATTGTTTGCCTTTATTGTTGTTAATTTTTAGGATTTCTAGTTGGAATATTAATATACCTTCAGATATAGCATTTGGAAATATTTTATCCCATTCTATTAGTAACTCAACTCTGTTTACATTGTCTTTGGATATACAATATTTTCTTTTATTTTTTAGGGAGTTTGTATATTCTTCTGTTGCCTGTGCCATTGAAATCATATCCAAGAAATCACTGCCAATTTCAATGTTGTGAGGTTTTATGACCCAGATTTTCTCCTAAAAGTTTATAGTCTTAAGATTTATATTTAGGTCTTTTATCTAGTTTGAGTTAATACTTGTATGTGGGATTAGGTAAGGGTCCAATTTTATTCTTTTCCATGTAATTATTATTTTTCAACAATATTTAGTTAAAAGATTATTATTTCTACCACCAAATCTTCGTGGAAACCTTGTCAAAAATAACTTGACAATATAGGGAAGAAGTTAGCTCTAGGCTTGTATTTAACTCCAATGGTCTATATATCTGCCTTTAGAACAGTACTACACTGTTTCAATTATTGTAGCTTTATATGGTTTGAAATCAGAAAATATACATCTTCTAGCTTTGTTTTTGCTTCGAGATTGTTTTGGGTATCTAGAGTCCATATTCCATATCAGGATAGATTTTTTTCTGAAAAATAAATATATGATAGTTTCACCTAAAAAAAAGAAAAAAATATTCTCTGGTAAGAAAGAAAGCAAAAAGAAATATTGAAATGTTATCTTTAAGTCATCAAAAGCTTGGTATCAGACAAATGAAACTGTTATGTGAGATTATCATTTTTAATTTTGGATAAATTGCTATAATACTAGATGTCAACCACTAAGCCAAGCATGGGAGGGAGGGATGGGGAGAGAATGGGGTGGGGATCGGGTGGGGGCTGACTGGGCGATGTGTGCATGTATGTCTACAAAAGTTTGTATCCCACTATGATGTATGAATACAGTGCACCAATAAAATAAAATTAAAAAAAAATTCTCTCTATATTCTTTTGAGTAACTATAGTTTTATATATATATATATATATATATATATATATATATATATATATATATATATACACACATATATAATTTTTTTGGTGGTACTGGGGATGGAACTCTTCTACCTCCAGGCTATACTTCCAGACCATTTTATATTTTTAATTTGGAAACAGGACTTCGAACCTGTGTGATCCTCCTGTGTCTGCTTCCCAGCATTCTTTTTATATTTTTAATGTCAGTTTAACGTAGAAGTTCTTCCCCAGTAGATTGTATAAGAACTTGTAAATTTAAAAAAAATCATTTTCTGACAGTTGCTTTCTAAGGATAAAATAAAAAATTAAACTCCATTTTTAATTTATTTGTTATACCAATACAATATTTCATTCAGTAAGCCTATATTATACAGCAAAAGCTATTAAAATCTAAAGTAGTTCAGAGTTGCAACTGAGAACAACCTGTGCCATAGAAGAAGGAGACATCTAGGGGAAGTAAAGACAGTAGTGAGTTAACAGTATATTAGAGGGGAGATGTGAGAAGCATATTTTATTTATAGTTTAAATATATTGTTTTCTTAGGCTATAGATAAAAATTACTAAATAAGTATGAACCGTTATGAACTTGGTAATAAAAATATTTCAAGTAAGTCAATCTAACCAATAAGCATAACCTCATTCCCTCTTGATATTGGGCTGTCAGCATTAGGTTTGGTCACATTTTCTTTTATCAGTGATCTCATCTTATCAGTTCTTTCTCAAATCTTCTGCAGTTTCTCCAGACTGCTTATGTCCATTGAATGTGGGTAATTAGCAAGGATAGAGATCCAGCTCCAATTACAGCTGAGTATGTGCAGACACACAAGCAGTTGGCTGAATGCTCCAAATGCAACCTGAGTCCTTTGGTTTCTAACGGAGATATTTTGTTTTTGGCTTGTGGGTGACAAGTGTTAATTGTTTGTATTGGATAACTGTTTATAGCATGGGTTAAGACCATATTTTTGAGAACTTACCATGTGAACTTGGACTTGATTGGTATTATATATGCTTATTATATTATATTATATATGTATTATATATGTTTACATTGTGTTGCTCTAATTGTACTTTGGTGGGTACTAGTCATTACCCCTTTTTGATAGATAAAAAAAAAAAATCCAAGCCTCAAAGCAGTTAAATAATTTATTTAATGTCCTAGAGTCTGTAAGTGCCCAAGTAGGTCTTGTATCTATCTAACCAAAGTCCTTGGACTTTCACTGAGTGACACTAAGTGAACACGTCCACTCCTAAAAATTGTAGAAGACAATGTGCTTTATGGATGCACATGATGGTGATTCCTGAGCACTGAACATATTTTCTGTACCAGGATATATGTGGGAGGACTATAAACGCTGGTATTCACAGATATGTTAGAGGTGCATTTTCTAAATTCTGTTTTATGAAATATGATACCTTCCCCAAGGATGTCCCATAAAATAAATTTGTTCAAAGAAGTTTGAAAAACAACAGTAACATGTTCTATGTACTTACTGGAGATTCATGTCAGCCCAACAAAGTCTCTGAGAAATATTGAGACAAAGAACCATTTAAAAACTTTGCCTAGCTGGGCATAGTGGCGCACACTTGTAATCCCAGCATTTGGGAGGCTGAGGCCGGAGGATAGAGGTTCGCGGATAGCCTCAGCCTACTTAGTGAGGCCCTCTGCAACTCAGTGAGACTCTGTTTCAAAATAAAGAATACAAAATTGGGCAGGGAATGTAGCTTGGAGGTCAAATGCCTCCGGGTCTGGGTTCCATCCCCAGACCCGAAAAAAAACCCCAAAAACCACTTTGGCTAATCTAGTATTACACACACACACACACACACACCACCTAGTATATCAATACTTTGCTTGATACCAATGCTCTGTGGAATACAGTTAGAGAGATTCTGGATTAAACCTAATGTTTTTGGAATTATACTTTGTATGGCTGGACTCTCACCTCTGTATATCACTTTGGTATGTTAGGATCACAAAATAAAAACTTGGTTTATTGTGCTTTGAGTTCCTGACTCTTCTTGAATTTCTAGGAAAGGGCTCTTGATTGGTTAGAGAGCTGATAGTAGTAGAGAAATCTCAAACTCTTCTATTCCCTTCTTGTAGGTAGCATTACCAGGAGTCTGTTATCATTTTCCTAGAGATGTATAAACTCAACTCTGCCTATGCTTTCAACATAAATCTCTACTTCATTTGTTTTTTAATTTCCAGCCCAGAAACTTCTGCATAGGTAAATTCTTATCTACCCAAACAACTGTGTTCTTTTATAATATATGTAAAATATATAAATGTGTATATATGTGTGTGTATATATCTCTACATATATATGTGTATTTTTCTTTCTTTCTTTCTTTCTTTCTTTCTTTCTTTCTTTCTTTTCTTTTTTTTTTTTTTTTGGTGGTACTGGGGTAGAACTCCGAGTCTTTCTACCTCCAGGCTATACTCCCAGACCTATTTTATACTTTATTTGGAAACAGGGTCTCACTAAGTTGCTGAGAGCCTCACTAAGTAGCTGAGGCTGGCTTCGAACCTATGTGATCCTCCTGTCTCAGCCTCCCAAGCGCAGGGATTACAAGCGTGCGCCACCACGCCCGGCTATATATGTGTATTTTTCTAACTTTCCCTAAAATAATGTATCAAAAGAAATTGTCAAGTACCACATGTTCTTTCTCACATGTGGAAGTGGAAAAAAAAAAAAAAAAGCCAACCTTAGCCGGGTGTGGTGGCGCACGCTTGTAATCCCAGCATTTGGGAGGCTAAGACAGGAGGATCGCGGTTCACAGACAGCCTCAGCTACTTAGTGAGGGAGGCCCTTTGCAACTCAATGAGACTCTTTTTCAAAATAAAGAATAAAAAATAGGGCTGAGGGTGTAGCTCAGAGGTAGAATGCCCCTGGGTTCTATCCCCAGTACTGGAAAAAAAAAAAAAAAAAAAGCCAACCTGAATGTAGAACAGCAATTACTAGAGATTGGGAAGTGTGGGACAATATGACAATATGGATGAGGTGGATAAAGGGAGGCTGAATTGCTTCAGTGGATGCTGTATGTGTGTCTACTGAAACATCACTCTGACCCCCACTAATATATATAGTTAATGCATGTCAATAAAAATATTGATATAATTAATATGCATAGCTAATACAAGTCAATAAAAATAAAAGTCTGATTATCTTGACTTTTATCTTCTAAGGCACTGATAGCTGATTCATATTATGGTCCTAAACTAACTTATCACTTCAGAATCAGCCATAATTTGTTATAATTTACATTTTAAACATGGTAATACTTTAAGAAATAATACAAATGGGTATATTCAGTAAGTCTAAACATGAATCATTAATTACTTATACACAAATTTCAGAAAATAATTTTTAAAAAGGATGAAAGAAATTTTAACCAACAAGGTATATAAAAATAATCACCCCCAATATTCTTGTAATTCAAAATTAAACTATAAAAGATTTTGCTAAATGCATTACTCTGTTTATCAAAAAACACCATCTATAAATAAAATCTCCTGACTGTTTTAATTAGTTCTGTTGTCTTTGTGCAACTGGAAGTTGTGTATACTATCTGGAAATACTTTTGCAGAATGTACAGATACTTGTATTGGGTTTAGAATATAGTCCTTCTGTGAAGCTTTGGCAAAAAAAAAAAAAAATGTAGATGAGCCCTTGTAAATTAAAACCTTATGCCTCCTGTGCTTAAAGGGGCCTTTCTGAGTGCTAAGATGTGGGGAGCTGAGTTTGCAAACATTTTGGTTCAGAAAGAATATTTTAGGAGAATGAGTTAAACTTGTGCTTCAATAAGTGCGCATTTTGTGCTCTCTTCTGGAAGACTTGACATTTTGCATTTTATGGTGGGGGAGGGGGTAAATAATGTTATACATCTTTTAAAGTTATAGTCTGAGAAAATTGTTTTATTTTTCTTTTTTTCTTTCTTTAACCTGAAATCCCCTAGTTGAAGGTAAACAGGAAGTCAATCCAGTTTCTAAGGTGTTGGTACAAATTCTTACAATAACATTCTTCAGAATTATGATTAAGAGCAAATGGATTATGTGCCCCGGGCACGTTCATATTTTTTTGGCCAGGGTAAAGAAAAGCACTAAGCTTTTTGTGCTTTATTAGAAACCTAAGACTGAAGATACCCTAGTACAAAAAGGGAAGGAGGGAGGGAGAGAGAGAGACAGAGACAGAGACAGAGAGAAAGAGACGGAATGAATTCTTTCCTATGAAAGAAGCCATCAGACCATATTACTTGACTTAGTCTTCTAATGCAGGAAGCAGGATGATCACCCTCATTCAAGATGCAGAAATGGAGCCTTAAGAAGCTGCCTTGCCTGTCAGAGGGAACACAAAGAATTGCATTGCCACATGCCTTACCACACAGCTGCATGCCAAAGAAAATAAATACATCCCATGGCTTTTGTAACCTAATTAAGGAAGTTCATTAGGATATACAGAATCCTCCCAAGAACCCAGCTCTAACACAGTCATTTGAGTCTTTTGGTCAAGACTATATCAAACATCATAAGAGTAATGTCAGAAGGCTATTTTTTATACTTAATTGTGATTTTTAAAAAACAGGTTGCAATGATGAGTGAATTTTGGTTCATCAAAGTGTGTGTCTGTAAAGAGGTAAAACAGTGGACTCATATATAGCTTTCCTGTGATCTGAACTGAACCAAGAGGTAAATCTTAGGAGAATGTACTCTCCATGCTCACATTTATTTCTACATCTGGACACAGGTCAGGACAGTGGAGTGTTCTTCAGTGCTGTTAAAGGGCACTGTAGTTTCTTTTATTATGGAAAGCCTGTCTTGCTTTACTGAGCCTCAGTTTCCTCATTTGTAAATTAGAATGATAATCTAATGGATCTTGCTGGAGTTAATATATGGTAATCATGAGCACAACAAAGAGGTATGTGTGCTTACATTTGAAAGTCAGACTATTTAATCAATAGGCCAGTGCATTTGTTAAAACTCAGCACATTGATTTTAGGAATCTCTACATTATTGATCTGATGGGACAGAATGCAGTTGCAGTCCATTTCAACCCAGGGCTTTAATTTTCAGCTTTCATTTTCTCTCAGTTATCTCTAGCACAAAAGTAAGAGGAATCTCTGTCAAGGCGGGCTAGCATGCGTCCCCTTGGAGCCTTTCAGTCTGAAGAGGTCATGTGACATTCTGTTTGTAGCGGGCCCTTTCAGATTAACACAGAACTTTCAGTTTAGGAAGAAAACAAACTTTAAAATTATTAGAAACTGCACATGTATTTGAAAAATATGCTTACAGATCAAGATTAAATCTGATGATTTTTATATGGCTAAATGTCCGCTTTAATCCCATTTCCACTCCTATACCCACCATTTTTTAAATGTTCATATACTCATGTAACAAATCACCCCCAAATTAGTGGCATAATATTATATACAATCTACCTCTGAGTTACACTTCCAGCCCTTTTTATCTTGAAGGTTCTCACTAAGTTGCTATGGGTTTTTCTGAATTGCTGAGGCTGCCCTTGGGCCTGCAATCCTCCTGTCTCAGCCTCCCAAGTACTAGGATTGCAGTATGTACCACCACTTCTAGCTTATCCATTCTATTATTGCCCTAATTTCTGGAGCCAGGAACATGGACAGAATAGTGGGGATTGTGGATGACTTTTCTTACTCTACAAAGTCAGGAAACTCAGCTGAAAAGACTCTAGCAGCTAGGGAGCAACTCATTAGGCAGTTGAGGGATGAAATAATTCAAGCTAGAGGAGCTACTTCCATAGTACCTTGCCCACTGCAGGATGACTGGACTCATGGGACTGTTAGCCAGAGAGCTTACAAATGACCTCCGAAGCATAGAAGTCTTAAGGTAATCATAGACTTCTAATGTGGATCAGGGTTCCAGCAAACAATGGGGAGGCTATATGTTTATACGCAAAGTGTGGAAATTGCATAGTGCCACTTCCAAATATTCTAGTGGTCAAAGTGTGGTAGAAGAATAAAAATCACTAAACTGGAAACTTACCCTTCCCCCCAGTACTAGCAAAAGAAGGTAACTACAGACAAGCAGCCCGCAGAGGGCAGATAACCAGGCAAACACCTGTAGATAGGTAAAGATTATATCTGGTCATGTAGAGGTCATATAGGTCAGTAACCTGCTCAGGAATCCCCACCACGACCACCATCAAACTTCCTCGAGTCATCCTGCAATCACTAACTGTCACGTTTCAACTTCTGTAAGCCCACCTGCCTGCTTCTGCCCTTTGTCACAAATCTATAAAATGAGAGCTTACAATGTAGCTTGGGGCCAAAGTATTTCTGAAGCTATCCTAACTTTGGCCCACTGGTGTAATAAACTTCCTCTTTTCCATCCTAATTGGCATTGGGTCAATTATTCCAAAGATTTTCTGCAACAAAAGCAATTCACAGGCTTGACCAGAAGCTGGTGTAGAAGATATGCACAGCCGCTCAACGTGAGCAGTGTCCAAGAATATATAGCAATCTTCCATGCTCAGAAATCTGACTTTACAGTATATGATGATTTTATATTATGGGGTTAGAGATAACTATAATCATACCATTTGTGGAATATTTACTATGTGCTAGTTGATTCTCACATTAATCTTTTGAGAGGTGCCCTATTGTTATCCACAGAAGAGGAAAAGTAAGGCTGGTTTAGAGAGGTTAAGAAACTAGTCATACCCTAAGGAATAGGAGAGTGGAGATTTGAACCAAATTTCTCTGGCTATAGTGTAAAGGAGCTTAACCATTGGGTTACATAATTCTTTGTTAATGAACTAGAATAAAGCCATCTGAGAACTGTTAAAGGTACAGCTTCTCACAAATATTGAGAAATGTTTTGATAAAATTGTTACTAAAACAGACTTGGTGGCCTTGGACCTACAGCAACTGAATAAAATGGCTCACCTCTAGACACCTACACCTTGGCAGAGTGTTTTCCTGACAGGATTGGGCAAGCCCCAACTAGCAGAGGTGAAACCTTCCCTGGGAAGAATAAGGTGCGTCATGAGGCCTGTGATTGCTGGGAAATCAGGCTTTTGTCCTTGATTCTTAGCTGGCTATCACCCCACAATTCAGAAATGGTTTCACATCCAGAATTTGGCTGCTACCAACACATATGACAGTGTACAGTTGTCTCATCTTTCAGGGCAATTAGAAAGTAGATAGCTAAAGCTAAGAAATACAAAGCTCCCATTTCTTAAACTAAAATTTCACACATCAGAACAAATTATCTAGCAGGTTCACATTCTACCCAAAATATAAAATTACAAGGAGACTTGCCTCTGTGATAAGTTAAAAACCTGTGTCTTGTAGGAGCCCTGCTTCTTAACTAAGGCACCTCAGCATGCTGACAGAAGAATGTAGCCCTGTGCTGCCAGCCACAAAGTGCTAAGGGCATGGAGAGTAGGTGAGCTCTATGACTTTTGAATCAGTCTGGATGCTGAAATTTTAACTCTGCCAGCCCTATTTCCAGTTTCCTTCATATGTGGAAACTGGAATAGACAAGGAATGAGATTTTTCTATCGCCTCATTCCCACTGGTCCCCAGCTGTTTTTCCTGCTGCAAGTGGCTGTCAGTGTTGTTCTGTCCTCCCATACTGGCCAACAGAGAGACTGCTAGTGTCGATCTTACTGTGTAGCTGCCCTCCCACCAGCCAGCCTATGATGGACCACACGGTCTGACAGTATCACTGCTTTTCAGGGCTACCATCTCCTGCTTCTGTGTTGCCCAAGTTGAAGATTTTTTTCTGATAATTTTAAGAAAGATTCTTCAGGCAGTCTTGGCACCCAAAAGTACCTAAAGTATTTGTACTCAACTTTTCTGCCATCAGATAATATAGGATATTTCCTAAACATTGAGAAAAGTGACTACCTGGGCAATTCAACCAAAGGTTCAAAGTATTTCTGACCAACATGAAACCCAAACTCACATTGGCCCCTCAACCTTCCCATCCTGCCAAAGTGAAGTCTCATTCTTTCCCAGACTGCATCAGTCTTGTTTTCCCATAGAGTCATTCATTCTTCAATCGTTTAGGGAGTATACTGATCACCTGTTAGAAATTCGGCTTGGTGTTTAAGACATAATATCAAACAAGGCAGCCATGTTTTCTGTCTTTCATTCTAGCTCCAAAACAGGATAATGAACAAATGCTTCTACTATTCATTCATTCATACATGCATGCACAGATTTATTCCAGTTGGTATAAATTGTTAAGTTTTTTGGTTGAGAGTCAGAGATAACTCTGGATAGCTTCATCAAAGAAAGGAATGCATGGGAAAGGCATGGCCATGTATAACAGGATCTAAAGAAGAGATAAACAAGTGCATGAACCAAATTAGCTATACCCTTTGGCAGGAGTTTATGAATCTTCCTCCAGATATGCTTCATTACTGTGACTTAGTTATCAACAACTCGAAGTCAGTTAATGAGGGAACATCATTGGCAGAACTTGAGTGGCTGCTCTTGGACTAATTGGTCTGGGCCGGAGATACTGATCTTAGAGGACAATCATGACTGTTGTGGACCACTCCTGGGTTAAGACCCCAGAGAAGTCAAGGAGTCTCTGCAAAATTGTTTATAGAACAGAAGAAGATATTGTCCCAAAGGTGTCTCAGCTAATTTGGGGAGGGGGGTGGGATCGAAGAAAGTTTCACTGTGGAGGAGAAATACAATCCTGTCATTAAAAGGACAAAGAGGAGTTAGTTAAGTCAAAAGGAAAAGCAAAGGAAGGAGAAAGAGTGGGGCATGGTAAACAAATGGTGTCTGCAAAATTTCAAAGGCAAGAAAGAATGAAACTTTGAGGACTGATGAAAGGGCTGGGTTCTAGTGAGGGGCATATCTTAATTCTGGTGGACTGAAAGTTTTACCTTGAACCTCACCTCCTTATCATCAGCTCTCTCAGGAGGCCAGTAGAAATCCTGGTGGCCAATAGGGCACTCCTGGGTATCTAGAGATGGCTCTTTGATAGTGTCACTGATTGCCTTTCAGAAATGCTCATTTTCTTTGCAGAAATATATTGGCTTTTCTTCTGGAAAAAAGAGTTGATTAAAATTCACTTCACCTACTTTCTCCAGATTTTATAGAAATGCCACCTGATCTTTGTATCTATAAAAGAGACCTATATAAATTCTAACTGAATTTTAAATAGGTTTTTAAAGCAGATGTTAAATTCTAAGAGTCTATAAAATTATTTTTGTATTAACCTAACGCCAGAAATGGAGCTGTTTTGCCCTTCTGGAGGAATAATAACTATTAGGAGTTGCATAAGATGAGATTCTGACCCACATTTATTAACACCGTAAGGAATAATTCCCAATAGATATTGTGATAACCATGGTGATTAAAGCTGAGAAAATGTGAAGGTTTGTGGTAGTCAAAAATTCCTTGCCGTTTCTCCCCAGCCTGAGGTGGAGTTTAGTACCCCTCCTCTTGAATCTGGATTGGACTCAAGATTTGCTTTGAGAACAAAATGAGGAGGAAGTAAGACTGTGCTGGTTCTAGGCCTTAGCCTTCAAAGGGCAGCTGTCTCCCTGCTTGTGCTCTTAGAAGCCAGCTGCCATGTTGTCAAGAAGCTCTAGGAGACTGCTGGACCACGAGGGGACCCAGGAAGCCCTGGGAGTGGAGACGCCATACTGTGAGTCTACAGCCAAACCCCAGCTGCGCATGGTCTCAGCCACCTGCTGTGGAGTGGTACTGCCCAGCTCCCCCAGTCCACCCACAGAACTGTAAGACAAAATGAAGTGTGGTTAGCTTAAGTTATTCAACTTTGGGGTTGATATGCAGCAATAGACTCCAAAGCTGGTTCCACATAGCGTTCTTTCATTTCTTGGGTAGGAAGTAGATTTTTAAAATTGATGTCATCGTTATCTTCTCCTCCTCCTCTTTTTCTTTCTCTGTTTTTTTTTTTTGACATGTTTGTCTTAGTAATACTTTAAAATTATTTTGTTAATAATTAGTACAAAAATCACAATGCAAAAAAATGACTCTTCTTCTCACCCCTTTCTCTTAGTCACCCAGTTCTATTCCCAGAGGCAACCACTTTTGGCAGATCTTAGGTATTTACGTATAAGCACAAACATATGTATTATATTTTCTTCCCATTTTACTTACATGAAAAGGATGTTATGTTTCATGTTATTTTATACCTTCCTCTCATCACTTACCAAAATATTTTGGAAGTAGTTCCATACTCAACATGCAAAAGCTGTCTCATTCTTTTTTAACGACTATACAATAACCTACTGCATGCTGTATACTAGTTTATCTAACAAGTCTCCTATTCATTGGTGTTTGCTTCTAATTATCTATTAAAATAAAGTTACAATAAATACCCTTGTATCTATCATTTTATACAAGTGCAAGTACATAAATAATCTTAGAATTGGAATTGATGGAGCCGGGAGTGGTGTTACATGAATGTAATCCCAGTATTTGAGAGGCTGAGACAGGAGGATCACAGTTTCATGTCCAGCCTCAGCAAACTCAGCAACTTGTGAGGCCCTCCACAACTTAGTGAGACCCTGTTTCAAAATAAAGAATAAAATAGGTCTAGGGATTTAGCTCAGAGGTAGAACACCCCTGGGTTCCCTCCCCAATACAATTTTTTTTTTTTTTGGTAGTACTGGGGTTCCTGGAAGCCCTTCTACCTCCGGGCTACACTCCCAGACCTATTTTTACATTTTTCTTATTTGGAAACAGGGTCTCCTAAGCCAGCGCACACGGCTGCCTTCGAACCTGCGCGATCCTCCTGTCTCTGCCTCCCAAGCGCGGGGATTACAAGCGTGCACCACCACGCCCAGACCCAATACAATTTTTAAAAAAAGATTTGTTGGGCTGAGGTATAAAGGAGTATATCTACTTTTAATTATTAATTTAATATCAATATTTAATATTAATTTAATAATAGCTGATATTAAATTATACTCTCACTGAAAAAGTGAGAATTCCTGTATTCTTATGTGTGGGTTAACACACCCAGAATGAATTTTTCTATTGTTTGTTATGGTTTTATGGTTTATTTTTTTAAAACTCTTCTCTTAATCATAATTTTACCTCTTGTCCTTTGCTAGTTTGTATTTCATTTCTTTCTCTTATCTAATTTTATTAGCTAGTACTTTCAAAAGAATACTGAATACTGAATTGAACAGAAATGTCCTATTTGCGTGTGTGTGTGTGTGTGTGTGTGTGTGTGTGTGTGTGTGTGTGTTACAAGGGACTGACACAGTGGCATTCTATTATGGAGCTATACCAGTACCCAAACCTATTTGATTTTATTTTGAAACAGAGTCTCACTAAGCTGCTGTATGCTGGCCTCGAACCTGTGATCCTCCCATCTCAGTCTTCCAAGAACTGGGAGGACATGTGGTGCCCACTGCACCGACCTATACTTGTCTGATCTAATGAGAATGTCTACTTTTTTCTGTTTAAATAAAGTTGAAAAGAAGAATAAGGCTGAGTTTTTGAGATCAGAAACACTTATTTTGTCATGTTAAAGAAACAATGTCCATCTGTCCCTCCATTTCCATTATTGAGAGTTGTTATCATGAGAGGATGTTAAATTTTATCATGTATGTCTCCACAAGTCTTTTATCCCATTAAGATGTATGACTACAATGCACCAATAAAAAATAAATGTTATCAAATTAAACATCTATGGAGTAGTCAGATGCGTTTTCTACTTCCACCTATGAATATCATGAATTAAATTAATAGGTTTTCTAATTTTGAGATATATTTCTATGTTTAGAGAAAACATCGTACACTAATCATGACATTAGTCTTTAATTTTTTTCACTGATTTCCAGTTGCTAATATATTTATTTAGAGCATTGCTTTTTTTTTTTTTTTTTTTGGTACTGGGGATGGAACCCAAGGGCATTCTACCTTCGAGCTACACCCCCAGCTCTGTTTATATCTGAATTTTTTTTTTAGTTCTTTATTTGGAAACAGGGTCTCATTGGGTTACAAAGGGTCTCACTAAGTAGCTGAGGCTATCCATAAACCGAGATCCTCCTGTTTCAGCCTTCCGAACACTGGGATTACAAACCTGCGCCACCATGCTCAGCTAGGGCACCACAATTTTAAAGAATTTATTTATTTATTATTTATTTATTTTTTGTGGTACTGGGGGTGGAACCCAGGGGCTTTTCTGCCTCCGGGCTACACTCCCACACCTATTTTATATTTTATTTGGAAACAGGGTCTCACTAAGTTGCTGAGAGCCTCACTAAGTAGCTGAGGCTATCAAACCTGTGCTATCTTCCTGTCTCAGTCTCCCAAGTGCTGGGATTACAAGCATACACCACCATGCCTGGCTAAATTTTTATTTATATGTTTATTTTTGTGATACTCAGATTTAACCCAGAGGCATTCTGCCTCCGAACTACACCGCCAGCCCTTATTTTTTATTTTGAAACAGGGTCTTTTTAGATTGCTGAGCATTTCACTTAGTTGCTTAGGCTGGTTTTGAACCTGTAATCCTGCCTTAGCCTCCTATAGGGCATTGCATTTTTATTTATACATGAAATTGTTTCAAAGGAAAGTTGGTAAGAAAATATTCTATCAGACACAAAAGTAATAATAGTGTAAGTAGATAAATCACCAAATGAGAAATTCTAGGGAATACAGAAAATGTTGGGAATAAGGGAGGAGTCTACTTCTCCAATGAAAAAGAGACTAGGGGTGAAAGTCCAGAAAATCCTAAATTGTCAAGAGGAAAACAAAAGAAGGTAACAGCAGACTTTTGGGTCCTAGTCAAGTAGAGGTAAAGATATACAGAGGAGGAGGGAAGTTGGTGCTTATAATAATCTATTTGGAGGAATATCAAATCACATGGATAATAAATACCCGGACTAAGTATAAAAATATCTTAAGTCACAAGTGGTAGTTTATTGCAATTGTTCCAGCATTTAGAAGAGAAAAATAACCCTCAGCCATTTAACTAGATCCTCAGCAATTTGGTGAGATTAGGGAGACCCTGTCTCAAGAAATAAAAAGGGCTGGGTATATAGCACAGAGGTAGAATGACTCTGGGTTCCACCCCTAGGAGGAGAGGAGAGGAGAGGAAAGGAGAGGAAGAGAGAGAGAGAGAGAGAGAGAGAGAGAAAGAGAGAGAGAGAGAGAGAGAGAGAGAGAGAGAGAGAGAGAGAGAGAGAGATATTTCTATCAAAAACATTTCATAGAGGAAGTAGAGTTGTCAGATTGACCTCTGGGGTTCCAGCTCTAGCTCCTACATGGCTCTTCAAGCACTTTCATTCATCTTTGGAGGAAGAGATTCTTCAGCAGAGCTTATAACCAGGGGGAGAAGAAGGCTACACTCCTGGAGCAAGGGAGATAGCTCTCCTTGGTACTTGGTGTCTCCTCTCACTCAGGAGGAGGGCAGCGGATGGGTGCACGTCCCAGGTGCAGCAGAAGGGGTCAGATGGAAGCCCTCTGCTTTCCATGACTCTGGAAAGTCTCTCTCATGTTCTCTCTTAGGGGACGGAAGCTGAACCTGACACTCATGTGTCCCAAATGTCCGCTGCCCCAGGAGGACTCCTTTGACTTTTATTTGTTTAAATGTTTGAGTTTAGCCATGATATCACCAGAAGCTATTACACTTAATAGGAGATGAGATAATTGACAGGGTTTTACTAACATGTAACACTGGACATGCCCTGCTTCTGCAGCTCATTATGTGGCTGACTTTGGATACGTTTATTTAATGGCATGGTCCTCAGTTTTTTCATCTGTAAAATGGCTGCTATAAAAATAGCTTCCCTCATTACTTCACTGGGCAGTTGTGTAAGGATCAAATGAGATAATGAATATATATATAGCACATTGAAACCACTCTCCGAACTTAGATTGCATAAGTCACTTGGGAAAAATATCTTTGCTTACTATAATAACTCATCCCAATTCTAGGGCAAACCGGTGGGAGAATTTGGCTTTTCTTATTTTTCCCAAGCACAGATGAAGAAAGGATTTCCTTTACTACTTTTCAGAGGGCCCTTATGGGACCCCGAAGAACTGATGTGTGGCTGAGCTTCAGATGGACTCTTTGGAGACATTTTCTTCCAGCAATGCTGCTAGAATCCAAAACTCTTCATTGTCTAAAATATGAGAACCATCAGTGCAGGAAGGATCATTAGCTAAGTAGAAAGATTTTCCCTGGACTGGAGTTGAGAGGCTAGCCACTGATGTAGGACTAGCATGAGAAAGAGAAAGCAGCACATTTTCCAACAAGTAACTATTAAAATTTAATTAATGCAAATGTCCATTAAACGTATGATCTCAGGATCCAGACTGTATAGATTTCAAGCCCGGCTCTGCCATTTTTCAGCTGTGGGATCTTAGGCAACTCACCTAACTTTTGGGGGTGACTAAAAAAAATTAAAAAACTTTTTTTAACCTACACAATTAGGGCCATAAGGGTCATTACGAGGACTAAATGTGTTAATAGTTATAAAGCACTTGGAACCGTGCCTGATGCATGCAAGTGCTACATAAAGATTTATTTAAAAAGATGTCTTGCAGACAGTAGGTAGAGTCAGATTCAAGAGTTAAAGTTCTATGTTTGCTAATTAGAGAAGGCACATGCCATTGATTTCACACTAAATATAAGGCTTAAGGAGTCTGGGAGTTTGCAGACCTAAGTGGAAGTACTTTTAAAGGTATTTTCAGCATGTTGTATAAAATCCACACATAAGTACATTACTTTAATCAGCATCAAGCCAGTTTTTAGGTCTGTGGTTCAGATCTGATCTCAGATTGGGCAATCCATTTAACCTCTTCATCCTTCAGTTTCTCCCTATAGAAGGGCAATAACAGATGCCAGCTTCACGAGGGTGTCCTAAGATGAAAATGAGATAACATTTGTAAAACCCTGAGTGCTTGCCCGGAAAGGCGCCACCTAAGTACAGATTGTAATTATTAACATCATCTCATATCCTACTGGAGACTAGTTTAAATGCCATTATCTTATTAAATGACTAAAGCCAATCTGAGAAATTACAATGTTGGGGGGGGGGTGTGGATAGTTAGAAACGTGGTGCCAGACAGCGTCCTGTGTGAAAGTGGTTGGGAAGGCGCCACCAGAGTCTACGGCATCTAAACTCACTCATAGCACGACCCAGATTCCCCTCAGGTACATTCTGAGAGAGGGCCTCACTCACCACTTTGCAAATGTTGCTCTCTCGGGGTTACCTTCTGTGATTCACAAGTGATTTCACAGAAATCAGGAACAGGGAGATTTGGAATGTGAGTTTCCTACCTGAAATTCATTAGCCGCTTACAAAGATCTTTAGCATGGTTTACAGTTTTGTGGAATTCAATGGCTTTAATCTTCCTTTGTCCATTCCAAGTTTACATGGGTTAGACAGTGGCTGACAAATGTTTAATCATGAATAAACTGAGAGACAGAAATCTGCCTATGAAAATCTGCTATTTCTGGGAGTGGGGAGACAGAATACACCAAGATGGGACACATGTAAAACTGGTAAAAACATGTAAAAGCAAGATGATTTTTGGTGGCACACAGATGAATATTTTACATACACACATGTGTATATGTGTGTATATGGAAGTTAAATACAGGACAAGAAAACTGTGCACTTATGGATTATTACTACATAGAACAAAGAAAGATAAAGTTGGTATTAGGTTGGTAGTAAAGAAAAATGCATTTTTCTTAAAGAAAAAGATTAGGTAATTAATAATAATAGAAAATAACAATTCAGTGCTGGGCATGGTGGTGCACGCTTGTAATCCCCAAGCTTGGGAGGCAGAGACAGGAGGATTGCGCAGTTCGAAGACAGCCGCGCTGGCTTAAGAGACCCTGTTTCCAAAAATTAAAAAATTGGTCTGGGAGTGTAGCCCGGAGGTAGAAGAGATTCCAGGAACCCCAGTACCACAAAAAAAAAAAAAAAAAAAGAAAGAAAAGAAAAGAAAAGAAAAGGACAATTCAGTTTTTTTTAATTTGGCCAATTTTATTTTCTTTTTCTTTTTTTTAAACAAATTTTTTAATTGAACATAAATGGTATACATTTAAACTATACTTGGTGCCCTCTCCCCACTGCTCCCGTTTTCCTTTCCCCCTCCCACCAATGATTGTTCAGGGTAACCATGCCATATTCATAATTTTACACATATTCGGATGTAATCCTCATTAATCAAGTTCAGCCTTCCTCCTCTCCTATCTTTCCATTCAAACTTTGTTGATATTTCCCCTCCATTAACTGGAGTCCTACTGGTATCGTCTATGTTCCCTAGTTTGGGCATATTAGAGGAAACAATGCAGTTTTAAGGCAAAAGTCACAACTAAAGTTAAGGAACCACCTAAAAAGAAAGACGAGAGCCACCATTCTTTGTTTTCAAAATTTTGAGTATGTATTTAGAGCCCAGGGCAGAGTTAGAGAAAAGTGATTTCTTACATCTGGATTGATCACCACTGATTGTAAATCATTTTAAAATGCTTTCAGTTATTTTCAGGTCAAGCATAATTGTTTTGTTTCATAGATGAAGAAACAGACTTAACGTCCTTGAAAAACTGAGCAATAGCAAGCTGGCAAGTGAATAAAAATCTGTATATGTTGTAATAGTGTTTAGGGAAAGGAATCATCTGCTAAGTGATTGTCACCAAGTAGGGGACTATTTACTGAAACTAGCGGAAACCCCTTGAACTCCTTGGAAACACAAATGTGCCATTAAGGAGTCTGGGAGTTTGCAGACCTAAGTGTAAGTACTTTTAAAGGTATTTTCAGCATGTTGTATAAAATCCACACATAAGTACATTACTTTAATCAACATCAAGCCAGTTTTTAGGTCTGTGGTTCAGATCTGATCTCAGATTGGGCAATCCATTTAACCTCTTCATCCTTCAGCTGCTCCCTGTAGAAGGGCAATAACAGATGCCAGCTTAACAGATGCCAGCTTAAGAGAGAGAGACCCCGGGTCTCTCTCTCCCTAGCACTGAGCACTGTGCTGAGTAGGGGTACTCTGTGGGGCTCACTTCCTCTGTTATTTCAAGGGCGTAATCTGTACAAAGGCAACACGTCAGCCCAATGAAATTTTCTCATCATGTTTTGTTTGAGTGTTAAAATTGGGTGTTAAAATTGTCTAAAAATTATGTTTTTTTTTCTTAATTTAAGCATCTGAATATTTCACCTAAAAATCTGATGCCTGGGTTCCTTTAATGCCAGGCAACACGGAAGTCTGAGCTCCTGCCTAGCTGGCCTCCAGCTGGGGCAGTGTGCTCTCTCCAGTTTGATGCAGCCTTTCCAGGACTCACATCTTGTTCACTCATTTGCCTTGTTGAGCCCAGCTGCAGGGAGCCTGCAGACAAGTCAGCAACTCCAACTGATTGCTCTCCCTGGGGAGCGATCAAATGAACACTGTAGGCACTCTCTTAAAGTGTAGAAAACCCAAGTCAGACAGAGCTCAAGGTTAAATATTACAATCAACACAGTTGAGTGTGTTGTCTACTAAATATTTTTACTTCTTTGGCTGTTGATAAATTTTTGCACATTAGTTGCCATTAGTACCACAACTTTGAGAAATGATCAGGTAGAAATCTCCATCCACAATTTACTGATTAGGAAACTGAACATCCAGAATGGAAAGAAGTGTCCTGACAGCAAAGCTAGAGGCAAGGGTTGAGCCTGGATGATCTTTCTTTCTTTCTTCCTTCCTTCCTTCCTTCCTTCCTCTCCCTCTCTCTCTTTCTCTCTCTCTGCCTTGTAATGATAAATTATACATCATAACTGGGTTCAGTGTGGGTCTCACCCTGCTCCCTACTCCTCCCCATACAAAATATTAAAACTGAAATTGATAACTTCATATATGAACATAGTGTTATTTGAACTGTTTTCTGCACCAAGTCTTCCCTTTCGCCTTCCACCTCCCTCCCCAGCCCCCTTCCATTATTCTTCTAGTATCTCCACTTAAATTCTGGCAGAGTGGAAGAGAGGAGAGGGGAGGGCAAGAATATGGCTTTGGCTTTGGGCTGGAAGGTGGAAGAGGTTCTGAAGCATTAACTGCACCACAGACTTGGCCTGGGTGAAGACAGGTGCTGACTCTCTGTATCCCTTATCAATGGCTTGCTTGCTGTGGCCTCTCTTCACTGTCCTCCTGGGGGAGAGGGCTCCTCTGTTGGCCCAGGACAATTTCCCCAGAAGTGGGAGTACCATAGCCCTTCAGCAGGGGACACTCAAAGCAGCTGGGGGAGGGTTCACTAGTAAGTGGAATCTGGGAGGGGGCATCACAAGAACATCTTCTTCAAGTACTAAGCATACACTGCTAGGAAGGGGCAACTAATAGCACTCTCCTCTAGCATGGTACATGTATGCATGCGCAAACACACACACACACACACACACACACACACACACACACACACACACACAGCCTATGCATGGTGCTTCAGGAGATGGTAGTTCCAGAAAACATACAAGAGTTTTTTCCCATACAAGGTAGCTCTTAGTCTACATTTTGAAAATCTGAAAGGAAATGGTCCCATCTTTATAAAATGTTATCTAGTGAATTCTGTGCAAACCTTAGAAAGAATTATAATTTAAAATCTAAGACAGATGCCGGGTGTGGTGGCGCACAGGTGTAATCCCCAGGCTTGGGAGGCAGAGACAGGAGGATTATGCAGGTTCAAACCAACCTCCCTGGCTTAAGAGACCCTGTTTCCAAATAAAAACATAAAATAGGTCTGGGAGTGTAGTTCAGAGGTAGACAGGTTTCCAGGAACCCCAGTACCACCAAATCAAAACAAAACAAAACAAAACACAAAACAAAAATCTAAGACAGATAAAATATGCATATAGGTACACAAATATAAAATATATGTCTATGCATATATGTTTCAATGTAAATATAGATACAAAGTGTACTTGTTCGTGTTGGTGTGGGAAAAATATATTGCCCTAGAAATGGAAAAGCTTTGTGTTCAAAGCGTTGAGAAAGTAAATTCTCTTTCAACAGAGCCTACCCCCTTGGGCTTTGTCATAAGAAGGAAGAAAGAATTATCCAAGAAATATCAGGTTGTCCTTCTGGCACCTTCCTACTTTGTTCTAATAAATCTGAGCTCAGAAGTACATTTCATCAAGTAGAGAAGTATAGGCTTTGCTAAGTGTGAAGAGATGACAAAAATGGGAAATTCATACAAGATGGTATAAAACAAGGTTATATTTTTAACCTTTAAAAATTTTTAGATAAAGATTTTATGTAGTCGTCCTCATTAAAGGATGCTAATCATGCGTATATTCCTCATGATGAGAGACTGTCAACATTAGCAATCGTGACAAATTAAGGAGAAAATAAACAAGCAAGCGTCCAAGATAAAGTACAGTTTATTTTATTTCTTCCCTGATTTCTTTCCATAACACCTTGGAGATAACATTCTAAAGCTATTATCATAACTGAATATTTTACATAATGGGAAGCACAGGCACCTTAGATCTCCTTTTGCATGACAAATGTTTAATTAGAAAAATAATAGGATGGAAATGAAATTGGTATTTACTATGACTGGAACAGAGAATTGTCCTAGAGAAGAAAATTCAGTTTTATTTCACCAAAGGCAAAAAGAAAAAGGGGTGGAGGGGGGAAAGCAAACAAGAAAGAAAAGAATTTTAAATAAATGCTGGGAAGAAATCAGAGACTAAACTATATGGCTTGTGCCTATAATTGGGGTAGAATCAATCTCTCTGTTTCTGTCTCTTACACATACACCTCAAAGTCCAACATAATAATAATGACAATTTTTTAAGAAGAATGTTATATGTGATCTTAAAGTACTTAAGCTGAGAAAGTCCTTCTTAATTGCTTCTTTTAAAAGAAGTCAAGGCCTCTAAATGTTGCATCGCCACCAGACTGGATAAAGTCTACAACAAGTTAGCATATGGTCCAATTCTGCACTGCATTAGAAATAGCTGCAAAATAATTCAGTGTTGAACCATATGATAAAATATGATAATTCCCATTGTATGGCTTTGGAAGAGCTAGTTATGTTTCCCCTGACTTTTTGAGTCATTGTTGATCATATGTTGTCTTTGGTCAGTGAGAGTCAAAGTCCATAAGACGCTTTCTTATCACAGAACAAGAGAGCTGTAGTAATCTCCCCTTATTGCATTTATTTGTAGATTTCCATTTCTTTAACAGGAATAATCTTGTCATAGCAAAAGTGGATAAGGTTCCACACCATTTAAGTCCCAGAATATTTCGTTTCTCTTAATTCTGCTTTTCTGGGTGCTGGGTACTGAGTTGGGCTTCTTGTTGTATAATGTACAGCATCTTCCAAGCTCTCGTGAGCTAGTGTCTTCAGGCAGACATGACTGTCTTTCGGGGTGAACATTCCAAACTTGGGGCTCCATGCTAGATCCCATGCTGGTGCAGGAAGGGGCACCAGGGAAAAGGGAGAGGTAGCAGAAAGGCCACCAACCTGAGCCCACATCCCTCAGTCATCTTCCCTGGCTCACCTGTGGGGATGCCTTAGATGGTCATTGTGAAGTCCCTACTCCTCAGCAAGCTATCCAATCTCCTGGCATCCCAGTTTCCCATTGTAAGATGGAGCTTTACAGCTTATACTTTGCTGTAAAGTTTCAATGAAAATATAAATGTGGGGCTCAGTCAGTCCCTAGTACCAGGAGGACTCCATTTATGTCCATTTAATTATTTCATTACCATTGTTATGAACCCAATTCAAGAGATAAAACCTTAAGTACTTTTTGTGTATGTGGTACTGGGGAAGGAACCCAGGGGTATTCTACCACTGAGCTATATCCCAATACCTTTTATTTTTATTTTGAAACAGGATCTTTCTAAGTTACTTAATACTGGTCTGGGATTACAGGTTTGTACAATCATATCCAGCTAATAAAATGCTAAACTTTGAATACAATTTTACATTAATTATTTCATATTTAAAGTACATTATTCAATAGAATAAAGTCAATTTTATCAAATAACATCATTCAATTTTTATTTCAGTTAAAATCTATCATTAGATGGGATAAGTCATTAAAATTATTAGCTAAGAATTACATAGACTTTGAAATGGTACACAGTAGGCTCTCACCTGATTGGACTGTCAGTCACCTCCTAAATTGCTCACCATGCACAACTCAGTTTGTCTTCTGAGCCTCAGTTTGCGAAGTGAGGATGATCATTTCATAGGAATGTTGTGGGAATTAAATAGTGCTAACACATGCCATAGTTGTTTGTATATAGTAAGTGTTCAAGGTATTTTACCTATTTCTAGTGCTACTACTACTACTATTGTTGTTGTTTAGTGTGTGTGTGTGTGTGTGTGTGTGTGTGTGTGTGTGTGTTACTGAGGATTGGACCCAGAAGCATTTTGCCTCTAAATTACTCTCTCACACCTATTTTATGTTATTGTATTTTATTTTTGGTGGTACTGAGGATCGAACCCAGAAATCATTCCACCTCTGAGCTAAACTCTCAGCCCTATTTTATTTTTTATTTTGAAACAGTATCACTAAGTTGTGGAGGGCTTTACTAAGTTGCTGAGGCTGGCTTTGAACTTGTGCTCCTTCTGTCTCAAACTCCCAACTACTGGGATTACAGGCATGCACCACCATGACTGGTGTATTTTCAAATTTTTAAATTAAGTTGCTGAGGGATTTGCTAAGTTGTTGAGGCTGCCCTAAAATCTGAGATCCCCCTGTCTTAGCCTCTCAAGTACTGGGATTACAGGCATGTAACTGTTCTAATGTTTTGTTTTGTGTTTTGTTTGTTCAGTACTGGGGATGAAATCTAGGGGCATTCTACCTCTGAGCTACACCCCCAGCCCTATTTTTTATTCTTTATTTTGAAACAGGGTCTCACTGAGTTGCAAAGGACCTCACTAAGTAGCTGAGGTTGTCTGTGAACTGCAATCCTCCTGTCTCAGCCTCCCGAATCCCATTACAAGCGCGTGCCAGCACTCCGGGCTTCTGTTCTAATGTTTCAGATAGTATTACACACTCCTCTTACGAGATTCTTCCTGCCTGGATATAGCTCCTATTGTACAGCACTAGAATTATCGTCTTGCACTCAAATCATTATTTTAAACTGTGAACTTCCTGAAGGCAGGGACTGTGTTATCTTAGTCATTCTCAGATCCTGAATATCTGGCATTGTGTAGCACCAAGTGGGTGTTCTATTTGGGTTTGTTTGTTGGGTGGACACAGCCCTGAGGAGAAAGCTGAGGTGAAAAGAAGCAGGTGTGTCCAGCCATGCAGAAGGGATGCTTCTGCAGTTGCCACCAGGAATCTAGAAGAGGAGATGGAGCTTCAGAGAGCCAGGCACCCTTCTATGGGCCCAAGTGGTCAGACGGCAGAATACATTGGAAGAGTCTGGGCAGCAGGACCCAAATACTGGACAGTGAGCCTGTGATCCCAGCATGTCCTCCTTCTCCCTCTGAGAAGGGAGGTCCCTTGGATTCATCCTGACCAGAGTTGGGAAAAGAGGCAGGAAGCGGAACAATTTCTCATAACAAAAATAAGTTTGAAAAAATTACCTGGAAAATTAGCAAATCATTCTTTACTCCACACTTTTTTTTTAAAAATTTGAAGTATTGTGAAAAAAGTGTATTCTTTTGTGGGAAATTCCATCCTGATGGTCCACAGTGAAAGGGGCATCATGATTCATTCTGCATTATAGCTTTGTGGTTTCAGATTTTTACTCTGAAGAAAGAAAACAATTTCTGAGATGGCCTGTGAACCTCTAAATTGATCTACATTGGTCTGGGTCTGCCCTAGATTAGCCCTAACCACACAGAACAGAGTGAAATGTTGAGAAAAAATAAAATGAAATCAGCAAAGACAAGCCTTCTTTCTGCTTGCAGGTCACAAGATTTACATGCCTCTTTTATGGAGCAACCCTGGTTTGGGCATTTATCCATGTGACCAAAAGAAAGAAAACAGAGTTGGACAGACAGAAAGGCAGGAAGTTCTGAGAGCTGCTTCATGGTTATTGTTACTAGGGAAACCGATTCTTTAGTATTCATGTGTTCAGCAGACAGCCACGCCTCATCTCTGAGGCTGAGCCTGCAACACAGAATACAAGGAGGGAGAAGAAGGAATGAAAACAGCCAGACAGGTAAATACAGAAGCTGTTTTAAAATGTCAGCAATTTAGCCATCAACTGTGGTTTCTAGTGGTTCTAAAAATGAGATCATTGCCAGCATCAAGTAATTTTAAGAACAATCAAGGGGCTTGTCTTCCCCTGCCTTTATATTATCATATTCACATACTATCCACTTGCTGGGAAGAAAACCTTCTCTGGACGGGACAAGAATTCATAAAATCTAGTTCCATTTTGAGAAAATCATTATTGCATGAAAAGAGCCTCTGAAATTTATTTCCATCCGATCTCCCTATTCCCCAAAGCCTTGCCCTTGGTATCTAAAAATGGGGGTGGCAAATGTAAATTATCTCAAAGGCGACACTTTTCTAGTAGAGAGTGGGAGCATTTATCATATTTGCTAAACATGAGTCTTAAATGCAAAAGAAGTCAATCTCACAGAAATCATAATCCCATAAGGCTACCCATAAGCCCACTGATCAGTTAGTGTGGAGCAAAGATCTTCTGTCTCAGCCAGCATTCTCACTGCAGTGACTCAAAGCACCCAATCACACAACATAGAGGAAGATTCATTTGCTCACAGTTCTGGAGGTTTCAGAGCTTTCAGTCAATGTTAGACCAGGTTTCATTTGTGGAGCTCAGGGCCTGGCAGTGGGAGGAAGAAAGTGAAGGAGGGCAAGTGCTCGTTCTTATACAGAGGCCAAAAGCAAGGGAGAGAGCAAAAAAAGTAATTCAAGGACACAAGCACAGTCTCCACGACCAACCCCCGTGACCCAACTCCTCCAGCCACACCCTACCTGCCTAGGTTATCACCTAGTAAATCCATTAAAATGAATTTATCTTTATCCATTAGTGAGAATACAACCCTCATGATTTAATCACATCAGCTATGAACATCAATACATGAGCTCCTTCAGGGGACATTCTATATGCGAATCATAGCGTCTTCAAATATGAAAGAGCAAAGCTGAGGAACATAGCATCCTGAGTCAGACCACAGACTCTTTGAGAAGAAGAAGGTGAACTTGAAGGAGCTAGAAAAAAGAATATGCTTCTCATCCTGTACACACACACACACACACACACACACACACACACACACACGCACGTACACCACCACCACCGGTCATGAGCACATGCTTAATGAGTTTTGCAGTTGAGATTGTGGCTATTTTCCTAGTGAGAATCTGGACATGGGAATAGCTAAGAACCCTTTCAGTTGTAGAAAAATGATCCAAACAAAAACATTTCTTAAGTGAAAAAAAAAAAAAGTGTCCTGCTCCTTTTATCTGTATCTGCATGGCTGAGAAGAAATCACTGGGTATTCTGGGGCATTTCCTGGCTGAGAGGCACTAATATCTACCAAACTAGATACATCATTATTAACACCCCAGAGCATGGCTATGTCACTGACATCCTTTCACACGATCAATTGATTAGCATTACTTGAACACCAGCTGCATTCAAAGTCCTCTCCTGGATGTGGTAAGAGATACAGAGAATATAAATACAATTTGTGTGTGTGGAACTAGGGGTTGAACTCAGGGGCATTCTACCTCTGAACTACACCTATAGCCCTATTTTACATTTTACTTTTTAAAAATTTAAACAGGATCTCACTAAATTGCAGAGGACCTTGCTAAGTTGCTGGTCTTAGTCTGCTATCCTTCTGTCTCAGCCTTCCAAGTACTGAGTTTACAGATGTGCATTACCATGTCCAGCTCTTCTTTAAAATGTGTATTGTGAGCTGGGTGTGGTGGTCCACACTTGTAATCCCCACACTTGGGAGGCTGAGACAGGAGGATTGCGCAGGTTTGAAGCCAGCCTCAGCTACTTAGTGAGGCTCTCAGCAACTTAGTGAGATCCTGTTTCCAAATAAAACATAAAATGGGTTTGGGAGTGTAGCCCGGAGGTAGAAAGCCTCTAGTTCCACCCCCAGTACCACAAAAAAATGATAATAAATTAAAATAAAATGTGTATTGTGACCTGAATTTCCCTGGCCTCTATCCAGCTCTCCAGCTTCATCACCAACAGACCTCCAGCCCATTTCATTCCCAACCTTGGCTTCTTCCAATTCATCTACTCCTTCACCCCTTCTCCTAAATCTCAGTTAAAAAAAAAAAATCACCTTGTAAGTGAGCTTTTCCTAATTCCCCAAGGCAGACTCTCTGCTATATCTTTGTATTGCACTCTTTTTTTCCCCTTTATTGCAGTAATTGCAGGATTCTTTGTTTATTTTGATTTTTTGTTATTTTGATTTTTTGTTTGAAACAAGGAGCATTCTACCTCTGGGCTACATTCCCATCCTTTATTTAAATGTTTTTGGGTTTTTTTTGTTGTTGTTGTTTGTTTTTGAAACATGGTTTCTCTAGGGTTCTGAGAGTCTCACTAAGTTGCGGAGGCTGGCCTTGAACCTGTGATACTCCTGTTTCACAGCCTCCCAAGTACTGGGATTACAGGCATGCACCACCATGCCCAGCTTCATGTTTATTTTGAAACAAGGTCTTGTAAATTGCTGGGAATCTTGCTAAGTTTCTGAGGCTGGTCTTCAACCTGAGATTCTCCTACCTCAGAATAGTTATAACAAATGTACAGTGTATATAATCAAATCATAACTCAGTATAGTTATAATGAAATGGGATATTTATGATGGTCTAGCAAAGTGTCCTGAAAGTACACAGCAAAGTTAGATAAACTAAGAGAAGGCCAGTGGTTCAGACATGGGGATTGCAGGCTGGAGAACAAGGTGAAGAAAAGTAAGAACCATCAGAAAAGGGTGCTGGTACATGCTAAGGATGCTGTGTTCTAGATCCCGAATGCAGAAGAGACCAGTGTGGAAGGAGAGGGCTTCTAGAGATTCCCTTGGCTCTATTCTGGAGCAGGATTTGAAGTGGGATGAATGGGAGACAGGAAGAATCCCTTGAAGGTGTTTGGATGGAAATGTTGAAAACTTCTTAGAGGCAGTGGAAATGCTGATGCTCATGCCCCATCAAGTTCAGAGCTGCCTAGACTGTGAGAATTATCAGTTACTCCAGGTATTCTGTGAGACACGGGTGTTTTGATTTAATTGGTTTAATCTCCAGAAAGTTTCAATTATCTTTCTCCACAAAGGATTCCGTATGCAAACACCTGTGATAGGGTTCCTTCTTAAAACTCCTCCTTGGATGTGTTTAAATTTCCCTGGGGTTCCTTGGCTGTGAGAAGTTGCTTGCCTTAATGTTTATTTTCACGGAAGAATAGATTTTAATCAGAGATTATGGGACTCCATCTCTTCTCCTAAATCTAAATCTTTGTTTTTCAATCCCATATTTCTCCTTCAAGAGTCACGAGTCTATTCTGGCCCATAGTGATTGTGATAAGATTCTTAAGCTGACTCTCTTGTTTCCTCTGTTCTCTCTCCCAAGACAGATGTGGGCTGATTTTGTTCCCCACTGACATTCAAAACAGATGGAGCATCCCGGGTACCAGAGATTATATCATGGAACCACTTTAGAGTAATGGCACAGCTCTGTAACCTTTCTTAATAGGCCAAATTGCAGTGAAATTAGTAATTGCTAAAGATTAATAATTGTTGAAGATATGCAGACTGGGATTTCTTAAATCAGCCATGAAAATATTTTTAAACAAAAAGAACTAAATTATGGCTCTAACTAGAAATGTGATGTTATAATGTATTTAGTAAAGACCAGTTGACCCTGGGCCACGAGTTGTCATAGAGCAGAAAAATGGTACTTTAAAAAAATTAAGAAAAATCAACAAAAAGCCATATTCTGGTTAAGTGCATGATCCTAGAATCAAAATGTTCTTTGAGACGCTTTGATCAGAGACAAGACTCAGCCATAGGTCCTTCCCTTGCTCTAGTTAAGCCATCTGTTAGCCTGTCCATTCTGTATGGTCATGAACAAAGCTTTTTGAAAGAGATGGCTGGCAGCTGGAACAACCTCATCTCTATCTAACCTCAGAGGCTGAGCAGGAAGAAAGTTGTGTAGTTGCTAATAAGTATTAGTTTTTTTCCTGCTGTTGCAATTTCTAGTATCTTAGCCAATGAACCCCCACCCCCAGAACAATGAAGCATCTTTCTTTCCTGAAGTTGAATCTGAAAAAAATATTTCCTTTTGGGAAATAGTTACCTCTAATGTCTACATACAGCATCAGTGCTGGCGATCCCCAAAGAGAGCAGCAAAGGACATTCATTCATGTCACCATTTCTGGTAGATTTAAATGTTTATGTCACTCTTAGCTGTAGGGTATGGACAATGATATTGCTGATACCTGGGAAGAGCAGATGTGATTAAAATGAAGAGACAGATTGCTGGAGATGACATGAGTCAGTAAGAAGTTTTGTCACTGTACCCCACTGTCCCTCCTCCTTCCTTCTTGCTGATTTTTTCATCCATCTGAAGAAACGATCTCTGGAATCTACCTCAGCTGTGCCTCTATCAAAACTTCATGGACTCCAAACAGGACTCATCGACAGTGGGGAAGAGAAGATGAACATAAAAGCGTCTCTGGACTACATCGACTCTCAGCATTCAAAACAAGAGCAGCATTAACCAAAAAGCTTTGAATGTACATTCCCCCTCACCGTTCCCTCCAAAGATTTGTGTTTCAATCATTTCCCTCTGGTCCAAAATACAGTACCTCTGAATTACTCAAAAGATCTTTCACATTTTCTGCACAATTTATTTTAATAGTATAAATTATTCATCGAATCAAAAATGTATACAAAATCTCCACTTTTTTCCTCTCGAGTAACTCGCTCTCCCCAAGGATGCGAACAATGGGATTTGTGTTTGAGCAAGTTGTGAAAAATGAGTCTTAAGCTTTAGGAATGAATCACATGTGACTCAGTTATTTTTAAACACAAATAAGTAAAGCCTGGAGAAAGGGGGCAGAGAGAGAGAGAGAGAGAGAGAGAGAGAGAGAGAGAAAGAGAGAGAGAATGGTTTAAGGGGGAGAACAAGTAATGCATTTTCATGAACTGAAAGACATAGTCTAAATATAGAAAAGGAGGTACCCGTCGTCTTTGAGGGCTGACTATCTCACTCTGCTGCACCACCCCCATGCCGACATACATACATTCATTTGTCAGTCAGTGAGTAAAAATCTCTGCACACCCGGAGTTTCTTTACATTTGAAAAATTGATTGCATACTGACCTAGCTATGTCTACGGTTTACATTCCACAGAATCAAGGGCAGAGAGGCAAGAGATTTTTACTGCCTTGGATGAGGAGGAGAGCTTGATTGTCTGTCCTCAAACATGTTATTTTAGTTTCCTGTGAAACGGTTAAAGCTAGATGATTGCTTACTTAATTCTTTGGCACAGCAGGATTTTTAAAAATTAGTGTTAAAAAGCTACTTACCTAGGCTAAGTCAAATCCAAGCATTAGTGAGTCTTAGAGACTGAAGATGGGGAGAAGGCTGCTTTGGGCCACCTGATGAGAGCTACTTTCCTTCAGGGCAGTGTCTGCCAGACTTTGGATAGCAGGAAGCTCATGAGGGACAGAGCACCATGTTCTCCTGTATAGCATGTAGTTTCCTGTGAGGCAAATGGGACTCCAGGCTGTTATCACCTCAGAATTCAAAAGCAATAAGCTAGGCAGAGTTTTCCCAAGTGGTTCTGGGGAGGGGATAACATTTAGTGGCAGATAAATTTAACAACAGGAGAACTAGATCTCAGAATTCCAAGAAAGTTGCCACTTGGGATTTTCTCCCTGGTCCATCAAATTCATCCTGATGAGCAAGTACAAATGTGAGGATGGAACTTCCATGGTGTTTGACCGCAGAGGTGCCCTGGTTTTAACACTTCTGCAAATGATTCAAAATACCTCACATCAAGAGGTATGTTCCCTCTCGTGAAATACGGAGGTAACCTCCATGACTCAATTTCACGTTAGGAACAAAGCAGAAGTGATTCTCTGTGGCTTTCAAGGCTAGTAGCTAGTTCTTAAAAGACATCAGAGCTTCTGCCTGGCTCTCTTCTTTGAGGTCTACTCCTCTGGTGCATGGAAACCACATGCTAGAGAAACCACAGATTTTGAGAGACCACGCAGAAAAATGGCTGCCTAGAGAGGCCCAGTGGATTTAGCACCAGCTGTTCAACTTGTCCCAGCCTCTGTGCCAGATATGGGAAAGAAGTCTGCCTTTGAGTTGGCCCGACCATGTGAACATCTGTCTGTAAAATATTCTGAGCCAGAAAACTGATCCAAAGTTTTGGAACTGGAGAAACAAAAGATTGGGGAAAAAGAAAAGATTAATGTTAGGTTTTGTAGGCTACCAAATTTTTTTCTTTTTGGTGGTACTGGGGTTCCTGGAAAGCCTTCTACCTCCAGGCTACACTCCCAGACCTATTTTATACTTTTTTTTTTTTTTAAATTTGGAAACAGGGTCTCTTAAGCCAGCATAGCTGGCTTCGAACCTGTGTGATCATCTTGTCTCCACCTCCCAAGCGCGGGGATTACAGGTGTGCACCACCATGCCTGGCTGTAGGCTACCAGTTTTGAAAGTGATGTTTCATAACAAATAAATAACTGGAAATTAATGTTATCTAGAAGTGAGGTATTTCTATAACAGAAACTAAAAACGCATGCCAGTGGTTTGGAGCCTGGGTAGAGATTGAAAGGGTATTTTTCTTTCTTTTGGTACTAGAGATTGAACCCAGGGGTATTTTAGCTCTGAGCTACACTCCCATCCCTGTTTATTTATTATTTTGAAATGGTCTCATTAGGTTGCTGAGGGCCTCACCAAATTGCTGAGGCTGGTATTGAACCTGCAATCCTCCTATCTCAGCCTCCAAGTCCTGGGATCACAGGCATGTACCACCATGCCTGCTGATTGGAAGGGTATTAAGAGTCTGTCCAGGAGGGATGAAAAAAAAAAAAGCAAACAAAGTATATTAGAAGCTAGAGTAAAGGAGCCCTTGGTTAAGAAGTGGTAGAAAGTCTAGCTATAGTCCAGAGAATAGAAAGGTGCCTAATGAACTCATGATCTAATACGGAGACATCCAGACAGAGTGTTGAAGGTATTTCCTGGCTCTACTACCTGCCCTAGGAAAATAGGAGAGGAAATAGACCAACTAAATAAAGACTTATAAATGTAAAGAATCAACACCTTAGAGATGCAAGAATTAGAACGATTTCATAGTCTCATCATCCTCAAGTGTCAAATGAGGCAAAAACCACAATATGTAATTTCCACTTAAAGAGGAGGGTGACAATGTAACTCAAATCTTTTGTTGAGGTCTTGGACAGATTTCATCTAGTGCCTCCCAAGTTCTTTTAAACAGTCAAAAGTCTGTTTAAATACCTTAAAGGCATGCTTCTCAAATGTTTCTATTAAGCAAAAATACTTCTAAGAATCTTAAGGGCAAGTCCCAAGGTATATTTTGAAGGAGCTAATCTGAATGAGATTTGTGGATGTTTCTTTTACCTACTACTGCAGTGACTCCCAATAATATTTATAGGAAACACACAAATTCTTAAATAGACTTTTATTCATGAAAACATTGCTAATCACATGAAAAAGAACAAAAAGAAGAGGATTTGGGACCCCTAGAATTCTATGAGAAAGAGGCAGGCTGAGAAAACTACTCAGCTGTAAAAATGGGTACATTTAAGAGGAGAGGAAGTATAATTTGGAACAAAAAACCAAGACCCCAGAAAATGGAGCTAAGACTCATGGTGAATCATTCCTAGGAATACACTGAGCTTTAATCAAGGAACTGGAAAGATATGCCTGAATGGATTTCAGAATTGATATATATTACTGATTATCATATGTGTCTGTTTTTGGAACATCTATATTGATTACCTTGTGTATATTCCAATAAACTCTATTGTGTGTGTGTGTAGGGCAAATATGGGTATCTGTACCTGAGAAGCCTCATCTATTACACCTGAACTTGATTTAGATGATGATATGCTGGATCTTGAACCAGGGAATGATGTGTTAACAGGTGAAAATATTTAGAAGTCTTAGGAAAAGTGAGGATCTTTTGCATATGAACGTAATATAAAAACTTGTACCAGAAGGCAGACCACTATAGATTTACAATATGACCACAATTCTTTGGCATTCTTTTTCATCAGAAGGTAGACTATCAATCTTTTCCACTTTTTTTTTTTGTAGTACTGGGGAGTGAACTAATGGGAATTCTACCTCTAAGCTACATCCCCATCCTCCTCTTTAATTTTTTTTAATGGTACTGGGTTCTTGGAAGCCCTTCTACCTCTGGGCTACACTCCCAGACCTATTATACATTTTTTAAAAATTTGGAAACAGGGTCTCTTAAGCCAGCAAGGCTGGCTCCGAACCAGCGCGATCCTCCTGTCTCTGCCTCCCAAGCGCAGGGATTACAAGCATGCACCACCACGCCCAGCCTCTTTAACTTTTGAGACAGGGTCTCCCTAAGTTTCTGTGCACTTTCCTCAAACCTATAATCTTCTGTCTCAGTTTCTCAAGTACTGGGATTAGAGATGTGCACCTCCACACCTGGCTAATTCTCTTCCTTTTAAAGTCAGGCTGAGCATAGTGACTTCTAACAAACACAAAGGTAGATCATAAAAAGTAACAGAGTTTTCACCTGGTTGACTTGTTCTCTTGGTGGACAGGTGTTGCAGCTCTGAGCCACTGTATAAGATGTCCAGCTAACCTGAAGTCATCAGGCTTAAGAGACCTTGTAGAGAACCATAAGGTCTATTCTAGCTGTTTCAGCTCCCAGTTCATTGAGCCTTCCCTAGTCTGGTACCAGATATGTGAGTGACAAAGCCCTAAAGATGACCCCAGCCTAACCACCATTGATTGCAGCCTTCTTAAAGATTGGAAATCACAACCTTAGCTGAACTGCTCCTGAATTTTTAACCCATAGAAAATGTGAAAAATAATAAATGTTATTATAAGACACTGAATGTTGGGGGTGACTTTTTTAATACAGCAACAGATAATCAGAACAAAGGAACACCACTAACATTTTGTTCTATGTGAATGGAGAGCCTGGAGACTCCTCAGCATGATGGTATCATGGGAGTCGGTGCAAACCCGGTAGAGGCACTGGTTGACATCTGCACACTTCATTGGCTACTCTGCTTCTTGCTTTTTCTTTCCTCTTCCCTATTTTTCCATTTGGCTTCATGTCATCACTTCACTGGGCACCAAGGTTTTAGGCTAGACCCCAATGACTTGGTATCTTTCAATTTGCTGATGTCTTTCAGACACTCTGCTGTAGTTCAGGCTGGGATTTCCCCCCTAATGCTGTCCTTACATCTATTCTGGCACACTTGTGCTTCACAAGACCATAGAGGCCCCTTCTCCTCCAATCCCCAGATCTTCTGTGTACTGTGGAGGTGTTGGGGGCCACCTCAGTCTGTATATCTAAGTTCCATTTCCAGCTTCTGCACATAGATGCCCCTGCTCCAGGCACGCAGTGGCAACAACCACAGTCTGCTTCCGAAGAACAGGGAAGAGGCCCATACGGACTCTCCCACCAGTTTGGGGAGGGCTCATACCTTTCAAATTCTATGCTGGGAGGAGCAGGACAGAGGAGATTGTGGGTGAGTTACATGTCCAGCCCCCTCCCGATTTCTGCTCCCTAAGATCCTGCGAGACTGCTTAGCTAGAGCCATCCGATGAAGAATGAAGTGTAAACACTTTTAGTCTGATGGAGAATCTTTCAGTACACTTACTGTTATCACTATGACTTTTGGAAGCTGCTGCTTGTTTTCTGCATTTTTCTTTTCTTTTTTTTTTTTTTTTTTTTTTTTGCTGTTGTTGTTAAATTTAGCAGAGTTCCACAGTCATTGATGAAAAAAAAATTAGTTCTAGTTATTAAGGCCTGGAGGCTAGAAGAGACCTGCACAAGGGCAGATAATTTCTTGAGTTATAGCCACGGGCACAAAGGCACACATTCATCGTCTATGTCCCAGAGTTTAAATATGATACTTATGTCATCACGAACAGGGGAGACATTAGCTCAGGGAACAACTTTGTGGCTGCATTATATTTTTTAGGGTCCAGCCTATCTCCCAAAATGATCAGAGTGAGGCCCCAAACTCATTACTCACTAATGTGTGACCTTGGAAGTATGACTTCATCCTCCAGGCCTACGTATGGGTTGAGAGAGTGTGTCAGGCCACCAGGGTTCCCAGTGAACCCTCCCTCCCAAGCAGCTGCCGACAGTAGTCAGAACCTCAGACAGCAACAAAGACCAGGGAAAGGAGGCCACAGGATGCAAATGTGCTCCCAACATCCGCTTCCTGGCTCGCCAACGAGATGGCCAAAATATCACCATAAACTTATGGATACGAGTTCAGCATTAAATGACACAGGGCAAGCAGTAATGAGGATCCTTATATGACATTTATGAAGCATAGTGTTGGTTCTCAAGTTGGGTGACAGTTGAAATCATGCGACCTCTCCTGGACTCTAATGAGCAGCAGCAGGGGAACAAAAACAAAAACAAAACAAAACGGTTTTCTTCAGTCTACTGTCAGTTCTCTCGTACGCTTGGCAGATGATTGACACAGGGAGTGACGGACAACCCAGTCCCTCTGCTCCAGGTTGCGGCTTTCCTCTGAGGCCTTGGTAAGAAAGACAAGCATATGAGAACACATGTCATAACTCAGGCCTTCACAGCAGAGGCGCGCAGGTTGAGTAGTGCGCCCACTACTTCACAGGAAGAGGGAAAGCATTGGGAATTTGACTTTTTGTTTTGCTTTGTGAAGACGCTCGCCAATAGGCTCCTCTCTATTTGCTCTCTCTGTGCCTAAAGCAAATCTCTCTGTACTGCAGATATCTGGGGAACACTGAATTATGCCAGGTACAAGCTACAGAACTGAGACGAGTAAAACCAGGTGTCCATCCTCAGGGAGCTCAGCATGCCGAGGAGCGTCCTCAGAAAGGCACTGCCCGGAGGACTGGTGGAGTGACGGAGGAGGTCAAGCTCTGTAGAAGGAGTGTGCAGAACCCCCTGGGGGAATTTGTTATTTGAGAGTCTGAGAAATATCTTGAATGACACTACTTAAGCTTTGATAGAGGCAGTTCAGAAACACTGGTGTTTTTACTGCATAATCCTGGAGTTGGGGGTTAAATCAACAGAAGGAGAGCACACGGTATCTCATCCTACTTTGTCTTTGCATCTGCTCTTCCATCTCTAGGGAAAACCTGCCCATGTTCCAGAGGAAATTTCCGGTTTTCCCCCAGATGGCCTCCCCACTCCCACCCCTGCCTCCTGCCTTGGAACCAAGGCATAATTTCAGACCTTCCTCTGTACCATTTCTCTAATTTTTACTCATATTCTTACTACATGAAAATAACATCCACAGAGCTGTCTCTCCCAGCGAGACTGTAGGGGAGGGCAGTGTCCCAGTGGTTCGTTTCCTGCGGCGTCCAGCTCAATGTCTGGCACCTGGAAGCCATTTAGCAGGTGGCTGGTGAAGTGAACAATGGCAAGCCTCCCGTGCCAAGGTGATTGTTCCCAGAGCAGACTTCAGACTCTGCCCTTTCTTTCTCAACAATGTGAGATGGAGTTCCAATATTTGGGGGTCTGGGTGCCAGGGTGTGCACATCCCAGGTGGGTTCCTCTTTTAGTTCTTCCTGCCTAAGCTCCTTGATGCCCCACTGCTTGTATATCTCACATTTGCATCCTTCTTTTGTGTGACTTTATGCCCTACCCTAGTAGATACATGCTAACTGGTAACCCACTTCCAAAGTTCAGCACAGATGCCACTTCCTCCGTGAAGTCTTCCCAGTTACTTCTAGCTAGAAGGGCCATCTCATTATTCTCTCTTCTGCTTTATGTTCCACTGTCCCTGCCATCAAATGCCTTGTGACTTCAGTCATGTAGAAAACATCATTTAAAAATTCACACTGAACCAAGCACTGGTGTAGGAATCAGCTGGAATGATGAAAAATAGCTAGGACCTACCCTTAAAAACTTGAGTCTAGGCCAGGCGTGGTGGCGCACGCTTGTAATCACCGCGCTTGGGAGGCGGAGACAGGAGGATCGCGCTGGTTCGAAGCCAGCCACGCTGGCTTACGAGACCCTGTTTCAAAAGTATAAAAAAAATAGGTCTGGGAGTGTAGCCCGGAGGTAGAAGGGCTTCCAGGAACCCCAATACTACCAATAAAAACCAACCAACCAAACAAACAAACAAAAAAACTTGAGTCTAGTGTATAGAAACATAGAGGTAGCTCTAATAAAATGAAAAAGAAGTGCAATGGTAGATATTCAGAATTTTTTTTCCACTGTACTTATCAATGCTTGAAATTATGCTCTGTATTTTTGTTACTTTTTCAATGCTGGGGATTAAACTCAGGGCCTTGCACACACTGCGCAAGAGCCCTACCACTGAGCTATACCAACAGCCCCATGTTCTGTATTTTGAAACATTACTTCTCTTTACCACCATGAAAGAAGGATAGTTGACCAACATATCTCTAACACCCAGAACACCCTGGCATATGACAGGCACTCAATAATTGTTGGTCAAATACATTGATATAGAATAAATTATTTTATTTTAAAAATTTTTACAATTAACCCACAATGGAAATCCACGTCTTTCTCATATGAAGTCTCCAAAGGACCTTCTTGCTCATTGTAGGACTCCATTCCAAGCAGTAATTTTTCCATACTGTGATCCCATTTTCTTTCCTTTTCTTTTCTTTTCTCTTCTTTACTTTTCTTTCTTTCTTTCTGTTTTTTTCTTTCCTTCCTTTCTTTTTTGCAGTACTGGGGTAGAGTACCCAGGGGCACTCTACCTCCGAGCTACATCCCAGGTTCTATTTTTTAGTCTTTATTTTACTTATTTATTTAGTTATTATTGGTGGTACTGGGGGTGGAACCCAGGGGTTTTCTACCTCCGGGCTATACTCCCAGACCTATTTTATATTTTATTTGGAAACAGGGTCTCACTAAGTTGCTGAGAGCCTCAGTAATTAGCTGAGGCTGGCTTCAAACCTGTGTAAACCTCCTGTCTCAGCCTCTCAAGTGCGGGGATTACAAGTGTGCACCACCAGGCCTGGCGTCTTTATATTTTTTAAAACAGGGTCTCACTGAGTTGTGAGGGGGCTTGCTAAGTAGCTGAGGCTGTCTACAAACTGTGATCCTCTGGTCTCCGCCTCCGGAATGCTGGAATTTCAAGTGTGCACCACCACTCCTGGCTGGTCCCATCTTCTTAAGCATGTGACTTTCCACTTGGCCATATTCGCCTGTTCACACAGGGCATTTTCACAAAGGTGAATATGGACACAAAGGAAAGAGCATGGGCTGAGGGTGAAGGATGCTTGTGTTACAGGATGCTTGGTAGGCCAGGCCCAGAAGCAGTGCTGCAGAATGTGGTCCAGCTGGTCCAGACTCTGGCACTTATATGAATGAAAGGAGAGAAAATAGAAACGAAGGGGAAAGAGTAAAAAGGGGCAACTAACCAGAAGAAGAGATGCCCTTGCCTTGTCCTCCATCAGACTGGAGCCGAAGCAAAAGATGAGTCTTATAGCATGAGCAGGATGGCCACATGAGGAGGTGGGAGAGGGAGGAGAAGCCAGGCTAGGGATGGAGGAAAATTGGGAAACTGCTCAGCCTTCCCTGAGGCCAGAAGACAGAAGGCGAGATGAGGAGAGAAGGTGAAAATGGAGTGGAAGGAAGGGGTGGCTGTGGGGGAGTGGTAGGGGCTGAATGCCATTCTGTAGAGCCTTGGCTTTGCTCTGGAGAAGAGAAGGAGCCACTGACAGGTTTGAGGCAGGGATGCAGCACAGGTGACTCACAATTTGAAAAGTCTTCAGGTGAAGAGTTTGGAGGGGAGACTTGAACAATCAGACACCTTAGGAGCTTCTGTATCTGAACGTTCTTACAGTGTTCCTACGGATGGTTCACCTTCATGGCTGATCACTGGAATCACTGGAGGAGATTTTGGAACATACCTGAGCTGCTGCACCAATGACTGCAATTCAGGAGGGATGTTTAGAAAGCTCTCCAGGTGATTCCAGCCGCTGGCCAGGCGTAGGAACCCTTGTCTTGATGCACCGTGATCTCTCTGTGGATAAGGAGAAATCCTCCCTCTTTGGTTATTCCATAGAGTCCTGCAGTGCCTTGCATATAACCACATATCATCTACATATAGTCTACTCACATTGTCTCAAGGCTTCTAACTAAACCCTTTCTTAGGAAGGAATATGCCATCCCCACTTAACTCTTGCTTAATCTACATTTGTATGTGGGGGAGTGCTAGGGATTGAACCCAGGAGTATTCTACATCTGATCTACACCTCTAGCCCCACTTTATCTTTTGTTTTGAAACAGGTCTTGCTAAGTTGCTGAGAGCCTCACTAAGTTGCAGAGGCTGGTTTTGAACCTGCAATCTTCCTGTCTCTATTTCCCAAATACTAGGATTACAGGCATGTACTACCAGGCCTGGTTTACATTATGGTTTACTTAAAAATTGCTAAATATCTACACCACTGTGGGCACTATTTTCAGGGTCATAGATTCAGAGATTTAGAACAAATCAAAACAAAACCCTGTATGTAACTAGTCCTAAAATGAGAACCTGGAATAAGGAGAAACTACTTTGAGGAAAGTTCTGGAATGTTTTGAAGCAGAAATGACGTTTGGGTTTTAAAAGGATGACTAGAAATCTCCTTGTTATAAAGATTAGAAAGGTGCAAAGAGTGTGTGTTTGTATTGCATTGGATCTCACTATAATGTATAATTACAATGTACCAAGAAGAGTATAGTGAAAAAAAAAATATATATATATATATTTTTTTTTGTGGTACTGGGGTGCCTGGAAGCCCTTCTACCTCCGGGCTATACTCCCAGACCTATTTTATATTTTTATTTGGAAACAGGGTCTCTTAAACCAGCACGGCTGGCTTCGAACCTGCGTGATCCTCCTGTCTCCACTTCCCAAGTGCGGGGATTACAAGCATGTGCCACCATGCCCGGCTGTGAAAATATTTTTTTAAAATGGGATAAGGCATTCCAACCAGAGAGAACGGTGTATGCAAGGGAACAATGGAAGGAGAAGGTCTAGGCCAGCCAGGGTGAGTGGGAGGCTCAGCGAGACTGGAGAGGATGTGCAGATGGACAGATGGAAATGAGGCAGGAAAGAGAACGATCCACAGGTCATGTGGTGCTGGGACATTGGTTCCCCCAAACAAACAACAAACAACTTTGTTGGGGGTTGTTCTTTTGAGGCTTCCAAAAAAAAAAAAAAAAAGCAAAATAAAACCAAATTGATTGTAGAGTTTTCCAGTTTCTATGGTTTGAACACCATTATCTGATTTCAGTTATCAATAATTTGGAAGCTGGCTCACCAAATTCCTAGGTGTCAGTTGGTGCTTGTGCAATGGTACCAGCTGGTTTCAGTATGGGACTGGCAGAAGGCAGAATCTTTAATTACAAGAGATATTTTCCAAAAAGATTTCCCCTTCCCTCAGTGTGGTTCTACCTCATGTAGTGAGATCTGTTTTTAGAAGTTTGGAGGAGAGAGGGCTGGACAAACTCACAAGGGTCTGAAAAATGCCCTGGAGGCTCCTACCACCCTCGTGTATCCCCCTTAGACCCAGGGAAGAGGGGCCCCTGTTTTGGTTTCCATACTTCTTTTTCTTTTTCTTTTTCTTTTTTTTTTTTTTTGCGGTACTGGGGATGGAACCTAGGGGCATTCTACCTCCAAGCTACACCCACAGCCCTATTTTTAATACTTTATTTTGAAACAGAGTCTCACAGAGTTGCAAAGGGCCTCACTAAGTAACTGAGGCTGTTTGCGAACCACAATCCTCCTGTCTCAGTCTCCTGAATGCTGGGAATAAGCATGTGCCACCACGCCTGGCTTGGTTTCCATACTTAAACACCCATGTCCAACCCCAGCAGGCACAGCTCTCCCCTGCAGAATGAGGAGTTCAGGAGACCAGGCCCACCAGAAACATCTCCCCCATCCTCTTCCATGTATTTCAGATTTGCAGGACTCTGAAATTCTCTCTGCTATTGGAGTCTTACCTGATCCAACCCTTCCTGAGGGTATGCCACTCATCACCAAGGGCTGGCAAAGAGGGCCGATGGCTGAAGGTGTGGATAGACTGTGCACCTGGAAGCTGGGATGTCCATGTGCATGCCTGTGCCACCCCTCACCTTGTGGATGGAGTTGGGGTTAGAAGCAAAAAGAGATGGTCTCAAGTTGAGCTGGTGCCACACTGCCATGTTTCAGTAAAAAGAAAAAAAAAAAAACCTGTAAGTCCAGGAGTTCTTTTCTTTGTTTTTTTAAATTTATTTTTTTATTGGTGCATTATATTTATACATCATGATGAAGCAAAAAAAACTTGTGTAGACGTAAATGCACACATCACCCAGCCAGCCCCGACCCAGTCCCCACCCCACTCCCTCCCCATCCCTCCCTCCCATGCTTGGCTTAGTGGCTGACTATGATATGAATTAGTACATCATGTGCTTTAAAGAGTTTCCTTCTCCCCTCCTCCCATCCCCACAGTTAGGTTGCCTTATTTGCTCCTCTGTAGGAACTCCCTTCTCACCTGGAGTTCCTCCTATGACACCTTAGCTTTCATATATTAGGGAAAGCATCGATTCCTTACTTTTTGTGATTAATCTCACTTAGCATAATGTCCTCAAGATCCATCCATTTCCCTGTAAATGCTGCAATTGTGTTTTTTTTTTTTTTAATGGCTGAGTAAAATTCCATTGTGTCCATATCCCACAGTTTTGTAATCCATTCATCTGCTGATGGACATCTTGGCTGGTTCCATAGTTTGGCTATGGTGAATTGTATAGCTATGAACATAGATGCACATGCATTAGTTTGGTAGCTTGGTTTCCTTTCATTTGGGTAGATACCCAGAAATGGTATTGCTGGATCGAATAGTAGATGTGTTCCCATTCTTCTGAGGATTCTCCATACTGTTTTCCAAAGTGGTTGCACTAATTTTCAATCCCACCAACAATGTTTTCGAGTTCCCACTTCTCCTCATCCTCGCCAGCATTTGTTGTTGTTTGTGTTTTGAATGGGTTCTAGTTGGGGTAAAGTGAAATCTCAGGGGTAGTTTTCATTTGCATCTCTATAATTGCCAATGATGTTGAGCATTTTTTCATGTGTTTACTGGCCACTTGAATGTCTTCTTTCGTGAAGTGTCTATTTAGTTCGCTTGCCCATTTTTTTATTGGATTATTATTATTGTTGTTTTTTTAATGTTGAGTTTCTTGAGTTTTCTGTATATTCTAGATATTAGTCCTCTATTGGAGGAGTAGGTGGTGAAAATCTTCTCCCAGACCAGGAGTTCTAAGTGCAAATCTGGCCATTGTGGTCTTTAGGAAGGCCTCTCTTTTGAAGTATGACAGCAGAATCTACCATTTTTTAGTTGAATTGGTATTTTAAATACTTAGATCTGTAGTATGTGGACCTTCTGTTTTATGCTTATTTTGGGTCTTGCAACTATTCAGGATGCTCTAGGACTATATTCTAAACCAAGGAATGCAAAGTATAGGCTCCAGGCCAAGTTCTTCCCACTGTGCAAGATGTCCTGTGAGTTAAGAATGGTTTTCATATTTTTAAAGTTTGTGAAAATCAAAAGAAAAACAGTATCTTATGGCATGTGAAACCCCAAATTTCACCATCTACAAACTTTTTTTTATTGTATCTACAAATTGTTATATTGTAACACACCCATGCTCACTCATCCTGGACCGTGATGGCTGTTTTCCTATTTCAATGGCAAGATGAGTAGTTATGATGGGATCGTATGGGCTGTAAAGTGCAAGGGGTTCATCATCCAGCCCTTATGGAAAGTCTGCCAATTGCCACCATGGAGTGGCAGACAGGCAGGAGGAAGAGAAGACTCTAGCAGTTCCCACGCTGGCTGTACAAAAGAACTACCTGTTGGGTTTCCAAAACAGATTGGTGCCAGGACCCCACCCTCGATAGTTCTAGAATGGATTAGTGTGGGCAGAGGTATTTTTAAAAACTTCCTGGTGATGCAAAAGACTCAGGGCTTCGAGTCACTGAGCTACAGGGGGGTGGACGAAGGAGGATCTGAGTTTCTCAAGGTCAGGCAAAACAATTTCAGGACTTTTGCCTGCTTTTATTTTATTTTATTTTTTTAAGGATTCTAGTAGATTACAGCTTTCTTATGGGTAAGCAAGGTACTCATTTATTAGGTTTGGTCAAAGTAAAAGAAAGGAAAAAGAGTCATTGTTTTTGTTGCAGTATGATTTAAAAAGCTCAGTTTGATGTTAACCTCTCTAAACTCTTGAACTGCTGGTTCAAATATGTCCCCTGGACTTCCCCGGTATTTTCTGCACCTTTTAGGCAGGCATGTCTTGGGCCATGTAGCACACACCTTTTTGGGAAGCCCTGCCGGGTCACTTCTCAGGGTCTGTCCCAACAGGGAACCCTTACCCATCCTTGCAGTGTGCCCTCCATAATTATTGGTGGTCTTGCAGGGAAGGAGAAAAAAGACAACTCTATCAGAATCCCATTCTCCACTAGCACAGCCAGCACCATTGGCAGAGGCTGGCTCCAGGGCTGCGAGGCTGCTCTGAGCTATTATTGTGCCTGGCTCTCTCTCAGCATGACTCAACGCAGACAATATAGCACACCGAGAGCACGGGGGATGAACAGTAAATATGAGGCCTTGGATTTTTTTTTAATCTTGTCAGTTTTTCCCTGATTTGTGTCCTTTATCCTAGCCCCCTCTGCTGTATAAGCTTCTCAAAGCTAATGCCCATAACTCCACCACCCACTGGTAGCAGCAGGCTGCTGGGCCACTGTGGGGTTCTCATTGCGGAGATTTACAATGCCCGCCATTATTCAGCAACTGTACGTGTTAACCCAGTGGCACAAGGTTGGTCTGACACCTTCCCCTCTGGTTTCTCTTTACTCTGGGGACCAACGGCAACTACAGGAGTGCCGCCCCCCCGACTCTGCTTGCCTCGGCCGGTCTGGCAGCGCATCCTCCACCCTGCCGGAGCTGGAACAGCCCCTGCAGAAAAAGACAGCAACGTCGAGCAATTATGGAACTGACTGGATGCTCCACATCTCTACTGCCGCATTTAAAAATATTTCTCAAAGGTATTTCTTTGGCCTCTCACAGATACCAGCCCTCCATTCCCTGTCTCTTATTAAGAGTGTATGTGATTAAATTGATGCAGACAATCTCTAAAATGTGAGCTAGCTGCCCCTAAGGCTGCTGGAAATGACCTCAACCATGGGTATATTGCTATTTGGAAGTAAAACGGGACCATTCATTTTAGTTCCCTGGAACAAGTTACTCTTTCCGTGCTTCTATAATTCTAGTTGATTTCCAGGGTAATTTATGGCTCCCATTTAACTCATTAATTTGCATGTTATCTCTACCATGGCTACTTACTGTCAAATCCACCTACTTCTGTGCAATCTCCTGAACCAGAATCCAGCAGTGGTAGCAGAAACTACCTCAAAATGCATTTGCCTTTGGTGCAGATGACTCAGTGCTTTGGGGAAAACAGCAGAAACAGCCGGAGGCTGAACGTGTGCTGGGGCTGCCTGGGAGTGGGATGAGCACTGGCTGAGGACACTTAGGTTGGGCTTTGTGGGACCATTTCTCTAAGGACTTGCCAACAGAAGTCACACAGGTTATGGAAGAGCAAGGGAAAGGAAAGCAGCTGTTTCTGGTGGGCACAGGTCCTTGCAGGGAAAGGCTAGGATTCTGGGTCTTCTTAATGTGGAATGTGGACTTGTAAATACTTTAAAATCACCAAACAACCTATCTACAAAGTGACTGTATTTGGCATAGACCTTATTAGTAATGTGTCAAATCATGAGAGCGGTGACCGATCTAAGAAAAAGGTGATGCTAGTACAGGGCCCAGCGTCTGGAGTTGGCCCTGTCAGTTGGAATGTGGGCTCCCAACACTGGCCAGCCCATGCTGGAGCAGACGCCCAGCTCAGTGGAGAGAGGCTGCTTCTGGAGGAGCATCTGCATGCTGAAGCTTTGATTGGCATTCAGTGGAAGGTAACCTACTCACCTCCTCTAAGGATATGTGCAATAAGAGAAAAGAAAAGCCAATAAAAGATAAATAGGATTTGTCATTAAACAAAACCAGACAGGCTCCAGATGCCTCTGTGATGGCGGGACACATGGTGAACAGCAGCGAGGAGTGGGGGGAATTCTGCAGCTCCCACATTTGTTTTCCATGGCCCCTGTTCCTCTGCGGAAATTTGGCATAGCAAGTCAGGGAAAAGGGAGGGTTTGCAAGACTCCCAAAACATTTCAGTAACTCACATCTTCCCACAAATTAGGTCCATTTGGACTCATATTTCTTTCTTGAAGAATAGTCCTGTTGGAGAGTTTTGAGACAATGTTTCATTGATAGCGTTTGTGATCTTCCTAAGCACTTGTGAAGAAGAGGTACCAAGAAGATGTGTATGGAGGTCTGCTATACTTTATTCCATATCATGTTACAAGAAAACAAGTGACAGCTGACAAACCATTACATCCTTCATAATACAGACAAATTACAATAGTAACAAATATGCAACATGTATTATTCCATTTTCTTTACTATGTGTCATTTTGAAGTATAATAAGTTTCTGAATGATGCTAGCACATTTTCTTAGGTACCAACCCCAATAGAAAGTACACATCTCAGTGCATCATACAAAAAAAAAAAAAAATTAAAGTCCACTCCCAAAAAGAGAATGTGGATTTTGTATATGCCTCTAAAATATATTGCTGTAGGAAAGGGAATGAGAATAGGAAATTGCTTATTTTACTTGAGATTTCTGAAATTTTTATTTTGGTGTCTGAGAAAGTTACGAGGCAGTAGCAAATACGCCTTTTTCTGCCTACAAGCCAGTGAAGGAGATGGAAGTTATGCGTAGTTACGCAGCATGTTCCTATGTATGGGGGCAGGTAATACTCTACCCTGGTATGTACAGCCTACATACCCGCTTATATAACAAAGATTACAAACCCAGTAATATTCACAGATGAGCATCTTATGTAAATGCACAACCATGGTACTGATTACACTGGCTGTTATATTCACACTGAGGAAAGGATACTAAGAGTCTTTGCTTTTTCTGCAAGCCTGGAGGCTCCCCTGGAAACTTTTCTAATCACTCTTGGGAGGTAGAAATAGTTTCTCACCCTTTCACTGTGGACGGACAGCCACCCTGCTTCATATCTTCTTCCACTGAGAACTGCAAACATCTTTTTTTTTTCATATCCTATGTATCTTAGAAGTTAATCAAACTGTTCCTTTAAGAAAACAGAAATCAAGTCCCAAATCTCCTTCCAATACTGTGTGCAGTGGTATCATGACACTGTCACTGGGGTAAGGTATTTGTACTATTCTTACCAGCTTTTTGAATGCAAGCTATTCTTTCATACAAAAATAATCTCACAAAACATTCCAGTGCTTTCTCAATAGTATAATAAATCTGTTAGTGAACAGACTGTATGGATTTCCATGACTTTTCTTAAAGAGGGCAGGAGAGAAAAGCAGGAAGGGAGAATAAGTCTGCAAACAGGAGAGAAAGAGACCAAACTTGAGGTTTCCCTTATCAATGGTGAGGACAGAGAACTCCAACCTGAGAGGCATATCTCTGAAAAACAACAGCCCCTTTCCCCATCCCCAATGAATGGTAATACATTTTACTTTCCATGAAAAGTAGTCTAGGGCAAGGCTTTCTAAATAACCCTAGCATTCCTAACTGAAGCCTTTCAACACTGAATATTTCCAAATTTTCAAGTTAGAAATCTTATTAGGTTGTAAGATTTAATAATCAAGCTCTTGACTTAAACTTAGTGAAATACAAAAAATTGTGCCTTTCCCCTAAATGAATGCATTAAAACAAATCACAGAAGGGGCTGTATTTTATTAAATGCAAAGTTTTTTTTCCATATTTAAGAAGTACTTATTTAAGTGTACTTTAAATCAAAATACCTCTAAAGACCTCAAGTGGGCTGAAATGTATGAGAGAGAAATGAAGAGGGTTTCTAGGTAGCAAATGGTCACGTTAGCCTTGGGCACCTTTTACTCTCTTTAAATCCAATAAGTACATAATTCCTTGTTTGGCACTTGCCAGTCAATGATGAAGGCTACATGTGGGTGGGATGGGTTACAGTCTCGACATAGCCATCCATACCTCACTCCAGAAACAGTACCATTTTAGAGTTCAAGAATTCTGAGTCTGTATGTTGAGTTTGATTATGGACACACTTTTCCCTCACTGGACTCTCAGGAAGCCCTTGTCAAATTGGATCATAATTCTTGCCTTGATCCTAAAAAAATGTGACACACTTCAAACTTTCAGTCTCTTTCTCATAGGAAAAATGTAAAACAACGTCCATCAGGGTATTTCCATGGGAATTTGTGTCCAGAAGAGCTGAGTTCATGCTATAGATGAAGTTTCCTAACTGCCCCTGGGCCTGCTGTGGCTGTGATTCTGCAGCAAGGCTGGCCAGCTCCACCGGGAGCTTGCAGCAGACTGATCCCCACAACATCAAAGCGCAGCACATGCCCAGTCCTTTCCCTCTGCCACAGACCTGCCTTCCTCCTCCAAGGCCCTTCAGCTCCTTAAAAAGGGAAGCTGGGCCATTCTTTCTTCATATTTCCATTTTAAAGCAAGATTTACACACTGTTTCTAAAACCTGTATTTGAACATTTATTCGGGGAGGCCATTAAAGTCAGGTCCTGGTGATGCCTCCTAATCAGCTTAGAATGCCTTTTTAAAATATAATTCAAAGGTGCTTTGCTGTAACTGAGAAAACTTCTGACACTGGATGATTTTGTAATTTTTTGGGGGGTGTTAATCAACTAAGACTGCTTTCAAGACTGAACCAGATATGCAATCTTTTGCACCCAAGTTTTAAATATTCTGTTTCTCCCTCTTTTCTCCATTTAGAAAATACAAAGTGGAACAGGGTAGATGGGATAAAAAGATGTTGACAAGACCCAGAACACATGTAAAAAGTTGCCTCGATTTCCAGAGGTTGAAAAATAAGCAATTTATCCCTGTCTTTCTTCTGCTGCTGGGTACCAATTTCACTTCCAATCTGCTCAGAAAACAGTCATGCTATGTGATTTGAAAATGCTAAGCAGATTCCAGTATCTTATACAAATGCACAGATATTTCCAAGAAAAAAAAAAAACCACACACATTTGCAAATGTCCTGAAAGGGTGAGCAACAGGTGGGGTCCCGCAGTCTGGAACCACACTGTCTAGTCAGTCAGAGAACAGGGGCTGCTTTAGTGAAAAATGTCCTTCCTACTGGTTGCGAAATGTGCACTGCTCTCAAAGAAAACACACATTGTTTTATGCCACTGTGTGACTTTCAAGTACAGACATTACTGAAGAAGTGTGAACACCAAATGTGTTGTCTTAATGTATTTAAGACAGGGCTGGTGAAAGCATAAAAACCTTTACAGAGACGCTGCGCTGCGGAGGGAAATCAAACAAAATCAAACACAAAAGACTGAAAAGAATACATGCCATGTAGCAGTAAGCAAAGCTTAATCTTCACATAGTTCTTGGAAATCACAAGGTATCCAAATGCGTGCAAGGTTTTAAATAAATTGCAGAGAAAACAGGGTCTTGCCAGCTTCAATTTTCTTGTAAGTGAAATCCACCACAGGGAGTGAAAGGAAACTGATCCATGATTCTCTTCGCATTATTGGCCACTTCATTAATGTTTCTTTCTTCCCAGAACGATGACAACTTAATCCTGGAAGGAGGAAAAGAGAAAATTGTTTTATGTATAAAAAAACGTACTTCATTCATTTTTCCTAAATTGCATGAGACACCAAGATTGGTGAGGCCAAAGCGAGCCTGTTGGTGTTCCCCACAGTCTCCTCAAGCACATATATTAGAGGTAGGCTAGTTTTCTTAACCCAAACAATTCCTAGGATATGGTAAACAAATGGTCTGACTGCATTTTCTTCCCTTAAAATCACTTAACTCTAGGAATTCAAATGTTCTAACTTCCTTTGGATTATTTAGAGAAAAGGAAATTCAGCAAATTTCTTTCCCCAAGTCATTAAGCAGTAATACTGGTCTAAATTAAGTGCCTATAGCATCACACAGACCATTAAAATGGAATATCATCATGTTCATTTTTATGAACAGGAACTAGAAAAGTGCATCATATACATGCATTTTATTTTATTTTTTGTTTTTTATTTTTTTGCGGGTCTGGGGATGGAACCCAGGGGCATTCGACCTCCGAGCTACATCCCCTGACCTAGTTTTTATTCTTTATTTTGAAACCGGGTCTCACTGAGTTGCAGAGGGCCTCACTAAGTAGCTGAGGCTGTCCGCAAACCACGATCCTCCAGTCTCAGCCTCCCGAATGCTGGGATTACAAGCGTGCGCCACCACGCCCGGCTAATATACATACTTTTTAAAACAAATCAGCTGGATATAATTCCTTGACTGCCTACTATCAGCTATTTTAGTTTCAGCATAATGAAAATTGGTCACCGTAACAGGAACTGGCGGCCCCTTCCCAACACCCTGCAAAGGATGACATGTTCTTCATGAGCAGCCTAAAACTTGGTAACCACTGGCAGGTGAGTGGTTCAGAAGCAAGACGGAATGTTCCTTGTGCTTCTCTCCAGACTTCCTTTTAGCGCTTCAACACCTTTGTTGGATATCTGGGACAAGAAAAGAATGTCTGGCCAGGTAAGGTATGGGGCGCCAGACTCAAGTTCCACAGCAGACGGGTTGACCCATCAGTTCCCCCAGCACCCTGGAGCCCACTCACCAACTAGGTGTAGAGGCTTGTCTCTGGTCCCTAAGGCCTGGCCAGCCCCGCCTGTCCCCCTGTGCAGGGCCACACTGCCATCCTCCCTGATCCAGAGTGAGCCCTGGGGACAGCCTGAGCCCAGGGCTTTTGAACCTTCTGGGAAGCAGCACAGTGCAGGTTCCTGCTGCTGCCCACAGGCCGTACCGTCCACGCAAGCCCTCGCCAGGCAGAGCGGCGCCTCGACCCAGAGCAAGAAGTTCCACTCTTACACGTACGAGCCACAGAAACAGCCCCCTCCCTGCCCTCTTCTCATCTCTCATACTCACTATGATGGTTTTCAAAATGTCCACTGGCCACTCTTTTTTATTACTGAGATAAATACGTAAAAGCCACCACTTCAAGTGTGGAATTCAGTGCCGTTTAGTGCATTCACAGCATTGTGCACATATCGTCCCAATCTAGTTCCAAACATTCTCATCCCCCCCCCCAAAATCCTCTGGACTCTATAAGCAGTCATTCCCTATTCTTCCCTTGCCATATCTCCTGGACACCAC